>NC_042622.1:31464369-32122066 GCF_901001135.1 Rhinatrema bivittatum | reverse complement strand
GGCTGGTTCACCCTCCTAAGATACTGAGTTAAGTAATCTAAACTTTGCACAGACAGTATATTAACAGAAAAGGGAGAAGATTTATTTCGATGCCTTTTGTCACAAATTCAGTATCTCATCTTAACTGCTTTAGCCTTTCAGCTGAAGTCAAGCATAAACTCTTGCTGGCAGGTACATCCATACGAGATGGACTGGGAAAGAGAAGCTGATGAACCAAGGTGTTTCTGTAAGAGAATGAAACCAGGCCCACTTTCTGTTAAGTACCAAGTAAATCATTGAGGAAGCTCCCCAGGAGAGAGAGAGGCCTTTCACACACTGCAGTGCTCCTCTGTTTGATTTGTCATCTAGCCAACTCCACCATCAAGAGTGACGTCTTCATTTTCTTGATTGTTTTTTTTTTCTACACATTTTTGTGTTTGGGACAGGGTGCATCCTTTACAAACTGGTGAATTGGGGTGGATCTGTTCTCCCTACCCTTTCTGAGTACTCAGGGGTAAAGACAATTTTTGAAAGCTGTGTATGTCACTGCTTCTCCCCCCCCCCCACCCCCCCACCAACCTTTCTCTATTAGAGTTCCTTTTTTTTTTTTTACTATCTATCAGGCCGATACAGTAAAGCATGGCCGCGATTACCTCGTTTCTAACCCGCTTTGTACCAGCAATTTGGCCACGTAAGTCCAACCCGTGATTTACTATCCCTTTTAACCCATCCTTACCGCTTCTTTAAATCAACGGGTAACCCTTTCCGCCCGCAGCATGTATATGAGATATAAACGTTCCAATTAGCTATTGTATATGTATATGAGATATAAACGTTCCAATTAGCTATTCCCTCCCTTACAGTAACGCCTTTTTAACCTGCAGTTTAGCCGCGTCTTTAACCTGCTAAATTACCGCCTACCCTTACCCCTGCGTTAGAGGGTAGGCGGTAAAGTTTGCCCGTGAAATTTCACGGGCAAACTTTCCCCCAGCCCCCGCTCACCTGCCCTGGCTGCGTCCATGGGTGCCGGTCTCCCGTACGGGCCCGCACTGACAGGGACAGGGACATTGGCTCGCAAATGTCCCTTCACTCTCTCCTCCAGCATTCCTTCTTCCGCTTTGGCTCATGTTGTCCCTTCATTTTCTCTTTCAGCATTCCTTCTCCAACTTCAGAAGCCCGGGGTGGATCGGGTGCTCTCCGCGAGGCGGCTTCCAGCAGCCCCCGCCGGCGAAGATGCATGAGCGCACGCCTGTACTTCCAATTTGGGCGCTCAAGGCACCTTCGCTGGCTTGAGAGCCCAAATGGGACGTACAGGCAGTGCGAGCTCATCATGCCAAAAATAATTGCACCGGCAGGCAACTGGAAGATTGCCAGAACGGCGGAGCCAGGGCCAGGGGGGGATGGGGGTGTGCACGGGAGGGGGCAGGGCGGCAGCTCCCCTATACCTTTCCTGCATGCGGGGCAGCTCCGGCTCGCCTGCCTGCCTGCCTCCCTCCGTTCCGCCGCTCACTGCCTCCCCAGCAGCATCTTGCAGCTTGTGATGTCACCCCTGATCCTTGAGCGCCCAAATGCCGGTGAAGGTGCATGAACGTAAGTCCAATTTGGGCGCTCAAGCAGCGAAGGCGCATGAGCGAATGCCGTGACCTCGGAGGTCCATCCGGGCGCTCAGGTCACAGTGTGCGCTCATGCGCACACAATGACATTTGAAATGACAGGTACCAGCGCACCCAGGATACTGTATAGGCGCTGTATAGCGCTCTATACAGTAAAATGGATTGTGCTTCATGGACACTTCTTGGACGCGCTTTGGACGCGGCTTGCATTTGCATGCCATTTAAATACTGTATCGAGCAGTATGTGATCCGAACTGTGCGCGCGGCAAACGAGGGTGCGCCCGGCACTACCGCACTCTTTCTACCGCGTCCTTACTGTATCGGCCTGTTTATGAGTATGTTGGTTGCCCTGGCTAACAGGCTATATCCAGTGTTATTTTTGCATTGCTTGATTTAAAAGAAGAAAACTACAGATTTATTTTATACTTCACTACTGTACTTTTCCTATTTAATGTTCTGGTTAGATGTAATGTCTATTTACACAATACTAGTAAAGGGGTTAATTACTGTTTTATTCTGGTGTGATGATTTTATCTGTCTGTGGTGCCACAAGTGAGAGGTTGTTTGGGAAGGGCACAGAATTGTGTTATCGAGGTGACTGCGACCCTGTCTCATCCCCTATTCAGGCTACGAACCCAAAGATAAATCATATTAGTAAATATAATTTCTCATGTGGTACTTCCTACCCAAAGCATAGGGGTAATTCATAGTCCAGACCAAGGAGGGGGAGAGGCCACAATAACTATCATCATCATTTATTCCACACTTTTCCAGCCTGATGAGATCAAAGAGCGTACAGTAAAATTTCAAACACACATAAACATGGTACAATAAAAAAAAAAAGCTGAACATTTTACTGCAAACTAGAATGAACAATCCTGTCCTTTGGAAGAAGCAGAACTACAAACCCCAGAATGCAATGAGCCTGAGAAGAAATCTAGGCTTGGCTCAGATCCACAAGGAAGAGGTTATCTGATAAGTAGTCCACTCAGTCCCCCCTCCCACACACACACACACACACACACACACTACAAAACCACACTCTGATGAAGGCAAACCATGGACTACGCATATTACTCATCGATCAGTTAAGCAGACCATGGGTGAGAAGACAGTAAAGCTTCATGTAAATGACCAAGGATGCTCATGAAAGACTGTAAGGAGAAGGTTCAGTCTATGTGCTGGAGTTTCAAAAGCTTCGGGATAACAGCAGCACAGTGCTGGGACCCATTTCCATGGCACACCTTTCTTCATGTCAGCATCATAATCACAGACCATATTGACAACAGCTTCTCAGGTCAAGTTGAGTCCCACTAGCAGATGCCAGGCACCAAATTTTAGTTGCCTTTGCAACCTGGCACCCAAATGTTTTCCAGTCCTGCTCTTAGACATCATCATCTTTGGATAATTCTTATGCTGGTTTAATAAAAGATGTCAGAACCTGCAAAGTATCCAAGCAGTACACAATATGAACATTTACTGAAGTCATCCACACTGAGCTTTTTCCCTGGACACCAGGGTTCATTCTCACATTCATTAGGAAGCCGCAACATACTTTGCAAAATCTGGGTCAACAACAAAGTGATATTCCATGGAGTGGCAGCCCTCCCCTCCCAAAAATAAAACCAAACATACAGAAGACATAAATAGATTGAGCACCCTTGGTATGGAAGCTAGAATGACTGAGTTAGAACTGGCTGAGTAGGAGGCAACAAAGCGTAGCAGTAAATGGATTTCTCTCTAATGAGGGGGAGTGTTACTAGTGGTGTGTCTCAGGGCTTGGTCCTTTCAACATTTTCATGAGTGACATAGCGGAAGGATTATCGGGAAAGGTTTGTCTTTTTGCTGGTGATACCAAAATATGCAACAGTAACCACGCACACTGAAAGTAAGCAATCAAGTTACGCAAGGAACTGTAACTCAGCCTAACATGCTGCCATAGCTTGTGCTACCTGATCAATTAATGAAAGCTGCTGTTTCTAAAAGGCAAGAGCAAGAAAGTTCTGAGAATGATATGATAATTACCATACTATATACTTTAAGACAGACAGAGCGAGAAGATGCTTTATGGCTGATAGTCGTAGACATTATACATTGGAATCATTCAATTCATGTAAATTGGTCTGAATTTGTAGGGTTATCCCTGAAAGGCTACCTACAAGTGCAATGAATAAGGTATTAAGAAGAAAGAAAATGACATGCTGCCGAGCTTTGTAGTTAGGTAAGGTAGAGGAAGGTGCTGGAGAAAAGTAATCAGGGATCTTTGTGTGCTCTTTCATCCAGGACAGCAGAATCCAGAGGGAAAGCCAAAAAAAGGTGTCCTGGATCGGGAGAAATCTCGCAGGCAGCTATATGACTTTAAGTGTTGCAAATTAAGCACTGATTTGCGCAATTTTGGCATGGAATTTAACTGCGCGAAAATCTCCAATGAGCTGATTTGTATGATTTTTCAGCTCATTAGTCATTTTGCATAAGTTTTGTGTTTGCATTTTCATGCACAAAACAGCATGCAAAGAACAAGCAAATAATGCTTAAAATTTACAAAACGTGATTGCATGCATTATTTGCAGGTTTGCACACTTTACACATTGGCTTTTACATTTTAATTTACCTTCTGTTCCTCCTGTCTGCTAGCAGGGAAAATAGTGAGATCACCATAGATGAGGGAGGGCAAAAAAAAAAACCCCACAACACTGCCCGTTAAAATCCAAAAAGCACATTTTAGATAGATTTTAAGAACAATGGGATGAAACCTCTTCATTTCAAATTCTGCAGCTGAGGCAGACTTTTATACATTATACACTTTTATACATTATATACTTAAAAGAAGAGAACCACCTGTTAGCTAAGAACATTATAAAGCTGAGCAGAATGGAATCAATAGAGGAGCCGTTGTGACACGCACCAGCACAGAACACAACAGTTAAGATGTATTTGTAAGCGAACGACAATTAAAACATTCAAAGTAGCACAAAAGGTCAAATGCACTTATGAACATTCCTTCCTGATGTCTAATGAACCAGACCCCTTTGCCACCCTGGAGAACTGAAGCTGGGCCATTTCCTAATTCACAGGCTGAGTCTGAGAGCAGAAAAGATAAAGAGACTGGCCCAAGGTCACCGGCGTCGCAGGGGAGAGAATCAAAAACAGAGTCCTTAGAATTCGTGTTTCTGCGCTCAGAATTACTGAATTGCCAAATGATGGCATAAAAACAAGAATTACAAAAAATAAATAAATAAATAAATAAATAAATAAGCCATCTCCATGACATTTCCCACACCGGACTTTAATTTCTTAGTCAAGGAAACTCTCTAGTTCAAGTCTTGCGAGGTGATTAAAGGTCTCCTGAGATGTTACAGATCTTACCCTTCCAAGACCACATTTTGGTTAATACAAATGATATCTTATTCTACCAGTCCAGCGATTCTATTTTCAGTATTTCTACCTCACTCATCATTTCAGGGACCTTCGTTTTCAGTTTTAACCAATTTTCACCCATAAATTCCAGGATTTTTCCCCAAAGGTGGCATTCGGTTTAAACCGATATTCTCCCTAATTTTAGGATGATTAAAAAGCTGCTCCACGGCTGCATTTCAAGGCCTCCTGCCACTGCTGGAAGTCAGTGAGGACCAAAGCGCCTGCTGTTTTTCCAAGTCCTGCCCCCCCCCCCACCCCCCACCAATGAAAGCGCTCACCCTCCAGCGACACCCATGCCCTGTTTCAAGCCCCACCTCCTCACCCCCCCAAGCAGCCAAAGCGCCTGCTGTCTGGTGCTGTGAATGAGTTTCAAGCAGGCCCTGCCCACCAGAAACACCTGTTTAATCTTTTATTGTCCTGGTCTTCTGTCAACCAAAATACTCGCCAATATTTACCCGGAAAAATAATGTCATTTTTTTTCAACCGATTTTTCTCCTGTTTTTGTTCTTCTCATAATAAACCCTATAAGAGATTTCAGCTCTCTAAATCAATATTCTAACTGCACTAAACCAGCACTCTTGGGACATGGCCCTCTTGTCTGACGGCGGGCTCGGAGGGGACAGGAGTAGGTTGGGTTGTGCCCATTCCTACCTTCTCCCAAGCCCTGAGACAGTCCATGCCTAGGAAGCAGGGCAGTGGGGTCCCAGGGGAGGTGTAAAAAAAATAAGGGGCAAAGTATATTCAGCCTTCTGCAGGTATCAGGCAACCAAAAATGTGCAAATCTCTTCAACCGTCTCATTTCATTTAATAATCCTCCCTTCTCCAGACAGCTTGAAAACAACCGGAGCCTGATGGCAGCAGACCATTCTCCAGCTAAGAAGAGCAGGGCCACGTGAGCTGAGATAGGCAAAATGTAATTGCTAAATGGCTTTTTTCCCCCAAAAGAACTGCTTTTGTGTGCTGAGTTAATTATAAGGTAGTACAGATACATCAATGTGGTATACTTAGGGGTCGATATTTAAAGGCATTTTTCTGGGTAAATGCCGATATTTGGATATCGCTGGATAACATAGGGGCTTTTGGGGGGCTTTCCAGAGGGTGAAGTTAAGTTATCTGAATACTTTATTCAGCTGATATTTGGGATTAGCTGAGTAAATTATTTGTCTAAATCTAAACATGGCAATAAGCAGGTATAAAATTACCTGTGGCAGCTTGTAATTGGCTCAGCCACTGGGGCCACAGTACAAGTTTGCTTTGCATGCAATCCCTTCATTGGTCTTATTTCTGTCCAAGCCATAACCTACCTTTTGGAACATATGCAGGATCTGATTCAAGTCTGAGAGAGAGTCAGACTGAAGCAGGCATTATAGGATAGATTTTGAGCCACGGCTGAGTGCCCAACCTAGATGGCCCTAGTAGTTTCGGCTCAAAATTTTCCTAAATCTAGATGACCAAAAATTGGGCCACCCAACTTTAGGATTTCTATAGGACCAGCAAAGTTAGAATAGGTGGCTAAATGTAAACATTGTGATGAGGGGGTGAGGATTTTCATGCCATGGGATTTAGCCACCTAACTACATTGGTAGGTGACCCGATCCCTTGCAAACTCCAGTCCCTGAGTTTAAAAATGTTCAAATGACAGGGCCCAGTAGGAGAGGAGTGTAATGAGTGCAAGTTTCAAAATGATTTTAATGCATTTTCTCTTTACATCTGGAAACCTGAGATCCATTCTCACCTACGTGAGTTTCATGGCCTAACATGATGCACTCAGGCCCAGGGAGGGAGGGAGGGAAAATAGGCTGTGGCTATGTGGTAGACCCTGCTGGCTCAAAAGGCGCAACACCTGGATCACTGAAGAAGATGATAAATCTTTTCTGAAGAAAAATCTGAGTAGATTTTGGCTCCTCAGAGATCTGCTTTGGTATTTCTGTGGATCCACTTCAGACTGTCTTTGGATGTTCTCCAGATCCAGCATTAAAATTCTGGGGAGTTCGAAGAAAGCTGAAATTTCCTTCAAAGCTCAAAGCAGACCAAATTCCGCCTGTCTTGAAAATTGTTTGCACATTCCTAATCGTCAGCAGACAAAATGTCTTGCTCTGTTAGCTGGATTCTAGACTAAGGTGTTGCATATCATCCTTGAAAGAACAAACAATTTTAGCCTGACCGCAGAGAGAAGAGTGGCTACTGCCTTCTGGACAGAGCCAGCGGAAGCACCAGGTGAACCAGGCAGCCACCTGGAGCACTACAACTTTGGAGACAGTAGTGGCAGGACCAGGCCGACACTGGTCTGTCTATCCGCCAGTGCAGAACTGTAACCTCGTCCTGAGACCCCAGACAAGAAAGTCAGAAAGGCCAGTGAGCCGAGAGGGCATCTAACTTTGCACTCTACCTCCCTCCACCTGCGTCATGCTGCACGTACCCAACGCTCCAGAGCATAGGAGGTGGTCCTTGAGTGTGTGTGGAGAGACGCAGCAGAAAAACACACGGCCACGTGCATGCTCGCTCTGCAGGAGACAGCTCAAGCAGCACAACACAAGGGGGGAGGTTTCCCTGAGCCACTGTCAGTCCGCTGCCGATTCAGGACTCACGACAATCCAGAACTGCAAATGCTGGTCTCAGGTAAAAAGGGAGAACTGCTGTGTATGGAGAACCCTTGACAGGAGGCATGAAAGGAGGAGAAATTCTGGATGGTTGAAAGCCGTTTAGGACAGGTGGGGAAAGAGAGCAAAAAAAAATGTTACAACGGGGCGGGTGAGGCAGGGGAAAGACGGACAGAAGAATGCTCCTGGGCCTGGGAGGAGGGAGGGAGAGCGTAATGTTTTGGGATAGGGATGTAGAAGAGAGAGAAGGGAATGCTCCTGGAGCTAGGAGGGTGAAGAGAGAGGGGAATGGTCACTGGACTGGGGGGAGGGGGAGAAGGCAGTGGAATGCTTATGGGGCTGGGAGGGCGAGGAGGAGAGAGAGAGAGATAGGGAGGAAGTGAGGGTGAGCGCAAAGCTGAAGCTTTACGTGAGGTGTCTAATACCCGTGCACTAGCTCCGCTTCTGGAATACACTGGATTGCAGTCTGAGCTGGTGGCTGCCCTCATACAAGGATTCTGCCTCCTTGTGAAGTCGCAAAGGGAGCTCAGCAATCCCACGAGCACAGCAGAAACTCAACAAAGGCTGTGCTTCTTCCGCGATGAACAGAGGGTGGTGGACAGCTCTCTACGGCCCAGCTCTGTTCTCTGAGGTGTGCTAAACACACAGAGAGACAGGGGGACCCTGAGCTTTCAGGACTGGGTCAAAGAAATCAGTGCCCTAAACATGAGATTATGGGCCAATGTCAGCAGCATTCAGTGCCCAAGGTTGACGGAAACAGGAATGTTTATTTCGCTCCCACAGAATCAGGGCCATGCTGATGAACTGATCAAAAAAAAATAAACATGACCGGAGTCTAAACAACTTGAGAAAAACAGCTGAATGGGCCATGCAAGCAATGGCATTAATCGTCTAGGCTCCCATCATTAGCTACTGACCGACCCCACATCTTTCCTAAACATTCATGCATGCACAGAGGTTGAAGCCTTGACAAGTGGCAGCTAATACCAAGATTTTTCTAACATGCTAATACTGCCTTTTCTATCATGTGCTAGCAAGTGTCCAGTCTATGCATGGGCAGATGCAATTCAATAATTCATTCATTCATTCATTCATTAATCAGTAATTCATTCAGTAATTCATCAGGAGCTGGAAGGCCAGCTTATTTATTTCTTCAATTATACTTTTTTATTACTTGTCCCTTGCTCCAGGCGATAAACAACAAAACTTCAAAAAATGATAACATTCCATACGTATACAACAAATCCCTCAGATCCATATCCCGGCACATTCAATGATTGGGTTCTGCTGGACAGAAAATAGATGCCAAAATGTAACTGGGTAATAACAATCAAGATTGGAAAAATAATTACTTAATAAATTTAGGCACCTACCAAAAATATAAGGGACAAAAAGAAGTTCATTTTTATTTTGCTTTTCTGCTTGACAATTTTGCTCTTTTGTCTTTTTTTTTTTTTTTTTGGATGAGAAGGTTTATTTCTTCTTTATTTATATATTTTGCACAAGCTTTCCATCTCTTCCAGGTACTTTCGACTCCTCCTTCCTCCAGGGACCTTTCCTCTGCTTCCACGTGCTCTTCCCCCCAGTTCCATCTTCCTCCCCCCCTCCCCTCCAGTCATTCTTCTTGGCCTAGCAATAGGTCCCCTGCTACCAGCAACCCCCCCCCTGCAGCTTCCTCTCCCTGGCTTGAGCCCCCACCAGCGGCAGCTGCCACAATTTCAGTTCCTCAGCCCCGCCAGCAACAGCCGGGGCTGGCTTAAGCATCAGGCAAACTAGGCGACCGCCTAGGACACCAGCTTCTGGGGGGGCAGAAAAGAGCAGCAGCAGTAAAAGCAAAACAGCAGGTTCTGACGGCTACAGAAACCCAAAGAGCCACTGGCACTTTTCATCACTTTGCCCTCACATCTTTTGTGTGCACAAATAAGTAGCCACACCAAGTATACTTTACACCATGGCTTTGTGTATATTTGTGTTTTAGGTTTTATGTTCGCTTTAAAGTGGTTTGACTCGCTTTCAGGCTGATACAGAAAGGTGCGTCCTGGCCAACGTACTGCTTTGCCCGCCATTTAAACGCTCATTATGTGAGCCCAAACTTTACTGCCGGTTCGGCAAGGAGTTTTACGCTCGCAAAATAAACGTTCTAAAGTGGGAGCACTACTTAGTGCCCTCACATGGAGATCCCATGCAAATGAGGGCATTGAGCATTACTCCCCGACGCAGGGCGGTGTGTTCGCCCAGCCAGCATGTTCTTAGCGCTGGAAACTTAATGACAGGGTCAGGGATGAAGTTACGTTTCCAGCGCTACTGTGCCGGCACTTAAAACCAGTAAAAAAAAAAAAAAAGTAAAAAATGAAAAAAAAAATGTCAAACATACTTCGCAGTTAAGGTCCGACTTATCCGGGTAAGTACTATCTGGCAGCAGCAGACCTTATCCGGCTAAGAAGCGGTGGCTGCCGCTGTACCATCTGCTTGTCAGGAACGCCCCCCACCCATCCTGAGTTACAATGTCCGTCTGACCTGTACCGAATGCACATTTTACATGTAGCCCTTTTAACTCCCAGTGCATTAGCATTCCAGTGGTTTACTGCATCCTGAGTTAAAAAAAATATATATTAGCCTGTGTGTTAGGAAACCGTGCTGAACTGCAGGCACAGTTTTAGCAGTCAGGTGTCTGAAATGGCCTGTTTGTGCCTTCACCTCTGACAGAATCTGAATTGCTATCTTTCAACTTTTGTTCCTGGGGCTTAGAAGGGGAATGAAAGGGGGCGGGGGTAAAACTAGAGCAGGCAGAGCTCTGCTCTCTAATCCGGCCCCTCCCTTCCTTTCATTACCCTCCACCATAGGTGGAAAAGGTGAGCTGGAGCTGCTAGCAAAGGGTGCTGTATAGTGGGGAGTGGGAGACTTACAATCGGGCCAATACAGTACAGTGCGCTCCGATGGGAGTAATGCTCAATGCCCTCATTTGCATGGGTTCTCTATGTGAGGGCACTAAGTAGTACTCCCACTTTAGAACGTTTATTTTGCGAGCGTAAAACTCCTTGCTGAACCGGCAGTAAAGTTTGGGCATTAGTGTCCCTAGCGCCTCCTTTTGCCTGTTTTTACCGCTGGGCCTCATTTGAATAGAGAATCGCACGCACAGGAGAGTGGCCTGTGCGTGCTCCGGGAGAGCGGACGTTCGCCCGCTCTCCCGCAGACTTTATCGGCCCGAATGATTGCTGAGTTTCATTACCAAAATCTCAGAAGAGGAAGGCTATGGGCCCAAGCCCTGAGCCTTTTAAATACCTAGCAGTGTTTCGGTGGTTGGCAGCTGGGATATATCCTCAGCAATGCGGACAGCAATAACTGGGCAGACAGGATGGGCCAGCTAGTTTTTTTTCTCCCATCATCTACCTCATTGCAATCAGTATTCATTTTCTCCTCTTTCATGTAAAAGGAATCTTTAATTATAAATCCAGAAACTGTATTCATACTAATGATCAATATTAACTTTCCAAACTGACTTGGGAAGAGGGGATGCAAGGCTGAAGATATGCCTAGGGTGCCCAATATCCCTGGCACCAGCCCTGTCTGTTCCATTGGGCACCTAGCCATTAATTTTAGGCAGCCAGGCACCCAGGAATTTTCTAGCCCTGATAATAATCATTTTTCCATCTGCTCTTTGGCAAGAAGTGCCACAGAAAATCATTGGATTATTTTTTTTTAATAATAACTCTAGTAATAATTATTTAGGAGTACAAAAGAAGGCAATTGCCAGGCTACGGATAGACAAAGCACATATCCAGAACTTATACAAAATGCTGTGATCAGACTTACTCCAGGAATATTTAAACTTTCAAAACTGCAGAAATAGTTTGTAACGCGTTCTCAGTTTGCATCTGCTGGCACCATCTGCTCTCTTACTGCACGGTCTCACCCTTTACAGCTCAATATGTTTTTCCCTCATGGAATATTTAAAAAAAAAAAAAAAAGATTCAGTCAACGGGAGGCTAATTTTATAACAATCCGCCTGGAGCTAAAGTCTGTCAGTACTTTGTACCTCTACACTTTAGCCTGAATTTTTAAAGCAGAATTATACCCATGAGTTGCCCCTGTACATTCATACACTTAAGTGCTCCTGAGCAGGTGTAACTTTCCCCAGGTATATTTATGCACTTGCTTTCAAAAGTCAAAAATATAAAGCAAAGATGTATTCCATTCCCCAGCTCCGGCCCTGCAACGCATCTGACTAGTGCAGGTAAAAATTGCACGCAAATCGGGGTTTCGCGCATATTTTTCAAACCACAGCCCCCTAATTTCAAAGCACCACTAATGCACACTTTGAAAGTCAAGCCATAAATATCGCTTTGCCTATTCAGGAGTATGGTGGAGAAGAAAAAAAAGAGTTCGCTAAACACATTTTTCTTTTTGAAAGACAGAGCTGAACCAAAGTGACCGGAAACTGTGACGTTCCCTCCAAACGTGCAGAGGGAGGTACTGTAGTCTGGGTATTCAGAGGTTGCTTTTCTCTGCTTTCCTGAGAGCTAAAGCAGCAGCTCCGGTCAGTGGCACTGCTAGAAATGCCCTACCAAGTTATTCCTGTCATCTTTCAAGTCTTTCTCATCAGAGAAGGGAAGAGAAGACCCTGAAAGTACCAGGCACGTAACTGCCACCTCCCTTTTTCTATCATTTAGATTATAAATCAAAAAAATAAAAGTTGCAATGCACGATCCACCTTGCTCTTACAGAGTTATGAACGTAACCACCTTTGGCTTTGGGCAGCCAGCTCATTTGAATTGACCTCTATTTGGTTATACAGTAAGAGCCTTCATTTGTAACAACCTGGGGCTTTGCCCCCTGTTCTTAAAACTGCTATTACATATTTATATAGTGCTACTAGACACAGGGCCAATGCAACAGTGTGTAATACCCTGGGCAGACCAATGTAACACCACCTCCCACCCACCCCCACCCTCCTCAAAACCCACCCTGAGTTGAAAGTGCCCCTCTGACAGTGGTAGATATATATATGGTCATGCTCTTCCTCTCACAGTGCTCACTTTCACTGTGTACGGCCATGTCACACCTCCATCTGGTTTGTGCTCCGTGGCTGCTCTCACACCTACTTTGCCATTTTCTAAAATGGCGCCCTCATGTACACCGACGTCACTCCGCCCACTTACGGGGCCCTAGGCGACCGCTTAGTTCCGCCCAATGGTCACGCTGGCCCTGACTAGACATACGCGGCACTATACAGACAGGTATAAGAGACAGTCCCTGCTGTGTGGAGTTTACAGTCTAGTCCAGACACACCGACAAGAGGCCTGGTAAAATATATTTTATTTGGGGAGGGGAATTCAGCAGTTTTCCCCTGCTCCTTTGGGCCTCCAGCTCAGTCAGAATCGCGTTGGGATCCTGGCACCATGAGCCTTTCTTCCCAACTACCCAGTGATATTTTTCCCCTATGTTATATCTCCCCCCCCCCCCCCCATATAGTCTACAGTGACAATCATCAGCCTGGGGCCATGCATAGAGCTACTTTCCGAGCCCAGCAATCATGGGCTCCAAATCCAGTCACTAGGTGTCACTCTTCATGACTCCCTCTACCTTCCCCACCCCTCCCTGAGGGGGCTATGAATGCAATCCAGGAAGCAGAAGACCCCCTGGACTTGAAGATCCGCCCAGGCACCTTCCACATTACACAGCAAGGCTACCGAGTCAAGGGGCCAGCCCAGGAAATGTATTTATTACAATTCCGGCCCCAGGCCTTCCCTTCCAGCCCGACCCAGCCTACAGTCTTCAGCCCGAGGCTATAAACCACGGCTCCCTCTGGTACCTGGGACACCTGCACCCTTAGTCAGACCACCAGGTGGTACAGCTGAGCATTCACCAAAACCTCCTTCCCCCAGAGGCAGGAGTTAGGCTGGGGAATCGAGCGCAGATCTCGCCTAGGACAGCACAGAGCACTGCCAGCAAGCCCACTAGGCCAGCCCAGGCTGATCGGAGTTATGCGATATCCTGCTAAGTGTTTCCTCATCACATTACTGGAGAACAACATTTCCAAAAGAATTCTACATGTCTCTCATTAACTGTGAATTGGGTTTTTTTCCCAAACACGTAGAACTGATGAGAAATTCCTTTCCCAGTTTTGCTATCTCTTTTCTAAAGATAAAGCTTTCTAAACAAGTCACATAACTACAAGAGTGAAATGGAAACACAATGGGTGACATTTTCAAAAGGATTTACATGCTTAATTTTACATGTGTAAATGCACTTTTGAAATTGCTATAATATGTCAGGTCCTTCGTTTTCAGTTTTAACCGATTTTCACCCATAAATTCCAGGATTTTTCCCCAAAGGTGGCATTCGGTTTAAACCGATATTCTCCCTAATTTTAGGATGATTAAAAAGCTGCTCCACAGCTGCATTTCAAGGCCTCCTGCCACTGCTGGAAGTCAGTGAGGACCAAAGCGCCTGCTGTTTTTCCAAGTCCTGCCCCCCCTCCCCCCACCAATGAAAGCGCTCACCCTCCAGCGCCACCCATGCCCTGTTTCAAGCCCCGCCTCCTCACCCCCCCAAGCAGCCAAAGCGCCTGCTGTCTGGTGCTGTGAATGCGTTTCAAGCAGGCCCTGCCCACCAGAAGCACTTCCAGGCAGGCTCCCTGACCCTGCATAAAGGCAGAAGCGCGCGGCTGCAGAGCACGGGAGCCTCAGAAGGAAAGAGGAGAACACTGCTAGGATGAATGTTACTGCAATAGAGGGGGGACAGGGAGAGAGCCAGGTTCTTGGCTGGAGGTGGGGAGAGAGGGACATGCTAGGCAGGAGATGGGGGACAGAGATGGCGATGCTGCTGAGCGGGTGGGCGGGGGAATCTGCTTAATGTTGTTTTATTGTCCTGGCTTCTGTCCACCAAAATGGACTTTGATATTTACCTGGAAAAATAACGAGTCTTTATTTCTTTTTTCAAATGATTTTCTCCTGTTTTTGTTCTTATCATACTTTTTACATTACACATAATAAACCCCAATACATTCCTGGAAAAAAAAAACAAAGAACAATAAAACCGAAAATGAAGGTCCCTTAAATCATGCCATTGAATTGTCACACGTTAGTGCACTCCTTTGTAAATTACCTTCTATGGACTTAATAACATACTTATTATCTGTAGGTAGAACCTGCTTTTTCAAGTTAAAAACCTTCCCAAGGCAGGGTACAATAAAATTAAAAGCATACTTATAAGAAAGGCTTGTTTTAATAGGCCAAAAGGGTAGGAATGCCTTTCTGACTGAGGTTCAAGGTTTGACAGAAGTCCCTAAGGATTGACAAGAAGCTAGGGGAAGCCTCAAGAAGGCAGCAGTGCAGGGTGCTCAGATTTTCACACCAGTATTAGCTTGTCTGAAAAATAACAGAATATAGAAACGTATTCATCACTGCTCTGCTGCTTGCACAGACTGCGTCGTGTGGCCTGCTTCCCCTATATGAAAACCAGCACATAATAGCTCACACAGTAGCCGTAAAAATGCATAAAAATCGGTAGTATGGCTGAATGAGACTGTTTAGCGTCCTCTGAGTCTCTGAAGTAAGATATATTCATATAGGCATTTACACTTTACCACACTACAGTGCATCAAGACTGATCAGAACTCCAGCTGATAAAAAGTCTGGCAGCTAAAGCGAATCAAAACAGCATAAAACAACTTTGAAACATCTGGCTCCAACAGGGGGTGCAGAGTTTTGACCACAGATCGCTTTTTAATAACAATAATTTACTTTCAGTAAGTTCAACAGCTGGAGCAAGCAGTAGCAGGGCAAGCTAAATTATTTTATTTGGAAAGCACCACTGCTCATCTCGGTCAACGGGAACTGTAGATTATATTTTTGCTTCTATGGTGGTGTTGATAATTTACACTTCGGCTGGGCTCAACATCTCTCAAGAAGCCTTCAGTCCTTCAGACGTTGCTGACATCATTGTCCTCCCCTCCACCCTTCCTACCACCCCCCCCCCCCCAATGCCTTTCCTTTCGCAGCCCCCAAGTTTAAAAAAAAAAAAAGAAGCCTCACGGTCATTCTTCATAGAGCACCGGTGTCCAGAGAAGAAACAAACAATGTCACTTCTACACTCCTCGGAACTATGAAAGAGCATCACCGCCTGATGTGGTCAAAATACCAGTGACCCGGGATAAGGAAGCGCCATCTGGGGAAGCTGCATTTGTTAAATAAATAAAACAGTGATGTCTGATTCCGGCCTTCCCAGACGACTATCCTTCTGTGCTTCGCCAATGGTTAAAGCTCTGCTCTCACCCCTGTCGCAGCAGACACTCCTGAATGCATACATCTTCTACCCTCCTGTGATCGTCGGGGTACATACAGTAAATCAATTGGCCGCAATTTTAAAAATCGTGAAAACCTTCTGCTCTGCCTCTTTACGGCAAATCTGCGTTCATTTCGGAGGGAGCTTTCATCCATGAACATGTGAGCAACTTAGCAGTTCTGTACCCAGTGGAGTTGGGGAATGAGATTTAGAAGTCAACGTACCAAACTGGTGACGTTCTCTGCTGGAATGGACCAGTACCATTAGAGGTACTTTCCGTGATACCAGCTCATTTAAATATCATGCAAATGGCATTGCGAAGAGTAAGGTTTGTGAGGAAATTGCAGGTTTATTGCAAACTCTTTCATTTTGTGAAAAATTATGCAAAGCGGTATCTTCCACGTCTAATTTTACACTATTTTTGTGGCTGGCTTCCCAAATGCAAAATTGCACTCAGAGAAAACGCAGCAAATTATTGCTTGGCTTAAAATGCATAGTCACAATTACTTGTGTTATTTGCCATTTTCCCATCACTTTAGTACCTCGGCCACTTAGTCTGCTGCTACCAAGAAGATGGAAATAAAGAGGGCCCACGAAACGGAGAAACTATTTCTATTCTGTGCTTTCTTTGTTTTGGGGATTTTGTTTGGGAGGGAGAGTTTGTATTTTAAGATTTTAATTTTATAGCACCATCATTTATGTATTTATTTATTTATAAAATCTGCACACTCCAGTAATTAAAATGTTCAATGGGGCGTACACTATTTACATCACAGGCGTACAGTAAGTGCTTCCCACAGATGTCCAAGGGTCAGTGTCCAGGCACCCCCTCCCCCCCCAAGTAAAATGGCGGAGAATGGATGGGTATGGAAAATCTTGGCGAATATTATCAGTTACCACACGCTGCAGTCTAAGGAGGCATTTCAGTCAGTGTGCCACAGAGATAGCAGATGACAGTGTGCCCGGTTCTTCTGGGCATATTAGTTGCCAGTCAAAAGAGTGGGGCCACCTGCAAGATATCCTTATCCAGCGCAGACTTTGTCTTCCTCCTTGGGTAGATGAGCATACAAGTTACCTACTTAGTTTCCCCCCCCCCCCCCCAGCACCCACCCCTCCCATGTCTAACCACAAAGTTCTGGACAATAACCAGCAGTGCTAGCCAGAGAATTCTTACACTACTGACTGTGGCCTTTTTCTCCATCCGGCTGCAATCTCGATAGGCACCAACACACAGGCTGAAATCCTGAAGAATAGCGTAGCCACCAAAAGGACTGGAAAGGATTAGGTTAAAAATGGAAGATACCATGCTAATTTTATTTCTCCGTGCCACACACTTCAGACAAAACTACTCAATTGCCTCGCAGACCACAACTCTGTCAGGGCTAAGACGGCTTCTAAAAATCACTGGGCCTTTTCCAAACACTGGCCATAAGGGTTACAAACTCAACCCAGCACAGTGTTTCTTCCACAAAAGGCAAACAATAAGGCTGACAAGCTTATATTTCCTGCTCCATGCACACAGAAAGGGGGTCTGAATGACAGCCATACCTGGGAACTCCCCAGAATCCCCTCCGCCCGCCCCCCCCCCCCCAATACTCAGTAAATTGGCATCAATTGCAGGGTCTCAGGGGAAACATTACAAAGCTCCAGGCCCTTCTGTTTACTACTCCAGCCACTCCCCTTCAGTAAGCCTGCAGGGAGACGACGAGTAAGCCTGGAGCGTACACACTGCAGGCAGCAGTGACTCCAGGACTTGGGACTCAGCTGAGGATAAAGGTGCACAAGTTGTGTGAGCTGTGACTTGTGAGGGGATGGGAGAAAGGAAAGTGGTGGGGTCAGGGAGGGAGGGAGGGAAGAATGCTGGGGTCATCCCTAGAGGAGAAAAAAGCAATGGTGGTGGTGAGGGAGATAACGTGGATTGGCAGGGAGAGGGTGGAATGGAGAAAGTTGATGGGATGAGGGTGAAAGGGGGTAGAGTCAGGAACTAAGGAAATATTTCTTCACATGGAACGGCCTCCCCGTGGAGGCAGTGGAGGCAAGGGCAGTATCCGAATTCAAGAAGGCATGGGACAAGCACAGAGGATCTCTGAGGAAGGGGTAGGAATTGTAGACCGTTTTGAAATATTGCTTATTTTACTGTGATCTGTTGTGAACGTGTCTTGTAAACCACTGAGATTTGAGGATCAGTGGACTATAAATTTCGTACATAAATAGTCGACGTGGATGGGCAGACAAGACAGGCCTGAACATTTCTATGATACACATTATTCCTTTCTTTCATCTTCCCCTCCCCACCCTGCCCCCAGCCTTTCTAATCAACATTCCCAGAGTAGCCACAACTCAAAAGTTCCTGGCTATGCTGGAAAAATACAGGGAACGACTTGAGAAGCACAGAGAAAAGATGCTCTGAAATATTTTTCCAACACGATTTCAGGAGTCTGTCACCCACACTTAATTGGCTCTATTTCAGCTCTTGAACACGACGGCACACGGGCAGGGTCACGGCCATACAAGACCCCATGACCTCCCGGGGATCCCGCACAAGGCGGAAAATAAAGTCTTTTCAATGCCCTCACAGTTTTGTTCTCTCTGGGGCTGCACCCCAGTCCAGCCACACCAAGAAAGCACGCTTCACTCCTGGTGGCAGGAAACCAAAGTCCAAATCAATGCACCAACTGCACTCCAGCAACCCAAGGTCCAAAAGTAGTGCAAGACACAACCACAGCCTCTTCACACTCTCTTCCCAAAAAGGTCAACTCTTGGCGATGGACCCCTTCCACCCTGGGCCCTCCCAGTACTTTGTTGGGTGGTAGATCTTCTCCTCTGTTCCTTTACCTGTCACTCTCAGCAGAACCTCTTGCTGATTTGCTTGGTCAGTAGTAGCTTGGTAGATCTTCCCAGACAGGTTTTCTCTCCTCAGATACTTCTTTAGTACATATCAAATATTCTGAAGAGCCCTCTTCTCCCTGGATTTCCTCAGATTCTCTTCTTGTCTCAGGAACTTCTCGTTTAGTACACTCTGGACTCCCGGGACTTCTCCCTCCTAGAATCCTTCCTTCCAGGAAGGCCTGGCCAACTTCTCCCCAAGTCCCTGCCACCTTCACCGTGCAGGAACTCTTCTCGTCCTCTCTTTCTCCCTAAACCTTCCCTGTGAAGGGATAAGCCCACTGGTGCCACACTGTGAAGAGATAGCATTCAAGCAGAACTCCAGATCTTGGAATCCTCTCTCTTACCCCCCTTGCATCACATAGGTGCAAGGGTTTTAGACAGCTTTG
This sequence comes from Rhinatrema bivittatum, assembly GCF_901001135.1. Taxonomy (NCBI): domain Eukaryota; kingdom Metazoa; phylum Chordata; class Amphibia; order Gymnophiona; family Rhinatrematidae; genus Rhinatrema; species Rhinatrema bivittatum. Next base: position 32,102,896 of record NC_042622.1, on the reverse strand, counting down.
TAACCCTTCCCAATGGGGAGTGGTATATCTCCCTGACACTTTGTCACAGGTTCACTCTTTGACTGTGGTAAAACATAAGGACACAAAGGGCCAGTATCCTGTAGGCTCCCTTCTTGACAGGACCTGCTATTCAAAATACAAAACAAGGCCAGTGTCATGCGGGCACATCTCCACAGGATCTACTACCCTGAACACAAATGAAGCAGGTATCTTGCAGGCTCGCTTCCCGACAGGATCTGCTACTCAAGAAAACACAAAGCCACACTCACACCCTGAGTCAGCACAACTGTAGATACCAGGATAAACAGTGTGTTTATTTTTAATGCTAGATTACACTTCAGAAAGCAATGCAGTAAAGCTAATGCACAGATACAGAAAAGACAATAGTTACAACAATAATACTTTTCTTATGGTTACTAGGAAGGCGACTGAGGTTGCTTCTGTCAATGAAGATTTTCTCGCTCTCTCTGTATCTCTGCCATCTCTCTCCCTGTCTCTGTTAGTTATACTCTTTTCATCTGGGCATCAGAAGACATGTTTTGAGAGACTCAATACAATTTCCCAAAACATGGTTCAGGATGCGAACTCCCTCTCCACAAATCCTGCACATCTGGTGTTTACTTTTTCTGTTATCGCAGTTGTTTTACAGTCATATGATGTGGGGTCGGTGTGAAAATGCTGAATCCAATGAAACCTACCTTCCGAATATATCCTAAATCAAGCTTGTCAGACACAGGCCAAGCAATCCCATTACACACACTGACATCACACATAGGGAAAAGTCTGGATGAGACCCCCAAAGACATGCTCAGACCAACTGAAGCCATTGTTGCCATTTTTGTAAAGGGCACAGCTAACCTTTAGGGGCAAAACTGGGCACCCTGTCACAACAACTAACCAAAAATTACAGTATTTCACTTTTGATTCTAGTGGGAGAAACGTCTGTTAAACTGTCTTCCAAAGACATTAAAGTTAAATGAGACATCAAAAATCCGATTGCAGTTTTCCATGCAGTCACAAAAATGGAAAGTCTTCTTATTGTTTAAAACCCAAAGGCTTCTATTATCTTTCCGGAAAGTTCTACATTGCACCTGAGGGAAGAAGGTAGAAAATGAGGGAAACTTGGAGCCAGGGCTAATAGGGCTGTGATTGACAGCTGAGTAGGCACTGAAGAGCTTTTAGTCCTCCTAAAAAATCAATATTATAAGTTACAATTGAGCATCACGCCACTGTACAGTAACAACTTATAATAAGGCTTGGGGGTAACCTGCATGGAGCAGCAGTTACTACCATAAGAAACTTGCTAAGCAGACTGGATGGTACATAATGGTATAGTGAAATTGAAAGGGGATAAGGATCAGTGGGTGGAGAGAGATGAGGAATTAGCAGAAATATTAAACAAATACTTCTGTTCAGTGTTCACAAAAGAAGACACTGGAGAAGGACCGTCACTTGTTATCAAGACTGTAGAAGGGGGTGGAGTAGACTAAACTCCATTTACGGAAGAGAATGTATGGGAAGAGCTAAGAAAACTGAAAGTGGACAAAGCCATGGGGCCTGATGAGGTTCACTGCAGAATACTGAGGTAACTCAGAAATGTGCTGGCGAGTCCACTGTGTGACCTGTTCAATAGATCTTTTGAAAAGGGTGTAGTGCCTAGTGACTGGAGAAGAGCGGTGGTGGTCTCGCTTCACAAGAGTGGGAGCAGAGAAGAGGCTGGAAACTACAGGCCGGTTAGCATCACCTCAGTGGTGGGAAAATTAAGGGAGACTCTGCTGAAAGAAAGGATAGATGGGGTGACTAGAGAACTGGATCACGGAAGAGCGCTCAATGTAATTTACTTGGATTTTAGTAAAGCTTTTGATACAGTCCCACACAGAAGACTCATCAACAAAATGAGAAGCTTGGGAGTCAGCTCCAAAGTGTTGGCGTGGATTACAAACTGGTTGACGGATAGAAGACAATGGGTGATGGTAAATGGAACCTACTCTGAAGAGAGAATGGTGTTAAGTGGAGTGCCACAAGGATAGGTGTTGGGACCGGTTCTGTTCAACATCTTCATGAGCGACAATGCGGAAGGGTTAGAAGGTAAAGTTTGTCTATTTGCAGATGATACCAAGATCTACAACAGAGTGGACACGCCGGAAAGAGTACAGAGAATGAGATGGGATTTAAGGAAGCTGGAAGAGTGGTCGAGCATATGGCAGCTGAGATTTAATGACAAGAAATGCAGTCATGCATCTGGGACGTGGTAATCCAAAAGAACTATATGCATTGGGGGGTGAAGGGCTGATGTGCACAGAGCAGGAGAGAGACCTTGGGGTGATAGTGTCTAACGACCTGAAGTCGACGAAGCAGTGTGACACGGCGATAGCCAAAGTCAGAAGAATGCTGAGCTGCATAGAGAGAGGAATATCTAGTAAGAAAAGGGAAGTGATAATCCCCTTGTAGAGGTCCTTGGTGAGGCCTCACCTAGAGTACTGTGTTCACTTCTGGAGACCGTATCTCAAGGGAGACAGAGACAGGATGGAGGCGGTTCAGAGAAGAGCAACCAAAATGGTGGGTGGTCTCCATCGAATGACTTAAAGAGGAGAGGTTGAGAAACCTGAATATGTATACCCTGGAGGAGAGGAGGAGCAGGGGTGATATGATATGAAAGGTTTTAATGATTCTTGGTCATCAAACCTTTTCCATTGGAAACAATTTAGTAGAACTAGGGGTTATGATTTGAAACTCCAGGGAGGAAGACTTAGAAACAATGTCAGGAAATATTTCTTCACTGAGAGGGTGGTGGATGCCTGGAATGCCCTTCCGGAGGAAGTGCTGAAGACTAAAACTGTGAAAGATTTCAAAGGGGCATGGATAAACATGGATCCCTAAAAAGCTAGAGGATGGGAATAAATAAACAAATAAAAAAGCTAAACCGGCACAGAGCGGCAGTTACTACCCTTAAGAGAAACATGGGGGTAATCTGCACGGAGCGGCAGTTACTACCTTGGGAAGCTTGCAGGGCAGTCTAGATGGACTATTTTGGTCTTTTTCTGTCATCATTACTATGTTACTATATGTTTCTGTTAAGGGTTGTAAATGCTGCTCCGTGCAGGTTACCCCCAAGCCTTATGTTAGGGGTAGCAATATATACAATGAAAAAAAAAACATGTAATTGTTAAACCCATAACAAAATTAATGCTAGCAACATTTTTAGGGGGTGAGCCATCTTCCTGATATTTCAGACAGTGCTGCTTGAACATACTTTGCTTTTTGGACTTGGTCATAGAAGCACTCAGGTGCTTTATCACTAATGTCTGTGTATCAGCACCCCGGACTTTAAAAGTCAGGGCCCAGTGTTGCCTGTCTTCTGAATCCAATTCCCCTTTTACTCTTGCCATCAAAGCTGAGAGCAATGTAGTAGTTGTGTCACAAGCATCAAGGCTAATTGGTTAAGGGTAGGAATCTCCATGCCTTCTGTTAAGCGTAGTAACTGCCACTTAACAGGTTAACATCATGTATCCTTTCCTTCATTTCCAGCCTCTAGTCTTTGGAGATCCCCAGTGTTTATCCCATGCCCTTTTAAATTTGTTTACTGTCTTCTTTCTTACCACCTCTTCCAGAAGGGCATTCCAGGCATCCACCATCCTCTCCGTGAAGAAATATTTCCTGATGTTGGTTCTGAGTCATCCCCCCCCTGAGTTTCATATCGTGAACCCTAGTTCTACAGTTTCCTTTCCAATGGAAAATGTTTGAAGCTCGTGCATCATTAAGACTTTTCAGGCATCAGAAGGTCTGTATCCTGTCTCCTCTGCCCTCCTCTCTTCCAGGGTATATGTATCAGATCCTTCAGCCTCTCCTCATAAGTCTTCCAATACAGACCCCATACCATTTTGGTCCCCTTCTCTGGACTCCCCTCTGTCCTGTTCTTATCCTTTATGAGATATAGGTTCAAAAACTGAACAAGGTATTCCAGGTGAAGCCTCACCAAGAATCTGTACAAGGACATCACCACCTCCTTTTTCCTGCTGGTTATTGCTCTCTCTATGCAGCCCAGCATTCTTCTGGCCTTGTCACATTGCTTCGCTACCTTCAGATCACCAGAAACTCACACCAATGTCCCTCTCCCAATCTGTGCCCAATAGTCTTTCAACCCCCATCACATACAACTGGTTTGGATTACTGCACCCCAGATGCATGACTCTGCACTTTTTGGCAATGAATCCCAACTGCCAAATCTTCAGTCACTCTTCAAGTTTTCTTAAATCACTTTTCATTCTCTCCACTCCTTCAGGTGTGTCCACTCTATTGCTGATCTTAGTATCATCTGCAAATAGACAAATTTTACCTTCTATCTCTTCCACAATGTCGCTCACAAAGATATTGAACAGAACCAGTCCCAAAACCGATCCCTGTTCTCTGTTCAGACAGGTTCCATTTACCATTACATGCTGCCTCCCATCAGTCATTCAGTTTGTAATCCACTCCACCACCTTGGTATCTACTCCCAAGCTTATTTTATTCATGAGCCTTCTATGTGGGACTGTATCAAAAGCTTTGCTGAAAACCAAGTAAATCACATCGAGTCCTCTTCTTTGATCCAACTCTCTAGTCACCCAATCAAAAAGAATCTCTCAGATTTGACTGACAGGACCTTTCCCTGGTGATTCCATGCTGCCTCAGGTCCAGCAACCCGCCAGATTGTAGATAATTCACTATCCTTTCCTTCAGCAGAGTCTCCATTAATTTTCCCACCACTGAGGTGAGGCTAACCGGCCTGTAGTTTCCAGGCTCCTTTCTGCTACCACCCCTATGAAGCGGGACCACAACCACTCTTCTCCAGTCTTGCAGCACCACTCCCGTTTCCAGGGATCTATTGAGCGAGTCTTTCAGTGAACGTACCAGCTCTGAGCTCCCTCAGTATCCTGGGTTGCACCTCATCCGGCCCCATGGACTTGTCCACTTTCAGTTTTCCTAGCTCTTCCCACACATTCTCTTCTGTAAGCAGGGTTGCAACTACCCCACTTCCATCCAGTCTTGTCAACCAGCAACTGTCCTTCCACAGGGTCTTCTCTTTAGTGAACTCAAACTGAAGTATCTGTTTAATATTTCTGCTATTTCTTCATCTTTCTCTACACATGGCTCTTTTCAATTTCACTATACCACTTTGGACCATCCTCTTTTGTTTGATATATCTGAAAAGTGTTTTGTTACCTCTCTTCACCTCTGGCAGTCCTTTCTTCCGCTTGACCTTTTCATCAGAGCTAAACTCAGAAATTAAGATATCTGGGCACTCAATGGATTGACCCGAACTCCTTTGGTCCACAGATCCGACTCCAGGTCTCCAAGACAGTTCTCAGACTTCCTGGCGCTCAGCAGGTCAGACCGTACTAGCTAGTGCTGTGCTCCCTCTTCAGGAATGTGAAAACGGCGCTACTGCAGAATCACTGCATGGCCTGCAGGAGTGGGGGGAGGGGGCAGAGAGAAAGCGCCACTTTCTCCTGCGTGTCTGCTCCCACTCTCCCACAACCCACTGGGTCTCAACAGGACCGCTCTAATCAATAGGCATTGGGAGCAGCCGAGTCCTTCTGACTTGTTCTTAAGCACTCTGTTTGTGAGTCGGCTGTAGTATCATCTGGTGGAAATGTTTAAAATTACTAAAGATCATTTAACAAATCGAGTATTCTGTCATTCCAACAGTCTTGATAGCATAACCGATATGACTGGACCAGATTATTGACATACAAAATTTAATAAATAAATATAGGGGGATGCAGCTCATTCAATTAGGCAATTTAGGATACTACAAAAAGGTAGTGTAATGAGAATTCAACCTTTACCATTTTCCAATGCCACATATACTGCTTAAAAAAAACACAAGACATAATATAATGTCACAAACAAGAACTGGGTTTCATATTTGAAAGTAGAATCCACTAGATTTATTGAGTAATATGAGATTAAATAATATTTTTTTCCGTCCGAGGCACGTCTTTCCTGATCTTGAGGAGCTGAGGAACACAATGCCTCAAATTCTTTAAAATAACAGCAATGTCTTGCTAAATACAATCATATCGAGCTGGCTCAGACATGAACTTCCTTTCCTTACTAATTTGTTTACATCTGGAAAGAATACAAACTAATCTCCGATCCAAATGGCAAGTTACAGAAGAACGATGTCTGCTCTTGTGCGCTGAGCCGCAAGATTTCATACAAGACCACCTGCCCAGATTCCAATTTCACCGCGAGCTTGGACCTCCCAGGAAACAGGCGCTGCAGCTCTGCTTGCAACAGCCCCCATTCTGTTTACCCTGGCTGCACATGTCACCCCATGTCCAGGGGCACAAGTCGAGCCAGCCCTTGTTTTTGCCCCATGGTATACAGGGAGATACAGTCCTGCTTTTCTTAGGGGACTCGAGGGCGGAAATCAGAAAGACGCCAGCGGAGAAAGGGCCTCTTGAACCACCCCAGTCGGCCCACCCGTACCTGCCTATTGTGCGGTGGCAGGTCTTCTTCGGTCTTCACCCTCCCTCTGCCACTAAGGTCCCTTTAAGGATAATTTTCGAAAGGCAACTTTAAAAATCACTACCTGGTTGGATTTCCCTGGGTGAACATCGTCCCCCCCTCGTAGCGGGTAAAAGTCCACACATCCTTCCCCAACCTGCCTACTTTTAGCTGTATTAAACAGGAGAAGTGTTCCCCCAGGTGTGGTTACATTAGGGGAGGAAACGAGGATATGTAGAATGGATTTTCTAATCCGTGCACGCTGTTTTGCCCCTATTCCAAATGTTGCATCAAAAGCAGGTGCAAAGTACAGGAGGCTTTTGTACCTGTGTACCGTGTAGGCAGTTTTCGAAGGAAACCCATGAGAGTAGCTACCCTTTGAAAATGGACTACAAGGTCTGTGAGTGCAAAACTACCGGTGTACTTTGCAGTGACACAAGCTACTCAAAATTATCCTCTTTGTGTCTGACCCTTGCATGCTTGAATTCCGCCACGGGTTTTGGCTCCTATCACCTCCTCTGAAAGAAAGTTCCAGGTGTCCACCACCCTTTCAGTGAAAAAAGTTTTTTTTTCTCACATTCTTTTAACTCTTCCTCGCCTTCAGCTTCATAGGAGGACCCTTGTTCTGAGAGCTTTACCAGTCTAAGGAAAGTGTTACCTTCTGGTACTTCCTCGAAATCTACAAGATATTTGGATGCTTGCATCAAATCCAGAATTTGTGTAATTGTTCTGTAGATATCTCCACTAGAAGCTGGCTCTAGTCTTGTAACTGTGAGGGACGTGAGAGTCAGAGTAGACCACTTTGCCCCTGTTAGGTTGCTGCACTGGTGGGCTCCAGATCAGTGTGCGAGATTCGTTCAGAGTTGAAGAGAGAGGATGGATCTTTTCCTTTGTTCCCCTATTTCTATGCTGGCCGGGATGCACACACCCCTGGCTGCACAGGACAGGAAGAGAGATAGCACCCTGCCGGTCCACACCATGTGCTGGTGAAGCGTGCCTAGGTGTTTTGGATTGTTTTAAGGATTTTGGACTTTATTCTGATTTTTTCACAGTTCCCCTAGTCCTGCTCAGGGAGGGGGGGACACCGCTTGCCTTTGGAAAGGCTAGGAAGAAAAAAAAAGCCCCATCTTCTCCGATTCACCATCCAGTGATATTGCTGCCTTTTGCAAAGTTTCTGGAGATTTGTTATGTAGTTTGTTTTCAGGAGGAAATGTTCTCTGCCCACTATTCCTGCCAAGGACTGGAGAAAGAGAGGATTTTGTGCCGTTTCCTTTCCATGAGGATTTTTGGGACATTCAGCCAGAAATGAGAAATTACCACTTACTTGATAATTTCCTTTTCTTTAGGACAGAGAGATGAAACCAGAACTAGTGGGTTATGCACCTCTACTAGCAGATGGAGATGGAGAAAACTGTTGTCACAGTATATATACTCTTGCAGCGACACCAGCCTGCCAGTATTATCTTCAAAAGCAAGTATGGCCAGACTAGCAAAAAACTTGATTAAAAACAGACAACCATTCTTGAACTCAACCAACACAAAACACTGAACTCATGCAAGAACTAGTCTAGGGACTAGATGAACACTAACTAGTAATTCCCTGGAACACGAACCATTACACAATCATCTGGCAACCAAGAGTGAGGAAGCTGGATCCATCTGTCTCTCCTAAAGAAAAGGAAATTATCAGGTAAGTAGTAAATTTCTCATTTCTTAGCATCCAGACAGATGAATCCAGAACAAGTGGAATGTACCCAAGCTACTCTCGAACAGGGTGGGAGGCTACCCGCGGTCCAGACAAAACCGCACATGCAAAGGCTGCATCCTCCCAGGCCTGCACATCCAGATAATAATACCTGGAAAAGGTGTGTAAGGCGGACCAAGTCGCAGTTTGGCAAATGTCAACAGAAGACAACAAACTAACCTCTGCCCATGACACTGCCTGAGCCTTAGTGGAATGAGCCCTAACCGGAGTAGGCAACGGCTTTTCAACAGCCACATGCGCAGCAGTGACTACCTCCTTAATCCAGCGAACTATTGTAGCCCACGAAACCGATTCGCCTTGTTTACCTCGAGCATGAAGAACAAACAGGCGATCCATCTTTCAGAAAGATTTAGAAACCTCCAGATACCTCACGAAATGTCTCTTGACATCCAAGGGACGCAACAGACGATATTCCTCTGCATCTCTTTCCTTATCCAAGGACGGCAAGGAAATGGATTGATTCAAGTGAAAATCCAAGACCACGTTAGGCAAGAACGAAGGAACAGTACACAGCTGTATCGCTCCTGGAGTCACCCGAAGGAATAGCTCCTGGCAAGACAAGGCCTGCCAGCTTGGAAATTCAATCTACAGAACATATCGTTACCAGAAACACCATTCTCAAGGCCAGTAACTGCAATGAAAGGCAACGCAGCAATCGAAAATTAGGACCCACCAAGAAATCTAACACCAGATTAAGACTCCACAAAGGAACTAGTAACTGCAAGGGAGGATGAAGATGCTTCACTCCCCTCAAGAAACGGACCACATCAGGATGAAACGATAAGGATTCACCAATAACCTGGTCCCTGAAACAGGCAAGAGTCACTACTTGTACCTTCAAGGAATTAAGTGCCACTCCTTTATTCAACCCATCCTGCAGGAATTCCAAAATGAGCGGGATCTTAAATGAACGAGTAAGCACACCAAGCCTCAAACACTCGCCAAACCCACACATAGGCTAAGGAAGTGGAGAACTTTCATATTTGAAGCACGGTGCCAGAAACCTCAGCTGAACCAAGGTCCAGTAGAGGGCAGCTGAACACTCAGGCAAAAATGCATGAAAACACTGTTGCAGCCTACCATGCAGCACACAGCGGAAAAGCCTTGGCGTGGGGCCTAGCCAAAAGAGGCTGCTCAACCCTCCAGGCTGCCCCTGTCCCTGAACCTCCCTCAGGACATGACAAACATCGGAACGGCGCACCAAGCTCAGAGACCAAAAAGGGGGAATCCCTGAAACAACCCACCTTCACTGTCTCTGTAAGGTCTCCTTTTTTTTTTTTTTAAACATTTAAGTGAGCTCAGCCCTTCCCGGTACAGAGTATAGAGACCGTCTCCGGCTGCGGGGAGAGAGGGCAGATAACATCACCGCCACGCTCGACCTCCTGCACCCGCTGCCTTTAAGCTGTACAATCAGCTAAGTCCACGCCAACTGAAAAACCAGCTACCGGACCAAGGAACACCTCTGAGGGACCATGGAAATCACCTCTGGAATTCTCAACTGGGGAAGAGACCAACTGGTGTCACCTCAGGAGAGCAGGGCAATTAATTTTCCTTTTTTTAAATTCTCCTTCTAAAAGCCGAAGCAATCCCCAGTAGGGAGATGCACGTCTACTATTTGCTGGAGACGGAGAATACTGTCAGGCTGATGTCACTGGAGGAATATATATACTATGATGTCAGTTTGCTCCGTCTCCATCTGCTAGTAGAGGTGCATAACCCACTGGGTCTGGATTCATCTGTCTGGACGCTAAGAAAGATCCTGCTAACCTCTGAGAAGAGAACTGGGAGTACCAGGACCTCACCTGGAGAAAAGAGGAGAGACAGAGACTCCTCAAAGGAGTGTCTTCCCTAGGAGAATAAGGACTGAGAGGACGGCATTCTTGGAAACCAACAGTGACCCCTTTTTGGAAGGGGAGAACCAATTCCAAATAGAGAACCCCATTCAATCCTGGGAGGTTTGCTTACCATGCTCTGGAAGGGAGGATATCCCAGAGCCTACAACACTGGGGGAGACTTACACAGATTGAGCTGAATTTGGATTTGATATTGAAAAAGGATGTTACAGTAAGAAAATATGCCTGATGCCAGCTCATAACCACTGATAAAATTCTACAGTAAACTTTTTTCTTTGGAACACCCACCCTGAGTGTCCTGTTTATTTTATTCTTGCATCGTAACTTACAGAATTAAGATGATAGATAACACCCACAGTAAAGACTTCACCCTGCATATTGTGCCCCAAGACTGAGAGGGACCCCACACACACACACACCATCACAGCACATCCTAGAAGAGGAGCTACTGTTAATTCATTATTACCACTATATTCATGATGGTTTTTGTTTTTGTAATTCACTGTAAATTGGAGTAGAGGACCTATAAATATCCTAAATAAATAAATATCTCCCTTTTTCCTTCTTCTGTCTTCATCTTTAGCTCCCTCAGTTTCTTGGTATATGGCTTCTAGAGCAGATCATGCACCATATTGGTGACCCTCGTTTACACCTACCTTGTCAATGTCCTTTTATAGCTGTCGCCTCTGGAAATGAACTGAAATTAAAACTACATATCCCTGCATGCACTGGGACAAAAGAAGGGCCAGCTCAGCTTGTCCCTCTGGACATGGTCACCCTTTATGAAATCCCTAATAACCAGTAAACTGAAGATTTATAAATACTCTATGTTTCCCTACCAATCCAAGTCAAGTTCTCACCGACTTTCTGTTTTTCATTTTATAAAATTATGAATAAGAGAAAACATGTGCTATCCAGCTATTAAACATGTACTATTTATTTCATCAACCTTCATCTGGAACACCTGCCTCAAATACTGCCCCAACATTACATCAAAAATAGATTGGCATGTCAGTAACAGGGAGGTGATACACTGGTGAAAAGGAATATACAAGAAGCAGAGTAAGACTATCACCAAAAAATTAACATCTAGTTTAAAAAAAAAAAAAAAAGAACGTTGTTCTGGACATTAAGAGTATTGTGCTCACAGAGGTTCATGATTCAGAAGGACACTGAGGATTCCTGCTGCAAACATGAATTAAAGTTAAAAAAGATTATAGAACTGAAGCTTACTGACTTCTGAGTCATTATTCACTGAATAATTTAGAAATAAATAATGCATTCTCAGCTAGTAATGATATCAAAGAGCATTGGAATGTATAATAACTGAAATGGAGAACAGCCATCTAGTATACCTGGAAAAAATGTTGAAAAATGATAGGACAAATATGATAGAAATACTGTAAAAAAAAAAAAAAAAAAAGCAAAATTAAGTCCCACCCTGAAGGCATCTCCTAGAATATATGGAAGCAACTGGCTCAACCGAGTTAGCAGAAAAACAATGAGACCATAGGGAAGGAACGTTATCCTACAAGGAAGGGAATGGTCTGTAGTCATGTGTTAAATCTCTTCAGTAAGGCACAGCACCACCTGGTGAGCAAACTGTGCAATTGCATGGGGCGACGTCGGGAGCAGGAAGAGTCCCGGCTGCTGCTGGTAGATCTAATCCCACTGGCAGCGGAAGAAACAGGAGGCCCGTGGTGCCGCCAGTTGACCCAATCCCACCTGTGGTGGAAGAAGCAGGAGACTGCAGCAGAAGTGGAAGCCTGTCCAGCAGCAACACCTCATGTGCTGGCCCCACGGTATTCAATGCTCGCGATGCTAGCACTTCTTGTATTCTCATCTTGTGATGCACAAGATGCTAGCAGCAGCAATGGAGGAGGAATGACCCCAAAACCCTCATTGCCTGGCCTGCATGTGTGTGTGAGTGAATGGGAGACTACCTGGGATATGTGTGTGTGTGTGTGTGTGTGTGTGTGTGTGTGTGTGTGTGTGTGTGTGTGTGTGTGTGTGTGTGTGTATGGAAGGCTGTCTGGGATGGGTGGGGGTGTGAATGGGAGCTTGCCTATGATGGGTGTGTGAATGGGAACTTGCCTGGGGTGGGTGGTTTATAAATGGGAGCCTGCCTGGGTTGCATATGGGTATGTGTGTGTGTGTGAATGGGAGCCTGCCTGGGATGGGTGGGGGTGTGTGTGTGTGTGAGAATGGGAGCCTGCTTCTGTGTGTCTGTGTGTGAGAGAGAGAAGAGAGAGAGAGAGAATGGAGGGTGTAGGTGGATTCCAACCTGCCAGCACTTGAAATGAAGATGAGGACCTGGGGCTGCTGGTAGATCCCAACAAAGAAGAGCTGGAAACATCTGCAAGTTTGTCTGAGAGGGAGCGTATGTGTGTATGAGCTTGTCTGTGTATATATATATAAGAAAGAGAGGAGAAAGTTTGTGCACCCTACTCACACTAATCCATGACAATATCAGGGTGACTGGAAATCAAAAGTTCTCAGGTATGGAGAGTGTGAATTTTTAAAATCCTTTTTAATTTTATTTTTCAGGTGTTATTTGCTGTGTCTGCTGTTTTGAAATATTTTATTGGTGTTTGGGACATTTTATAAAACTTGTGTAGGAGTTTTTAATTATTTGATCTGTTACTCGCCAGCTTTTTTTGAAATATTATTATCAGTATGTTTTAGTATTATGATTATGTATTTATTTTATTTCTTGATTTTATTGTTTGATGTTTGAGGAATGGTGATGGTTCTGTTTTTTCATTGTCACCAGTGCAGTTGTCACCAGTGCAGTTTTGTCTGCACGTTTGTATTTCTACTTTATAGTTGCTCTATTCTGTATTTGGTGAGGGTCTGTTTTTGTTCTACATGAGTGACTAAGGTAAAGCATTCTCCTAATAGGAAGTGTTTTAGGGCTTTTGGAGGGTCAAGTCCACACACAACACACATTACAATAAGCCGTATGGTTTCCAAATTCTTTTTTGCAAGGATTTCTGGTTGACTTCACAGCAGTGCATGTAAATATAATGTAAGGGATATTTTTACCTCAGAATATTGTACTTTGATATTTTTCATGTAAAATATAAATGCAGAACTCTTAACTGTGTGTGTGGAATGGGGGGGGGGCATTGTGCAAGGCTATAAGGTTCGCCTAGGATACTTAATACCCTTGCACCAACCATGGGTTTCGGGGGGGGGGGGGGGGGGAGTTTTTAAAGTTTATACCACTGAAGGGAGCTGGGTGTTTTTTGGGTGGGCCCGGGACAGAGAATGAATGAACAGAGTGGGGGGGGGGGGGGTCAGCACAGTAATTGTTTGCACAGGGCAGCAAAAAAAGGTAGCACCGGCCCTGCATTGAGTCACTGTGTCAGGGTGCTAAGCATCCTCTTAGCATCATTCAGCTGGCATGATGTGCCAAGACAGTCCCGTTAGCACAAAAATGAAAATATTCTAGACCGATAGGAAACTTCTTGTACATATGAAGGTTCTGCTACACCAGACAGATACCAAGGGAACACAGCTGGTGGCACAAGAAGCAACACTAGGAGTAAATAAGTGTCCAGTCTTTCCCTCAGGGCAGTCTACAGTTCCTCCACTGTCTAAAAGTAAAAGAATACATATTTTTAGGAGGCATTGCTAAAGGTTTCCCAGGAGAAAGCTTTCTGAATTTGCATGTGCTCTCATTTTAAGGAGAAATCCTACGGATATCTTTGAAGGTAAAATAAACCACCGCATAGCCCCCTTTCATTCTTAGCCATTCCTTCATTAAGCAGCCAGAGAATAAGCTAGAAAAATAAACGTAAATTACCCAGCAAAGTAATCCCACTGCCCGGGAGACCGATTATTATCTGCCTCTATTTTTAGAAATCAGTAGGTGTTACTTCTTTCACCTTACAACCTTCTCCTGCACATCCAGTGCATGCTAAATTTAACAGTATTTAATAAACGAGACAACGAAATCTTGTAATATTTGAAAATTCAGTTTCCATAGATATTGGGTTGTTAAGCATTAGATCTCGCACGCTCATTACAGCTGTGCTTGTAAGTGGAAAGCTGGAAAAGGGCACTTGCCAAACTCCTCTTTACATCCCTCCTGGGACTACTGACCCTGCTAGATTATAAATAGAAGAGACATAAAATTCAGGGAATGCAGGGCTTTGGGGGGTTTTTGTATTCCTAGAGGGCATTTCATAATCCTACTGAAGGAAGCAAAGAAAAAAAAATTCTTTGCATAAAATGAGGAGATTCATCATTTCATTGCTAATCCACACATGGCCCGTGAAATCACACTTTTCCGTAACGCTGATACATTTTCTTCTGTAGAAAAAAAAAAAACAAAAAAACCTGCAGTTTCAATGGCCAAAAACCTTCTTTCAACCCAAACTTTCGGCTCACTGTCAGGGAACCTTTTCCAGAGCTTCATCATTCTCAAGGCCTGATGAACTAAAGGATTTTTATCAGGTTAAATGTGTGGAAAAAATGCTCACAGGCCGATATTCAAAGGAAGCTTGCGGGTCTGATTTAGGCTCCTAAGGTTTTTCCCAATTTCCAGATGAACTTAGGATCCCAAGTTTCCTGCTGAAAATTCACCTATCTTTGCCTAAACCGAAGGCACTTACATTTAGGCCTGTTATTTGCTCACCTATTATTTAGGAGCCTGTGCGAGGTGCCTCACTTACTTCCTCCAACCCGAACCTGCTCCTGGCTCCGTCCACTTTTGCAGCACCCTCACACCATTTGAAAACAGGTATTCGGCCCTAGTCGGTTTTCAAAACGTGCCAATTTAGGATCCTAACTCCCAACATTAGGCAAAGCCCTTCGAAAATTGACCCCTTAATGCATGGGGGCCCTCTGTGAACAGGTCTTTAACTGGACTCATTGCAGGTCATGATACATTTTTCCAGAGCATGCGTGAGGATTATCTAAAGATGTTCATGCTGTACATGAGCTTTCCAGATGTTGTCCTTCAGACATCTAAGATGTGGGTGCTATGTGATCTCAAAAAAGCTCATGGATAATTCTTCTTGGCCCAACAGCCTGCAGATAATCTCCATGCCGTGCAGAATCTTCTCCAGAAAACAACAACAAGATGACTAGGATGGGCTGCTTTTAGTGATCTAAAATCTGTCCAAGTGGTCAGCCCCTGGTGTCCTCCTCAGATCAACGGGAAGCCTGTGAACAGTTTTTGCAGGGTTATTCCCGTCAATTACGGAGCATTACAGTAGGTCAGCTGGCTCTCCGTAACACACTCTGTCCTTTACACCGGCATCGCTTTCATGCTTTTTCCATTTTTATTCCACCTTTCCATAAAGTAGCTCAAGGCAGATTACAACACACCAAAAAATTCTAGTAAATAAGCCAAATTAATACACCCATCCACGGATGCATAATTCATAAATGCTAACAATGCTATCGCCAGAATTCAGCAGTGCAGATCCACCCAGTCATCTCTACAAGCCAATTATTTTGCAACTCCAAGAATACTTTTATAAAAAGGATACACAATAGGAAATCACTGTATTACATGACTGATACATAACGCTGAGTATCACACACCCAGCTGCACTTTGATTCTGCCCCCAACACACTCACACACACACACACACACACACACACGAGTCCACTGCAAGATAGTGCAGGTCCAGGGCAAACTGCGCAGCGGCATGAAGCATCACTGGAATGGGGGAGGAAAAAATGTCTCTTAGATGCCCAAGAATCTCTCACTAGGAAAAAGTGATTTGCTCTGCTCAAGGGTGCACAGAGCTACATTTCAGCACTAAACAGCCTTAGGAGCATTCCAATTGTGCTGCGTCTAACCTGAAATGCTCCTAACCCAAAATGCTAAAGTGCTGGTGGGTGAGAAAGGTGCCAGGCCAGAAAGCTGCACCCAGCAATTTGGCATCTGCTATGCATTTACCAGAGATAAAACATCACAGCACTATGAGACGCTCAAACTGGTGCTGTCTGTACAAACATTCAGCAACTATAGAGAGTATCCACATTTTGTTTGGGGGGGGTTGGGGGGAGATTGTTTTTTGACAAAATAAGGTATGTTGAAACCTCAGGAAGTGATCAACAGAAAGCTTGCCCTAGCATGGTGAAGGAGCTCAGTTTACATGCCTCGTGTTGTGCCAATGTACCGTCTGCCTTTTGCTGCAAAACACTGTCCTTTTCACCCCCTGGGTCTTTGATGGACAGGTCACCTGCAGTGACGCCGTGCTGAACTTCTTCACATATGCAGGAACAGCAGCTACTGAATAATTCCATCAGCGTGCAGAGAAGGCACAAAGAGCACGGATCCTCCCAGTACAGAAAGGAGCACGGTAACAAGTGCTAGGGTCACTAAGAAGTCAAATCACACATGGATTTTCTCTTCTAAGACATAAAAAAGTATAGAGTAACATGAGGAATGCGGGGAACAAAAGCATGAATATTTAGGGTTCTTTATGATAGTTTCAACTATTTTGGCAGGTACTGACATCAGGCTCACTGGTAGGAAGTTTCCTGGATCAGCCCTGGACCCCTTTTTAAAAACTGGCATTACGTTGGCCACCCCAATCTTCAGGTACATAGTTGATTTAAATGATAGTTTACAAATTACTAATAGTAATCTGCAATTTCATTTTTCAGTTCTTTCCACACTCTGGGATTTATACCATCTGGTCCAGGTGATTTGCTACTCTTCAGTTTGTCAATTTATCCTATTACATATTCCTTATTTATCAAGGTTTGTTTCAATTCCTCTGAATCATCACCTTTAAATATTACTTCTGGCACAGGTATCTGCCTTACATCTTCCTCAGTGAAGACTAAAGCAAAGAATTCAGTTAATCTCTCTGCTGTAGCTTTGTTCTCCTTTAGTGCCCCTTTTACCCCTAGATCATCTAAAGGTCCAACTGACATTTAAAAGACATAATTTTCCACTGGCAGATAAAATGTCTTATGCACAGTGTCATGTGTCACAAATAAAGTAAGTGAGGCATCTAGTACCAGACTGACAAGCTCCACTCAAACTTCATTACAAGTTTCTTAACATGCAATGCTAATCACCTGGGTTCAAGCAATGTGAACTTATGAGTGACAGAGGAGAGCAGGAAGACAGCCAGACTTGAAGCTAGTGTTTTGGGAAGCAGCGCGGGTACCCGTAGCGCATTTTATAGTTCTCAAGCACAGCCCTCAGAAGACAACCATTTCTGTCTCACCAGCTTGCCTTACAGTCTAGGGGTGTATCTCTGCAGCATTGTATCCTATTTACACAACCTTCCTAACCCTCTTCCAATGTGTGCAAAGAGAAAACAGGTGCAGCTCAGTGCCATATCCCTGCCTTCATGTTCTCTTGCATTGTCAAGAGGGATGGCAGCCTTAGGAAGAACTCCTCAGGAAATGTCAAGAGAGTTTCTCAACACTATTATTTCCTTGATTTCCGCAGAGAATTATGCTGTTTTAACAAGTCTTATCTCTTTGTGTATTGCTTTCCGATGCAGTCAACATTAACTTCATAAAACGATATATCTACTGCATTGCATTAACCAGGGTTAATTTGTTTATTGTAAACCGGATTGATTTGTATTGTATACAGGAATTCCGGTATATAAAAAATTAAAATAAATAAATAAATTGCAGGAATTACGCATCCTTAATTTTTTTTTAAGGGGGGAGGGGGCCTAGACGTCTCCCACTGCTCCTTTGGCTTTCCAGCTCCGTCAGAACCAGGGCTGGGATTTGGCACCATGTGCTTTCATTCACAACTGAGGATTTCCCCCCCCCCCCCCCCATTGTATATTCCCTGCCAACTCGCTCAGCCCCCAAACATTATGGCAACGGTCCTTGGCCAGGAGCCACGCACCAGAGCTGCCTCCAGAACCCCGAAATCGAGGGTTCAAAACCTGGCTGTTAGGTGTCGCCATTGTGTGATGTCCGACTCTCTCTCTCTACCTCAAGGGATGAGAATGCTGCCTCCACAGCACCCCCAGTGGAAGACTTTTACCTGGGAATCAAACCCAGTACCACCACTGAACTACCAGGCCAGCCCCTGTCCTTATTTGTAAGCAATCGTTTGGCATAAAATTCCATGCATCCACACTGTAAGGTGAATCTTCAAAAACTGTGCGCGTAAAAAAAAATGTACTTATGCGAAAACTTATAGAAGCATATATGCGAGTATACGCTATTTTAAAAACTACAATAAATGAGAGCAAAATCAGAGGCTGCAAGTAAATTCACGCGTGTATCAAAGGGGTGAGCCTGGGGCGCTCCAGGGAAGGGCCATCATTTATGCAAATGAGTTGCAATTCTAAAAGTGACATGCGTAAGTCTTTTACTCCCGGGTATGCGATCGCAAAGAGCTTAAAAGTGAAAAAAATGACTGGGTTGGGGGGGGGGGGTCTGGGGTGAAATGGGGGGGACTTAAGGCTGAAGATGCACTGGGCGAACTTGCCGCGCGCATGTTATAAAATCCCCTGACTTACGAGTGTAAAAGCCGGCTTAAGGCGGGTAAATGCGTCTAAATAATGCAAATAAAATCTATTCACGTAGCCCTTTAAAATTCGAAGTGCAAATATGCAGGGTATATCATTTAACGCACATTTATCCAGCTAGATTCTGACTTATCCGGCTAAGTAGCGCCTTTGTTGCCTCTTACAAATTTGAAATTATCTGGATAAGTAGCACTTATTTTTAGACTTATCCAGCTATCTTACATATCCAGATAAGTCTGAAAAGCACTAGACAGATAAATCTGGAATTTATCCGGATTTTCGGACAAGTCTGAACTTGCACGACTCATGGTTTTTACGTACGCAAGCATCTGTGCATGCACATGTGCTCGTATTTTATAACTTGCACATGTTGTATCCATGCGGGTGATAAAATAAAAGGTGAATTTTAAAAGCCTGACGCGTGCATTAATTAGGGGGATGCATGAAGACGTCAGGCTTGCGTGCGCTGAGCGGATTTTAAAAGCCGCAGAGATACGCACGTATCTCCCACAGCGCGCACATCTCGAAAGTTTTCAAAAAGGGGCGGGGAATGGGCGGGCTGTGGGCGGGGCCTGGGCATTTGGGGGCTGTGAACCAAAGATGTGCATGTAAATACGGACGTGATTCAGCCCGCGCCAAGGACCCCTGCCGCATAACTGTACCTCTGCTATGGATGCCAGGTAAGTAAAATTTAAAGAAAACAAGGCAGATCTGCGGGGTTTTAAGGGTCAGGACCAATTGAGGGGAGTGAAGGCTATCAAACTGGGGGGGGGGAGGGGTTGGAGGACCTCTCTCTTAACTGAGCGAACTGGGGATGAACTGGTAAAACTGGAAATGGTGTCGGCGCGCACCCCTTTTAAAACCCCCTGAATTATGTGGTAGAAGTGGGATTTGTGTGCACATGCACACACCCACTTAAAATTTGTTACACACGTGTGTGCGGCCAGGTAATTTTATATAACATGCGCGCATACGTGCGTGTATGTTATAAAACCTGGGCGTGGGCCAGTGTATATTGCTCCTGGGGGAATTCTGAACTACTGCAGGGTTTGCACCGATTTCCCCTCCTGCACAGAATTTGGTGAAGATGGAGCGAGCCCCAGTGTGCCATGAACAAAGCCCATCCTGCTTGTAGCGATGGAGCAGGCCCCAGCATGCCACAAGCAGAGCCCATTCCAGTGAGAGTGAGTCTGTGTGTAAGAGAGCATGTGTGAGCTTATGCAAGCAGATTGTAAAGGAGTGTGAATATGTGTGAGAGATTGGGAGCTGGTGCTTGTGAAAAGGGGATTGTGTCTGTGAAGCAGTGAGGGTGCTTGTTTGTTTGTGAGAAAGGGAGCCTGTTTATTAATTATTTTATATACCGACATTTGATCTGAGATATCACATTGGTTTACATTCAGGTACTGTAGGTATTTCTCTATCCCCAGAGGGCTCACAATCTAAGTTTGTACTTGAGGCAATGGAGGGTAAAGTGACTTGCCCAAGGTCACAAGGAGCAACAGCGGGACTTGAACCACTGCTCTAACCACTAGGCTATTCCTCCTCCCCGTGTGAGAAAGAGAGCCTGTGTGAAGGGATGTGTACATGTATGAGAGAGAGGGATCCAGTGTGCAGGGGTGTTTGAGAGAGAGACCTTGGTAGCCTCTGTGAGTGTTTATGCATGAGAGAGAGAGGGAGCCTTATGAGTGTGTGTGTATGCATGTGCACATGAGAGAGAGAGGAAGCGTGTGTGTGTATGAGAGAGAGAGAGGAGGGGTGTGT
This sequence comes from Rhinatrema bivittatum, assembly GCF_901001135.1. Classification (NCBI taxonomy): domain Eukaryota; kingdom Metazoa; phylum Chordata; class Amphibia; order Gymnophiona; family Rhinatrematidae; genus Rhinatrema; species Rhinatrema bivittatum. Next base: position 32,082,548 of record NC_042622.1, on the reverse strand, counting down.
GTGTATGAGAGAGAGAGACACACACACACACAAAAGGAGCCTGTGTGAGGGGCAGTACTGAGAGAGGGGTCAAACTCTGGGAGTGGAGATAGAGTGGAAGGGGTTGAGCCTAGAGGGGGAAGGGAGTGGCAGATGGAGGAGTTGGGGCCTGAGAGGGCAAAGTGAAAGAAGATTGGCCAGAAGAGTAGGGAGAGAGAGTGGAAGGGACACTCTTAAGAATGAACTTCTAAGGAAATTCTGCTCAAAATATTTAAAGCTCTGCATATTTAAGTAATAACATTTTTGTGTATTTCATTTTCAATTAATTATTTAAAGACTGTCATGGATATTGTGTTATTTTGACCAATATAAAGCATGCAGAATTTTACATAATTAAGTTTTTGTGTGCAGAATTTAAAATTGTTTTTAGCAGAATTCCCCCAGGAATAGTATGTGCGCATGCACGCCAGTTTGAAAGTTACAGTCCTTGGTAGTAAATTTGCGTGCCCCCATATAAACACGTAAATGGGAGCATGCAAGCAAGTTCTGAAAGTTATCCTCCATATGTGTGTACTTTTAGGCAATGGGGTGGAGCGTTCCAGGGGGAGTCTGGGCAGGGCTGGGAACTAGGCACATACGTTTTGATTTTAAAAAGTATGCTGCACGGAACTTCTCTCAGCAAAACTACGCACCACCAAACAGCTGACGGAATTGCGTGCACCTAGCCTTGCCAGGGTAACTTTCAAAGCAGACTTATGCACATAGTTGCCGAATAACTTACAAATGATGTTACAAAATTACCCTCTTAAATACTTTCATATTTCTTTAGGCAGACATTGGTGATGCCAACGCGTCCCTGCTGAAGCTCAGCACTGGATGACATTCCCTCACTTCCCAGTACAGGGACAATCAACCATAGGATGAGGATGCCTCAATGGCTGGAAGAGTAGCCAAGGGGGATAGGGTGCCACAGACGGCATTATCTGTGTCTTTCCCTCCATCCTTCTCAACTGCTTGCATGGATGCATGATTCACCAACATTTATCAATGGGATTTTAGAGAAATTGGTTTCTGCAGTAATTGCCAGCCATAGCCTTCCTGTAACTAACTGCAGGCTCTGCTGTTCTGTTTGTTTGTCTCTCCCACCTACATTTTTCCTCCTCTAAATAAACAAATAGACATTAAGATGTGTATTGGCTGATCGAGTACCCAGACTCCTTACTCCCACGTCTCGTTCCCAATCTTTGCGCTTCACAACAGCCATGAAAACAATCACGGAGAGCATAAACCAGCTGTTAATTCACATACTAGATTCCTACATCAGCATCTTTCACTCCTTTTCATTACTGTCCTATCTTGAGTTTCTCCCTCCCTCTCTTCATTTCAAAAGCTGAAACCTAGAAGCACATACCAGCAGTCCAACATGCAACTAACGTAAAACCGAAAGTCACTTCACCCGCCACTGCTTCAGGCGCAAACGGACTGCAAGCTTTCTGGGGCAGGGGAACACTCACTGTGCCTGAGATGTTCTTTTCCTTGGGCTCTCGTGTCTGGAAAGGCTTTAGACGAGTTCATCAGATCCAAAATGGGAACAACCTCTTAACAGTTTCCAGCTGGGATAACCTGATCCCCTCCATCCACCCTCCTCCCCCCCCTTCCTATCCCCAGGACCCTCCCTGGGCCCCCCCCCCAGTGTAAGCCCTTGGGCCAAAATGTTTGCCCACTCCTGCTTCAGAGGCAGCGGGCACAGTTCCCGGTCAGGGCCAGCCATCACACGGCAACGACCGGCAGCTGCTGCCCAAGGTCACGGGCAAGGTTCTGAAGAAAGCTGAACTCTGAAGCCTTGGGTCACAGGGACCACCCGCCTGTAATGACTGGCCTACAGAGCAGGGACTAGGAAAACGAGGATTGGGCTCGCAAGAATAAGACTACAACAACAAAAAAGGAGATTAGCTGGCTGTATAGTGAATGTGGATAGCCACGTTGGAAAGAGAAGTCCAAAGAGAGACCAATGAAGCAGGAGTGAGGAGGCCAACCGGACAGAAAGTGTCCGAGACATAGGCCAAGATATAAAAATACTAGTGTTGGTGGGATCAGAATGGGATATGGCCCCCACAACCATTGGCATGCACTTAAAATGCGAGATGCAAATACTTACTATAAATGAGCAAATGCACAACACATTAAAAAAAATGCAAAATGTATCGCTGCAGATGCAGGGCACTTAGCATAAATCCCAAGACTGTGGAAACCTCATTGTATAGATTTGCAGAGTGCCGTTTGACAAATGCTTTGCATACTTTTGAGTAACTGCCATGGATATGACTCATTGAAAGATGAAGCTTTATTGATCAGATGGTGGACACAGATCCCTGAATCTCTATCACACAGGATAAAAGGGGCTGTGCTTGGGGAAAAGGAATTTGCTCTCCCCCATCCCCAAACCCTTGAATAAAAAAAAACCCCCACACATCTCCCACCACCACCTCCCCCCCCCCCCCCAATCCATACCCTCCCCCCTCCCACCTAGTAATGTGCAAGGTCCTGCTTTCCAGGGTAATGTTTCCAGCAAGGCTGCACCGAACCACAGGACTGTGAGCAGCTCGCACACTCTCAGTCCCTGCAGAAGCAGTGTCGCCCTCCCACCACGGGTTTCCTGTTTAAAAATGGAGCAAATGGTGGGGGCAGAAGCCACCACAGTCACAAGTGCAGAATAACACTGGCATTTAACCAGCCTGGGCGGGTAATCTTTAGAATTTCCCCTCCCCCTCTCTTCCTTCCCATGGCTTTTTTCATCAACGCTCCAAAACCAGAAACAAGCACAGCTATGATTCAAAGCCCACTGGTTGGATTACTTCCTTCTAGCACACAGCAACATTGCTCCTGACCGGAGACGCAATGCCAACATTATCGTCTTTAAACAATTCAGCCAGGAGTTAGAACAACACCACTGAAATTCTTAACATCACTGGTAAATTATAGGGCAGCTAGGCGCATAAGTTACACACGTTTCAAAGTAAACTTGTGCGCATAAGCATTGAAAATTTGCGAAGGTACACACACAAATTTACCCACACAGCGTTACATCTGCTGTACGTAATGAAGGACTTGTGCATGTGAATTTACATGCATAAATCCAGATATTTCGTGGGGGGTAAAAATATGCACGAAATCAGATCTGGCGAGCACACTTTTACACAACAAACCTCTGGCAATTTTACAACCAGACATTTATGCACGCCAATGGCTTTGAAATATCACCTCCCTGCCCGATAGCTCGGTGGCAATCCGGCACACTGCTACACGAAGAGGCTCAGGTTCAAGGCCCATGTCAGGTCAGCTGGGGGAAAGAGCTCCAGTCGTTCCGCAAGAGCAGCACCTAGTGGCTGGATTTAAAGCCTGCGACTGCAAGCTCTGCGAGAGAGCCCTGGTGCACAGCACGCCAGCCAAGGATGGTCAGAATCATGGCTGCATCAGGGGAGGTAGACTAAGGAGAGAACCCCCTGTGAATGAAGGCTCATGGCACCATATCCCAGCTCTGGTGCTGGCTGAGCTGGAAGCGCAGAGGATCAGGAGGAAACTGTAGGGCCCCCTCCAAAGAAATGTCCTTTTAAATCTTCATTGGGAGTTTATTCCTGGAGAGAAACAGACGTTAGTAGTTTTTTGAAAAGTCCTCCTTATTCGGAGATCAAAGTAAATCCAGGGGTATGTGCAGACCATCATCAATAAGACACCCTGATGCTAGCATTATGGGCCAGATTTAAGGTTCGGAGAAAAGCAACAAAATCTGCAAGTCCGTTTCCTTGCGCAAGGATTTAAAATTCCTGCAGCAGCTTCTGGAAGGAAAGATGGGGGAGGAAATACACGGAGAAGTAACCACTTTCTCCAAATGGGCCGCCAGCCTAGTTTATTTCTTTAAAAACGTTTATACCTCACCGTAAGCAAAACCATAGGAGTGGTTTACAATTACAGCAAACAAGCAAACATTAAAAAAAAAGCACTGCTGCATCCTTTACTCCTGCAACCCCACCCACTCAGGCACTAGGGAACAGGAAAGCCTCTACAGGTTCCTGGAATTTGTGATCCTTCAGTCCCGACCACACCGCAGTGGGTAACATTTTTCCACAGATCCCCCATACCTGGGGATCTGTGCTAGTAAAAAGCTCTTATGAAAACGCTGCAACTGAAATTCATATCCCACTGAAGCTGACAACTGGAGACCCTGAGAAGAAGGGAAGGCCCAACCTGGAACATAACATTCCAACTTATCGTACAAGTACTTTGGACCATTACTCTTCAAACAGCAAAACAAAAATAAAATAAAATGACTGTCGGTAATTTAAACTTTATTCTCTCCAGCCCTGGCAACCAATGGAGGTAAACTAACAATTCAGCAGCACCATTATTTCTACTCTTACCGCAAATTAACCTAGCCACACTACTTTGAATTCGTTGGAGCTTCTTGATCACGGCAATCGGCATGCCCATCGACAAAACATTTCATAATTGCAAGTAGGCACAACGAGCCATCTGAGAAACTGGAGTCTGTGACTCCCAAGCTTTTAACACTATCCGACAGCTTTATAACACAGCCATCCAATACAGGCCATCACCATCCGCTCTGCAAGCCATCAAACAACCTTCCTATTCCAAGTATTTCGGTTTTGGCCTTGTTCAAAACCAACAAGCTACTAACCAGATCAACAGTTGCAGCTATGCTTGAATCAGTAGGCACCAGTAACTGAATGTCACTTGCATAAATATATTCAGTGGCATCCAGCTCCCAAAACACATCAGCTACAGGATGCATAAAAATGTGAAAAGCCTGTAAAATCATTTCTGTGGGATTTTTCCAGATTAAATCACATTATGAAAGTCATTCTTACTCTTATTATTATTAGAAATAAATGCAGGGGTAACACCGACAGAGGAAGGAACAAAAAGCAAGACGAGGGCAAGCTGGTGCGTCATGCACGCTCCTGCATCAAGCTAGGTTGAGAGTACAATGTACAAATCTCAGCTTTGTGTACCTTTCCTCACTCCAAATCTTCACTGGCCACTGTGTACTGGGCTGTTCATAGCTCTGACTGTGCGTGTAAAACTGTGCCCCAAAACCTCACCCCGAGTTACTAGTTGCCCCTCCTACAGTGGTATAAATAGTTTACTTATATGAGCACTTTATAAAGAATATCTCTCTCTCACAAAAATGCAAGGTATGCTTTTTTGGTACTGGCAGAGCACATGAACGTGCAGGCTCTCCCCACATCTTTTTTTGCCTTATGTTTCCTCAGTGCTTCAAGCTGGCATCTGCTCTTTTCAGTACCAGTCTAATTATATTTTTACCAGACTTAATATGTAGTACAGTTGATGAGAATTATATTACTGTTTATGCCTTTGCACATTTAATGAAATTAAAACCAAACTGATCAGCATGATGAGAAAATTTTAATTAACATTTTTCATAATTGGGGAAAAATGATTTGTCTATAACTTACTGAACACTGGCTCCCTTATATTCATTAAAGGCCATAGCAGATTTAATGACAAGATGCCAAAGAAATGATCGGTTTCACCGCCTTCCATTTCCAGTATATTTATTTTGGGGTTCCTCCTACTTGTCATTTAACCAACAGAAAGTTGTAAACACTTTCTTACAAAAAAAAAAAAAAAAGTTCCACCTTCATTAAAGATGCGACGTAACCTGGTGCTGGGGTGGACCCTCAGGAAAGAAAGAACCCCTGTAATGATCCTTGCAGCTCTTTTCCAACATGTGATGAAAAAAAAAAAAACCTCATTTTGTTGCTGGCCCTCGGGCATCGGGCATCACGCACCGCAGACAAGATGCTGCTACTGGGTGCAGCGGGAAGCAGGCCGACAGCTACTTGGCAAGGAGCTGCCCTCCGAACCAGAGGAAAGCCAGCTCAGGCGAGGGCTGAACAGATTTATTGTGCACCAGAAGCCATTCAGGAAGAAATCTCTTGTCTATGCTGTAACTAATCACACACATTCAGGAGGATGCATTGCTGGAAAACCAATTAGACAGGTGTCAAAAGCTTACCTGCTGCTTTCCAGGGAGAGAGGCCTTGCATATGGGTAATACATGCATATATTTGATAAGCACAATCTGTACATTAGGCTGAGCTGCACTGTAGCAGGAGCAGGCATTGTCCATATTCTGAAATCCAGATCGGTTTCTGGCCTACAGGGACTAGAACTGGCCATCCCTGATGACCAAGCCATCCCCTGAGGACAATGTCCACAAACACCCAACCGAAGGCGGAGCAAGAAAGTTCTAGAGGGGCAGAGGTGGAGGCCACCATCCTTGGTCATTAGAGCTTACCAACAAGATTCTGCTGGATTACAAAAAATCAAGTCCTGTATTCAAATTCAGAACAAGCCATCTGGCCAGACTCTATAACATGCACACAGCACTATATCGGGGGGGGGGGGGGGGGGCCTGCAGACAATATTTCATGGGGGTGGGGGAGCAATAAAAAAAAAAATAGGCAAATTCCTCCCTAGGAAGGAATTAATGTGCAAGCGGTGGGGCCCTGAGTCACCTCGGAGGTTCTGCTTGCTTCTAAAAAGAGATCTGTGAGTGGTCCCAGCAAATGCCCCCTCACAGCAACAGAGGAAGGAAAAGGAGGAAGCAAAGAAAAGAAGAAATGGAGGCTCTGGGGATTTCCCACAGGAGCGTGCAAGCATTTATCTGCCTCCCGGGGTGCGCTGAAAGACAAGCCAGCAGTCCCCAGGAACACCGGGCTCCTCTTCTTTCTTCATCCAAGGACAGAGAAACGTTTGGGAAGGGTTTTCTGTTCCAGTCCGTGCAGCCCCATCCCACTCAGCTCTTGGGCATGGGGGCCTGCAGGGAGCATCACAGACCATGCAAGGCACCAGGACCTTCTGGGATTCCCATGCCCATTCTTTATTCTCTAGGGACTCTTCTGCCCACCAGTCCAGACCCACCAAAAAAAATCACTCTCCACCCCACACTGCTATTCAAAAATGGAGGAGAAAACACAAGTCCAAGACAGTACATCAGTGGGCTGTGCACCAATAGTAGTCACGTCCAAACCCCGCCAAATAGAGCTCAGTCTCTCTCACCCTCTTACACCCATATCCCCAAATACATCCCCCCTCCCAGTAACTTTTGGATGGCTGAATCTTCTTCTCCCTTCTGGTTTCTTCAGTTCTATGTCTCTGGAGAGCCTCAGACGGACATACTTGGTCAGTCGTAACTCTGTGGATCTTCCCAGGCAGGCTCAACCTCTTTGAAACCTCCCAGTACACTCATCCCACATTTTCTGTGGAATCCTTTTCTATGAGAGGCTCCTCAGACTCTGAATTTCCTCAAGGACACTTCTTTGAACACTCTCTGGAATCCCAGAACTTCCTCCTCCTGGTCTCCTTTCTCTCAGCAGGCCCATTGAGCCTCTCCTTCAGGTCCCACCCACCTTCCCTGCACAGGTACAGTTTTCACTTCTTCCAAACCTTCCCTGAGAAGGGATAAGGCCTCAGAGTGTCCTCGGCACTCATACCTTCAGATTATGAACTCCCCTTGTGTTGCATGGGCAGTATTTTTTCTTAATGCTCAAACCCCCTCCCAGTGGGGAGCGATGCACTACACCAGCACATCTCATTGCGCAGCTGGATAGAGACCTCCAACACACGGCTGGCGAACAGACCTGCTGAGCCACTGATGCCATAAGGGAAGAGGGAAACCACTGCTAGTAAGGAGCAGAATTTGGCACCCCTTCCACTAGCATCTCATTTTGGACTCAGATGCTTCAAACGACATTTCAAAAGCCAAATCCAAACTTCAGTGAATCAGAAGCTGAGATCAGCAGCACAGAGTACATATTGCTCATAGTCATAAGCCCTCAAATGCTAACTATAGATAACTCCTTAATGCAGACATCAGGCTTTGTCTTGACACATTGCCAAAATCAAACAGAAGACACTTAAGAAATTAATTTACTCACACTAGAAACAGATTTCTTTGTAAAATACTAAACATTGCATACAATTAGTCTAAGTAAATGCTTCTGTGCGTGGGGTAAAACAAGCTACGCAGGAGATTCACACCCAATAGGTTTACAGAAAAGAGGCGTGTCACAGGAGGAAGTCTCTCAGCCCACAGAAAAGATCAGATTCAGATTTTTGTTTTCAAACAGTAATGACAACAGAGGCAACATGGTACAAAACGATAACACCGTAACATAGTAAACGACAAAGACCAAATTGGATCATCCAGTCTGCCCAGTAGAGATTCTTCCACTTTACATAGTTGAAATTCCCGTATGCAACCCAACACCAATTTCCTCCTTCCCCATCTTGTTTTTTTGCCTGACCTTCAACCCTTTACCAATCTCTGCCTTCCATATCTGTCCTAAGTATGCCCAAAAGCTGTTAAAAGTGCTGACTGCCATCATCTCCACTGGTAGGTCATTTCAGGACTAACCATAAACTTTGATTCTTACAAGATCAATAGTTAAATTGAAGAAAAGAAGACCTGAAATGGCTTAGCAGTGGACATGGTGGAGACTGGCAATTTTAACAGATTTTGGGCAAAGATCTTGCAACCTCATCTTGGGTCACACATGGGCTCCACCAGCAACTGTTTGCCAATGGTTGGCCAACTCCTAGCTTTACTACAGCCCATGTTAGGCTGCCATCGTGAAAGAGTGGCTAGAGAAGAATCCAGTTCAACATATTTCATTACCAAGTTTTAAATTTACTTTGTTGTACTGGATGGCTCTTCTAAGACTTTTCTTTTGAGCTACCTTTTTCTCACTGATCTGACCAGCATTGCTCGAATCAATTTAGCAAAAATGAAGCAGATGACAGTAATCACAAGGGCTCTACATTCAAAAAGTAGGAAAAACAAAACATTCAGTTGACCAATTTGCACATTTATCTTATCGCTCTGCAATTTCTTAATTCAAACAGGAACATGCTGTAATAAAACAATAAGTAAAGAAATGGCAGAAGTACCCATCACATCCTTGCCCCTTTCCACCCCTTCCCTCTTCTTTCTTTTCTGAGGAATGTTCACTATGTTTCCAACAAGCTTGCTTATATTCATGACCTCTTCATCTCTCTTGCCTTCCATCTTTTAGCTCTTAACTGAGACCTGGCTTTCCCCTCCAGACTCTGCCTCAGTTGCTGCCCATCTGTCTCGGAGGATCTCTTTTCTCTCACACACCTTGCTCAGATGGCCATGATGGTGGTGTTGGGCTACTTCTTCCTCCTCTGCAGGTTTCAACCCCTCTTTCCACCTCAATTTCATTCTCAGATGCCCCATCCCCTATATATGTTCTGTCTGTGCGTGTGTCTTGATTAGATGATAAACTTCAAGAAGCAGTGACTATTATGTGTGTCTATAAAGAACAGCGTACATCTTGTAGCGCCTTAACAACAAGAATGGAACAACTTTGCTCCCTTTGGAATGCAGAATCAAAGAGCTACAAGACCCTATAGAAAGGCTGAAACACCATATGAGAGACCTCATCTCAAGTAATGAGTCAATTTCTGGAAGCTGAACCTACAGAAAGATACAGATACAATCAAAGTGATTCCGAGGAGGGCTTATCGAAATGGTGCTGTGTGTCTGCACATTAAGCCACATGAGGTGAGACTTAATAAACGTAAAACTTGTAATAACCTGGAGGAATTGAGGGAGAGGGGGAACACGATACAGACATTCACTTGCCTTAAAAGGTCCAAGTGCAGAAGAGAGCTGCATTTCTCAGGAGAAAGAAGTTCTAGAAAAAAAAAGAAGTCATGATATGAGGCTAGGGGTGGAGCGGGAGGAGGGGGCAGGAGATTCAGGTGTAACGCAAGGATACATTCCTTCCAAAAAAAGGGTGGTGGATGCATGGAGGTGTTAGGGTCAAACACAGCAACATAATTCAAGGAAACATGCCAGAATTACAAAGGATCCTTTCCAGTGAGGGAAATGAGAAAAAAAAAAGTTGAAGAATACGTTATCATAAGATGCAGGGAAAATTGACTTTCTGTCTTCGTAGTCCATGCTTCCTATTACAGAAGGAAGCAGTTATAGACAATCTGTCAGAAATTCTAGGGAAAGAAATGGAATGCCCACAGATTGCCCATGAGAATATGTAGATTTCTAATAATCTGCACTGTCCATAACAACCAAGGAAAGTTAAGAGTTAAACAACTGCCCGAATGTATCCTATGGGTGGAAGAAGAGAAACCAACAGGCAAAACAATTATAACACTTTAAAAAAAGCAAGCCAGCAATTATTTTGTATTTATTTTAATTAAGAATCTCCTGGGAAATTCTTGCAAGTTCCATGTCATGTAATTGTACTTGCTAAGACAAACCTGATATTTCAGGCTCTCTTTCACGCTCTGCCTTTGGCCTAACAACCCAGTTTTCTAGGTACACCAAAGTCTACAGGGCAAGGAATTAAAGTGAATTGTTATGCAATATACAGGTGAGATTTCAAATTCAACTCAGTTTCAAGCTTCAGAATGCTCTTGTACTAAGATTCCCTTTTTACATTTTTTATTACTTATACAACACGCGCTGTACGTCAGATTTTGCTGATTCCAAGTGGTACACGGTGCTGACTTAAACACACACGACAAGGGAAGGCAAAAATGAGTTATTTTTAAGCGCATTCAACGAATTCGTTATTCAGGTGACCAAAACTATCGTGGCAGCAGAACAAGCTAGCAACCAACCCATCCCCGAGTACGGAAATCAAGTATACCACAGCTCACACTAAAATGTATGGCTTAAATCCCAAGTCTTCTAATGTCCCTGGGTAAATCTGGCATAATAAAACAAATTTAAAAAAAGAGATGGCTTTACTGCAGAAGATTAAAGCCATTTGGTCTATGCTCATCCAACTGTGCCCACTTAGATACTCTATTTCCAAGTCTTTCTTTTAATTCAGATGGCAAGGCTTCTGCCTATTTTGGCTATTGTGTGGCTAGTCCACAGCTCAGCTGCATAAACCCTGAAGGCAGTATTAGAGCACATCAAAGCAACTTGAGTCTTTACACTGGACTGAAAATAAGGAGCAATATGCTCCTGGGAATTTTCTGCTGCTGTTGTCTTCTACTGCCTTGTCAATTTGTTTACCCTGTGTTGATAAAATGCAGGATACAGTAATAGTTTTTCCCTCCCTCTCCTACCCCTACCAAGCTTTGCTTCACACACACACACCCCCTCCCCCTCCTAATGGAGTCTTAAGTTGTGATACCAATTTAAAAGGACAGACAAAAAAACATAAAAAGATGCTGAAGTACATTAGTCTTCCAGGATGAAATCTGAAGACGGGGCCTTGTGTGTTCTGAAAAGCTAATGCACTACAACCTCTTTCTGGTGATCTTTCAAATAGCTTTCACATCCTACTAAGACTCATGATTACTCTAGGAGTGGTAATACAGCTACTCACAAACTCTTAATGCACACATTCACTTCATGCCCTTGCACGATTTAAACAAAACTTTATTTCAGAGTCTCAAATGGTAGAGGATTATGCTATTCTGTTTTAGAGGCTGAGCCATTAATAAAATGGGCATCACTCAAGCTTTCAGTTGGTGTTGTGCATTAGTTTTGAGCAGTTTAATATTACTTTTATAACGTGTTTTATGTGTTATTTTGCATGTTAATACTTTTACTTGTACTGTGTTTTCATTTTTATGTTGAACAAATGTGTATGTTTTATCTGTTCTATTTTATTATGTATGTGCTTATGTGCTCCGCATTAAACGAATTGGAATCATGGAACATGAGCGGTATAAATAATTTAATTAAATAAACGAGTCGTGGTAAACAGCATGCATTAAATTCTGTATGACAGCATGGCCATTATCATAGAAATGAGGTGCCGTTAAGTTTCTCGTGATAACGGCCATGTGCTGAGAGTTGCATATTGGAACTCACATTATTTAGCTATATGAACGCAGATAAAGAGCTGAGTTACAGAATTATGCAGTTCATGGTTCAGTTTTGCACAGATTCTGAAGCGATGTTCACAATAGGCAAACAGCACTCGCTAAATTAACAAATCACATGTGCAAAGTTTCACGCACAGAACAGAGCACATTTGTCAATTTAGCATGTTAATGCATTTATAAAGACTGCCGCATCTTAGTACATCGGTCTCTTAGCTTACACCTAATTCTCGGGCCAATACAGTAAAGTGCACTCCGGCGGAGCGCACTGTTAGCCCGCGTTTGGCAGCGCGTTTTCGACGCACTATTTTTACCCCTTATACACTAAGGGGTAATAGTGCGTCGAAAACGCGCGGCCAACCCCCCCGAAACTAATAGCGCCCGCAACGTGCAAATGCATGTTGATGGGCGCTATTAGTCATTCCCACGCGATCCAGAAAGTAAAACGTGCAGCCAAACCGCACATTTTACTTTCAGAAATTAACGCCTGCCAAAGGCGGACGCTCAATTTTGCCGGCGTCCATTTTCCGAACCCGTGGCTGTCAGCGGGCTCGAGAACCGACGCCGGAAAAATTGAGCGTCGGCTGTCAAACCCGCTGACAGCCGCTGCTTCTGTCAAAAAGGAGGCGCTAGGGACGCGGCATCATCTGCTAAATTTAGCTGGATAGCTTTAGTCGGACCAATACCGAGTCCAAATCCAGAAGAATTTTCAGCCACAAACCGAGCCACTTTTACTCAGCTATATTACCCACTCAGCTGCGTTTTTGAAAATTGACACACCCCCCCCCCCCCCCCAGGGTATTTTCACTGTGCCTAATTTGGTGGCCTAGAGCCCATGCTACCTGCTCAGTCTTCACAAAGAGTGGACGATTAAAGAGAAAACATTTCTGCTTGAATACACGCTCTGAAAACAGGCTACAGGCCCACTGAAGGTGCTCTTAATTGTTTAGGTAAGCATTTTAGGTAGCAACATAGCAAAGTGATCTTATGCAAACTGTGCTGACTACGTAACATAAAAATCTTAATTCCAAGAAAGAAAACAGAGACTATTCTCAACCCAGCCATCCCTCATGCTTCACGGAACATCCATTTAAAGCAGAGAATACGCCCATAAAAGGCACGTCCTTAAGGTCCACTGGGGCACAGATATTAAGGAGTTCCTTTTTTTTAATTTTACTATTTTTTCAGTCTGGCAATTTCTTCCTGCCACTTGGGGCTTCCAGCTCAATCGGAATCACCCCCGTGGGGCTATGAAGCCATGAGCCTTCATTCATCACTGCCCGGGGGGGGGGGGGGGAGGGGGGTTATTCCCTATTTTTATAAACCACCTAGCGCAGCCATTGCGGTGACAGTCTTTGGCCACAGATCCCCGGCCTCTCTCTGGAATCCGGTACGCGTGCACTCTACGTTCAGCCCAGTAGGTGTCACCCTTGAGCAGGAAGCAGCGGCTCCTTCTCCTACCCCAGCCCCAGGGGCTTGTGGATACTGCCTCTGCAGCATCCCCAAACCCGGCTGTTTCTGAGAAACAAACTTGGATCTTCCCCACACTCCTGCTTAGCAATCCAGCTGGCCCCGACATTTAAGGAGTTTCTGCATTCAAGGTCTAACACATTAAATAAAGCTTTCCTCCTATTCTGTATCTATGGGAAAAATGAAGATCTTGATGAATCAGGCCCTTAGTTTCTTCAAGAAACAGGAGCCTGCAGTCGGTAAGCTCCTACCTTGAATTTCGCCAAGCCACAAGAAAACGGACTTCAGGCATCAAAGCTTTAAATTCTCCTGGGAAAACAAGCACTGGAAAGTAAAAAGCATGGATGCCTACTTGTGTCGCTAAGGGTCAGTAATATCCATAGGTGAACCTATGTGCGAACGGATATCGGTATAAAAGAAATGTTAAATAAATAAATAAATAAATAAATAAATAAATAAATAACCTAAAACTCACTAGTCAAGTGTCAAGCAGTGTTTTAACCTAGCAATGCTGGTCTTTGCCACCTTACCCTGCGGGATCCTGTTGAAGCACCAAGAGATAGGGAGATGTTCAAGGTTATGCAAGGCATCTGTAGCAGGAAGAGGATTTGAATGCGTGTCCTAGGAGTTCTTCCCAAGTCACAGTTTAATGCTGTAGCCACTACATCTTACATTTTCACACCCCCCACCCAAAGTAAGAACATAAGAACATGCCATACTGGGTCAGACCAAGGGTCCATCAAGCCCAGTATCCTGTTTCCAACCGTGGCCAATCCAGGCCACAAGAACCTGGCAAGTACCCAAAAACTAAGACTATCCCATGCTACTGTTGCTAGTAATAGCAGTGGCTATTTTCTAAGCCAACTTAATTAATAGCAGGTAATGGACTTCTCCTCCAAGAACTTATCCAAACCTTTTTTAAACCCAGCTACACTAACTGCACTAACCACATCCTCTGGCAACAAATTCCAGAGTTTAATTGTGCACTGAGTGAAAAAGAACTTTCTCCGATTAGTTTTAAATGTGCCACATGCTAACTTCATGGAGTGCCCCCTAGTCTTTCTATTATCCGAAAGAGTAAATAACCGATTCACATCTACCCGTTCTAGACCTCTCATGATTTTAAACACCTCTATCATATCCCATCTCAGCCGTCTCTTCTCCAAGCTGAAAGGTCCTAACCTCTTTAGCCTTTCCTCGTACGGGAGCTGTTCCATGCCCCTTATCATTTTGGTAGCCCTTTTCTGTACCTTCTCCAGCGCAACTATATCTTTTTTGAGATGCGGTGACCAGAATTGTACACAGTATTCAAGGTGCGGTCTCACCATGGAGCGATACAGAGGCATTATGACATTTTCCGTTTTATTCACCATTCCCTGCATCTCCGAAAGCATGATTTTACAGTAAATAACCACAGAGATGAAAACTAAGGTTCGTCTCCCATTTTGTGCCTCTGGGAAAAACTGCTTAGTGAATCAAGTACTAAGTCTCTTATCTAAGAAATTACATGGAAACCATTGCAATTCCATATTTAAACATGGTTGACTTCCCAGGTTGACAGAGGATGCCTTCTTTTTTTAGGCTTTTTAAATATTTCAAAGCATCTCTCCCTTTCCCCAAGTATCTCCCTGAAAACATGAATCATTTCTAAAACTGATAAGCAAACTTGAGAGCTTCTTAGATGTCTGGTAAAACACTTGAGAGGAAATGTTCCTCCATATTCTCCCCTCCATCCTGCCGCCAACCCTTGAGGATTCTGCTCTGAATGTGCCAGGACAGGCAGGAGCGGCTCTGTAATCTGGCAGCCAGAGATTCCAGAAGATTACACAAATTAAACAGGAGTGCTATGAAAAAACAGAAGACTCTTTCTTTGGTCAAGGCAGTAAAATAAAATCACCAAGGAGAAGAAACTTGCAGACACGTCTGTCTTCGGTATATGAGTTTCTAGCAAACCATCATCACGTCTGTGCATTCGTCTGTCCATGCATCTATCGCTACACATACCTGTGAGACTGTCCAGCAACACACATGTCAGGTGCATTCCTAATTACTGTTACGTGCTGCAGTATGCAGTTTTACAACTTAGTCCTGTCTCTCCAGTATGTTAGTTGGGGCGAGCTCTTATTTCAGGTATCTTCTTTTAGAGACAAAAGAAGAAATCCCCTGCATCCCCCCTTTGGAGAAAAAAAAAGAATATTCATCATCATCTTGTCTAAAGCGAAGGTCACCCAAGGTTACAAAAATATAAACGTGTTATGCATCTTCTCCAACAATGCACATTCTACAGTCAAAATCTTGATTTCTTCTGCTCGGGTTAGTTAGGACAAAACCTTGAGAATTCAAGTGCCACAAGGAGCCAAAACATCCACAACTGTCACACCAGCAAGCGCCAATGTCAACCGGCCTTCATAAGAACATAAGAAGTTGCCATACTGGATCAGACCAAGGGTCCATCAAGCCCAGCATCCTGTTTCCAACAGAGGCCAAACCAGGCCATAAGAACCTGGCAAGTTCCCAAACACTAAGAAGATCCCATGCTACTAATACCAGTAATAAGCAGTGGCTATTCCCTAAATCAACTTAATTAAAGCAGTTTATGGACTTCTCCTCCAGGAACTTGTCCAAATCTTTTTTAAATCAGCTAAGATACCACAATCTCCAGCAACAAACTCCAGAGCTTAATTGTGTGTTGAGTGAAAAAGATTTTTCTCCTTCTGTTATCTGAAAGAGTAAATAACCGATTCATATTTACCCATTCTAGTCCTCTCATGATTTTATAGACCTCTATCATATTCCCCCTTAGCCATCTTTTCTTCAAGGTGAACAGCCCTAACCTCTTTAGCCTTTCCGCATAGGGGAGCTGTTCCTGTTGCGGTCCTGGGCCGTGCCCCGGTCCCTCCACCTACCTCAGGGACGTTTCGGGGCCTCCTCGGGCCTGCAGAACTTCCAGCGCGTCTCTCCCTCCTCGGGAGAGACGCCGACGATCCGCCGAGGCTGGCCCCGCCCCCTAGACACGTGCGCGCGAGGAGGAGTCCCTCTTAAAGGGGCCAGCGCAGGGAAACTCTAGCCCTGCCTCAGATGATGTCAGACGCTATCAGGGTATTTAAACCATGCTTCTGGACATCTTCAGTGCCTTGCAACGAGGTTCGCTCAGTTCCCCTGAGTCACTAGTTGCTGCGTTTGGACTCTGGTTTGTCTCTGCTGACTTCTGGCTTCTGACCTGGCTCCGTTCCCTGACTACGTCTTCAGCTCGGGCCCCTGGCTTTGGTTTGTCTTCTGACTTCTGGTTTCTGACCCGGCTTCGCTCCTGGACTCTGACTTCGGCTTCTTCCACCTCCTCAGGTATCCAGTACTTGCTGGCCCAGAGGATTCTCCTAAGTCCCAGCGGCTCAGGCTCTCACGGGCTCCTCCCGGGGGAGCCGCGGGCTTCCAAGGGTGAAGATTTTTCCAGCCTCCTGGGCCCAGGTGTCCTCTTCATCCACCTCTCCGGACGCTGCCCGGATCCTTGGTCGCATAGGGGCTCGCCTAAGTCCAAGAAGTCCGGGTTCCTACGGGCTCCTCCTGGGGGGACCTCGGGCTTCCAGTGGTGAAGTCTTCTCCAGAGTCTCTTCAGCGCCGCCTCCCGGCTGTGACGCTTGCTGTAGGTTCCCACAGTATTCCCTCTACCGTCTCAGCCGGCCCAAGGGTCCACGACCGTAACAGTTCCATGCCCTTTATCATTTTAGTTGCCCTTCTCTGTACCTTCTCCAGTATAATTATATCTTTTTTGAAGTGCAGCAACCAGAATTGTACACAGTACTCAAGGTGCGGTCTCACCATGGAGCGATACAGAGGCATTAAGATATTTTCCGTTCTATTAACCATTCCCTTCCTAATAATTCCTAACATTCTGTTTGCTTTTTTGACTGCTGCAGCACACTGAGCCGACGATTTTAATGTGTTATCCACTCTGACGCCTAGATCTTTTTCCTGGGTGGTAGCTCCTAATATGGAACCTAACATCGTGTAACTACAGCAAGGGTTATTTTTCCCTATATCCATCACCTTGCACTTGTCCACATTAAATTTCATCTGCCATTTGGATGCCCAATCTTCCAGTCTTGCAAGGTCTTCCTGCAATTTTGTCTATATCCCTTTCGGAGCTGTGCCTCTTGAGTGGCAGCAGAAGAAAGCCATGAGCGCCGTGCTGAATGCTCATGACAGGTTTCCCCAGCTTGCGAAGGAGGGAGGAGAACCGAGATTTCTTCAGCTGATCTGGTTCTGCAGCCTCGGTGAAAAGACTACGCGAGCAAGAATTACAAAAAACTCATTTATGGCCCACTAATAGGGTTTATCTGTCACCATTTACTCCCACAGGCAAAGGACTGGAGGAATCAAACCGTAAAACTAAATTTTTCTTTTCCTCCAGATGGGGGCGGGGGAAGAATCAATAATTCTAAACCCATCAAACCTCTTGGAAAATGAACAGAACAAAAGCTGAAGATCACTTGTCGGTAGAGATCAACATATACAGCTGTTGTAGCGCAATATTTACTGAAAGTCTTCACGAAACAGAAAAAAACAGGAAGCGACACCCTTTCCCAAGCCTCCAGCAGGGAAGATTTATGAACTCAGATTCTGTATAAATCGACACTGCTGGCGGGAAGCAAAGTGAAGTCCCCCCGGGAGCTCCTCCTCGCCCTCCGGGTCCTATAAATTCAATTGCCGGAAGGTTGGGACGCGTTGGTTCCCTCGCCCTGCGTTTGTGCGGTAGGCGGCACTTCGTCCGAACTCAATCTGGAAGTGCTTTACACCCCAAAAATCTTTAGAATAAAAAAAACGAGAGGCGGAAACTATTTGACTTGTAAATAGTTTGAATAAAGGAGCTGCTACTGTTTTGTTGTCCCCTGTCAGGTGAATCCTTAAACCAACTTCAGTGCAATATCATGTCATAGGAACAAAAATGAATAGTACTACTGCTGTTACCGCTAATATTAATAATAATAATAAATCCAAACTGAGAGGCATAATCAGTGAACGTAAACTGTTTTATTAACTTAATGGGATACTTAAGGGCCCAATTCACTATGCATTTTTCCCCCCACATCAAATGAGAATACAGATTGGCACCAAAACATTTCTGCTCTAATCACGTCTTGTGATGGCTCGTTAAAAGTGTGCATGCCAGTGAAGCATTGGGGAACTGTTAGCACAGTGCACTAATGAGGCGGCACAGCTCGCCGCATCTGTCTGGGTAACGCGGCAGTCATTGTACACGACAGGAGCGGCATAAGGAAGAGGAAAAAAAGATGTGAAAATAAAGGCAGCTGCCGAATAGCCATTCCGGGCACCCCCCCTCCCCTCTCCGCCTCATCTTTCACACAGGAGACTCAATAGGAACAAGTCTGCCGGGCACCAGAGAAGCAGAATGTCCTTGATTTTCCGACACGTTCCTGATACGTTGATTCCCCATTTTCTGAAAGACACTCAGCTACGTATTATGGTAACAAATATGAGATGACGCAAAAAAAAAAAAAAACATCCTGAAATCTGATTAGTGTAAAATTTCATAATTTTGACCAGCTTCGGGGTTTATAAAATTACTTTTCCCCAGGCACTGTGGTGGGGCTATGATCACCCTAAAACTCAACATTCAGAAATGGATAGAAAGAGCACAGAAAAAAAAAAACCCCAAAACTATTTTTTCCGTTTGGATAAAGGTAGAGTGAAGATGGGTAACTCAATATCGCTATGGTACTGTTATGTCAGGCACTAATGATATCAGAGGCCAAAAACCTCCAACTGTGTTACCACGGGGTCCTCATCCAGTCTTGACTTTCCAGCTCCTGTTGCAGCACTTTCCGGAAGACACCAAAACAGGCTAGTGTGCACTGAGGCAAGAATTAAAACCCAAGACTGGATCATCTCATAATGGCGCACAGAGTGAAGATGGCGATTACTGTGAAATTCACAGCAAGTGAGCATGGAAACTGTGCCATGATGACCTGGAAGACCTAAACAAGACGCAGCATTTCAGGGTTTCAAGGTCAATGTTCAGCGAGTTTGTTCAGCTAAGTTCGGGACTTAACAGGATTTAAAAATGTCCACGTGCTGAGTGCTTCCAGGTTTAGCCAAATAACCTGGGAGCATTCCGGGGCCATTCCACCTAAGTTACCCCTGGATTTATCATTCCGCTATAAAAAGAGCGGAATGATAGGCCTTGAAAAAAAAGGGGCGGGGGCGATAGTGAGCAGGCGGACCGCATCGCGGCGGAGGGTTTTCGCCCACCGCGGTTGCGGCCGCGCTGCACACCATCACCTCCATAGTGCCAATGAAATAGCTGCAGCTATTTTCGGCGCTAATGCGGGCAATAATGTGCGATACATTATCACCTGCAGCGTTACAGGATTGAAATATTCCTAAACCCCACCTAAACCCTGCCCAAACTCCTTCCCTTTCCCTATTGTAGGCCAAAAAAAGGGGGCGGAGGGTTAAAGTGTGCAGCCGGCCGCATCGCAGCGGTGTAGTATCACACGCCGCGGTTTTCGGCTGCGTTGAACACTTTCGCCCCCGTAGCGCCAGAAGAAAAGGTGTGGGTATTTCCCACGCTACTGCCGGTGATAATGTGCGAAACGTTATCGCCCGCAGCTCTACTGGCCCCTCAATTTACTAAACCCGCCCTTCCCTCATTTACATTTTAACAAGGCGATGTGGTAGTTATCACATGTGTTAGGGTGTTAGAGAGTGTGATAACACCCCAACGCTCGCGATAACGGCCCATCGCGATTTGAAAAATGACCCCCCCTTAAGCTGGATAAGTTTAGGACTGCTTTAAAACTTATCTGGTTAACTCCCCGATAGTTGGGTATATTTGGTGTCTGAATATTGACCTCTTCGTTTTTTTGTCTCCCACAGTAAGTTACACCAAGCAGGACCAATTTTAAGTAACTCGTGAAACGCTGCAGGGACCCTCTCAGTTCACTAAAGGGCCAATTCAAACCTTTTTCTTTTTAATAGACGCCAATCCCCCAGAAAGGAGGAATTTATTTTCTGGGAAAAGGCTGAATGGCTCGTATTTAGTCAATTAGGTTCCATCCAGCACTTCCCGCGCGGTGTATGCACGCTGGAATTCAGCCCAGCCCTGAAGGGATTTTTTTGCACTGAGCATACAATGCAGGAAAAGAAAACCTTCACCAGATTTGGCACTAATCTGACATTAAAGCTAGACAAAACACTACTGGGGAAAAAAAAAAAAAAAAAACAGCCCAGCAGTTATTGCTTTTGTGCTATGTAAAACCAACTTGATAATTGAGAAAAAAAAAATGGAAGCATCACCTGTGCACGGGCCACCTGGCCAAATGGCTCGCAAGGGCTATTACTGTGGTTTCCTTCTTAGCAAGCGCAGAGATGCATTAGTGCCCTTTGTACTAAACGGCTGGCTCTTGTTAATCACATCAGCAGGGCATGTACTTACAAATCAGTAGTCATTCATCGTTCTTCTAAGTACCAACGAATTCAGGGTGGTCTTGCTACCTTAGAAAACAATGTGCAATTGGAGGAAAACTCGTAAAAAAAAAAAAATTTTAATAATGATAATCACATACATAAACAGCACAGGAAGAAAATGTCCGGGTGCATATTGTATAATCAGTGTTTAAAACCCTCATTTCAAAATCTTAAGAACATAAGAAATTGCCACACTAGGTCAGACCAAGGGTCCTTCAAGCCCAGCATCCTGTTTCCAAAAAAGGCCAATCCAGGCTATAAGTACCCAAAAACTAAGTCTGTCCCATGCTACTGATGCCAGTAATAGCAGTGGCTATTCCCTAAATAAATTTGATTAATAGCAGGTAATGGACTTCTCCTCCAAGAACTTATCCAAACCTTTTTTGAACCCAGCTCCACTAACTGCACTAACCACATCCTCTGGCAACAAATTCCAGAGCTTTATTGTGCGTTGAGTGAAAAAGAATTTTCTCCGATTAGTTTTAAATGTGCTACTTGCTAACTTCATGGAGCACCCCCTAGTCTAAACAACTGCCTAATAAACTAACACTTGCCATTATGTTCCAACTCAACGGCACAGTTCCATAGCACCAGAGTTTTGTAATCCTTATCTGCATCAGAAATTAACAGATTAAAGAAAGAGATCTTCCTGGACATAGTTATTCTTCAAGGACTTCTCAAAAATCTGATTTTCTGCATGAAGGCCTTCCACGGGATTCCTGAAATCCTGGCAAGGGAAGGCAGGCTTAGGGAGATGACGTGGGTAGCTTAAGATAGGGCTTAATTTCCCTTCAGCAGAAGGGTAATAAGAAAGCTCTGGTGAGGGCTCAAGATGAACTGGGAGAGGTTTCGGTGACCTGCTGATTTCTAGTACGTGCAAAAAAAAAGTCTTTTCGAAGCAATAGCCCTGCCTCTGCGTATAAATCAGGGTTATTACATGTATAGATGTTGCATTTTTTTCACATCTAAATTATACGCGCATGCGTTTATAAAATAGAGAAAACAAGCGTTTTCTTGCAGTGGAAATATTTACATGTACTGAAACATACGTGCATACTTTGGGAGCAGAAAGACATGGTATTTTATAAACTGTGCAGCTTGCAACTCACAGTTTATAAAATATTAGTGATAAATCTCCCAAAGTCCACTTACGTATGCAGTACCACAAACAGGTTTGAAAGTTAGGCTCTCTGCGTTTAAAAATTGGTTTTTTCCCCCCTCCATATTTTTTCCAGGGTTTTGGACATCCACAGGCTCTCTTGTCATCTTGCTTTTTGGAGTTGCTTTCTTTTTTTTTGGTCTGTTTGCTTTCCCTTTCTTGTGTGTATGGTCTGTAACCTGCTGTGGCGTCCCCAGCTTCCCAAACCCAAGCTGCCGAGAAGCGGTAGCCGGCTGCGAGTGATTTATAGGAGCGGTGTTTGGTCTTTTATTAATTTTTTTTTTTCTCTCATGGGCAATTTATAACCATGAAATTGCATCCTACAAATAAAAAAAAAAAAAAAGAGCATCTTTCTTCCAGGCAAGTTGAGCCACTGAAATTCAAGGCAGCTGTGCTTCCTTAGCAAGCAGAGACAACAGGCCCATACAGTCACATATGAGGGCCGCAAACTCAGCAAGCCACAGGCAGCCTTGGTTAACTTGAACCCTCTCCTAGAGGCACCGCCTAACACCACCTGACTGGCCTGGGTTTCAGGACAGCCACAATGAATTCGCATGCGTCCCTGGAGACGCCAGATGCAATACTGTTGATTCCTCAATTTCAGACCTCAGCCTGACTTTATTCGTTATTTTTATTCTCACTTTAGCATTACAGTTTAGCTACAGAAATTCTCTAGGTGTGACATGCGTGCAGAGGGGGGGGGGGGAGTGTTCTCCTTCAGACTGAAGAAAAATGTTCACCAATGGGATGAATGCCACACAATGGTCTGTAGATCTGCCCCAAAAATCTTCAAGTCAGCCTGGCTTCTGCAACATTCAGGGTCTGTGGAACAATTTCTGCACAAGAGTAACTCTCCACAGGACAGAGCCAACTACCCCCCAAAGTATGCCCCTTTTATCTTTTCTGTGGAACCAGCCAAAAACAAACAAACAAAAAAAAATGTCACCAGCTGAGCATCGCCAGCCATTCTGCAGAACCAAGGCCCCGGGATTTCCAAGTCTTATAACCAAAACCACCTGATACTGTTACCTTGCGATAGGCACAGTGCCGAGTGAGGGTTTTTTGGGGGTTTTTTTAATTTTTGGCTTAACTTTTGACCGTTAATAAGTACAACATATTATTTAACCATACAAGAAGCTCAGGGCCATACTTTGTTAAAATTATATTTTTAAGCGGTCTGTGTCATAAACGGCTACTCGGCTCAGTACTATTCATTCAGAAGACTACGCTATTTTGGAGCCTTGCAGTGATTTCTTTAATCCGATGTACTTCTGAAAGGAGCTCTCCAGTTGCGTTCATTAGAATTCCAATTGACAACAGAGGATGTCAGAAGAGTGCTACTTGATACCAGGGAGGGAAACTATTAGTCTCACTTTTTTTTCTAAAGGGATTATAATGTTAGAGGGCTATGCCCAATCATACATCCAAAGCTTCATTCATTTAAAAAAAAAAAAAATGTACGCATCCATTTGTCGGACACAACGCTCCAACTCACTTCAAGTCCAGGCCACAGTTCTACCATTGGTCAAAGTGTTAAAATTGACCTCCTTGCTTGCTAAACGTTCATAGGGCTCCCTGTGCCAGCACAGAAATCAGATGGAAGAACCTCAGCATGGAAATAGGTTCTAGCGCGGAACCTATTTAATGCTAATCTGTGCAAAAGAAAAATCAGCTCTTCAAAAGAATCTATTCTCCAGGCGCCACGCGTAAAAAGCTATAATACGGCTGTCACAGGAATAAAGTCCCAAAGCCAACCGTGGCTCATGCTAAATCCAGCAGTTAAATCGACACGAGCCTTAGCAGGAAAGAAGAGGAAGTGTTCAGCCTGCATGCAGGAGGTCATTTTAGAACTGCCCCCACCGGGTGCAAAGTCTGTGAGTGCTTTTTTTGCCCACAGACGTTCTTTGCATTCATTTTTAAAGGGAAAGAAGGTGGCACACTTTCCCTTTTAAAATTATTCAAGAAGAAATTAGCAGCACGCATTTGCACCTGCTAATGTGCGGGGGCGGGTTTTCCCTGAGAAAAATTCCAAGCATGCTTTTGAAAATGCAAAAAAAAAAGCAAGCGTGTAAGTGCAAGCCCTTCCCCCACCCCCAGGAGGCGCCTTCCCCTCCTGCGGGTATCAGCAGGCATGCAGAAGCTCGGCGTGTGTTACCAGACAGGCCATTTTCCCCCAAGACTTATTTCCGTGGGCAAAGCACCGTTTTACCCACGGGAATGGTATTTAAAATTGCCCTCCCTGTTACCCAACCCTATCGCCGACTCGGCCCATGCAAGTCCTCAAGGGAATCATTTCATAACAGCCTGTCCAAATTAGAAAACAAACATATGCAGACATTACCCCAATTGTTCAAAGCAAACTTACAATTAGACCACCAAATCTACCCATATACAATTACACCTACTGATCTGTGCGTGGATTTGGCTTGGGGTTTTGTTTTTTGGTTTGTTTTTTTTCAGGAAACCATACCTGCTCATTTTTACAATGCAAAATTATACACGGAAATACCAATCCCCTGCCCATGGAAATGCCTGCCCTCAGTCCACATAAACTTTTTGCACAGTCAGGACGTAGGCAAACAAGTTTACCCATGCACTGGGTAAGCAATTTTGTAAAACACAATTTCTGCAGACACAATACTGCTTTATCCATGGAAATGCCTTTGGAAAATTACCCTCCAAAGGCTGTGTGCACTACCCCACACACCCGTACAGCAAAATCCATCTGTTACCTACCTGTTACTGAAAATGGGGCCTAAGAGAAGAGCTTTCTGCCTCCATAGCTCTTAGCTTTGCTTAAAAAAAGCCAGCGTCCTTGGTTGTGATCACCACTTTACATGGGCAATGCAAACCAAACTGGCATCAGTATCCACGTGACCATTGCAAGAGGTAAGCAAGAAAGCCAGCAGCCCAGGCTCCAGGCCCCAGCAGGGAGACGAGGCTGCACCACACCAGCCTTTTAATTCCGTCTGTGGGTCTGCGAGAGAAGGTGGGGCCACTCTGAAAGCAACCCTGGCCTGGGCTGCCCTTTTGTCCAGCAACTGCCCTCAGTATCTATGCACAAAGGCCAACATGGAAGCTGGTAGACAAAGCCTTTTAAAATTACAGAAACCTGCGAGTAAGCCAAAATGCGCAGTTCAATCCATTCACGGAACGGATGCGGTTTCTGACTGGCTGTTTTCATATTCCAAGTCGGGAGGGGAGGGGGGGTTAAGGTGAAGCGACAGCATGAATGCAATAGCGAAGTTTCTCAGCTGTTTTAGGTTATCCTTCTGAAGGGTGGAGAAAGCTCCTTTGTTTAGATCTATGCAAAGAAACCGGAGGAGCTCCAAAAAGATCTGAAACTGCTTAGGAGCAAGGGTGTCGAGCTCCTGCCATCGAGGGTCACAAACCAGTCAGATTTTCAGAATATCCTCCATAAATATGCACCGGAGAGATTTGCACATAACTGAGCTAGCGCGCATACAAATCTATCTCGTAGAAACATAACAGCAGAAAAAGACCATATGGCCCATCCAATCTGCCCATCCATCCAATTAATGTAGCTTTATAATTCCCATCACTTCCTTTATCCCATACTTCCCAAAATTCAGATAGCGTTTTTGTCTCCACCACCTCCATGCATTGAGCACCCTCCCTGTAAAGAAATAATTCCTAAGATTGCTCCTGAGTCCATCCCCTTTCACCTTCATCCCATGATCGCTCATTTTAGAGCCTCCTGTCCATTGAAAAAGGCTCACCTCCTGCGTATGGAAACCTTTGAGATATTTGAATGTCTCTACCATATCCCCCCATCTCATCTTTCCTCAGTCTAGGGTGTACATATTTAGATCTTTAAATATATCTCCATTTGCTTTAGACTGAAGACCCCTGACCATTTTATTAGCCACCCCCTCTGGACAGATTCCATCTTGTTTATATCATAAAATCCTTTTGAAGCTACGGTCTCAATCATATTCATCAGGGATATCCTGAAAATCTGACCTGCATAGCCCCACCAGGACCAAAAGGTGGACACCCCCTGCTTTAGAGCGAGAATTAAAAGCAAGGTGGGTAAGAAATCTGCCACTCTCTTCCTACCAGGCCATGCAATCATATGTGTAGGGTGACCAGGGAATGAGAATTAATCTGTCCTTCCAAGCAGAAAAAGAAAAAGCAGGAAAGCACACTCATTTCTTCGGTGTTTAAGAAACCTCCAGCACGTGAAGGCTTTCCGAAAGTCGTTGGCATGTTCTCCCTTGCTGCAGCTCCTTCAGAAAACCCAAGCTATCAGAGGCAGTAGGAAGCATTTCTGCTGGATTGACAGATTACAGCTGGGTAAGCCTTGACTTCGTTTTATGACTAAAGACAAATTCTATTTCCTGTAAATTGTGCATGGGTGAGCTGATGTTTTCACCAGGCTAGGAGAGGCCTTCTTGCAAAAAAAAAAAAAAAAAAGAAGCACAACCTAATAATATTTCTTCCTATAAGATTCCCTTATATCCAGGAGATAAATAAAAGAAAAGAAGGCAGTTAAAGAGGTGCCAATTTCTATTCTGCTGTTCTGCCTACACTTCTGTTTTTCCCAACCCTGTCCTAAAGGCACAGTTAACAAGTCCGGTTTTTCAAGATTGGCAAATATATGAATGATAGACAGACAGATAGATATAAACACACACACACACACACATACCCCAAAACAAAAAAATGAAAGAACGAGCAGTACATCAAACCCTTACTGTATCACAGATCTGATAAATGAGAGTGAATGGCTGTGCTTGTGCTTGAGGAAGGCGTTCCAGGCATAGCCGAGTCAAAACCAGAGGCACATAACTTCAGTCCTCAAATCTTATTTTGCATTTTTTTTTTTGATTGCTCTGAAACCAAGACAGTCTTGTGACTCTCAAGGCCAGCTTCAAGCAACCTAGTCTAGATTCCAGTTAGGTAACTTCACACAAGAAAACATGAAATTAGGTTAAGTGATCAAATGTTGTTTGTTTAGTAGAAAAAGACTGTAAAGATTGTAAAGTTACTAATGCTTCTGAAGAGTACCACGAATAGCTATCACTTTGCAGGAAAAACCATTCCCCAGGTGTCATGACAAATTCTGTGCTGTAAAGCATTCAGTTTCACAAGACCTCTCTGCACACCCTACCGTGCTTTACTAATTAGGTAACCTCTGTTTTTCATGATATCCGCAGTGAATATTTACGAAGTACAGTTTCTCCAATAACCAAGTTGATTTGCATATTTTTTATTACCTATGTACCAGACTGCTGATGGTCCTAAAGAACCTCATTTGGAAGCCCAAGGCATCACCTCGGGATCTATTCCATCTACAGAGGAAGGAGGAAGTAAGGGAAAGATGAGTTCCAGCTCAAACTCCTTGTGTGGATTCATGCAAAACGCTAACAGCTCACGTAAGAAAGTGTGCAAATACATGCATTAAGTCCCACCAACAACTTATGCGCCATGCATGTTCACTTTGCAAATTACCCCACCACAACTACTCACCTACTAATCTGTACGCAGAAATTTGGGAGAAGGAAAATGTAAGAGCGCAATTTTAGAAATACAAAAGAACGCGTTTTAAGTCCAAACCCCTCCCCAACTCCACCCATGGGAATGACACGCGTGTTTAAGTTTACCCGCGTATCGGGAGGGCAGTTTTATAACAAGTCACCTCCCCAGACAAAGCACAGGTATTTATCCGTGGAAATACCTTTAAAAATTA
This sequence comes from Rhinatrema bivittatum, assembly GCF_901001135.1. NCBI lineage: Eukaryota > Metazoa > Chordata > Amphibia > Gymnophiona > Rhinatrematidae > Rhinatrema > Rhinatrema bivittatum. Next base: position 32,054,808 of record NC_042622.1, on the reverse strand, counting down.
CCCTCTAAGGTAGCAGCATTGGTGCCTAGAACTTCACTGCAACAAACATTGAATCAACTTATTGAAGCAAAGCAGAAAGTAGTAATGAACTAATTACATTAACGTGAGCAAGACTCAGTCCTGTCATTGTTTTTCACATTTACTGCTATTGCAGAAACTGGTGACTTTCAGATGACGGCCACTGTGCAGGGAGGAGGTGGTTGAAGATCGGTATTCATGCAGCCCCCCCTTCCATTATTCCTCTGTCATGCTACAGTAGGTTTGCATGGGGGGGGTCCCAAAGAGCGTTTTATTGACACCCACCATACTCAGGATGGCATCTTCCATCTCAAGGCGGGAAGCGACTGTCTGGTAGGAGCAAGGGAGGGGGGTGGGGAAGGTTAAGCAAAGTTCCGAATCGTTCGGCCCCTTGAAGCCTACATGGGTTACCATGGACACTTAAAAGCACGAGCGAAGCAAAGCTGAAGTCTACCAGCCCAGGACAATGAGGCCGTCACAGGGCAGAAGACGGGATTCTCCCACTTCCTATGCCTCTCTGTCACTTGGCGCAATAATCTGGAAGGAATCGTGCAGCAAATGCAACGTTTCAGTAGAAAAAAAAAAAAAAATCAGCTGGGAAAATCTAGGCAGAGAATCAAGAAAAATTCAAACTCCAATAATGCACTTCCAACCAAAACAATTGCGGTTCACAGAAAGTCCTTCCAAAGCTCTCATTATGTCGGACTCAGGAGGAGAGCTTGGCTCCATGAAGAAAAACCCTTCTCCCTGTTAGAAAGAGCTTGTCGGCTTTGCAGCGTGAAATTGAATAAAAACCTTCCCTTTGTACCAGAATCCTGCAGAGAGGGATACAAAGGCCTTTGTGTCACTGCCCTACTCATGAATGACAGAGACTGCAAAACACCACCACCATCCTCCTATCCTACCCTCTCTCCTTCCAAACTTTCTTCAGCGTTCCCCTCCCCCACCCCCACACAGATTCGCCAAGAGCAAATCCCAGGAACCGAGCGCTTAGTCACAAGTTGGTCTCTGTCCATTTTCTCCAGTTATCACCCGTATCCTTTGCCACCGAGGCCTTAACAATGCCTTCTTTTTTCGGCCCCCTTGTATCCCACTTCCGCATTTAATTGCGAAGTTCATGGGTATTAAGTGGCCTCCACAGCTGAACCAAGCAACCAGGGTCTGAAGGCTCCCTTTCTCTAATAAATAAATAAATAAATAAATAAATAGAAGCACAGTTCCCCTTTTTGTTCTCAGTCTCTCCCAAGAAAAACTCTCTCCTTTCATCGAGGAATCCTATCAAGGGCAGCCCAAGAGTCCTCGGCTCATATCTTGTCGGGGGGGAACGACGAATGAATATCCGCAAAAGTGGCAGGACTAAATGAGATCCATCTGTCAGAGCTCAACCTGCCCCCTTTCCAGGCCGGTACAAGGACAGCTTTGCCGTATGCTTCAACGGGACGTTTTCAGAGGCCTACGCTCCGGTGCAACCTAGCTCAGACCAGCGAGAGGCTAAAATCCTTTCCCCAGCCCGAGACAGGACACCTGAAGGTCAGGGCCCAGGACAGAAACTAAGGAACGGGGCCCCCCAGCCAGAAACATCATTCAGTTCTGTGCTGCTGGGGCCCCGGGGGGACTATCCGACCACCCATCCCCCAAGTCAAAATAAAAACACCTGGCAAAGGAACCCAGAAAGAACAGGGGAAGGGGAGAATCTTGTTTCTTCAACTCTTCTTTCAAAAGATTTTTCCTTCAGAGAAACAGGACTTGAAAAATAAATCCTGACTGTCTGTGCCCGTCTCTTCTGAGCTTAGCCCTCGGTAGGGTCCAGCAGGCCTGGGACAGGAAGGATGCAAAAGCACAAGAAGGGGAAGCAGTGAAGAGAGAGCCCACGGCGTGCGAGTCACCATCACCACAAAGCAAATACGAGTTAAAGTATAAAAAATCGCCGCCCACAGCCAAGGGGACGGTGAGCTTTGGCCACTGGGAACCGGCAGCCGAGATGTAAGGAATCTCAAGGATGGCCACGGACAGCGGACGGTCTAACCATGCCCTGGCACGTAGGTTAGAAGGGAATCTTAACCATCTTTGCAGCCACAAAAAAAAAATAATCTGGAGTTTTCTGGACAAAACCTGTAACTCAAAAAAAAGGGAAGTGTTCCTGTAGTTCTTATCTCACTCAGAAGAAGATTTTAGTCGTTACAGTATTTTAAATCAAACAGGTTTGTGACCATAATAAAATAAACAGAGAATGGACTGGTGGCTCGGTGGCGGCATTGCACACCACCAGGGGGGGGGGACTGATCTGGGTTCAACTCCCAGCTCAGCTCTTCCGCTTATTGGACTGCAGAGGGGGGGAGTGGAGGAAGTCCACAGTTATTGGACGACAGCGACGCCTGGTGGCCAGAATTAGGGTCTGCGAGAGCAGGTTCCAGGCGGTCTCACCATGCGGAGCCCACCCCCCAGCCGAGCACGGTCACTGCAATGATGGGAGCGGATATGAAACAGGAGGGCAAAAACAAAATCACCGGGGAGTCGTGAATGAAGACCCAGGGTGCCAGATCGCAGCCCTGGTTGCGAGCGAGCTGGAATTCCAAAGCTTTAGTAAGAAACCGGCGAGCGGAAATTAAATGAATGAAGCACACACGGATTCCAAAAACAGGCTAAAAAAAAAAAAAAATCCCACAAGAAATAAAAATATATTTAGTACAGGGTGGCTAAAGGGGCCCTCGCGGTTTCCGCTGTGCCTCCGCCTCAACTTATCCCCCCCTCCCCCTCCGATATGAAGCGTGTCACATTTCTGCACGTCTGACCGCCAGTGACAAAGCGCGGCCACGGATAACAAACGGAACCCAGCCAGTGGTGGGAGGTTTGAAAGGAAAAGGACATCTCTAGAAAGAAGAAGTGAGAAGCAGAGTGAAGGAGAACTGCAGGGATCAGAAATGTCCCTGGTGAACGCTACAGGAAGAAGCGTGGAAATTAACGCTACTTACTGCTCCTTCCAGACTGCATAAGATTATCGTTAAAGCTTCCTTATTTATTTGCATTTCTAAACCCACCTTTCAAAAACAATTTTTTTTTTTTTTTAAATGCTCAAGGCGGGTAAAGAAGATAAAACATAAAACTGTCAAACAAATAAAACAAAAGCACAAAGATTAAAAAGATGCATGCAATTAAAAACAATGCATACACGGGGCAAGTTTCAAGGGCAGGTGCAAGGTCCGTGCGTACTGACATCTATTGGTAGCAAATTTGTACCAGCGGGAATAATAATGAGGCTTATTTCCCTTTAAGAATGTATTACTACTCTTCTAAGATAAACTGAAGGCACCCAGCGGGGACTGGGGGAGAGGGGAGTCAGCTTTCTGGCACTCTCACGGGTGCCGAGGTATGGACCTGCTCTCAGAGAGGAGAATTGTCAAGGAGACCTGCAGAGCTGCAAACTAAGGGCCTGATTTTAAAAAGCATTTCCACATGTAAAACTGGGCTTTACTCAAGTAGATGCACTTTATCCGTGTTAAAGTGGGCTTTCGAAAATTGCTACATTATGTGCCACTGAACTGTCCACAGGATGTTCAAGTATAAGTAAATGGCTTTTGAAAATTGCTTCGATAGTAGGTTACATTTACACGCGTAACTCCTTTGAAAATTACCTCCCCTGCGCAAAGTGCACACGTTAAGGGTCTGCATGCTTTAGGCCTGCTGTTTTAGGCGGGCGGCGGACGGGGGTAGGAGGACAAAAGAGTGCACGGACAGTTGAAAAGCATTTAGGTGCATGCTATTTTAGTCCCCCGACTGGATGCATCCCGCAGGAGCACCTCCTTTTAATGCCGCTGAAAGTACACTTGCTGTGCGAGCCATGCCCGCATTCAGCCACATCTGAGGGGGGGGGGGCAAGTTTCATTCAGCATTTTTGCCCTGGTGAACGCCTTTGAAAATTGCCCTCCCCATCTCCTGTCCGACTGCTGGATAGTAAGATCCGAAGTAAAGTGCTCTGAGAAAGCGTAACAGGTTAGTATACAGATACCATCAAGGCCTCATAAAATCAAACGGATTAATGCAACCCCTCTTTTACTTATTTATTTAGATATTTTTATATACCGACCGTCGTTGTGAACATCTCATCAGTTTACATATAACAGAATGCAGCAACGGGCTTTACAATAAACTAGGAACTGGAGGATAAAAACTAAGAGCTATCAAAGCAAATGGGGTAGTGCTCCTTACGGTGACCAAAATCTGTTTTGTTTTTTTAAACAATGAGTGAAAACCAGTAACCAAGGATATCAATTTTTTTCTAATCTACCAATTACCCAAATCAATATTCAATAAGTTATTAAGGGAATAATTACTCATTCCTTTTCTGGTAGAGGGCTGTTGACCTGGTGTTCTTCGTGTGCACACAGATGTGTACCATCTTTGTGGCTCTTCCAGTGGCTTCATGACCAGCGAGCAATATGCAGCTAGGATTTGGCTGATTAATATAACTGTGATGGGAAGCACTGGATGGAAAGGAATGTGGGCTTCTACCCGAGTCCCCTCCTCTGGGGCAGTGAGCTTCAGCTCACAATAACTGCTAAGGTGTTTGTAATTCCTGTTTTACACTTATTTATTCATTTTTCATAGCATTGTACAAAGTTTACCCATACTGCAGGAGGAACAGCTGAAACATAGCTGTGCTGGGTTTTTATAAACAATCAGTGTGCAGTTTGTTTTTAATGTACCACAATTGTTTGGGTTTTTTTTGGGGTTTTTTTGACTCTGCAATTTCCTCCTGCTTTTATTTGGGCTTCCAGCTCAATCTGAACCAGGGCTGGGTTCTGGCTCCCGCAATGACCAGGGAATTTTTTTCCACTCTCTCTCCCCCCCCCCCCCCCCCCCCCCCCCCCCCCCTCTCTCCCTTCCCAACATACTTTGTCTGGTCACTGCAATGACTGTCCTGCACCAGGGGCCATACAACAAAGCACCTTCCAGAACCCAGCAGTCATGGGCCCTGAATGTGGCCGCTAGGTCACACTCTTAAGCAGTGACCATGGCTTCCTCCCTCCTCTTCCCCTACTGCTCCTCTCTGCAAGGGCTTGGAATGCTGCTTCTGCAGCTTCCCCAGCCTAGGAGTACCCAGAAAGAGGAAGACATAACTTGGAGACTGAATCAGGAACAGCTTCCGCAGGGGCGTGCTGGCGTTTGTATCCTGTTTTCAATCTACAAGATATTTCGCCATCACTTGCCCATTAGCATTTTCTTCCATGGTGATTTACCCCTGTTCATTTGTATTTCATAGACATCTGTATACAACAAGTTAAACTTAATCAGGCCTAGCCTTATATATCTAATATAGTCAATCTTCCAAAATGGATTCTTTAAACCTTAAGATATTCCATGGAGTTCATTAAGAAATCTAAACCAAGTATTCCCAAATTTGTCCTACTGACCTCACAGTCCTTCAGTTTATCAGGATCTCCACAATGAATATGCATGAGATAAATTTGTATATATGGGGGACTCCAATGCATGCAAATATTTTAATCACATTTTTTGTGAAGATCCTGAAAAAATGACTGGCTATGGGGTCAACAGGACAGGCCTAAATACACACTTTCCTGCTAGTCTCTTACTCAGTGTCAATAAGCTCTGAAGAAAGCTTTCAAAGCCGAGAAGGATGGATACCTAGATTTTCCAGTTTTATTTCAAATTTTCCATTTCTATTATCTTTGTAATGGTCACAAACTCAGGCATCAAAGGAAAAGTTATCATCAAACATGACCACATGTACTATACAAAGCATTTTCCCCCAAAAATGAGAGCAACCCATTTACAAGATCTGGCCCACGCCCAATGCTCAGTCAGAAAGAAAGAAATTGATTCATGCAAGCTCATTAACGTCTTTGTGCCTGAAAAAAAAATTCCCAGTAAGGATTCTATTGTTATTGGTACAAAACAGAAAAATAAATTATTCATTACTGACCAGGGCCCTTAAGAGATTATGGTGCAGTCAAAAGCAAACCTGAGGCCGGGGTAAGGCTAAAGTAGGAGATTCGTTATAAAAATCTCGCTTTTCTTCATGCCCTAATTTCGTCCCCCTCTTCCTCCCCACAGTGAATCATTTATTTAATGAAAGTAAAGTTTTTCTGGGCACCAGTGCAGGGGAGCAGAGGCTGCCAGCCATCCACCACATCAAAGCCCGCTCTGTTTAAGAAGCCAGAATGTGACAACCGGTGTTTTCTCCCAGAAACATAACTTTGAGTACCTGCTCCCCCAGGTGGTTTGCTTGGTCAAGAAAGAAGCTTATGTGAGCATCCAGAGTGCACCTCCAATCTACAAAAAGAAAAACAACAAGGGAGGAGGGGTCAAGACCTCTTGCTCCTTGTCCAGTGAAAGCAGGAGATCCTGAGGGTTCATGTGTCTACTCTATGGAGGCTCATTTACAAAATCATGATGAGGCACATTGCTGTTGCACTTTACATAGCAGTCACTGCAAAGCCAAGGGCAAATTAATAACATGCAGCACACTTAAAACACTATTTCCTCATGGCAGGGCCCAGGGCCTGTGCATAAGAACATAAGAGATTGCCATGCTGGGTTAGACGAAGAAGCCCAGCATCCTGTTTCCAACAGAGGACAAACCAGGCCACAAGAACCTGGCAAGTACCCAAACACCAAGAAGATCCCATGCTACTGATGCAATTAATAGCAGTGGCTAATCCCTAAATCAAACTGATTATCATCATTTTGGTAGCCCTTCTCTGTACCTTCTCCATCGCAACTATAACTTTTTTTGAGATGCAGTGACCAGAATTGTACACAGTATTCAAGATGCAGTCTCACCATGGAGAGATACAGAGGCATTATGACAGTTTCCGTTTTATTAACCATTCCCTTCCTAATAACTCCTAACATTCTGTTTGCTTTTTTGACTGCTGCAGCACACTGAGCTGACAATTTCAATGTATTATCCACTATGATGCCTAGATCTGCCACTATATAGGAAAATATGCTTCCTTCCCCATCGATTTTTTTTTTTACCCAGCAGTTTCCCCCTGCTCCTTTCAGCTTCCAGCTCAATCGGAACCACATCTGTGATCCTGGTGCCATGAACCATCATTTGTAAATACCCGGGACATTTTTTCCTGTATTTTATAAAACTGCCTCCACCCCACCTTTGCAGTGATAGCCCTTCAGCCTGGGGCCATGCATCAGGATGCCTTCTGTAATTATGGACCTAAATGCAGCCACTAGGTCACTCTTGAGGAATGGCCACGATTCCCTCTCCTTCCAGGGGCTGTGAATGCTGCATCTGCAGCATCTACAGTCCAAGCCGACTTGGGAAATGAAATTTTCCCCACCGATTTCTAAAAAGATAGGAGTGGACAGTTCTGTACAGGAAAACCTCACTGGGCAAGTAGGTCGCAAATTATGACCTCTTGCAAAGAGTTCATAAAAAACTCAGCGGTAACAATATTAGTATTGGGGTATAAATTGTATTTTATGTTTCAATGTTAACGCCTATGTTGCGATTGTTCTGTTGTACTGTAAACCGACATGATTTGTATATCATACAAGAATATCGGTATATAAGAATCCAAAATAAATAAATAAATAAATAAATAAATAAATAAATAAATAAATAAATACTATTAAGTTTCTGGATGTTTTCCCTTTACCAATGCAAAGCCAAGAATAAATTATTATACCCCTAACTGCAGAATGGCTGCCAAGGCATCCAAGAAAGTTGGGGGTAACCTGCATAGAACAGCCATGGTCACACCCCTAACATCAGTGGTAGGATTGCATTCGGCTTCCAAGAAGGCTGGAGTAACTGTAACGGAGCAGTCATGGTTATAACCCTAAAATCAATAAGCCTGCTTGGGAAAGTTATAGAGGTTGGATAAAAGACACGAGATGTGGGCAACCGGGATTGGTTTAATGTACATTACCTTACATTTTGTATTAATATGCCACCCTACTCCAAAAATTACCAAGGGCAGCTTAAAAAATCAATAAACTACATTATGATAAAATATGGCATTACAAAATAATACTCAAATTTCAAACCAAGAGAATCCTCATCATCCTAATGCCTACCCACTCTCCCACATGACACAGGGACAAAAACTAATATCCCATAATTAACCCCACTGAGAGGTGCACACTTCAAAGCCCCTCATCCCCCCTGGTGGTTCTTAAAGGAGACCCCAAATGGGCAACTCAACCCCCATTGTGTTGCCAATTCTTCTACTTCACCACCAGCTCTGATGCTGCTGCGGGCAGGGGACAGGGCCAATAGATCAGGAGGGGGGTGCAGACTTCCTAAAGATGGAAAGGGCTGCCTGGATGTAGCAGAGGAGGAGGCTGCAAGCTGGCAACCAAAGGGTAATTTATATGCTCATCGACCCACATGGTAGAAAACCAGAGAGGAAGTCAACTGGAAGGGCCTGCTGTGATTTACTATGTTAATGTGAAAATGAGGTCCCTCTTCTTTTAAGATAACCTACCACACTGTGATTATTTTTTCTACTTCCAGGCAGGTCTCTCACATACTAAGTCATGGGGCACCTCATAGGAGCCATCTTTCCAAAAAGATTGGGGGTGCTAAATTCAACACAAAGTATTCCTCCCAGGACATAATGAGGGGTGCTTATGCCAGAGGTGTGCAAATGGGGGGGGGCGGGGCACCATGAAAGAGCTTCCAAGGGGTCGCCAGCAGTTGGGACGAAAAGACAAAAGTGCCCGCCTCTTCTGCCTGAGGCCAAGTGGAATGTTATGTCATACCGCAGGGGGGAGGTGCATGCAGCCACTGCTGGACCCGATCCCATCTGTGCAGGCCCGCGGTATTAGAACTCACAAGACTGGCACTTTCTCTATGCTGATCTCGCAGTGCTAGTCCCACCATTCTTTAATATCGCGGGGCCTGCATAGAGGAGGAGGTAGCAGAACAGGATTCAGTGCCAGAAGCAGCGATGAGCAATCAGCTCCTCCCCCAACAGCCACGTGGCAGCGGTGACAGCGGCAGCAGGATTGAGAGAGGCTCCGAGGCTGCTGGCAAAGCAAAGAGAGAGGGGGCCTGCCTTCAGGGTGTGTATGTCTATGAATGGGAGTTTGAGTGTGTATGTGTGTGTGAGAGAGAGAAAGAGAGAATGGGTGCCTGCCTGGGGGTCTATGTGTGTGTGTGAGAAAGAGAATGAGGGCCTGTATATGTGTGTGTGTGAGAGAGAGAGAGAGAGAGAATGAGTGCCTGTCTGGGGTCTGTGTGTGTGTGTGTGAGAGAGAGAGAATGAGGGCCTGCCTGGGGGTCTGTATATATATGTGTGTGTGTGTGTGTGTGTGTGTGTGTGTGTGTGTGTGTGTATGTGAAAGAGAGAGAGAGAGAGAATGGGTGCCTGCCTCGGGGTCTGTGTAGGTGAGAGCTTTTGTGTGCATGGGGGGTGGGGAGAGAGACTTAGAGCCTGTGTGTGAGAGTGTGTGGGTATGCATGAGAGCATGTTTGTGTGAGAGAGAATGAAAATGTGAGTGTATGTGTAAGCGAGAGAGAATAAAGTTTGGGTGTCCCCCTAGCCCCATAATCCATGACAATCTCAGGGTGACTGGAAATCAAGTTCTCAGGTATGGACAGCAGAGGCTTTTTTTATCCTCATTAGTTTTAAATATTTGGTGTTATTTGATATATATGTGCTGTTTTTAAATATTTTATTGCTGCTTGGGAAATTTAAAAAAAATGTATATGACTTTAATAGATGTTCTATTTGTCAGTAGTTTTGAAATATTTATTCTTTTAGTAGTATGATTCTAATTTTATAATTGATGCTTTATGTTTCTTGATTTTATTGTTTTATGAGGACAGGTGGTTCTGTTTTTCCATTGTTACACTGAAGGCAGAGTCTGGCTTCTTGGGGTTTCCATTTCAGTTTTTGTCTGCATATTGCTGGTCCTAATTTGTAATCCTTTATTCTGTATTTGGTGAGAGTCTGTCTCAGCTCTGCGCGAGCGACCGAGGTGAGAGATTCTGCTAGCGTGTAGGGTCTGTGTAGGGATCTACAGCAATCGGGTTTGTTTCATTTCCCCAGTAAGTGGTGTATTGGTATTCTGGGACCCAGTGAAATATTTACAGTGCTGATTTTTCACAGGTAGGGTTCTTGTTTGAGTTCTTGGTGCTACTACTGTTATGTCATGGTACGTTTGCTGTATAGAAGTGTCTTTTTTGTAGGGTTTTGTATCAGTTCACAATGTGTCTGTCAGTGCTGATATTGCTGTGAGGTGCCTGTCTGGATGTGGTGTGGTGTGGTACCTGCCTCTCTTTGTTTTTGTGTAAATCTGATTGCTCCTATCAGCAGCCTGAAGAGAACCAAAACTGGAATTTTGAGTTTCTGGCTGGTAGGGCGATTGCCTGCTGTTTGGCAAACGATTCAACAGCTGACTGGTTGGTGAGAAACTTTGAGAGATATATATATATATATATATATATATATCCATATATACAATTGTATGGATGGAAGGGAGGGCCAAGGTTCAAAATGCTTGCTCACCCCTGGCTTAAGCATCCACAGAGCTGGCACCGACGATGCACCTTGTTCCCTTCTACGTCCTCTGTAGCCTGGCTGCTCAGACTTTAAATCCTATATACCAGAAGCCACGGGACAAGGAGTGCTAAATGGGAATGCCGCTGGATATTTCCTGGTTAGTAAGAATAATAAAATTCCTCAGTGTTACTGAACAGTTTCCAATACAGTGAGGGACGCAGGAAAGGATAGGGAGAGATTCTTCACCAAGTATTCCCATCATGATGCTACGCAAAGGACTTCTCCCTCTGTACTGCTCCCCCCCCCCCCCCCCCCCCAAAAAAAAAAAACTGCATCTATTTGCCTTTGCTTTCCCCCACCACACACAGTTTCTCCTTTTCATTCCAATCCCTCCTCCCCCCCCCCCCCCCCCCCCCCCCCGATTAACTGAGCAAACCGGTCCCCTTCTCTGGCCACTGAGGATCACTGAAAAACACTTTGCTCGCCCCCATGAAAGAGCAGAGAGAGAATAAAACTTTAACGCGGTCATTATCCGGGGCTGAGGTCCCCATCTCTCCTGCCCTCCCCACACAGGAGTAAAAGTGGAGCAGTGGCTTCAGCTTCTGGAAAAATTACCAAAAAAAAAAAACTGCACCAACACAGCCCCCAGCTCACACCTACAGTCAGAGCCCGTGAGACGGCTTCGCTGAGGGGTTGCAGCTGTCTGAGATCGAGCTACAAACCCAACAGGAGGTAACAAGAAAAAAAAAAAACAATCCTTTGCTTTCTCAATGATTTAGGGAGCTGTAAACCTTCGGCCCCACCCCCCTCCCAGCGCAGGCGGCTCCATTGGAGTTCTTCAGAGAGGGGCAAAGGATGTGGGAGATCTGCCTGAAGTGGGGACTTTTTGGGCCCAGTTCAGTTCCAGAAAATACAACAGATCTGCGCCAACACCTTCACCAGAGAAAGAAAAAGAAGTGCACTGGATTTTTTTTTTTTTTGAACATCCGTGCAAAAGTCACAGAAATCCACAGCAGATTGTGTTGCTGGAGCTTGGAGGGGTTTAGACTTGGGAATCTCCTCCTGCCCCCTTGCAAGGGCCGCTAGTTCTCTGGTAACTAGGTTATCATGTCATGAGTTTTCATTTGCAACTACCCAAGGTTTTTTTCCCTATTTTACATCTCTCTTCCAACTCGGCCCAGCCACCGCAGTGACAGTCCTTATCTAAGGGGGGGCTACAGCCCACAGCTCCCTCCAGAGCCCAGTTAACATGGGCCTTAAATCTGTAACTGTTGTGCAATGACTGGGACCTCCTCCCCCCCCCCCCCCCCCCCCCCCAGAGGCTGTGTATGCCTTCTCTGCAGCATCCCAGGCCTCAGCGGGCCTGGGGGGGGAGCAAACTCCTGACCAGGGAATCAAATCCAGTCCCACCTTTCCGGGGACTGCCTCATTCTCTCAAAACAGGTTTGCAAAACTAATTTGCAAAACTTTCAGATTCCGCGGGAGCTTATGAGAGTGATCCACAAACCTCCTTTTATTACAAAAACTTGTGCACATTTTCAGTCAGAAGACAAGCATCAGCACTAAGCCAAGAAGTGGGCCCAGGTCTGCAGAGGCATCTGACGTTTCCAAATGTTTTGTTACCACCTAGGAGGGTAGAATTCTGCAGAGATTATAACTGCGCTATATATATTAGCACCTGGTGGATTACCGGATCACAAAAGAGGCCCATCTGGGTATTTTCCAGGGTCAGTTTGTTTGGCACCGTGACCCATGCCTGGATTTGATCCGGCTGTCACTAGTGGGGTAAAAATAAGTGCATTCTGACTGCATCTGGAACATGAGACCTTTTTACTAGTGTTGCATTGGACTGGGAAATCTGAATGTGAAATCGTCCTTCCCCACCACCCCCTCCAAAATAAACCCCAAATACCTGCCCTCTGGAAAATACAAGATCTAATAAAATTTCTGTTCTAAACCTCAAGTATCACAGCGTTGACTTCCAGGACAACAGCATTAAAGTGCCACTGTGCAAGCCACCTTACAAAGATCACTGGGGAATGGCTAAAACCACAAAATTACCTGTCTGTATGGCAGTGGCCGGCAGCAAATGGCAGACAAAAGGAAATACGGCTTTGCTCAAATTCAACATTAAAAAAAAGGGGGGGGGACCGTGGTAGAGGAGAGGAGGTCCTCAGAGAAGCCTTCCCTGTACTCCGACCAACCTGGTGAGACTATTAATTGAATTAAAAGACCCAGCTGAGTCCCAAGCCGGCTGCTGACATCATCTTTGTGGGACTGCAGGACCTTCAAATCCCGCGGCAAAGCGGCGTGCCGCCGCCGTGTCGCCTAAGCCGCGTGCTGCAAAGGGGTGCGCGGCTTTGACCGGCTTCGATCGCCTTCGATTGCATAGCTGGAAATTGCCTTATTGGACTTTCTTGTTCCATGGGTCGAAAAAGAAAGGCAAAGATTACCACCTCATCTCCAGCTTCCTATAGAAACAAACATCGGCCCCATGGATGCGTGCGAGTAGACTCGATATGCCACAAGAGGACTGCGTTCGAGACATTTTGGGTGTCTCCCTGAGTCCAGGCAACGGCCCTACACCTCCTCAACCCCCAGGTGCTACAGCTGAGAAAGGATCCATTGAATGTGATCCAGCAAACGTGAGTGATGGAGATTTAGATTCTCCTTTGGCACCATCTGTAACATCCCACTTGATCTGCAACAACAAGGAATACCGAATGGAACGCCTCCTGTAGGCATTGGGAATCTTCAAGTGAATACTGAAGATTCATCCAATGTCACGCTGGGAGATTTATGGAGAATGCTGGTTAAACTGGACTCAAATGTATCACAGGTGAACTCTTGTAAATGGTAACAGATTATCTATTGAAGATCAGGGGAAAAGATTGTCTGAGTTGGAATCTTCTGTTAAGGTTTTATCAACTAAGATTCAGAATGCTGAAAATATGCATATAACTGATAGATTATCTCTACATATAGAATTGGAGAACAGGCCACTCGCCTGGGCGAGCGATTCAGGAGGGTGGCCTATGCAAATTAAGGCCCATGGTAAAAAGAGGCGCTAAGGACACTAGTGCGTCCCTAGCGCCTCTTTTTGGACAGGAGCGGTGGCTGTCAGCGAGTTTGACAGCCGATGCTCAATTTTGCCGGCGTCGGTTCTCAAACCCGCTGAGAGCCATGGGTTCGGAAATCGGACGCCGGCAAAATTGAGCATCCAGTTTTCGACCCACGAGCCGACTTTAAATTATTTAACTTTTGGGACCTCCAACTTAATATCGCCATGATATTAAGTCGGGGGGGGGGTGGTGCACAGAAAAGACACTTTCCCGGTGCCGGCAGAAATTAGCGCCTACCTTTGGGTAGGCGCTAATTTCTGAAAGTAAAATGTGCAGCTTGGCTGCACATTTTACTTTCTGTATCGTGCGGGAATGACTAATAGGGCCATCAACATGCATCCACCAGAGCGCACTGTACTGTATCAGCCTGTATGTTATTAACAATCATGGTAGATATTTGAAAAACTGGACTGGCTGTGGGAGTCACCAGAACAGGTTTGGAAAGCTCTGTCTTGCATAGCCAGAATGCAAAGTGCAATTATTTTATCTCTATAAACCCATTCCTCCTCCCCCCGCCCCCGCTGACATGATGTCCAGGTAAAAATGTTTCACATGGCAATGCCAATTTATCCAATCCCCAAGGAGCAGCCACTCACATCAACATTCTTTTGACGCAAAGAATGGATGGTTGTCCCCATCCCACCACAGGCCACTCTCTGATGAACACCCATTTCTTCACCGAAGCTTAACAGCCCTCAAACTCGCTCTTTTGATGATGGCAGCTGAAGGCATTTTGGTAATCTGCTCAAAAAAAACAAACCATTTTAGACTCCTAGAAGAAAATGGACAGCAAGTTCCCAGACACTATTAAATGTCAAGTGCTCTGGTTTCAAGGCTTTCCTTTTCAGTTAGATGAACCTGGCGAACCTCCCATTGCTTACGTACACAGAGAACTAACAGAACTCACCAGAACCAGGCACGAGAGATCAAGATCAGGCAGGTGATGTGATTAAAAAAAAAAAAAAAAACCCTAAAATGTTTCCCACACAACTTTTCTCAGGCCTCTCGGACCTGACCTGCAACATCCCACTTATTCCAGGACTGGAACTGGTCCACATACAGATTTGGTCAAGGAAAACTTGTGAGGTATTTCTAGGATGTGGACCTGTGTCTGCCAATATCCCAAAAGGCACTGCAGCAAGGCCTCATTAGCATAAGTAGGCCAAAGCCTTAGCAATGCTTCAGAAGAGAAGGTGGCAGGGCCAGATTTCCCATCAGGCACAGTAGGTACGGGTCTAGGTGACGCCTGCAACGCACAGGGCACTGTGGGTTAAAAGTGATTAGGTAAGCTTATTTTAAGAAATATAAAGTAAAGGCATCAACACTGATTTTAAATGGTAATCGATGATGAGTGGGGGGGTGGGCCACCATGCAGCCACACAATCTATACCCCTCCCCTATCCTCATCACAGTCCTGTTCCTTTTCACTCCTGGAGGCAGAGATGCGAGGAGGCACTGAAGGATCTTGTGCCTAGGGGCATGCGAGATGTGTAATTCCAGCCCTGATGGTGATCTCTCTGTATGTGTCACTTTAAACCGGATTGCAGTTCCCCAGAAGTAACACTATAACCCTCTGCATTAACTACCCCTCTCCTCCACCCCCACCACCAGGGTGATCTCCAACAAGGGACAAATTACTTTTGAGTAACAGAGGCAGGATCCCTAACTGGTCATCTGATGCTTTATGTTAAACCATCTTATGTCATCTTACATCATTAAATGGGTCTAAAATTGGTTTATAAATGAAACAAGAGCTGTCTTCAGTTATTTTAAAACTGATTTCCAGTTCTGGAGAAAATTCAAGGATGGTAGAGTAGACTTCTCTGTGAAGGCCACATGAATTGCAGTGGCTTTAAGAGCATACATTTAGCCTAGGAACCTGAAATGAGATGTAATGAAAGCAGTCAGCTGGCATATATTCTAGCAGATGGCAGGGCACCAGCAGACTTCAGAAAACAGCACCATCTGGGTTGAATTTGCAAGTCTGTCCATGAATGAGGGCCGAGCCACAGCACCGCAGAAAATGTATTTGCAAAGTGTGGGAACATCAAGCTGGGCAAGGAGAACGCTTACAAAGCCCCTGCAGTTTTCGGGAGCGACTAGCATCGGTTGCATCACCCGCCCTGCCAGGACGAAGAGAGCGTACGCACTCGCGCAAGCTGGCGCCACTCCGAAGCCCCACAACCAAGACAGCCAGAGCAGACAGCAAAGGGGAAAAGCCAGACTTCTGGGCAACTCTGCTGCAAGCAGCCGATTCTCATGCAGGCTAAAACAGAAAGCACCAGTGCTTATGAATTCTGGTCATTCTGCGAGCCAAATAAACTAACATCATACAAAGTAAACTGCTCTCAAAACAATGCCAACGGCATCATTCCTGCCACAGTAGCTCTTTGTACGAATTTCCAAGTCTCGAGAGTTCGCTCGCATTACTGGAGAATGGAAGAATAGACCGAAAGGAACATCCATTAAAGAACGGGCTCGGGAGAGAATTCTAGCGAAGGGTCCGACAGCGGTGTGTGACGGGGAAGGATGTGCGGGGTGGAGTGGGGCAAAGACGTATCTGGTCAATGTTTTCCGCCAAAGGGAAGGGGAGTCCCTCTTAACTCTCACTGACCCACCACATCCATTAAAGAACGGGCTCGGGAGAGAATTCTAGCGAGGGTCCGACAGCGGTGTGTGACGGGGAAGGATGTGCAGGGTGGAGAGGGGCAAAGATGTATCAGGTCAAAGTTTTCCGCCAAAGGGAAGGGGAGTCCCTCTTAACTCTCACTGACCCACCACATCCATTAAAGAACGCGCTCGGGAGAGAATTCTAGCGAAGGGTCCGACAGCGGTGTGGGACGGGGAAGGATGTGCAGGGTGGAGAGGGGCAAAGACGTATCCGGTCAATGTTTTCCGCCAAAGGGAAGGGGAGTCCCTCTTAACTCTCACTGACCCACCACAGAACCCCTGAAGTGATCAAGCCCAGGGCCCTCAAGAGCCACGAAAGTCCTGTTAAATGGGGATGCCCAGAAGCAGTGGTCCATTTCTTTTGTTTTCTAGTGAAGGAACAGGTAATGGTAGCAATCCAATGCCTAAAGAGAAGGGGAATTTGGAAGGAGGGATTTTTGAAGGTGTAGAAGAGGAGGTATCGCTTCAAACTGTTTTGGTGACTTTCACTGTAGCCCAGCCCTAGCCAATATCTGCAGATAAGGACCTCGTCACCCTACCAGTCTGCCCAGTTGCTCCTGTGTCACCACAGAGCCTGCTTGATCCCAGGTCATCTTCTTCTTTTACCCTCAGCTGCCTGAAAATTAATTTTCATAGCACCGTAACACTATAAAGTAGTTAAACTTATGCAGGCTCTTGCACAGTCCCGTCCAGGTGGAAAAATGGGCCAGGGCCCCATACTTTTCTGTGTCTCAGCCAAGCTAAGAGAATTTGAGAAACAATTCCCATCACGTCTCCTTCTCACCTCAGAGACAATCGAATGGTTTCACAGCACTGAAGCTGTGACATCCAACCCTTGTCCAGCCCTCCAGGTGTATGCAGGTGTCCAAAGTGTCATGTATTATCATCCCACTGGACCCTTGCAATCGGAATTCTACTCCTATTCCTGATGCCTTCCACCATGAGGCTCAGATTTACACAGACTTCCGTTTTTATTTGGTGCTTTTATTGTTCATTTTGCAGAGCATGACACAGAAGTTGAAAGACTCCACCTAGACAATACTTATTACAGATCATGGCCTATTTCAATCCTATGCAGGAAACGAAAAAAAAACCTCAGGCACCTAGTCACTTCAAAATTGTCACCAAGCCCAGAAGATGATGCTGTTGCCGTGAGAGGCGCGGACCTGAAAAGCGCTGAGTGCCACTACTGCAGAAGATTCCAGAGGAACCACACACTGCTGCCGCAAGGGAATTGGGAGGGGTGGCACACCGCTGCCGCAAGAGAACTGGGAGGAGCGGCGCACCACTGCAGCAAGAGAAGTAGGAGGAGCGGCGCACCACTGCCACAAGAGAACTGGAAGGGGCGACGCACCGCTGCCGCAAGAGAACTAGGAGGAGCGGCGCACCGCTGCCGCAAGAGAACTGGGAGGGGCGGCGCACCGCTGCAGCAAGAGAACTGGGAGGGACGGCGCACCGCTGCAGCAAGAGAACTGGGAGGGGCGGCGCACCGCTGCAGCAAGAGAACTGGGAGGGGCGGCGCACCGCTACCGCAAGAGAACTAGGAGGAGCGGCGCACCTCTGCCGCAAGAGAACTGGGAGGGGCGGCGCACCGCTGCAGCAAGAGAACTGGGAGAGGCGGCGCACCGCTGCCGCAAGAGAACTGGGAGGGACGGCGCACCGCTGCAGCAAGAGAACTGGGAGGGGCGGCGCACCGCTGCCGCAAGAGAACTGGGAGGAGCGGCGCACCTCTGCCGCAAGAGAACTGGGAGGGGCGGCGCACCGCTGCCGCAAGAGAACTGGGAGGGGCGGCGCACCGCTGCCGCAAGAGAACTGGGAGGAGCGGCGCACCGCTGCCACAAGAGAACTGGGAGGAGCGGCGCACCTCTGATGCAGGAGGCCCAGGCCCAAAAAGATGCACCAGGGCTGGAGCTGTCCCTAACCGCCCAGAAGAGGAGAAGTTGAAGAAGCGAGAAGGGGAGGGAAGTTAGCAAGAGTAGAAAGGGGAAGGGAAAGGGGAAAACAAAGACAAAAACAAAAGTCTATCCCTAGTAAAAATAATTAAAAGATTAAACAAACCCCAGCCAAAAAAAAAAGAAACAATGAAACAAAACAGCAAAAAGCCTTGAGGTTTATTAAACAATTTTTCACACTAACTCCTATAAGTTTTGGCTGGCACCCAAGTTTTCAAAATATTTTTCCACCCCTGACAGGAAAATACTCTGGGCATCTTTCACTGGCCTTATGTCCACTGCCACAGTTTGGCAATGATTTTTTTTTTAACCTTCCAAAACCTAAAAGGATTTTTTTTTCTTAATGCATTTCAAAAATGTAAAAAAGTACCATTAATTTTGATGCGAGTATCTGGCCATCTGTCTAGGCCCAAAAGACAGAAGATTGTCCAGAGCTGACATCACAACCCACTGCCCGAGAAACACACTTTTGCAGGCCCCTAGATTTATTAATCTTGCTGGGGTAGGGGGGGAACGTTGATGGGGGAAGGATTTACACTCCATCCTTGCAGTATTTCAGTGCTTTGTATTTTCTTGCTTTCTGCCACCATCTTGTCTCCCGGGAGTTCACACACTTTTCTGCTTTGGTTTCTTCAGAGACAAGTCTGACAAGCTGCTGTCAAAGGACCAGCCAGAAGAGAAAGCTAAGCAGCCCCTGTCTCCCACTAAAATAGATAATTCTGGCTTTGGCCTGGACTCAACATTTAAAAGACTCTCTGCTTTCTAAAAGAAATCCAACTATGGCAAAGGGATCTTGGTCAGTAAACAGACCCCCCCCTCCCGCATACTTGTCATGACACAGGTGCTAATTCTGAAAGGGAGGAAATCCTCAGTGGATCATTTCTAGTTGAGGTGGTTTTCTCCTTTCTCGTTTGATCTTATCACAGTGTTTGAGCAGGTTTCTTAGATCCTCCATAAAAGGAACTTATTAAACCAAAGCTCCTGAAACAGATTTCAAAAATATCCGGAAAAGGAGGTGGAAAAAAAAAAACAAACAAACATCTAAACACTCACTGTTCCTTGGTATTTTTCCAGCTCTGGTGAAAAGTATCAGTTTCAGAATGGGGATAACAGAAATCAAATAATGGTGAACAAATAAATCGCAGGTGAGCTCTCTCTATCGGACTAAACACTCATGACTAGATTTTGAGAGAGTTATGGTCCTTTCACTGGATCAGGAAGTGAAACCTTTTTTTCATTGTATTTTTCATCAGGTAGTTCCCTCCTGTTCCTGTGGGCTTCCAGCTCAAATAGAACCAGTCTCTGTGGGCAAGAAAATGTGCCATAAGACTTCATTCACAATTACCTGGGTCATTCTCCTATTTTTTTAATATCTTATCAGGACCAGTCATTGCAGCAATGGTCCTTGACTAGAAGCCACAGATCATGATCCCCCCAGTTCCATTCAGCAATGACTGCGAGTCCTTCAAATGCTGCCTTCGCAATACCCCTCCCCCCTCCCAACCCTGATGGCCTGGAGAGTAGAAACCCGATCTAGGAATCAAACCCAGGGTCTCCACATGGTAGTATCCAGTACTGCCATAGAACCACCAGACAGGCGCAGTGAAAGTTAGTCACAAATATATTATGGTAATCCAAAAAAAACCAAGATATAATTTACTGGTTCATTGTCTTATTTCTACATATTTAAGTAGACTAATATTGCACCCACACTATTTTATTCAAGAACAGAGATAGAGAAGATACTTCTAATTCATGAATACACAACAGAAGATGGTACCGGCATGCAATTCTGTTTTTCAGGTGGGAATGACCTCATTGTCTTGATCAAGACTCTGAGAAAAGGCAACAAAGGCGAAAAATCCAAACAACTATCAGTGAAATAATACCAAGAGGAAGGACAAACAGTTTACTAGTGTCCTTTGAAGTTCAAAACAAGCAATCTTTAATTATATACGGGCAAGTATGTCAGCATTCTCCCCCCCCCCCCCCCCCCCACCCTGTTGACGTCATATGAGAAACTGGTTTTGTTTGACCTGCAGCATTTTGAGGATATAAGAACTAATTTCTTTCCACCAGGCCATTAAATCTATCCTTTCTGATCCAACTATTATAGTGAAACCAGCTGACAAGGGGGGAGGTCCTGTTTTAATGGATTTATCCAAGTACACCCTAGAAGTTGATCGCCAACTATCTGACCGTTCATTTTACAAGCCATTAATGGAGGA
Organism: Rhinatrema bivittatum; assembly: GCF_901001135.1. NCBI lineage: Eukaryota > Metazoa > Chordata > Amphibia > Gymnophiona > Rhinatrematidae > Rhinatrema > Rhinatrema bivittatum. The sequence continues at coordinate 32,034,325 of NC_042622.1, read as the reverse complement.
CCCTACTAAACAATTAAGCCAACAGATCTCTGAAATGATCACACAGGCAGCTGATGCCCACCTCATTACACCATGAGAGGCTCTTTTCCTTATTGAACCCTTCCCTCACATGCCTGTTTTCTATATACTTCCGAAAATACATAAATCATTGATTGATCCTCCTGGATGCTCGATTGGAATCCGTTTTGTTGACATTTTCTTAAAGTCTTTGGTTCCCTTCGCCAAGTCATACGTACGTGATTCATCTCATTTTATTTCTCTAATTGATGCACTACCTCCCATTATCTCCTGGATATTGCTGGTCACTTTGGACATTGAATAATTATACACAAACATCCCACAGATAGAGGCGATTACCGTTGTTCAATCAGCCCTCACATCTTGTTCTTATATCTCTTCATCTCTTACATCTTTTAGTAGCTCTTATATGTATTGCATTCACTCAAAACATTTTTTTCCTTTAATGGCACCATATATCAACAGATTAAGGGTATAGCTAGGGGGGGCCACCATGGCCCCTGATACTGCTTGCCTATATGTTTCTGATTTTGAGACTAAGGTTCTTTACCCCTCCCCCTTTTGGTCATTCATTATTACATGGCTAAGATATACTGATACACAACAATAAGATAAGGTTTTTGGATCAATTTTTCAAACTTTTACACGCCATATATGAAAACATAATTACTCTAAGAGCAAAATTTTTGTAGGACCGCTACAATGCTGTCCTATGCTCTCTCCTATGCTGGGTCTGATTGCTCTCTCCTATGCTCTCTCCTATGCTGGGTCTGATTGCTATACAGATCCCTTTGGTAGCGGTCCTACAAAAATTTTGCTCTTAGAGTAATTATGTTTTCATATATGGCGTGTAAAAGTTTGAAAAATTGATCCAAAAACCTTATCTTATTGTTGTGTACACGTACTCCCGGTTTTTGGAAGCTGGGCTTATTTTTTGTAAGATATACTGATGACATCTTTTTGATTTGGACAGGCACTGAAGTCCAATTCTATATGTTCTTAGATTGGCTAAACTCGTGTATCGATCAACTTCATTTTTAAGCCAATATTCATCCACATACTGTTTCTTTTTTGGACTTGACCATCTTCTTTTATAACGGACATTCTTCCACATCCATTTTTAGGAAACCCACTGATAGAAACACATTGCTGTCATACAATAGCTGCCATCCCCAATATTTGCGGGACAATATCCCTACTGGACAATTTTTTCGTTTACGTCGGCTGTGTTCTACTCGTGCTGACTACACTGTTCAGGTGCAGGTTATGTCGAAAAACATTTTGCAACGTGGATACCCAGCAAGGACTATAAAACGAGCTTATAAATGCACTTTGAACACTAACTGAGAAGTATTATTTATGAAACTATCTCCTCTACTGAAGATGTCATTACTTGCGTGTTGCCTTATTCATCAGCTAGTAGACACATTTGTTCTATCATTTGTTTTGGCCTTGTTTACAACCACATTCGATTTTTCAGAAACATTTACATTTTGCATTTGAATGAGGTTGTAACTTAACGTGATATTCTTGTCTCCTCAGACCTACGTACACAGCCTGAAGCTCTGGTATTTGGTACAGATGGGCCACTCTCCTTCTGGCCACTGCAAGGCCTGCTCCCTTTCCCTTTCTTTAACTACTTACATAGATCCTCAGTCCCAACAACATTTCCTACTACATTTTCAGTCTGACTGCTCCACTTCTGGAGTTGTATATGTCATCATGTGCCCTTGTCCACTCCTGTATGTGGGCAAAACTTTATGCCAGATTTGCACTGGTATTTTTGAACATTGTTCATGCCTCAGATGTCAGAAAGAAAATACTCCCCTTGTTCAGCATTGGCAGGTCTGCCAACAATCCCTTGAAGACTTACGATTCACTGTAACTGAGATTTGTTATCCTTCGCCTCATGGTGGCAATTTTCCTTTATTTCTTCGTCAATGTGAGCAAAGATGAATTCACAGACTGAACTCTGTTGCTGCACTTGGCTTGAATGTTAGTATCAAATGATTTGCCTTCACATGATTTTTGTGCCTCGAGCTCTTTAGTTTTCATGTTTCCTTCCTGCCCCTTCCTTTGTTCTTTCTCCTTCCCCTTTTCTGCCTTTCCCTTTCCCCTCCCTATCCACTTTTTTGTCTCCTTTCCTTCCCCCTCCCACGCTCCACCCCTTTTTCTCCCTCGTTCCCTTCCCTTAGTTCCCTTGTCTTCTTTCATGCTCTCGTACAAGGGGAATCCTCTTCTTGACGTCATGTTTTGGGTGGTACTCTAAGGGCCTCTGATAGTTTCTATCATGTGACCTCCCGTTTTGTGCCTTTATCTTTATTTATAGTGGCTCTGCTGATGCCGCCTTTGCCAAGCTCTGTCAGCGCTCCCTCATTGATGTTTCTGCTTGGTAGGCTCAGGACATTTGGTTCCTTATAGACACTGCTTTTCTTTACATCTTAATTTTCTTTCTATATTTTCCCTCCTTATCGCTTGTAATCCCCATAATACCACCTTTTGAAAACTTTACAGTAAGGCAAGCCACTCTAATGAGTTGCCGGCTTTTCGGGTCATTGTCTTTAAGGAACTCTCTTTATAAATTAATTTTTTTTTTTGGATGCCGTGATGGTTTATTTATTTATTTTATCTTATATTTCTTGCTTTTTTTCTTCTCGGCGTTTGCAATTTGCGTAACACTACCTTATAATGCTTTCTGGTAAGGCAAGCCATTTCAGCAAGTCTCTAGGAATTCTTTTCACATACAGAGTACTTTTCGAACCTCCTATTACTATAATGCTATTTAGTCAGGAACTAATGCTATTTAGTCAGGAACATTTGATATTTTACAGCCCTGAGTATAGGATATTATTTATATATTTGATAATATTCAGTCCTGAGTACAAGTGATTATTATAGTCCTAAGTATATGACTTGATATTATTTATTTCTTGATATTATTTATTTCTGAGACTAGATATTATTTATTTCTATGTTAGCCGTGACTCTGGCTTTTCCTCCTCCCAGTTCAAGTGCCCCTGTTTTATTGTAACTTTTATTCACTTTTTCACTCTTCGCCTATTGTTCACGTTGTTAATGTTATTGCACCGCTGTTTAAACCGATATGATATGATTGGTATCATGAGTGTCGGTATAAAAAAGCCCTAAATAAATAAATAAATAATGCCCTCTGTAACGAGTCATAATTTTCCCCTTAGATTAGGCAAGCTGCACAGTACTTCACTAGCTCCTTCATTTGTCTTATTAGCGCAAGGCACTTTACCGGTTCGGCGTTCCTTCACGTCATAGGAGGCCACTGCTATTTATGCTAATTTCTCGGCTAAAACACATTTTTCCTTTCCACATTGCTTCAACCTTTTTCTCTTTTACCATTTTAGACTTCTTAATACCCAAGAATATAGTCCTAGATGTTTCCCCTTTACTTATTTGTTGAGGGATAATTGTAATTTTCTCTGCATAATTCAAGGAATTCCCTTCCATTTACTTAACCTCATATTTCTTTTTTGATCTTTTATGATTATTTTAGATTACACAGTTGACACATCGTGAACTCGTTATTTCAATTATTTGTGGCTAAGACCTTTATATATCTATTTGACATGATATGCTTTATGAAAGCGATTTCTTATTTCTTTATATTATCTAACATTTTGCTTTGGGCTCTAAACTGTCTGTATTAACCTTACCTACATTATCATGCTGATGTCCTGTACGGATATTTGTGTGTTCTCAGTTGCTGTGTCTCTTTTCTTAAATATACCTCTGATATTTGTTAATTTCTTTCAGGTTCCCTCCCGACGCAGTTCTCTCAAAACATGGCCCGTGTCGGGGGGATCGTGAAGCCATTGTTATAAAAAAAAAATTTCTGTGAAGCTGACATACTTGCCCATATATAATTAAAGATTGCTTGTTTTGAACTTTAAAGGACACTAGTAAACTATTTGTCCTTCCTCTTGGTATTATTTCATTGGTGAGGACTCTGCCAAGATCAGAGCTGGTGCATGCAGCAACCGATTTTACGTGCCTAGCAAAGATTGACATTTAACGCTCATCACCACATGACCACATTTTCTTTAGGAAAGCGCTGGGCAATCACTTGATAGAATGGTAATTGGAACTCCATGATCAAAGATTACAAAATGGAAACATCCTGCAAGGAAAGAATCCAAACCCTAAGATGATGATGCATATAAGAGCAATTCTGGCTGCCCAGTCACAGCTAGGCCTGACAGAAGATACAGTCCAACTCCAGAATAGCACGGTACTAGGGATATCCCTTCAGGAAAGCCTGGAAAACAGTAAGACCCAATCTACTGCATGCTGCAGAATTTCAGAAGGTAATTTTTACCCAAAAGGTGCAACAATTGGGATCCACTACCCTCAGAAAGTTTGTGAGGTAAACCAACGACAAGTAATGAATTTAATTAAGAGACCGAGGTTCCAGCCCACTTGTTTAACAATTGTTCCATTGAACACAAGCTAATTAAATGCCATGTAGTGGGCTGAACAGGGAGTCACATAACATCTTTATTAAATAGAAGAAAAATAAGCACAAAGAACACATCAAAAGTATCACATGCATCAATAATTTCATCCATCATGGACAATTTACAGATAGGGTACAGAGAGGCCATATCTGGAAAAGAATCAACCCAACAACAATAAAAAGATATAAAGTTATTTGTACTGTCCTATTCATACTGACTGCAGATTAAATTAAACGAGAGGGTCCAGGCAAAACTTTGCCATCACAAGTAAATTGGTGCTAAGTAAGCATTTCCAGAAGATATATCATTTGTTTACTTGCAAGCTCTTTTCAAGGAAAGATTTTATGTAATAAACGTTCGTTTCATATAAGAGTCCCCTACAATTTAGCTTTCCTTGAAATTCTCTTTTTCCTCTCTGCACATTAAGATTTTTTGAAGGGGAGAGGTGTAGAGGATTTTTTTACGGCCTTGATTAAAAATCATATTAATTGTTGCCCCTTTATAGACATACATGATCCAAGATTCCCAGGGGGAGGTTTGGAGATTCTAGCATAGGAAAGCAACTTGATGGATGTCAAAGTGCGATAGAAGGGACTCGCCCATGACCCCAGAGGCCCTCCTCCGACAGGCTATTGATAGGGCATTGAAGGTCAGGAAAGGAACATAATGGGACCTAACAGTATTACGGGAGTTGTAAATGGATCGTGACATTGATTAATGCAGAAAAAGCAGATGAAAAGTGATCTCTTTCAGCACACATGGGGCATTTTTATCTAAGAGTAAAAAAAACACATTGTAAAAAGCCACTAGAGAATGAAAAAAAAAAACAAAAAACCACAATCTCTATTAGTGCTGTTTTCATGCAATCTCACATCTGTCTTTTTCCACCTGTGCCTGGAGAACACATTCTGGCAAAGTTTATCTGCAAACACAATTAGCTATAAAAAATAAAACCCCAACATTAACGCATCTATAGATCAGTCAACAAGGGATGGGCTGCAATCAGCCTAATGAATAAATAAATAAACTGCTTAAGGGGGCATATCATCCTGAAGGGTCCATTCCCCAATTTAGGGTTATGAAGCCTTTTTAGAAAAACATCCTGCAATCTAAGCCTCGAAAACAAGCTAGAAATGGTAATCTGAAAAAGGCTGATGCACGGCACTTGAACAGGCCCACTGGGACTTCTGTGGCTTACCACTCACAGCTGCATCAGCCCCACCTTCCTCTTTATTTTTTGACCCAGCAAATTGCTCCTGATCCTTTGGGCTTCCAGCTCAATAGGAACCAGGGCATCAATCAGGTGTCTGAGCCTCTATTTGCACCTATCCTGGGATGTTTCCCCCATTTTACATCCTCTCCTAACTTTCCAAGTCCCGTCACTGCAGCAACAGCCCTTGGCTGGGGGCCACGAACCAGGGCTGCCTTCCAGAACCCTGCAAGCCTGTGCCCTGAATCTAGACGCTAGGCATCGCCATTGTATGAGAACTAGGACTCCCTCCTTCCCAGGGGCTGTGAACCCAGTGTCCCCAGCCCCAGCCAATCCTGGGAGCAGAAGAGCTGAGCCAGGAATGGAAGCCCCGCCGCATGGCAGTGCACAGTACTGCCACTCAGGCACTGGGCTCAGCTCACCGCCCCTCTTTCCTGTGCCTCAACTTCCTGTTTCCTCTGGTGATCTCTTAAAAAGTATTATACATCCTCTCTCCGGAGGTCATTCTTTCACCATTTTTGCTGGACAGATTTTTACCATTCAGTGGCTGTGAATTAAGTTTAAATATACAGTTACATGGAATTGTTGAAATCAAGGCCAAGATCTAAAAGACCAAGAAAAATCTCAGATAGAACTACCCGAAAACTGGTCAACTCACAGATCACTGCAAAAGGACCTGCTGAAAAGTTTAGCTGACACTGTAGTTCACAAGTCCACAGTACAACCTTGCTTACACAACAATGATCTGCATGGGAGAGATGTGAGACAGAAACTTTGTCTATGATTGCATCACAAAAGACATCTAAAGTTTGCAAAACAAAACCTCGATAAGCCTGTCACTTTTTGGAACTTTTTGAAATGAATATTAAACTGTTATGACTACAACTACACAAGATATTGTAACTTCCATTTCTTAACAAAGTTTCTGACAGTTGAAATTGTTAAGTGGTCACAATTAAAGATTTTTTTTATAGCTTTCCCCTTCTTTGTAAGAGTGAATTACAGTATCTTCATTTTCCAATGCTCAGATAAAATAAGAGGAGTTCACAGTTGTTGAAAGTAGACAGAACAACCACCACAACCTGAGAAGTCAGAAGGGTCAGAGTATTTGTTCAACCACAGAATTGCCTTCACTTGACTAACTGAATGCTTAATGAGTCAATCAACATGTTTGGCCTTTTAAACTATATTTTTTCAAAAAGTAGTAACGAATCAAATGATAGGGTGTCCAAGGTTTTGCACATGCCATATTCACAGCTTTATTATTCTTAAACTGTTAACATGAGCAAATAGCAATTTTGACTTAAAAATTGCAGAAAGATGTTGTATTTAACTTTGTATCATGAAGAGATTGTGTCACCTTCTTTTCCCTTAGAAATTCATTGAAACATACAACTTGACCAGAAGTGCCTAAACTTTTGACCACCACTGTGTGTTAAGGATAGAAATCCACTTTATTAAATGCTTACAATTAGTCTTTCCCACTGCTTCTAAATGTCCTCCTGACACTCTCCTTGGCATTTTGGAAAACAACATCTTATGACCCAACTGAGATTTCTCAAAATCCTTTTGATCTTGTAGGCACCGGCTAGGTGAGGAAACACAGAACTCAGACCACAGTTTATAATAAGGTGATGAGGGGAAGGTGCAGAATGGGTCAGATTTCACAGGCAGGGGGGAGCTCAGAGTGGTCAATCTCTGTCCTTCTGTCAGAAGATTTACAACTCACTGCAGATTGATGCACCAGATTCAGGAGGGAGAACGGCTGACGGACATCTGGATATCAGTAGTTCAGACAGGAGGCTATGCAGTAAAGGAAGCGAGTGAGCTGAATTTCCCAGAGGAAGAGGAAAGAAACAGCAATATTGTCAAGTGCCTTGAGAGCGTGGCATGATCTGTCATTGAAAAGGCCAGCTCAGTTCATTTCTCACCCACACTGGGACTTCCAATCTGCTTCCTTTAAAAAAAAAAAAAAAGGGAGGGGGAAAACAAGGCAAAAAAATATCCCAAACCTCTACTAAATATACCTGTTCCACGATTTCATTCTTCCTCGCTTAATGCAAACTTGGATTGCAATTATCAGCATTACTATCCATTGCATGCTTCAACTCAAGTAAAAATAAATTATTAAACCAAGCAGTGAAAGACTCCATTGCATTACTGAGTAAGCATCTATTCACCCAGTGACCTACACCTGCTCAAAACATTACCAAAGAGTCCAACAGCATGAAAACCATAGCTAGGAAATGTAAGCACATCTTATGCCAGCACCCTACGGAGACCCAAAACACGAGCTTGAAGCCAAAGGTTCGACAAGGCAGTTGGGCTGCTAGTTGGCCAACCTATGCCTTTTTTTCTTACTGCACAAACACTCTGGTTCGCTCAGATACAGTTTATTAACAAACAATTCTAAATGATAAACAACATCCTATACAACATCCAGCTGTTCAGAAGCAAACAACGGCACTTCATCCAATTGGCACTTCTAAACAATCAATCCACCCCTTCCCCATCCCAACCCCAGTCCTCTCATCAGTTAATGATGCAGGCAGCACTCAACCTGAGCAGCAAGACAAGCAGGCTCATCCTGCAGCAGTAGCACATTTAAGACTAATCGGAGAAAATTCTTTTTTCACTCAACGCACAATAAAGCTCTGGAATTTGTTGCCAGAGGATGTGGTCAGTGCAGTTAAAGTAGCTGGGTTCAAAAAAGGTTTGGATAAGTTCTTGGAGGAGAAGACCATTAATTGATATTAATCAAGTTTACTTAGGGAATAGCCACTGCTATTAATTGCATCAGTAGCATGGGTTCTTCTTAGTGTTTGGGTACTTGCCAGGTTCTTGTGGCCTGGTTTGGCTTCTGTTGGAAACAGGATGCTGGGCTTGATGGACCCTTGGTCTGACCCAGCATGGCAATTTCTTATGTTCTAGGGACCAAGTGGCAGGATGCATCTTAGAAAAGATTTTGAACACATAGGGGGCTTACATACAAAATGGGAGAAAACCGTGACCCATGAACATAAGAACATAAGAAATTGCCATGCTGGGTCAGACCAAGGGTCCATCAAGCCCAGCATCCTGTTTCCAACAGAGGCCAAAACCAGGCCACAAGAACCTGGCAAGTACCCAAACACTAAGAAGAACCCATGCTACTAATGCAATTAATAGCAGTGGCTATTCCCTAAGTATAATTGATTAATAGCCATTAATGGACTTCTCCTCCAAGAACTTATCCAAACCTTTTTTGAACCCAGCTACACTAACTGCACTAACCACCTCTTCTGGCAACAAATTCCAGAGCTTTATTGTGCGTTGAGTGAAAAAGAATTTTCTCCGATTAGTCTTAAATGTGCTACTTGCTAACTTCATGGAATGCCCCCTAGTCCTTCTATTATTTGAAAGTGAAAATAACCGAGTCACATCTACTCGTTCAAGACCTCTCATGATCTTAAAGACCTCTATCATATCCCCCCTCAGCCGTCTTTTCTCCAAGCTGAACAGCCCTAACCTCTTCAGCCTTTCCTCATAGGGGAGCTGTTCCATCCCCTTTATCATTTTGGTTGCCCTTCTCTGTACCTTCTCCATCGCAACTATATCTTTTTTGAGATGCGGCGACCAGAATTGTACACAGTATTCAAGGTGTGGAGCGATACAGAGGCATTATGATATTTTCCGTTCTATTAACCATTCCCTTCCTAATAATTCCTAACATTCTGTTTGCTTTTTTGACTGCTGCAGCACACTGAGCCGACGATTTTAAAGTATTATCCACTATGATGCCTAGATCTTTTTCCTGGGTGGTAGCTCCTAATATGAAAGCTAACATCATGTAACTAGAGCAAGGGTTATTTTTCCCTATATGCAACACCTTGCACTTGTCCACATTAAATTTCATCTGCCATTTGGATGCCCAATCTTCCATTCTTGCAAGGTCCTCCTGTAATGTATCACAGTCTGCTTGTGTGTGGGAAGTTAAGCAAGTATTTCTTTCTGGGTGCACCTGGGCCTGTCCCGCATGACTCATTCACACTGGGCATTACTGATTTTATGCCCTCTCCCACCATATCACATTTCATTCCCATGTTCCATTCAGTATGCAGGAGAACCACAGTAAGGTACAAAAGTCTACAATATATATAGGACAGATCTCACCAAGATCACCATAAAAAAAACCCATCACCAGCATCAGTGTGTTCCCTGAGATAACCAGGCTTCAGTTGCAATGATACATCATCTCCTCACTGCTCACAGCTTTTCCTGGGATCATCTATCCAGGACAGCAAACTGAATGAAATGCAGCTCCGTCAACAAGGACTGAACGTCATACCATAATATAAAGAGTCTAGATTGTAAGCAAGAGCCAACAAACTGCATATTGCAAGTTGTCATAAAGAAAAAAGCACAACATGCAGGGCTCTCTGGCATAGGAACTGCTAAAATTTCAGCATATTTTTTTGGAGAAAAAAAAACAAAACACATTAAGGTCTTAATAATGTGACAGACGTGGACTGTGAACAACAAATCTTTGGGAAAGGGTTATGTGGCCCTTAAGTTACAGCATGGTACTGAAAGCCATACTTTGTTCTCTGCACTTCTCCTGGCACCGTTTGTGAGGTCAGGGCTGCCAATAAGCTTCACCAATTGGATCCAGGTCATCTGGTCAGGCTCAGCCAGTCCTGATTTTACCCCCATTACATCTATGGATCTGTAGTTCCGATCTTTCTAAGGCAAGCAGGACTACAAGCCCATAAATGCAATGACTCAGTCTGTTCAGGTTGAGTCTAGCCAGCTGGCGACCTCTCTCCCAAATAATTCCTCCCCCCACCCACCCAACTCACTGGCAGTATCGCTTTGCGGTTAGAGAGCTGAGTTATGTACCTGGAGGCTGCAGCTCTATTTCCTTAGCCCCCATCTACTGTATGACCACCATATGCAAGATCGTGCAGTCATATGTTCAAACTTAAGATGGTAAGCTCTTTCTGAAGGGACACTGTAAAAATGTGAGGTAAAAGGTCAGCTACCATGCATCACCCTTGAGCAAAGATGCAAACAATATCCAGAAAGAAGTCAAAAAGGAACCGTGGGCAATGTATAAGTGATCAACAGCAAAACCAAAAAGTCCTTAGATCCAATCTTTCTAAAACCCTTTTAACCACCAACCATAATTGTGAGAAAAGTGAGTGTGATGGAAAAGTAAAAAAGACATGTCCCTACGTGCCTGTCAAATCTTAAGTGATGACCACACTCCCACCCCAGGGGCTGTGAATACTGCCTCCACAGCATCCCTAGACCCAGATAGCAGAAGACCGGCCTTGGCGATGGAACAAGAGACCTTCCTTATGGCACTGCATGACGCTGCCACTCAGCCGGCCACACTTAAATTCTTCTCTAAAGATAAGGCTCTACCAGTTACTTTCACCTCGATATTTTGTCTTTTTCACATTCCATTTATAATAACATTCTCGCCCAACAGTCAAACAGGATAAGACGTGAACATTTTTGCCCTATCAGGTGTGTCAGGTTAAAGTCAGGCACTTTGGACATGAACAGAGAGAGAGAGGTGCTGATCAGGAAGACGGAAATCGATAGGAAAGTGTGTCCTAAGCATCTCCTTTCAATACACACCCCATCCCACAAGGTCTTGGGTGCATGCTTCTTCCCATTAACCAACTACATAAATCTCTCACTTTAAACCATTTTTTGTAAAGTATAAAAATGTGTTTACAGGGAATATTCACTCCGTGTAAAGGTTACATTTCAAGGGCAGAGGTCACCATTCACAGAAGGAGGCTGGCTAGCAGACTACTCGCAGCCAAAATGTCCGATCAACAGCTCTCTGGGGAGAACTGGCCTCTCTTTAAGGTCACGGCAAATCCTCTACGGCTCGTGAAAGAAAACAAAAAGAAATCTGCCTGTTTACGTAAGGATTTCAATGAGGAAAACAGATTGTTATCATTCCAATTCTGAGATTTGAGATCTATAAAGTACATTTTTATAGACACACTATTTGTATATAAATACCATTTCTCAAAGCCACTCATGTGCTGTCTATGCTAAAGTCAAATGCGGGACACAATGCTGATGATTTATTTGAGTGGTTCTGCCTTCCTAATGAGAGTGGGATGGGTTTCAGCTGCTTCTTGACTTATTAATGTATTGATATTTTTATTTATGTGTTGTATCGATCTTTTATTTTATTATGATTTCTCTTCTACTCTGTTGAAAACTACTTTGGGTTAAATTTCAATCAAGGAAGGGGATGTAAGAGGAACTTAAAATAAAAGAGTCTCCATGCACTCCCTCTGGCTTATAAATTAAACAGAAAATCACACAAATAGCATTTTGGCTAAATGGTTTTCATGTTAAAAATTGGGCTAATGGTGCCCGCTTTAAACCAAGCACTCACAGGGTTTAGCAGCCAGCAGACAAGAATGAGATTCTCAAGATCTTGAGACATCAACTTGGGTAGAAGTGGGCCCTTGAAAAAAGTGTGCATGTGTGTACGTTTCACGGGGAGAGGCAGGGGTAGGCAGCAGGAGTGGAGGCGGTGCTCCTTAATTCCCACACACAGCTGAAGAATCTGCAGGAAAGCAAATATTTTCATTTCATTGTCCTGGACGAAACAAAATAGGAAATGGCAGAGTCTCAGCCGATGGACTTTCCAGGTCTTGTTGCTATCACTCAGAGGAGAATAAGACACCAGACCCCATTATGGCAAAGCTTCAGACTAAGGTAAAAAGCTTTCTATTCTTGGTGCGAGCATTTCAAATTACAAAGTAGTCTACAGGAAGGCAAGAAATGTGAAGGAAACCGGTTCATTGGTAGTCACAAGTTATAGTTTCCTAGAAGTTTTTCATTGCATTAACTCGAGCTGGTGTATTGAATACCTGATGTTAAGATAAAACTCATTTAAACTGTACGCACGATCCAAGCACATCTCATTTAGCATTGGCCTAGAGTTTTCTTTATGTTGTGAACATGGACGGATGCTTAAGAGTGTGAACCCCTGTGCTGTGGCGTGACCTGCACAAGCCGGGACTGGTCACAGTCCATGCCGCTGGTGGGCAAACGCATCCGGGCACAGGCTGACTGGAAAGGGAATACTCTTGTCTTGGAACTAGGAACACACTTGACTTGGAAGAGAAACACTTGGATGTCCAACACATACCAGAAGGGAAACTCAACCTCCAGTCATTCAAAAGCCCTTTCACACTACTGCTTGGAAGTGGTTTGAGCATGAGGACAGACAGAGGCTGAGGACTCAAGACATGACGAAGGCTTGAACATGACTCTGAAGACTTGGACCTAGTGAAAGCACTAAAGACTTGGAAACATGAAGAAGCTCTGGGTCAGCCCTGCACCACAGCGCAACCTGCACAGCCTGTGGGCTGGCCATGGACCACGTCAATGGCGGCATAGACTCTGCACTTGGAACTTAACAAGGACTTGGCATCAGGGCTTGGAACATGATGAAGTCTCTGAGGAGGTCCGGCACAGCTGCGTGCCCTACACAACCTGTGGGCTGATCACGGTCCAAGGCAATAGAGGTGCAGGCACTGGGCTCTGGAACAAGGCAGAAGCTGGAAAAGAACTCCAAAGACTGGGACAGGACTCAGGAACTTAGGCTTCAGAAACTCAGATTCAGGAACCAGGGTTGGATTTCCAAAGACTTGAGCCAGAAAAACGAAGACTCTGAAGACTTGGACGAAGACTTGGAACCAGGAAAATGGCAAGGACTTGGGTTCAAGAACAAAGTGAAGACTTGGATTCAAGAACAAAACGAAGAGACCAGGACATCACAGGAACCAGGAGACCAGGAACATGGAACAGGCAAATGGAGGACCTCGAAAGTGCTAGCAGACCTTTGCAAAGACCCCAAGGAACTAACTGAAGGGCCCTTTTATAGAGCTGCAGGAAGAACATCATCAAGTAGAGCCGTGGGGCTTTTCCCACTGCAGTTCCATTAAATCTTCAAGAGTTGCGTGCTCTCCAGCAGGAGCAGGAGCTGTGGAGGTGGCGTTCCAGGCCACAAGGATAGCAGAAGCAGCATTGGGAAAAGCAGGGCTCCAGCCACACAGAGAGGCAAGGCAGTGACGCCGGCACAAGGCCGCACCAAGAGACAGAAGCGAAGCCCGTCGGCATCAGGATTTGGCGGTGTCCGGGACTCAGGAGGTGAGTGAGCCGCTTGCGGGCCTGTCCCACAAGTAGAATCGCAACACTTTACTTCCTCAAAAATCTGAAAACATTTCCAAAATCTAGAGGGTAATAGAAGGTGGCTTCCAAATTTTTCTTCCCTTTTTGAATTGGGATGTTATTATGTTGACGTTCCAGTCATTAAAAAACTTTCACGTTTGGTTACATGGAAGCCAAAAGGGCGATCAAGTTTAAACCCGCTTGGGGTCAGATGCAGGATGTGAGAAGAGCGGGAGGGTAAAAGAAATGGGTGTGGGCCTGGGTGTTGGACTATGGATGTAAACTTACATGCTCATCTTTCCACAATGGAAGGGAGTCGAAAAGAGGAGATGACAAAGCCGATGAGCAGCAGTATGACTGCAACAAGCCCTGAAGACGATGCGGCACGGTCAACCAACATGCAGGGCAGATTTAAGATTTTGGTGCCCAAGAGCACCAGAAGTGCCCACTGGTTCCCACTAAAACCCAATAAAATACATGTTCGTATTCATAAACTTCTGTAACCCCCATCCTGTTCTGGTCCTGGACACAGGGGGCACATGGGGAGAGCCACAGACCAGTCAAAGCCCCCATGACATCCCAGGGTTCCCACACTGTGGGGGAGGGGGGTTCAGTCTTTTCAAGGCCCTTAGGGTTTTTATGTCTCTGGGGCTCTTCGGCACACCAGCTACAAGTATTCAAAAATAACCACTCTTGACACTTGTGGCTCTTGTTCAAACAAAGAGTCTTTACTGAGGCTAATGGCGAGGTAAAAACAAAGTCCAAAAGCCTGGCACACAACACCAAAAAGCAAATCTCAGTCTCTACTCAAGCTCCTCTGCCCCAACACGGATCAGCTCTTTGGGACGGGGACCCCTTCCACCCTGGGCCCTCCCAGTACCTGTTGGGTAGCTGAAATCTTCCTCAAGGATTCCTTTTCCTTTCTCTCGAGCCCCTGGCTGAGTTTTGGTTAAATCAGTCTTTGACTCTGGTGGACTTTCCCCAGGCAGAATGCCTCTCCTCTGGCACCTCCCAATGTTACACTGATCGGGGTTCTGGATCCTTCGTGCTGCGGTGCAATTGGCGCAACCTATTGGGTGAACCCACCAGGCTTGCACAAACAAATGGCGGAGAGGCCCCTTGGGCAGGACCGGCTGGAGCTTCACCTCGCCCTTGGGGTCTGGCAGCCGACAGGTCTTAGGTGATGCTCCTCCTCAGCACAATGGCACTGAACTTACATCACAAAAAGGCAAGGCCTAGTGAGACCTCTGTCACACTAAGGGACTCAGACCAGCTGAAGCCACAAAATGCACATTTTTGTAAAAGGCATAACTGCCTTCTTAGGGGTAAAAAAAAATGGCACCCCCCCCCCCCCCCCGCTCTATACATCATTATGATGACTTATTCAACTTTCATTACAACTTTAGAACACAAGCAAGGCCCCGCTGCCTCCTACCCTCCCTCATGGCCTCTTCCCAGATCCTCTGCCTCCTATTCTCCCTTCCCCCCATCTCCGGCCACCCCCTCACCTCATTTGACCAGTCCCAGGCCAGCAGAGATCTTCTGGTTCTGGCAACAAACTAGAAGAAAGATCAGTGAGGGTCCACAATGCTTCGGGCCCTACAGAAGCCCCACCCTTTGCACAGGTTTCCATGGAACAGGAAGTCTATCTGAGGGGGGAGGAGGGGGCAGGGCCACCGCAGGGTCTGTGAGCTCGCACTTCCTGAAAGGTCAGTACGGAGTGTTCTTTGCCACCTCCGCCTGAAGATCTTGGTCATGGCCGGGCTTGGCCAGGGCTGGGCCATATTTCGTCTGGCTTTGAGCCGGCACATGGAAAACCCAGATCTCCTCTCATGCCTTCAAAATGTGGCAGTCATGGCCAGTTGTCTACGCTGGGTCTGCATAAACCCCAAGGCCTGCCTTCTCAGATGTAGTCAAGGGGCAGGTGGCAAGCTTCCTAGCCTGGGTGGGAGGCTGCCTTGGCTACACTCCCCGTAACAGCAAAAAAAAGAGAAGAAACAAACAAAATCTCCTGCAAGCGATAAAGCTGACAGGGCTGACAGCTGAGAAACATCCATAGCTAAAACAGCATGGGAAGGAACCACTGGGCGGGCAGGGGGTTCAAATGGTCCTTATCTGCAGGCATCTACTGTGTTACTATGTCTAGCTTCAAATATTTTAAACTGAACTCCCCACATGCCAATAATGCTAATTCAATTTTGCAGGCTGCCTTGCGTTCTGAGAGCCTTGCAAATTCAAGCTGGATTTCTTCTGGGGATTTCATGAAAAACGTTGCTGTCTGCAGCCTTGTTATGCACAGTTGGGTGTGCCCTACTCCCCAGGTCACTCTACTCTGCCAAGAGGAGAAAGAGGTTGTGTCTATCTAGAGTCTAGACGGTGGAGACATTCAGACTGCATCACTTTCGTCACAGCACTGAAAAGGGTAACTTTCCAAATTTAGCAGGTGATTAGCAGGCTCTTGTGTGTGACCACCGGAGAGACTGGAATCATTTTAGAGAAAAGACAACAGGTCTGCCAACCTTCTCGTAAAACCTTAACAGGCTAATCCATGGCGGGGTGCAAGCCCTGTTGGGATGCTATTTGCCCTAGTGATTGGGACATTATATGCGCTGAGCACATGTGTGCTCCAAGTCTCATGTTGAAATTACATCCCAAGACGGAACGTATCTGCTCTTGAAAGCTCCTTGTGCTACACTTCCAGACTGTATGTTGTCTACTACCAAAACACAAGAAAGCTAGAAAAATCACCCCTTATAATCAAAATATAAATTAAGGGAAAGGGGTTGGACTGTCTTAAAGATATTTCTGGTATCATATGATATGCTAGAAGCCAGGATCACAATCACAGCTAAGAACCACCGGGGTAATCATATACCAGTTTTGTCTCAGTTACGTCAATATAACCTCCACTATTCTGTTCTTATTTCTGAAATTTAATTTTTATATTTTTTTCTTGCAAGTGAAAAAAAGGTTCAAATATATAGAAAATGAAAACCTTATTCCATGTAAAATTCACAAATTCCTCCAAGGGAGTAGATCCCACAGCACGGAATAAATGATGAGAAGAACAAAGAAAAATTAGCTTAGCGGCTCAGCGTAAGTGATTGCTTCAGTGATAGATATCTCAGTGCCCAGTTATTCAAAACAGACCTGACACTGACAGCGTTGCGACAAAAATATTGTCTGCTTCGGGGCAAGTTAAAGCTTATAAACTATGTTTTGTCGAATGTACATCTCGTTCCTAGCAGGCACAATGCAGGCGGTGAGGAGTTTGGACCTACTGGCACAAGGAACTCATTGTCGCTTTTGTCACTGTTCCTGCAACTAGAACTATTTCATCCATGAGAAATCAAGTCCGTTCCAGCCCTGAAAAAGATGCACCACACCAACCTGCAACCTAATTCAAAACAAAAAGCCCATCCCCATCCCACTCACCTACAAATGGGCCAATACAGAAAACCTCCTGGGCGCGTGATTCAGAAAAACAAAAAATGCAAATGAGGGCCCGCGGTAAAAGGAAGCACTAGGGACACTAGCGCGTCCCTACTGCCTCCTTTTTGACAGAAGTGGCGGCTGTCAGCGGGTTTGACAGCAGACACTCAATTTTACCGGCATCGGTTCTCGAGCCCGCTGACAGCCACGGGTTCGGAAAACAGACGCCGGCATAATTGAGCGTCCATCTTCCAACCCGCAGGCCGTGGGCAGATTTTTAATTTAATTTAATTTTTTTTTATTTTTGGGGCCTCCAACTTAATATCACTATGATATTAAGTCGGAGGGTGTACAGAAAAGCAGTTTTTTCTGCTTTTCTGTACACTTCCTCAGTGCCGGCCGAAATTAACGCTTGCCTTTGGCAGGAGTTAATTTCTGAGAGTAAAATGTGCGGCTTGGCTGCACATTTTACTTTCTGAATCGTGCGGGAATAACTAATAGGCCCATCAACACGCATCTGCATGTTGCGGGCGCTATTAGTTTCGGGGGGGGGGGGGGTTGGCCGTGCGTTTCCACACGCTATTACCCTGTATAAGGGGTAAAAATAGCACGTGGAAACGCGCGGCCAAACGGGGGTTAACAGTGCGCACTTTACTGCATCGGCCCGAAAGAGCATAAGATCTCGTGGCAGCAAAGTTAACAAACAAACAGGAAAGGTAGGGCAACACAGCTAACACATACCAGCACCAGACACCAAACTACAGGAAAGGTAGAGCAACATAGCTAACACATACCGGCACCAGAGACCAAACTACAGGAAAGGTAGGGCAACATAGCTAACACATACCACGCACCAGACACCAAACTACAGGAAAGGTAGGGCAACATAGCTAACACATACTGGCACCAGAGACCAAACTACAGGAAAGGTAGAGCAACATAACTAACACATACCGGCGCCAAGACCAAACTACAGGAAAGGTAGAGCAACATAACTAACACATACCGGCGCCAGACACCAAACTACAGGAAAGGTAGAGCAACATAACTAACACATACCGGCGCCAGAGACCAAACTACAGGAAAGGTAGAGCAACATAACTAACACATACCGGCGCCAGACACCAAACTACAGGAAAGGTAGAACAACATAACTAACACATACCGGCACCAGACACCAAACTACAGGAAAGGTAGGGCAACATAGCTAACACATACCGGCACCAGAGACCAAACTACAGGAAAGGTAGGGCAACATAGCTAACACATACCGGCACCAGACACCAAACTACAGGAAAGGTAGGGCAACATAGCTAACACATACTGGCACCAGAGACCAAACTACAGGAAAGGTAGGGCAACATCTTATAAAACCTGAAATGGCCACAAGGGGAAGTTTCTGGACCTTACACTGTTTCTCATTTCATTTAGAGCACTCAGGATACAGTCAGTTACCTTCCAGGTGGTCATGACTGCAAATCCTTCTATCAATGCAACCTCACTTCATGCTCAGTACTGGTGCAGGGCCTAAATATTATTTATTTATTTATTTGAATTTCTTATATACCGGCATTCGCGATAGGAGTCGCATCATGCCGGTTTACAAATAACAGGGTGTGATAAAAGGATAAATACTTTAAAAAACTTAGAACATTAACATGTGATAGAAGAATAAAGTAGCAGTTACAATAAAACAGGGATAAAATGTAAACTTGGAATGTAGAGAAGGCGAGAGAAAGATTAACAATGAGATAAAAGATAATAACCAAGGTAAATAAAAACCTGCCAATTTAAATGAGAAGAACATATCCAGCACTTCCCCCAGCCAGACATCTTCCTTAGTTTAAAATGAAAAATAAAAAGGTTGTCAGTGAGTGAAAAATAGATCTTATCCTGTTGCTTATAGCGATTATCTCTTCCTTTTAATCTTACTAGGGCTAGTCCGCCTTGTTGATATCCTGTTTGGGGGTTTTTTTTTCTGAGTTTACACTGTTCACATGAGTTGGAAAGGTGGCAGGAAAGGGATGCAACCACTTGATGGAAGCCAGGTGAGAGTTGTTTTATTCACAGCCTCTCTGCACTCGCTAAGAAGGATGGGGTGGGGGGGAAGGTAGGAGGTGAAACTCAATGTGGGGAAAGAGGGGAAAGCTCCAGACAACATACTATAAAAGTGTGGAGTGGGGGAGGGGTGAGGTCTGTCCGTACCCTTAACCACCTGGCTAAGGTGCCGGCATTTCAATGTCAGCGAATAAGTTTTCGTCCTATGTCTATGCAGGAAGACCATGATAATAATGGATAAACATGCAAGGGGCTATTTAATTAAAAAAAAAAACAAACAAACAAAAACCCAGTGGCATGCCCCAAGCCCGTTACTGCAGGAATGCCTTCCTCAATCACACTCCTCTGAAGCTGTCTGTTGAGAGAGAAACCCCCACCCTCTCTTTAAAACAGACCAGCTGGCAAATTTTGCACCCTGCAAAAAATATGGCTCATCTCCAGGAAATGAGGCCTTAAATCTTGGCAGCAGAGAGAACAGTGAAGACCCCAGAAGAGTTGGTCTCACTTCAGCCTGCTCTTGCAGCAGTGAAAGAGAGCAACTGCCTGACTCCAAGTTTTGGAGAACCATGAAAGACAACATCCTACTCCGAGATGGGTGGAGCACGCAGTCAAAAGAACAAACCGTGTGACCTGTGGCTACAGCGGAAATTACACAGAAGCAGCACAGGGAATCCGTTGTCGGCATGTGATGTGGTTTACTTTATCCTAAGGCACGTGGCCCAAAAGACGATACTTATACTGATGATGGGAGAGAAAAATGCTTGGGGGGGGGTTTCAATCAGCAAGCACCACTTTAAACTGAACCAGGGAAGCTGATGTGAGCCAGTGGGTAGAGCAAAGGGACAACCCTCAGAAGATTCCCGTGGCTCTGCCACTGACTCTCTGTGTGATCTCAGGAGAGTCACTTTAAAGGAGTATGTTAACTTAGCCAAGCGTTCTTATACGCTCTCAGATGGAGGGGAAAAGCCATATGAAAGTGACTTTCTTCACAATTCTGGGTTTTTCTTTATGTGCCTTCTGACCCCAAGCTAAACCTCTCAGGGAGCTGCTGTAGGCAGTAGGACAATTCCAGATATACTCAGCAGAGGCCTGGAGCACTACCTGGGAGGGAAGAGATTAGGTTACTCTCCTCATCTGAGAATGTGCTGTAGCACTATATTTAGCAATATTATAAACCCTCAGGGAGCCTTTAATGCTTCTTCATTTCACCTGCATCTCCATCTACCCGACCGTAACAGGGCAATACACATATAAAACAGTTCTTTACATTGCATTCTTTTTTTTTTTTTCTGATCCCAGTGATGTTCTAACAAGCACAGGCCACTCTTTTAATGGTAAGCTTCTGACAGGGACGGTGTCAAAACACTTGGCCGTGTATCTCAAACCACCCTAACCCAACACCTGCAGTGAAGCGGTGGAGGAAACCCTAGCAGGGTGTGAGGGAGGAGGGGAAGTCACCACAGACAGAGACATCCTTTCCCTGAAGTGCATCCGTGGTGCTCAGCTCCCCGCACCCCACCCTCGGAGCTGGTGGCTCTTGAACTGCAATGCTGCTTATTAAACAACTGGAAAACACAGGGGCCGGGGCGATACAGCGAGCGCACTGTTTAAGGCGCGGCTGGACACGCAACCACAGCCCCCTTGTGCTATAAAGGGATTAGCGTCCAAAACACCCCCCCCCCAACCCGCAAAACTAATAGCAATCATCACATGCAAATGCATGTTGATGAGGCTATTAGCTATTCTCCCCAGATCCCCCCCCCCTAAAAAAATGTGCTCCCAACCCACACATTTTTACATTCTGTACATCCTCCGACTTAATATCGTGGTGAAATTAAGTCGGAGGAACCAAAAGGTTAAAAAAAAAAAAAAAAAGTGTGCTGGCGGTCAGATTAGGATAAGGGACGCTCATAAAATGAGTGTCCGTTTCCTAACCCCCTGACAACCACCTCCTCCTGGGCGCCCACTGCCAAGGAGATGCTAGGGGCACAAATTTTTCCCTAGCGCCTGCTTGGCAGCGCAACCCCTCATTTAAAAATATTCCATCTCTGGCCCAGGAGAGGTGCTGGGCGCGCGTTAGGGAAGCGGGCACTCAACACCGAGTGCCCGTTTTCCGAGCTGATTTATTGCATCGGCTGGGGCACCCCCCTAGCACCCAGCCCAGCCAATGCCATTTTTTTTTCAAAATGGCGCCTTACCTGGCCTTGCCCCTGTCATGTGACAGGGGTAAATGTCCAGGGATCGGACCTAGGCCATGCGGCCTAGGGGCTGGAACCAGTCCTCAGGCCCTCCCCTCCTGTGTGATCTTGTACATGCCGATAACAACAGTCCTTCTCTCCTCACCCTTTCGGGGGCTTTTCAGGCAATGCTTGAGGCGCCAGGCCACCCGCCCCAGAGATGGCTGCCGGCATGTTTCTGAAGCCATAAAACGCGAAAGCAAGGGGCGTGGCTCCTGATGCCAAAGCCTCGCCAAAACGTACGGTTAACAGTCCTACCAACCCTAAACCAAGCGTCAGACTGACAGCTGGGCCTCGGCCGAGTGACGTTCCGCATGGCCGCTGCTCCCAGATGCTGCAAACTGGTATTCGAGATGAGCTGCTTGTCAGAAGGCTGCACCCTAACAAGCAAGGGCCGTCATCAAGAGTTCGGCGCAACGCCAAAACACTTCCTGTACTTTCTTTTAATGGCAAATTACGGTTTTGTTTTGGTTTTTTTTTAGCACAAGTTCAAAGCCAAGTGTCGTGGATATCCCAAGCCGCCCGTAGCACAATTTCTAATTCAGGACTTAGGACAGAGGATTTCCTCCTCCCTTGCAGTGCAACGTTTTCAGGATAGAATATTCCTTCATGAATCTGACACGTTAATGATAGTGCGCGGAATTAAAGACTAATAATTCTACTTTAAACAGAATTGGGAGGGAAGAAAAGGAGGGGGTTAAGTAGGTGGAAGCTCATATAAACAACCACATCCTTTCTTGTTGGTCGGGTTCTTTTGTGGGGTGGTTGTTTTTTTTCTTTTTTTTTTTTAAGGCTGTTTTCCACTTGGGTGAATCTTAAGAACTGCGCAGACAAAGCCAGAGGAAGGAGCCTGCCAGAGAGGGAGAAGGGTTCAGATCAATCCATGCTTAGGAGAGCAAACGCGGGGAGGGGGTCGGGGGTGTAAAACCAAGGGAGGCGGCAAAGTAGCCACATTTTACATAATAGGTATGCTCCTCCCTTGCATCACTAGGACTCACTATTTTTTTTAGATGTTTTTTTTCTTGCACATTTTAAAACTCCACGCCATGCCAGAAAAGCCACCCCCATCCCCCCCTCTCTTGCCGGGTAAAGTTAGCTGTGGAAAAAGTTCCTATTTTTTTAAACAGTGGTGTGTGCGTACCCAGCAGCACGCCCCCCGGTTAATCGAGAGTGTTAAGACGGCTTTCCTCGGGGCACAGAACCGCTAGGTTCTCTATTCTAACCCACCCATGCAAGTGGAGCCCTGATGTATTCCTCCCATCTGACATTGGGTTACCTGTGAAGCCGAGATGAGATCAGTTAGCAGAAGCGTTTTCCTGCTGCTACTGCTGCTCGGCTCTCCCGGCTTCCCAGCTTTAACTCTTTGTTTGCCACCAGTTAAGCTAGGGGCCCCGTTAACTAAGCATTTTCACCACAGGCACTCAGAATAGGAGCAAAAAACTGGGGGGGGGGGGGGGGGGCAGTAACTTTGTAACATCACAGGTAAACGCGTGCACATGTGTTTCCTTTGAAAATCGTCCCACCGCTAAAACGCACGCCTGCTATGCGGAGCGTGTTCATTTCCCTTGCAAGCCTCCGCGCTGACCTTTTTAAAAGTACGCGGCTAAGTGAAAGCTCCACTCCCAGGAACGCCTGCCTCCTCGATGCCCAGGTAGCCTTGCTTGCGAACATGACATAAAGGCACAGGTTTACCCGCAAAGTGGATGGACAAATTTATAAAATGCCATTTCTGCGCGGACAACAGTGTTGTAGCATGCAGAAATGCGTTTGAAAATTACCCCCAAGCTAGTAAATTGGGCTCTTAAAAAGGGATCAATCACGGTTCTCCCTTTCCACTCAAAAGAATCGTCGTTTCATAGTATAGTCCCTGATAATAAGCCACTCAGTCCCGAGTTTGCCATCTGAACACACTGAGAATCTAAATGGAACTTTTTTTTTTTTCAATGAAAAGTGAAGCCCCAGACTTGTTAAAAAGGAAGCACTGTATAAGGGGAGCTCACGCTGTGCCTTAGTGGGTGTCCCCCGGTACCGCTGATTGCAGGAGGGGAGGGAGAGGCATCTTGATCAATCCTCCCATTCAAAAGCCCGTCCCGAGGGCTCCCGTACACGAAGTCATGAAGCGGCATTGGTGTCTCCAGCCTGTTTCCCCGCCACTCACTTGACCCTGTTTTGTTACTGGTGCCAAGGAACGGATATTGCTGCCTTCCCAATACGACCCCCCCCAAACACATCGGCAAAAAAAAAAAAAGGCAACCACACTTATCCCATCCTCTATCGCGCCATAGATGTTTTGTATTATTTTAACTTAAAAAAAATAATAATCATTAAAAAAAATACTTTGGTGACTTGCTACTAGCCCGTTTGTTTGTTTTCTGTCTGGGGACCGGGACATCACACGCACCCGTAACAATAATATCATAATAAGGGATACTCACGGATTGCAGGAAGTGCAGGGTCCCCCATAGTCCCTCTCCGTGCTCAGGATCTCGTTGAGCACGCAGAGCCGCAGCCGGAGTTGGCGATCGGAGTCCCGGGCACTCTCCGCGCCGTGCCCGTGCCCGTGCCCCCCGGCTTCCATCTTCCCTCGCCCCCGGTGCCTTCGGCCCACCCGCTGCGACCTTCTTCACGGGCACTTGCAGCCCTTCCACGGCTCCATGCTCGCCGCCACCTTCTCCCCCTGCAGAGGACGATCGGAGCCCCCCAGCCCAGCCCAGGCAGGAGAAAGCCCCCTGGTAGCCACGGGGCATGTGGAAGGGGGGGACCCGGCCCACCCCCCTGGCCGGGGGCAGAGAGGCAGAGTCTCACCCCGGAATCGAACTTTCCAAAACGTGGAGCGGGCAGAGGAGCCCCCACCTTCCCTTCCTCCAAGCAAGGGCTGCGGGAAGCAAGCTAGACAGTCCCTGGTCGACAATGAAGTGAAGCAGTGAGGCAGAGGGAAACCCTTAATGTAAGGCAGACGCTGCCTCCCAGGGACCGTCTCCAATTTACCAGGCTCTGAGAAAACGCGAAGGCAGAGGTGCAGGCAAAAATGTCTTCTTCTCACGACCACCCCCATAAAGTTTTGCATAGGAATTATCCATTCATAGGCACATTGATTTAAAAAAATATATTATATATACAGTATGTATAAAACTATACAGACAATAGCTGATTTTGAGAGTTCGGTAGTGCTTTATATAATTTTATACAAATTTTATTAGGAATCAGGATTTTAATGTTGTTGGTATTTACAGTGCGTTCAGAAAGTATTCAGACTGCCTTCACTTTTTGCACATTTTGGTACATTACAGCCTTATTCTAAAATGGATATATGCAGTTTTTCCCTCCTCAATTTACACACAATATCCCAAATGACAGCGAAATCAGGTTTGTAGAAATTTGTGCAAATTAATTTAAAAAACAAAACTGAAATATAACATTTACATAAGCATTCAGACCCTTTGCTACCACACTCAGAATTGAACTCAGGTGCATCCTGTTTCCATTGGTCATCCTTGAGATGTTCCTCTAACTTGATTGAAGTCCACCTGTGGTAAATTCTAGGGATGTGAATCGGGCTTTGGATGATTGAAAATATCGGACAATATTTTCAAAATCGTCAGAAATCGGGGGGTTCCCCAAAAATGATAGGAAAGCCCCACGATATTGATCGTGGGGGTTCTCTTATCATTTTGGGAGAGGGCGGGGAAAAAGGCACACAAAAATAACCCCTAAACCCACCCCGACCCTTTAAAACTAATCCCTTAGCTTCCCCCACTCTCCCAAACCCCCAAAAACATTTTACAGGTACCCTGGTGGTCCAGTGGGGGTCCTTGGAGCGATCTCCTGCTCCCGGGCCGTCGGCTGCCACTAATCAAAATGACGCCGATGGCCCTTTGCCCTTACCATGTGACAGGGTATCTGTGCCTTTGGCTGGACCCTGTCACATGGTAGGAGCACTGGATGGCTGCGCCATCTTGTGCTCCTACCATGTGACAGGGGCTGACCAATGGCACCGGTAGCCCCTGTGACATAGTAAGGGTAAAGGCTATCGGCGCCATTTTGAATACTGGCAGCCGACGGTCCGAGTGCAGGAGGTCGCTCCCAGACCCTCGCTGGACTTTTGGCAAGTCTTGTGGGGGTCAGGAGGGTCCCCCAAGACTTGCCAAAAGCCCCTGGTGGTCCAGCGGGGGTCCGGGAGCGATCTCCTGCACTCGGGCCATCGGCTGCCAGAGGATCTGCAGAGAAAAATGGGAGAAAATCCCCAAATCAAGGTGTGCCAAGATTGTAGCATCATACCCAAGAAGACTTGAGGCTGTAATTGCTGCAAAAGGTGCCTCAACAAAGTAAAAGTACTGAGTAAAAGGTCTGAATACTTATCTAAATATGATATTTTCAGGTTTTTGTTAATTAATTTGTACAAATTTCTGCAAACCTGATTTTGCTTTGTCATCAGGGGGTATTGTGTGTAGATTGAGGAGGGGAAAAATGCATATTATCCATTTTAGAATAGGCTGAAACATAACAAAATGTGAAAAAAAGTGAAGGGGTCTGAATACTTTTTGAATGCACTGTATCTGATATGCTGGTTTTAAGGCTATGCTATGGTAATGAACTTACTTGCATCCATGTGCGTCCATGTGCGCATGGTTCCTGGCATGGATGCGGTGATTTTATAACATGCATGTGTTGCTGCGCGCATGTTATAAATATGATTCCTGCGCGCACATGCGCGTCCTATCTTATGTTGGCCCATGCGTGTGCAGGGGGTGACATCTCACGCGGACAAAGGGGGGGGGGGGTGTTTAAAAAATAACGCACAGCAACGCGATTGGCCTACGCCAGTTCCCTCTTAGTCCGTTCCAATTAAGGAGCGGACTGGGAGAGAACTTTCCTATCCCCCTACCTAGCCTTCCTCCCTTTTCCCCTCTCCTCCCTGACCCCTAAACCTACCTTATCATAATTTTTTTTTGTTTTAGAACTCACCCACTCCTCCGAGCAGGAGTAAGTTTCGCGCGACCCGCCAGCTTCCAGCGCGCTCTTCCCCCTAGACAGGGCCTAATGGCCACTGTCCCCGGTCGGCCCCGCCCCGCCCCGACCCCGCCAACCGGCCCACCTCTTTCAAAGAGCCCGGCACTTCAGCGCGTTCAGGAGATATGTGCGTGGTTGGTCGTTTTTTAAAATGCGCTTGGCCCAGCCACGTGCATATCCCCTGGTTTTTGCGCGCATCAGGCTTTGAAAATTTGGGCTTTTTTTGTTCGATTTAATTGTTTCAGTATGTTGGTTGTTAGTTTTATTTGATTATCAATGCATTTGTTACTATTTTTAGTGATGTGCATGGAAATAAAATGTTTCATTTCATTTTTTTTCATTTGCTTCATTTGTTTTGTTTTGTTTTTTTTCATTTTGTTTCTTTTACTGTGTCTTTTGGTTTGTACCATCTACTTGAAATGAAATAAACACTAAAGTGGGGGAAAAAAAAAACATAAGAAAAAAAGAGAATGGGTTCTCCCTTTCCCCCCTGCTGGAACCACCTCCTGCCCGCCCCCCCCCCCCCCCCAGTGCCTCTGAAATTAAAAAAGAAGTAACCCACACCCATCCACCCACCCTGGTCCCATCTTACCTCATCCATGGGTTGTAAGAAGTTGAAATGGGGGAAGGAGTGGTCCCGTTTTTTTTTTTTAATTGCTCCGCCGGACCTGTGGTTGGCATCATTCTGTTGTATGACCATAGGTTCAAGTATTCCCCTTCCCTCAGTTTACCCTCCGATCATGCCCTGGTTCATTTCAAACCAAAGCCTCTTTTGGTGTGTCCTGACAGGATCATAACCTCCACAGAGGAGGGACTGCTGCTTATTTGTACCTGCACGGCCTGCATACATCTGGTATCGCTGGTATTAGGCTGCCAGTGGAGGGGAAACAAAAACCACTTGGAAACCCTGATCTGACAGTAACACTGCTGTGGCTAAGCTGCAAACAAAACTTGAAGCAAAACAGCTGATTACACAATAAAATGATGCTAGTGATAGTATTTATTTTTTTAATTATGAGTAGGGCTCCTGATCCTAGGTGTTTATAATTGCAAATTTAGCTGCTAACTTTTCAGGCAATTAGGTGTATTTGGAGAGTACTGAAAATAGACATTTAACAGTGTTTTTGGCATCATGAACAGTTCTTCTTGGGCATTTATAGGTTGATTCAAGTTTATACAAATGAAAACCATACAAAATCTACCCACAAATTACAAATAAAACAAGGGTAAGGATAAGCAGAGTTGCTTACCTGTAACAGGTGTTCTCACAGGACAGCAGGATGTTAGTCCTCATGTATGGGTGACATCATCAGGAAGGAGCCCAATCATGGAACACTTTTGTCAAAGTTTCTAGAACTTTGACTGGCACCTTACTGGGCATGCCCAGCATAGCACTAACCCTGCATCCAGCAGGGGTCCCCCTTCAGTCTCGTGTATAGCAAGAAGTACGTGCAAAAAAATAAATAATTGCAAGCGAACCCAACTCTGCAGGTTGGCGGGCGGGTTTCGTGAGGACTAATATTCTGCTGTCCTGTGGAAAACACCTGTTACAGGTAAGCAACTCTGCTTTTTCACAGGACAAGCAGGATATTAGTCCTCACATATGGGTGAGTAGCAAGCTGAGGATGCCCGAGCAATGCACCAAATGCACCCAAAGACGTGCAACAGGCACAACAACAGGGGTGGATTTGGGTAGGAGGGCATCATGAAAACCCTGAACGGGTCACTGGTAGGATGTTGGGTAGTTAAGCTGAGAATAAGTTGTGCATTTGACTCGCTTGACATCAAATTCTGCTATTCCCGCCTTCGTGAGTGTGGAATCACTGGATCAGTCTTGGCTTGGTTCGAGAGCTATTTGTCTAACCGCTCTCAAACCATTAATTTCAACAATTCTTTCTCTGACCCACAACAAGTGACAACTGGGGTTCCCCAGGGTTCCGCCCTTTCGGCTATGCTTTTTAATGTTTATTTGGCCCCTATTACTAAACTACTAGCCATTATTACCGATGGGTATAAAATCTACGCAGATGATATCCAGTTTTATATTAAAGTTCAGAATTCTTTATCTGAAACAGTTGAACTGTTGTCTTTATGTATGAAAACCATCACTCGGTGGTTGAAACATAATAAACTTCTACTGAACACTAGTAAAACATCTATGTTGTTGATTCACCGTCCTCATTCTCAACCTGCCTTTGATACTATCTCTTTTGAGAATTTTTCTTTTTCTCTTTCTAAACCAATCAAGAGTTTAGGTATCTTGATCGATTCAACTCCTTTCATTTCAGAGCACAGATCAGATCTGTTGTGAAATTGGGTTTCTTCAAATTGAGACTGTTAGCAGGATACGACATCTTCTGTATGAAACTGATTTTTTGATGGTCGTACGGGCCATAATTTTTCCCATATCGGACTATTGTAATAGTCTTTACATTGGTCTCCCTAAAAATTCAATTCGTTCGCTTCAACTTTTGATGACTCAGCAGCCAGGTTAGTGTCATCTTCCAAACGGTGTGATGACACTAACCTGGCTGCTGTCAAAAAATTCAAAGCTGTGTTCAAGAATTTTTTGCTGAATCGTGTCTATAACTCTTGACAACGTACTAGAATAAGTTAGTGCATATTGCAATGGAATATTAGACAATTTTTCATAAGCTAGTCTTTATGAATTTATGTATATGTAGTTGTCTTTATTTGTGTTGTTTTTATTATGTATGTAAATTTTGTATATCGCTTAGACCTAACAGTGTTAAGCGATTAATAAATTTTATAAAATGAAAAAAAATGGCCAAAAATAGAATCTTGCTTGCCCGCCTTATCTAAGCAATAATGGGCTGCGAAGGTATGGAGAGAGCTCCAGGTCGCAGCCTTACAAATATCAATAAGTGGCACTGAACGAAGTGTGCCACTGAGGTTGCCACGGCCCTAACAGAGTGTGCTTTTACATGGTCTTGTAGCGGAATGGCTGCTTGCTGGTAGCAAAAGGAGATTACAGTCCACCAACCAGGAGGAAAGGGTCTGTTTTCCTACTGGATTTCTCAATTTGATGTTATCGAAAGAAACAAATAATTGAGTGGACTTCCTGTGGGCTGACGTGCGCTCTAGATAAAAAACTAGGGCAGTGTTTGCAGTCCAGGGAATGTAGAGCCTGTTCTCCTGGGTTTGAATGGGGTCTTGGAAAGAAAGTAAGTAGATGATGGATTGATTAAGATGAAATTCCAACACTACCTTTGGTAAAAACTTAGGGTGTGTATGGAGTACGACTCGATCATGTAGAATTTTTCGTGTAAGGCGGGTAGGTGACTAATGCCTGTAACTTACTAACTCTGCGAGAGGATGTGATAGTGAGAAGAAAAATCACTTTCCAAGTGAGATAGCGAAGATCGCAGGAGTGGAGACCACGTTAAGGTCCCAAGGAGGGGCCAAAGGGGGCAATAGAGGTTTCAGGTGGTGCAAACCTCTCATGAAGCATGTGACTAAGGGTTGTGTCGAAATAGAGACATCTCCCATGCTGTTGTGGAAAGCGGCTACCGCATTGACATGCACCCTTATAGAGGAAGTTTTCAGGCCTGACTCGGACAGGTGCCAGAGATAGTCCAGAAACTTTGCGATGTGGGAACAAGTGAAGGGGGTCTATGGACATGGACGTGCACCAGACCATAACCTTTTCCACTTAGAACAATAAGTCCATCTCGTGGAAGGCTTTCGTGAAGCTACTAGGACTTGGGATACTGACTCTGAAGGTTAAGGGGTTTGAAGTATTAACCTTTCAACATCCAGGCCGTCAGAGACAGGGCCCTGGAAGTTGGGGTGGTGTAGGCACCCGTTGTTCTGAGTTATCAGAAGCTGATCCTTCCCTAGAGGGATGCGCCAGTGAACTGATAGGTCCCGGAGGATTGGGAACCAGACTTGGTGTGGTTAGTGAGGGGCTATCAGAATCATTAAACCCTATGTCCCTTCGTAACTTCATGAGAGTCTTTGATATGAGTGGAAGTGGGGGTACACGTAGAGGAGACCACTGGACCACGAGAGGGCAAAGGCGTCCCTCGGATGTGAATGGCGGCTGCGAGTGAGCGAGCGACGCAAAGAGATCTATTTATGGATAACCCCAACATTGGAAGATCTATTTATTTATTTATTTATTTTTAACTTTTTTTTATACCGATGTTCATGTAAAAATACACATCACACCGGTTTACAATGAAACTGAATTGTCGCATGGGAGCGTTACAGGGAACTCGGATTGCAAATAAATACAAATAACAAATAACAGTGGTGCGGGGGAACTAAAATATCTGTAAATTAAATACAACCAGGGAAACTATATAAATTATTTCGATAAATAAGCAATCTCAATATAATATCAGAAAGGAAGAATCATAAGGGTGAAAAAGGGTGAGAAGTTAACAAAGGATCCGAACAATGTACAATTAAATGTCTAGGAAGGAACAATGGTAAGATCATGGTGAGATAAACGAATAATGGAAGTAATTAAAGGACTGGACCTGACAATCATGGAGTAAGCTAGAGTCATATTTCAGGGAACACTTGGCTGAATAGCCACGTTTTGAGGTTGGTTTTTTTAAATGACAATGGGCATGGTTCTTGGCGGAGGTCCGGGAGGAGGGCGTTCCATTGTGGGGGACCTGCAGTAGATAAGGCACGTTTCCTTAAACATGTTTTCGCTGGAGGGGCGTACATGGTGCCTTTATATGCTCTTCTAACAGGTCTGGAGGATGTATATGGACGAAGTTGGATGCTTAGATCGAGGGGGATAAGATTGTGCATGGCTTTGTGAATTATCGTAAGGACTTTGAAGAGGATTCTGAATTTGATAGGCAGCCAGTGGAGGTTCCGAAGGATGGGAGTGATGTGTTCTCTTTTGTTGGTGTTGGTTAGAATCCTAGCGACGGAGTTCTGCAACATCTGTAGAGGTTTGATGGTGTTGGCAGGGAGACCGAGAAGAAGAGAGTTGCAGTAGTCGATTTTTGAAAGGATGATGGCTTGAAGCACCATGCGGAAGTCCTGAAAGTGGAGGAGAGGTTTCAGCTTTTTTAGGACTTGCAATTTGAAAAAGCATTCCTTTGTGGAGTTGTTTATAAATTTTTTTAGATTAAGATGGTTGTCCAGCAGAACGCCCAAATCTCTCACATGAGGAGAGTGATTTAAGTTAGCCAATTGAGAGGAGATTGGTGCATTCAGAAGAACGTTGTTGTCATCCTGGGAGATGATAAGAATCTCCGTCTTGTTGGTGTTGAGGACTAGGTTGAGGCTGGTGAGGAGGCGGTTGATTGATCGAAGGCAGCTATTCCAGTGGCTCAGGGTTTTGTGTAGAGATTCTGTGATTGGGATGAGAATTTGTACATCGTCAGCGTAGAGATAATGAGTTATTTTTAGGTTTGTAAGTAAATGACAGAGCGGGAGAAGATAAATGTTGAACAGAGTTGGTGAAAGGGATGATCCTTGAGGGAATCCCAGGTTGGAGCTGACAGGGTGAGATTCTTTGTTGTTGATTTGGACCTTGAAAAACCTGTTACACAGGAAGGATTTGAACCAGCTGAGAGCCGTTCCCGTGAAGCCTATGTCTGCGAGCCGGTCTAGGAGAATTGCATGGTTCACCGTGTCGAAGGTCGAAGGTAGGTCTAGGATAGCCAGCAGATAGGGTTGGGTTTTTTCCAAGGTTCAGGAGAATGGTGTCCGTGAGCGAGATCAGGAGGGGATTCTGTGTTTAATGATTTGCGGAAAACCGAAACTGAGTTGTGGCGAGCATCTTGTGTTCCTCCAGGTATTCTGAGAGTTGCTTGTGACTATTTTTTCCATGAGTTTGGCAATAAGCGGCAAGTTGGCTATGGGTCAGAAGTTAGCAGGGTCCGCTGGTGATAAGTTTGGTTTTTTAAAAGGGGTTTTAGGATGGCCAGCTTTAGAGGGTCTGGCACTAGACCTTGTGCCAGAGAGCAATTTATGATTTCTGCGATAGGCTTAGCAATGGTGTTAGGAATGGAGATGAGTAGGTTGGATGGTATCGGGTCTGAAGGATGGAAGAAGGTTTGATTTTCTTGAGAATGTTTTCTATTTCGAGCGATGACGTGGACTCGAAAGATTGAAATATTGTATTTCATTGAGTTGAGGTAGTGAGAGGGGACGGGCAGGGGATTGGAAGAGGTAAGGGGGGCGATCAGATTGGTAATTTTTTTCTCTAAGTAATTAGCAGATCAGTGGCTTTGCTAAGAGCTTGGTCGTCCAGAATAGTAGGTGGGGAAGGTTTGGTGAGAGCCGATACGTAGGAAAACAAGGCTTTAGAGTCAAAGATGAAGTGATGGATTTTTTTTTGTGTCCGCTTACCATGGGTTGAGAGACCATTCATGCAGATGAAAGGTCCGGCTCAACCTGTCAGCCAGAACATTGTCCACGCTTGCCAAGTAGGTTGCTCTGAGGTACATCGAGTGGGAAAGAGCCCACACCCATATCTGTGCAGCTTCCTGACATAAAAGGTAGGAGCCCGTTCCCCCTTGTTTGTTGATGTACCACATCGCTACCTGGTTGTCGGTTTGAATCAGGATGGTCTTGTTTGAGAGGCAGTCCTGAAAGACTCTGAGGCTATATCTGATCGCTTCGAAGTTCCAGGAAATTTATCTGATGTTTGGCTTCCTCTGGAGACCAGGTACCCTGAGTCCATAAGTCGTCGACATGAGCACTCCAACCTAGATTGGAGGAGTCCATTGTTAGGATAATTTGAAGTTCTGGAACCTGAAAGGGAAGGCCTTGAAGGAGGCTGGAGAGCTGCATCCACCAGGCCAGCGACAGGCGGAACTACTTGGTAACGTGGACAATGCTGGTCATTGGATGATAAGCTTGAGTCCACTGGGACTTCAGAGTCCACTGCATGACTCTCATGGTGAGGTGTGTCATTGGAATGACATGTACAGAGAATGCCATGTACCCAGTAAAATGAGGGGAAATGACGAGCTGTCGAGTAATCTCGATTCTGGAGGCACTGTGTGAGGGATATGAGAGTACGAGCTCGAACCTGAGGGAGGAATGCTTTTGCCTGCATAGTGTTCAGGTCGGCTCCTATGAAGGATAGGGTTTGAGACGTAACTAGGATGGACTTGGGGTAGTTGATCAAAAACCCGAGAGACAGCAACGTATGGATAGTTAGACATAAGGAGGCTAGTGCATCCTTTTGAGTTGGTGCCCTTATCAGCCAATCGTCGAGATAAGGGTAGACATGTCCAGGTAGGTGGCATCTGTTTTCTGATTTTCCGGTGGTACAGAGCCTGGATGCTCCCAATTTCTCTTCAGCAAGTCCAGGAAAACTTCATGAACAGGTATGGACATGATCTCCTTGGGTGCATCTACGAATTGGAGCACTTCCAGCATCTTATATCTGGAGTCCTTTTCTGTCTGAAGTTGGAATGGTATGGCTTCAGACATTTCCTTTATAAATTAATAAAGTACAGGTAGAGAACGTCTTCTCTCCTCATGGGGAGACAGCTTGAAGGTAGATCATCAGTACCCTGGGAAGAATCATCGGTCCAAGGATCGTAAGATTGATTACCGGCTCCCATAGGATCCCCAGAGAGGAGTAATGGTGCTATTCCTGAAGGATCAGGCCTAGGCCCCGACAGCATCAGTGGTGGCACCGATTGAGGATGATGCGGTATCAATGGCAGAATAGGCACTGATGGAACCAGTGACATCGACAGGCGAATCGGTGGCAAGATCCCAGATGGTCCAGGGATAGGTTCCGGCATCGGTGTTTCCTCGTCTTCCAATGACAAAGGTATCAGCGTGGAAGGTGGTGGACATACCGGTATCCTCGGTTCCACTGGTGGAAGGGCACCGATCAGTGCATCCAGTCTGCCAAGTAGCGGTGCGAGCACCGTGGGTATCAGGTCGGTGACTGGGGCTGGCAACAGTGTCGGCGCCGATGGAGGTTGGAAGCCCTGCAGTGCCTTACCGATGGCCTCTTGGATCATCTGATCCAATTCCTCGCGGAAGCCTGGGGCATGCAACCCCAGCTCCGGAGTAGGAGGCAATACTGGTGTAGCCAGAGGGTCCACCAGTGAAAGTGGAGTCGTGGCTCCCAGCACCAATGAAGGTGGGGAACGCCTCAGTGATCCAGTCGCAGAGGAGGATGGGGCCTTCTCTGGATGGGATTTTTTTTTGTTGGTGGCTCTGTCGACGCCGATGCCGAGGGCTTGCCTGGATCAGCGGATTGAGCCTTCCGATGACGGTGTCAACGCTTTCATGATGTTCTCCTCAGTCCTTCTCCAGAGCCTATGAGGAAGAAGTCGACACCTTCGGAGTAGTCGGTGCCAGTTGGGGAGTACTGGTGTCCCACTGCTGGCGAGAGGTCGATGGCACCTGCTCAGACAATGTCAAAGCGATCGATGGAGTCGGAGGCTTTGCCTGAAAAAGAAACTCCATCTTCTCTGAGCGGGCCTTACGGCCCTGCAGTGTCATTTGGGCACATTGGTGCAAGTTAGAATGTCATGGTCGGACCCCAATCATAACACACAAACCCTATGTGGGTCTGTGATGGACATTGTCCAAGGACAGTCGGGGCACCGACGAAAACCCGACACCATGGCTTCGACAAAAATTTAGCCGCGGTGCGGTCGATGGCCAGTAGGCCCCCAAAGGGAAAACACGACGGGAATCGATCGCAAACAAGAGTAAAGTCTTACCTTTCGACCGCAGAGTATGGTATCGATGGGACCCCTTTGGGGTAGAATTTTTTGAAAATTTTGAAAGAAGTTCCGTGAGGAAAATTCCTGTCAGGAATCTCTGGAGAGCTCCTTAACCCGCGTGGCTACTGCTGAGCGGAAAAAAAAGAGACTGAAGGGGGACCCCTGCTGGATACAGGGTTAGTGCCATGCTGGGCATGCCCAGTAGGTGCCAGTCAAAGTTCTAGAAACTTTGACAAAGGTGTTCCGTGATTGGGCTCCATCCTGATGATTTATTTATTTATTTAAATGTTTATATACACCGAGGTATGGCTGTGTGCCTTCACCCCGGTTTACATGTACAACAACTAAATTACATTTGACAGTAGACATTTAACATTTCACAGTTTAACATTTAACAGTTTAACATTTAACAGTAACCGAGTCAGCTAAAAAAAGAAAAACTTGTTGCAATAAATCATAGCATTTTGAACAGGGTCTGTCAGATGGGTCAATGAGGAAAAAAGGACAGCAATAGTGTAAAAAGCAAGAATTATCGGAAAAGTCTTGTTTATAATGAATGGAGTCATAGTTATAGGGGTGATATTATCAACCAGGGGAGGTAAAGGTAAGTCTCGGAGATACATATATTCGATAAATTTGGTGTGATCAGTGATGTCACCCATATGTGAGGTCTACCATCCTGCTTGTCCTGTGAGAAAGAAGAGTAGCCTGGGCATTGGGAAAGGAGGGGTGGGAGTGTGTATGGGTGTCTGTGGGGGATGATAATGAAGTGGATATGGCTAGAAGGTGGCAGGGGGTGGGGGTGTGAGTGACTGATGGGGGGCTTGGAGTGGGTATGTAGGTGGCAAGAGGGAGTCCTTCCACAGTGCGCTCCTCCTTCCCTTTTCAACCCTCTCTAACTCTCGTCACTCCCCCACCTTTCCCTTTCCCCATTCATTCCCCCTCCCCTGTTCAACTCCCTTCTCCCACTCCCACTCCACCTCTACACTCTCCCCTTCCACCACTTCAGCCCCTGGCTGTTTCTGCAGCTCCAGCATTGCCTCTTCTTGGGCTGGCTGTGGCTTGGGCTCCCTATCAATCCACTCTTTCTGTGGTGCCTCTATTTTTGGGGCCAGCAAGGTGTGGGCTCCCTGTTGGTCCCGTGCTGATGACCGCACCTGGCTGCTACCAAACCAGATGACATTTATTTATTTATTTATTTATAGCCTGCTTATAACAAACCAGACAAGCTACGCGGGTTACAATAATTAATAAAAACACATAAAATACAATAGTACAAAAAATATAAAACATCAGTTAAAACATCATTGGAATTCCTCAAGGTAGGCCTTTTTTTTTTTTTGGTAGGGGGTGGGTTTCGGTTACAAAAATCCAATTTGCCCTTTTGTTTTCCACCAGTCTTTGTCACAAGTTAGCATTTATTCTCTAGAAGTCAAATTGCTCAGTATTAAGGTTTATATAGCTAGATGTGATTTTAGATCTTTTAACCTAATCTTTGGGGATTTAATACTGTTATAGAATAGACACAAATTTAAGCTAAAAAAAAAAAAGCCTTTGATTATGGGTATGCATGCACCCAGTGTTGGGAAATGTGAGGGATAGCCAGCATAAAATATATGAGAGACAGATAGCTTGACCCAGAGATGAGAACACAGATGTGAGATCAGCAGGAGTTTCTGAAAACCTTCTCAGTGACAAATTTGTTACCCCTTCTATTCTGAGCTCAGCCAGAGACAGGATGGGCTGAGATAAGTCGGCTCCAGCACCCCAAGAGCCATGGTAGGTCTTGCAATCTCATCACCTGCATGGAGCAGCACAGTCCTCAGATCCTGGCCCATTATCAGAAAGCCAGGGATGAGTCCCCTTCTCTTTATGACTTTAGCACTGCTTTGGTGCAGATCTGTATCAGGGTGACCTCTCCATTTGTCTTTTGTTCAGACATAGTCAGCGCCTTTGTGTTAAAAGACCTAAGATTGTTTGCAGGAAAGGAAGCTCATTTCTATATGGGGTGTATTACTCTTGGCCCTCAGGCACTGGTGACCAAGATGAGAGAGTCAAAGCCCCCACAATATTTCTATGGTTGTCTTCAAGTTTAGTCCATTGGTTATTTCACTAATGTCAGTAGCACTTGTGCAGGCAATAATTACATTAATTTTATCCCCAGGATCATGGTTTTTGTTAAAGAAAACAAATAACTTTTTTTTTTTAATTAATATTTTGCTTTCCCCTTCCCTCCCTGTGCTTCCAGATCCCCTAACAGCTCCACTATAGGTGAAGCAAGCTCCCCAGCTTGTGAGGAGCTGGAAGGGAAGTAAGGGTCACCGCCCTCATCAGGTTTAGCCATCCCTACCCACCACCATCTCTCCTGAGGCTGAAGTTTGACCTCTGCAGTACTGGAAGTCCCACCAGACCCAGCTCAGCAACCCCCCCCCCCCCCTTCACCCAACCCACAAGCCATAAGAGCAAGCTGATAACTTTAGTTTTATATATTTAATATGAAATGTAAAATATTATGATTTGGGGACAAGGGGTGCGTGGTCTTTTAAAAAAAAAATCTTTCTGTATTTGTTAAATAATACAGTCTATGACAAAAGCTGACAGGTAACATTTTACTAATCCTGTATTGTTGGAAGCACGCACTTCCTGAAATAGATGGTCAGCTTCCACTCTGTACACAAAGTAATTACTTTTTTAAATCAAGGGTGGTAAATTCTAATCCTTGAGTCTTACAATGGGTCTCTGTTTTGCTGTGGAGAGTTGAATGAGGCAAACATACCTTATTGAAATTAAAGTCTCTGCAGAACTGTCTACAAATATTATTATCAAGTGTAGGATTATTGTGAATAGTCTGAAGATCATATTTCCTTTTGGGGCAGTATTTCATTGCCTGCTTTAAACACATTGTAAACATTATTTGTTTTAATTTTTTGTCATTTTACATCTGAATGTAAACTGATAAATGCTGGGGAGTCTTAAAATACAGTCTGAAATGCATAAAAGCATTCAACATCACCATTCACTTCAATTTTATTTTCCCCTTTTATAAAAAGAAGTAATTTTCAGATGTCCCCTTTACCCAATTTATGCATTATCTTTCTAATCATTTGTAAATAATGGTATCATCCATCACTCAGTCCTATACAACAAAAAAAAATCAAACTTGACAAAAAGAAATCTACTGTTTTAACGGTTGGGCTATAATAGCTTAGACAAGGATAATTTTATTTTCCCTGTATACTCGGAAGAGACACCAACACCGCAGGACGTTTTCTGCTGTTCTTGTCAACACAATCACTAGAAGTATAAACAACAACTTTAAAACGAGTGCGCATGCACCTACATATGGGCTGATTCAGTAAAGTCCACAGGAGAGTGGGCGAACGCCCGCTCTCCCGGCGCGCGCACAGGCCACTCGCCTGTGCGCGCGATTCTGTATTTAAATGAGGCCCAGCAGTAGAAACAGGCAAAAGGAGGCGTCCCTAGCGCCTCCTTTTGGTCCGGAGCAGCGGCTGTCAGCGGATTTGACAGCCAACGCTCAATTTTGCCGGCGTCGGTTCTTGAGCCCGCTGACAGCCACGAGCTCGGAAACCGGACGCCGGCAAAATTGACATCGGACATCGGTGACGAGGGACCGCGGCTCCCCTCCCCTGCCTCCAGCTGCCCGCGAAGGTAGATGCATCGCACGGGCGAAAGCGGCCCCTGTGCGTGCAATTGGCCGCTCAAGACGTGACGTCACATGCCGTGACGCCAAACGTCGTGATGTCACATTTTGAGCGGCCCAATTGCACTCACAGGGGCCGCTTTCGCCCGTGCGATGCGTCTATCTTCGCGGGCAGCTGGAGGCAGGAGAGCCGCAGTCATCCTCGCCGATGTCCGTCTCCGGAGGGGGGCTGCAAAAAAAGTAAGTTGCTTCGTTGCTTTTCACTGCCAATCCTCTCTCCCCTCCTCCCGAAAAGCAAGGCTGCTTTTCGCGCCTTGCTTCAGGAGGAGGGGAGAGAGGACTGGCAATCCCGAGCGTAGGATTGCCCATCCTCTCTCCCCTCTCTCTCTTGCAACTTTTTTTTTTTTCGCTTTTTTCGATTTTTTTTTCCGCTTTCATTGCTTTGGGAGGAGGGGAGAGGACTGGGGCTGCCCTGGAGACCGGCACCCATGGACGCGGCCAGGGCAGGTGAGCGGGGGCTGGGGGAAAGTTTGCCGCCTACCCTTACCCCTGCCTCTAACACAGGGGTAAGGGTAGGCGGTAAGTTAGCAGGTTAAACGCACGGCAAAACGGCAGGGTAAAAAAGCGATAGTCGGGGCGCGCGTTACTGTATGGGAGGGAATAGCTAATCCGATCGTTTACATCTCATATACATGCCGCGGGCGGAAGGGGTTACCCGTTGATTTAAGGACGCGGTAAGAGTAGGTTAAAGGGGATTGTGTATCGCAGGAAGGGCTAATGCGGCCGAAAAGTGGGTAGAAAGCGGGTTAGGAACAGGGTAACCGCGGCCGCACTTTACTGTATTGACTTGAAAAGCTCTTATGTAATCTATGTCACTTTAGTTCTGGACTGGGACTGCATTCCAGGAGCAGCCCCAGCAGCCTCCACCCCAAAACTGCAGCAGACCAGGGGGAGCCCTGAAATTGAAGCGTGGAGGCTGGGAGAATTTACCTTCTGGCTTAGCTGCGGGGGGGGGGGGGGGGGGGTGAGAAGTGGAACATACCAATCAGGATGCTGCAGCTCCTGCTTCACCAGCACTCCCAAGGTACAGGAAGTGATGTCACATGGGGGTGGGGGGAGAAGGGCAAACAGAGCTACCATCCCAGCACAGGAGATAAACCATTGTCACATATTGGTTAAACAAATTCTGGATGTATGCACATTTTCTGCATGCCAAAGATTCCATGGATTCCTGAATTTCTCAGGTTCATTTAAAGCTGGTTATTTTTTTGTTGACCTGGCTGACAAGTATAATTGTAGTGACCCAGACAGGTTGCATCTAGGAAGGCATTGAAGTGATAGATCCAGCAGTAGGAAGTGAATCTATCTGTGGGAAAACACTCATTCCCAGCACCAGAAGTGAAAAATAAAGACTCAAGACACTTAATTCTATGGCCTCCTACTATCACAGAAAAAGGATGCAATTAAGAAAATAAAGACAAAATGGGAAGGAGATAGCCAATTCAAGTTGGGGGAGAATTTTTCATTGAATTAAAAAAGAAAATTCCATATGCGTTACGACACAGGAAAATGGGTCTAAGCTCCTGTATCAGTGGTATTACACCCCAGATAAGTTAAAGAGAATGGGTCTGGTTGGTCAGGATAGGGGTGATGTAATTGTGGTGTTAAGGGAACTTTTTTTCATATTTGGTGGACATGCCCTAAAATACAAATAATTAGGTCTGAGATTCTCTCCTGGACATATCACTTCTTGGGCATTAACGTACCATTACATCCTTTGGTTATGCTTTTGGGTGAGCCGCAAGGGGATTTTCCACCGGTTAAGAAGAGGGGTATTGGTTTGGCAAATCATTTGTTAGTTGCAGCCAGGAGAAATGTCGCCCGCCACTGGAGATCAACTTCCACTCCTTTGCTTGGGTGGTTGCGCCTGTTTTGGCAGGTATATTATACAATGGAGGTCATAACCTATCCATTTTGGGATCTGTATCCTCATGGGCCCAAGATATGGGAACAGCAACAGAATGTGCGAGTCAGTATTATAAACTGTTCAGTCTTTAAATGTTTCGGAGGAACAAATAAATATGTTCAAAAGCACTGGCTGTTTATTTAGAAATAATTCACATCAGTACAGGCCCCCCGACATGGCCGTGCTTCGCCAGTTGGGAATGGAGCAGGACTAAAGGCAGCCTTTGAGCTACTATGACAGTGTTTCCAATTAACTCCGGCTGCCTTTAGTCCTTTAGGCCATGTCGGGGGCCATGTCGGGGGCCATGTCGGGGGCCTGTACTGATGTGAATTATTTCTAAATAAACAGCCAGTGTTTTTGAACATATTTATTTGTTCCTCTGAAACATTTAAAGACTGAACAGTTTATAATACTGACTCGCACATTCTGTTGCTTTTTGAATATTATTTGATGTGAGAGCTCTTACTCCCACGATATGGGAACCATTTCAAGGGAGGAGCAGTGGGCTATGAACCAGGAGACCAGGGTTCAAGTCCTGCTGTTGCTCCTTGTGACCTTGGGCAAGTCACTTTACCCTCCATTGCCTCAGGTACAAAACTTAGATTGTGAGCCCTCTGGGGATAGGGAAATACCTACAGTACCTGAATGTAAGCCAATGTGATATCTCAGATCAAATGTTGGTATATAATAAATAAATTACAAAATAACTCCACTGTTACTAGAAATGGATTAATTAGGCTATGGATAAGGTATTTTATAAAGAATCTGCTCTATAAGTTCCTTATTCTGGAGCTCATCTCTACTGTATAATTTGTTGTCCTTTTTCTTGGTTAAACCTAGATACTTTTTGGTTTTGTATTTACTGTGTTAATTTTACTGCTTTTCATATAGCATCGTAAAGTGTCTTATTTAATAAAAAGTTATAAAATATATATATAAAAAATAAAGACTCAGACACTTAGAACTTACATTTTATTTAGTTTTATAGCCCGCTGCCTGCCTTCTGACTCCAGCGAGTCAGAGTACACCCTCACAGGAGCGGTACAGGACTGCAGGGCTGAATGAGTGCTGGTCTTCTACCTAGCCAACCTCTTCCTCCGTCATTTTAGCCCTTGGGTTCTGGGGTCGGTAGGGCTTGATTCCTGGTGAACATATGGCTGG
Organism: Rhinatrema bivittatum; assembly: GCF_901001135.1. Lineage (NCBI taxonomy): Eukaryota > Metazoa > Chordata > Amphibia > Gymnophiona > Rhinatrematidae > Rhinatrema > Rhinatrema bivittatum. Next base: position 31,992,199 of record NC_042622.1, on the reverse strand, counting down.
TCTCGGCTGGCAGCTGGGCTAGTGCTGGGGCTTGGCAGGAGCTTGATACAAACAAGTCTGGAGGCTGAGTTGATATTGAGGGCGTGGCAGGAGCTGGAGACAGACAAGGTTGAATACCAGCACTGACTGAGGACTGGATACAGGATCAGAGCTGAGCCAAGGACAGGGAAACAGACAAGGAACTGGACAGTACGGCACAAGATAGAATTATGGACTGGCCAAGGACAGGACTGGAATAAATAGAACAGGCAACAATGAACAGGGAAACCCAATAGGGTACAAGGCTGGGTAAGAGAACCTAGCAAGCCTGGAGGCTGTAAGGTAAGGTAGAGAGGTCTAGGGGGAGCCACAGAGCATGGCAAGGAGGCCTGGGAGGCTAAACACCAAGGTAGAGAGGTCCAAGAAGTCACAGATCAAGGAAAGGAGGCCCAAGAGGCCACAGGGTAAAACAAGAAAGCCCACATGGAAGGCAGGAGACCAAGAGAGGTCGCAAGGCAAGGCAGGAGGCCTGGGTAGGCCGCAAGGCAGGGCAAGAGGCCTAGGTAGGAGGCCTGGGTAGCAGGAAGGCAAGGCAGGAGGCCTGGGTAGGCTGCAAGGCAAGATAGGGTAGTGAGGGTGGCCAGGTCAAGGAACCCAAGGTAACTTGATGAAGAGGCATCGATGGACTAGACATGCTGGTTTAAGTAATGCAGGAACTGCTGTGTCAGGTGGTCAGTGAGGAGGTGGCTTGGAGAGCTGGGAGTAGAACTCAATGGAGGGGAGGCGTCATAGCAGGTGGAACCAGCGCACAGTGAGGTTGCACAGCAGACAAAACCATAACAGCACAATTATGCTCAAAGTGAATATCAAGAGCCACATAGGCACAGTCTTAATGAAGCACATCATGGGAGCCAACCTCGCCAAATGATTGGAGGTGATAACACAAATTATGCCTCCACTGGACACAGTGAAGGACTTTGCTGAATTCTGAGAGTGCTCAAGCACCCAGTCCGCCCACAGAGCTGGTATCTATGAATCACATGGCCATCAACAAACACAAATCCTAATGCAAAATATAATAAGAATAAATAAAATACATTTAAACTTGGTGGATATTAGGTTTTTTTTCTTTCATATTGTTTCACTATTTGGTTTCTATTGAGAATGCTCAATCCAAAGGGGAATGACCCTAGATCTGGTCTTGCCAGATTTAAATTACTAGTGACCCAAAGGAGAGAGGCTGTGTGTTCGCCCTCATCATCACCATCAAGTGTCATCTTTGGTAGGAGGGTAGGCAACTATGGTGCACCAGTTCTCTGTCTGATATAGGTGTTCCTCTTTGTTTAGCTCATCTTTCCAGACCTGTACTATTTTGTATCCTACTTTCTGAAGGGGGGAAGGCCTCCGAGACATCATATGTAATTGTGTGTGCATCTATTTGTGCCCCTAATAGCTTCTATGGTGTTTTACATGGAACTTTCCGTTAATGCTGTCACCCAGACTGCTTTCTATTCCCCCCCCCCCCCCCACGTCTCTCTTTTGCCTTCTATCATGGCCTCCAGTACTAGATAGTACTGGAGGCCATGTAGCTAATTTGACTGTATATTTTCACTCATAACCACATCAAGCATTTACATATTTGTCAGTGAAAATTTATAGCTGACGTTCAACAGATACATTTGCAAAAGTCTTGATGTATTTCTGAAAACTCAGTATTGCACATGCCATTTTGACTTCTGGACAAAACCTCTGTTTTTGGAAGATCTCTCTACCTCTGCCCAAAAAAGGGTGGGAAATGTATGCATATTTATCTGTAGCAAATTCTATCACACCCCCTCATCATCCCCTCCCCCAAGGATTTATTAGAAGCAACAAACACCTCTGTAAAATCTGAACATTTGTCGGCAAACATTTTAGAAGTCTTGTTCACCCTGATTAAAAGGAAATTATTTGCCCAAGTATGGGAAAACATGTAGGGTAAATCATATGCTTAGCAGAAAAACTGCACATTTCAAGTTACCTTAGGGTAAGTGACACATATGGAGCTAATTGAGATTTGGAAAGAAAAAGCACATGTTCCTTCTCACCATAATTTGAACATTTCAGTGGCATCGATTTGGTTCTTTTCATCACTTACATGTGCAGTGTTACAGCAGATAATTAAATGTCATTTTTATTTAAAACCTGGCAACGTCAGACTGATTTTTGCTGCTGGTTTTATTCCACGCTGTATTTTTCAGGAAGGATGTGGCAGGGGAGGAGAAGCAGCATTGGCACTGATGTCCAAGGACACACACAAGCTTCTGGAAGAATCTAATACCAAATGTGTTCACAGGAAGCTGTCATATAATGCACAAGCCAATGCACCTGACTGGTTTCCCCAAACTCTCAGCCAGATCTGGTTTGCAGGCCATCCACAATGAATATTCATGAGCTATGTCTGCAAACATTTGGTCTAATTTGTTTATTTTCATTGTGACTTAGTTGAAGGCTCCTAGGATCACATTTGGGAAACCCTGCTACTCTGTATGCTTTGCGGTATTATAACTGTAAACAAAAAAGGCATTTCATATGAATACAAATAGTTAGTGTAGGACTTGGAAAAAGGATTCTGAAAGAACTGCTGAGTCCTCCCAAACATTGGGACCGATGCAATACAGTGCGCTCAGCCAAGCTCACTGTTTAAAGCGCAGTTGAATTCGAGTTGTGTAAGCGCAACCTAATCCCCTTATGCAATAAAGGGATTAGCACATCGAACACACGGCGAAACTAATAGCCTCATCAACGTGCATTTGTATGTGATAAGCGCTATTATTTACTCACCCAAAATTACAAAAAGAAAGTGCATCCAATACGCACACTTTTGCGCTCAGAAATTAACACCTGTCTAGAGCAGGCGTTAATTTCTGAGCACTCCAAAAAGTTGTACAGAAAAGCAGAAAATACTGCTTGTCTGTACATCCTCCTACTTATTGTTGCAATATTAAGTAGGAGGAACGAAAGATTTAAAAAAAAACCATTTTTAAAAAAGTGCTGGCAGTTAGGTTCGGGAATTCGATGTTCAATTAACCAGCATCCATTTTCCAAATCCGTGGCTCTGCGCCGATTTAGAATACGGACACCGATACATTCTGCGTCTGTTTTCTAAACCGGCAGACGGCCACAGACAGTCATAAGAACATAAGAACATAAATTGCCATGCTGGGTCAGACCAAGGGTCCATCAAGCCCAGCATTCTGCTTCCAGCAGAGGCCAAACCAGGCCACAAGCACCTGGCAAGTACCCAAACACTAAGAAGATCACTGATGCCAGTAATAGCAGAGGCCATTCCCTATGTTAACTGGATTAATAGCAGTTAATGGACTTCTCCTCCAAGAACTTATCCAAAGCTTTTTTAAACCCAGCTACACTAACTGCACTAACCACATCCTCTAGCAACAAATTCCAAAGCTTAATTGCGCGTTGAGCAAAAAGGAATTTTCTCCGATTAGTCTTAAATGTGCTACTTGCTAACTTCATGGAGTGCCCCCTAGTCCTTTTATTATCCAAAAGTGTAAATAACCAATTCACAGCTACTCGTTCAAGACCTCTTGTTATTTTAAAGACCTCTATCATATCCCCCCTCAGCCATCTCTTCTCCAAGCTGAGCAGTCGTCCTCTCTCGGGCACGCACTGTCAAGGAGGCGCTAGGGGCATGCAATCGACCCTAGAGCCTCCTTGACAGCGTGACCCCTAATTAAAATATTGCATGGCACCCCCCAGGAGAGGTGCCTGGGGGCACAATAGGAAAGTGGGAACTGAACACTCAGCGCCCGCTTTCAACGCTTTTTCTTTGCATCGGCCCCATTGGGAGTTGATCGGTACACTCCCTGACAGAATGAGCGTTTATACAAACTTAGAAGTTGTTGGCAGACCATTTGGTCTACCCAATCTGCCCCCTGTGCTGTCAGTCCCTTTAGTGCCTATCCCAGGTATGCTTGATTCTGCCATTGTTTCGATTCCTATACCCTCTGCTGGAAGTCTTTTCTAAGTGTTCACCACCCTTGGGCAGTGAAAAAGTATCTTTTTACATTCTTTGGGAGCTTTCTTCTTTTCAGCTTCATATGATGACCCCTTGTTCTTTAACCTTTTATTCTACGGAAAACTCTTCCTTCTGCAACTTTGTTGAAGCCAGTTAGTTGGTAAAAATTTACAATATCTTTCCTCCTACTCTTCTTTTTTCTAGAGAGTACATCTTGAGCTCCTTCACCCTCTCTGTGTAGGATATAATGAAGCCCATACACTAGTTTGGTGGACTTCCTTTGGATTGCCTCTACCTTGTCAATGTCCTTTTTGTTGCGGTCCCGACCGCTTCCCTTCTGTTAGGGCTCTGGCCCGCCTACCTCCGCTTCAGTGATCACCGCATTCTGCCCGCTCCGGACCCCGGGGGCTTCTCTCACTCCACGTGGCGGCCGCCATTACGGGCCTGCTTCCCTCCTGTCTCACGCGCGCGCAAGGACGTCCCTCTTGAGCGTCCAGCTCCCGGAAGCCCGGCCCCGCCCGCGCTGCTGACGTCACGCCCAAGTCCCGATATAACCGGCGTTCAGACTTTCTCTCAACGCCTTGCAACGAGGTTCACAACTTCTTAGTTGCTGCCAGTTGCGTTCCTGTTGATTTACACGTTGCCTGCTTCTGACTCCGGTTTGCTTCTGACTTCCGCTTCAGCCCGCTGCCTGCCTCTGACTCCGGTTTGCTTCTGACTTCCGCTTCAGCCCGCTGCCTGCCTCTGACTCCGGTTTGCTTCTGACTCCGCTTCAGCCTGCAGCCAGCCTCTGACTCCGGTTTGCTTCCGACTCCGCTTCAGCCTACAGCCTGCTTCAGACTCCGGTTTGCTTCTGACCCCGCTTCAGCCTACAGCCTGCTTCAGATTCCGGTTTGCTTCAGACTCCGCAGCCGCCCGCTGCCCTGCCTTCAGCCGGCCCTCGGTCCTGTGCAGCCGGTCCCCTGCCTTCCGGGTACCTTGGACTTCCTATTCATTCTGCTTGCTCTGGTCCCGGCCTACGCCCACCTCAGCCTCTGGACATTCTGTTATCAGCTCCCAGTCCCGAGGACCCGGGACCCTACGGGCTCCTCCCGGGGGGTCCCTGGTTCCTGGGTGAACCCTTCCAGCTTGTGGCTCCGCCCCCGGCCTGCCCGGTCTCCCTAGGTAGGCCGGCCCAAGGGTCCACTATCTTCTCCAGCAGCATCAAACTGCAACACTTTTGTAGATGTGGTCTCCAAAAGTGAACATAGTTCTCAAGGTGGGATCTCATCACAGCTTTGGTGAGAAGTAAATATTACTTCCCTTTTTCTATGCACCCAAGTATACTATTAGTTTTCTTAACTGCTTTGTCACACTGACTACCTTGAACTCATCAAAGATGATAATTTAGCACACGGCCTCTTTTTTTTGTTTGGTGGTTGCTAATTCTTCACTTCTAAAACAGTATTTGGGCCTTGGATTTCTGCATCCTGAATGCATGATGGGCTTATTAATGTATGGTTGTCATTCCATGCTTTAATTTTTCCAAGATGTTTAAATTTTCTCTCAGCTAATTTACCCACTCCCTCCTATCTACTCTGTTGCAAATTCCCATATCATTTGCAAATAGGCACACTTCTTTTTCCAACCCTTCCCCAGTGTACCTTATAAGAAAACTGAAGAGGACTAGACTTAGCACTGATCCTTGCGACATCGCAACAGTCACTTTCACTTCACCAGAGTGGACCCCATTGATTACCACTCTGAATCCTGTTGCTCAGCAAATTTCTCACACGGTTTATCATTTTTATTCCAGATTGGCTAGCTTGCTCTCCAATGAGTCTCCTCCTTGGAACAATGTCAGAGGCTTTAGTGAAATTCAGATAGGCTAATTTATTGCATTTTTGCATTGTATCTTAAAATACTGTAAACTTCTTTGGATGGTCACATGGGTCTAATGAGGTGGGTTGTATGTGCACTATTATATTAGATTAGATCTACTGCACTCTTCCAATCTAGTACTCTGGTCACTTTATCAGAGACATAAAATTTGCTTGACAAGATTTTCCACTTATGAAACCACATTGCCTATGATCCTATAAGCCACCGACTTCCAGGTACTTTGCTATTCTGGTCTTCAGCAGTGCTTCCATTACCTTAGCCTCCTCTGATGTTAAACTAACAAATCTGTAATTTTAGCTTCCTCATTGTTTCCATCTTCGTGGTGTGGTACTCTGTCTGTTCTTTTCCAGTTTCTTGGAACCTCTCCTGATTCATGGATATATTAAACAGAGCTTTGAACTGTAGTCAGTATTTCCTTTGGCTATTTCAATAGACTGGGATGTGTCCCCATCGACCCCCATAGCAGAGGTGGACAAACTACAGCTCACAGACCAGATCCAGCCCACGAGTTCCATCTACTTAGGGCCCTTGGGTACAGCTGCAGCCAAATGGAGGTCACTGGTGTTGGGGTTTGAACCAGGTGGGTGCCCTTCGATGCTGCCATCATCTGGCCGTGCTGGGAGTGGGGCACATGCCCAGAGCATCATGAAGCCCAGAAGACAGAGGCCTAGTATAGTCACAGGATGCTAGACAGGTGAGGATTGGAAGCTTAGTGCGCCTCCCTCAGAAGTTGCAAATGGAAGCCCCGGAGCCTGGTCATACAATAGACATATGGTCCTCAGGCCAAAATGTTCACGCTCTTCTCTGTCCCATAGCCTTGTTTATGTTCAATTGTGCCAATACACTGCCATTTACTGAGGAGGGAGTGTTCAATATGTTCATGCCACAGCTCCTTAGGCTCTTGGTCTATCTACTTCTCCTTCTACTGAATACCAAGCTAAAGAATTTAAGATATCTGCTTTCTTCTGATTCTCCTCTTCATTAAACTCATCCTCCCCTTTAATTTTTACTAGTCCCCTTTTGGGTCTTCCTCTTTTCACTTATATATTTAAGGGAAGTTTTATCCCCTATCTGGACTGATTGAGCAATATACTCCTGTATTTAAGCCTCTGCCTGTCTAATTGCTCTTGCTGCCTCATTTGTACCTCATTCATTTCATAGCATTTGCCATAGACTTGATGTAAATGTAAACTAAGGGGTTGTAATCGTGTGAATTGTGTCTGAGAATCCGAGCAGATTGTCAAGGATCATCATATCATAGCTCTTCATTTGTGTCTGCTGTTTATGTTTACTCTTGTTAAATAGACTTGAAATAGATACTACAGCTGAGTACAGGAAACAGAATGCTACACTATTATTATACGATTTAATAAATGAATAACCTATTTCATTATGAATTACTAATGGGAAATAGGACTAATTTCATTTCAACAACACAGGAGGCATGCAGAGTTTTATGTTTTGACTGTACTTAAATAGAAATATTGTAGGAAGGTCAGCAAATAAATGTATAGTCCATGTTTAAAACAATTAACTTCATTACGAGCTTTATTCAACAAACGTGTTTTCCAGTCTGGAAAAAAATTATTTATTGAGTTAGGTCCTTATAAACGCCTTCAAAATAACACCTGGCTACTTATTGTGGTTCCAGTACGACCATAGTATAATAGAACATGCAAAACAGCCTAACATATGTAACTATAGAAGTTTGGTTATTGATCAATAGAACTGGACCAACTGGATGGGCCAATTGATCTTTTGTCTGTCATAATCTACTATATTACTAAACAATACTTCTTTAGTATATTTCTCCAAGTAAACTAGATAGAGGGTGATGGGTGGTACTGATATAGAGAACAATTTTCAAAGTATTACACTCAGATAACTAGCCAATTATCCAGGTAATATTGGCAGCTGAAAGTTGCTCAGTCCCTCTAGAAGTCACTGCTTAGCAATGGCTGAGATTGTATTTTCAAAACAAAGGAGCAATATGGTTCCAGGTTCAATTTTAAAAAGCACATTGTGAGTGTTCACTGCACTGACACCCATGGCCCTACGCAGTTCAAACTTCAAGACAGCTAGAGCATACCCAATAGTTAGTCAGGTGTCAACTGATCCCCAGTGCAGCTCAGAGGGAGTACCTGAAGTCGACGAAGCAGTGTTACACCACGATAGCCAAAGCCAGAAGAATGCTGGGCTGCATAGAGAGAGGAATATCTAGTAAGGAAAGGGAAGTGATAATCCCCTTGTCAGGTCCTTGGTGAGGCCTCACCTGGCGTACTGTGTTCAGTAGGGATGTGAATCGTTTTTGAACGATTAAAATTATGCCCCCGATTTATCGTCAGGGGCATTTGTATTGTATCGTTAAATAGGGCACGGGAATTATTTGGGGGAGGGCGGGAAAACCGGCACACCAAAACAACCCCTAAACCCACCCCGACCCTTTAAAACCAATTCCTTACCCTCCCCCACCCTCCCGAACCCCCCAAAATGTTAAGTTACCTGGTGGTCCAGTGGGGGGGGGTCCCGGCGCGATCTCCTGCTCTCGGGCCATCGGCGTCATTTTGGCTGCCACTAATTAAAATGGCGCCGATGGCCCGATAAAAAAAAACAACCCACCCGACCCTTTAAATCGACCCCCCTTAGCCTCCCCCACCCTCCCGACCCATCGCTAATTTTTTTTTTAGGAAGGCCCGCGCCGCTAAAAAAAACCACCCGACCCTTTAAATCGACCCCCCCTCCCGACCCCCCCAAAACCTTTTAAAGTTACCTGGTGGTCCAGGGGGGCCTCGGGGAGAGATCCAGGGGGGCCTTGGGGAGAGGAGAGATCCAGGGGGGCCTCGGGGAAAGATTTCCCGTTCCCAGGCATCAGCTGTTCTAAAACAAAAATGGCGCCGATGCCCCTTTGCCCTTACCATGTGACAGGGTATCCGTGCCATTGGCCAGCCCCTGTCACATGGTAGGAGCACCGGATGGCCGGCACCATCTTTAAAGATGGCGCCGGCCATCTTTACTCATCAGCCCCTATTATACTCATCAGCCCCTATTATACTATGGGCTGATGAGTAAAAATGGCCGGCGCCATCTTTAAAGATGGTGCCGGCCATCCGGTGCTCCTACCATGTGACAGGGGCCGGCCAATGGCACGGATACCCTGTCACATGGTAAGGGCAAAGGGGCATCGGCGCCATTTTTGTTTTAGAACAGCTGATGCCTGGGAACGGGAAATCTTTCCCCGAGGCCCCCCTGGATCTCTCCCCGAGGCCCCCCTGGACCACCAGGTAACTTTAAAAGGTTTTGGGGGGGGGTCGATTTAAAGGGTCGGGTGGGTTTTTTTTTAGCGGCGCGGGCCTCCCTAAAAAAAAATTAGCGATGTGAATTGGAATCGGAAACTATTCTAATTCACATATCTTAACGATCAGATTTCCCCCCCCCCCCCCCCCCAGCCGAATCTGATCGTTAAGACGATCTGGCACACGATTCACATTGTTTCATTTTTCAGGCAAGTGAAAAGAAGGGCAAAATCAAAGTCTGTCAAATAATTGCCCAGTGATTAAGGAACATTTATAAGTTTGATCCAGCAAAAAATACTTGAGAAGCATCTGCCCGTTTTAGTTATTTTATTTATTTATTTATTTATTTATTTGTCAGGTTTTATATACCGTCGTTCGGTTTCGCCATCACAACGGTTTACAAAGTTTTGATGCTCCATGTCTATAATCAGACACGCTCACTCTGCTCATCCCAACATGATTTGGCGAATGTGGCGTTATAGACCAGTTAAGCTTGAACCTCCTAATAATGACAATGCACAATTCAGCCTGTGCAATTTTGTTCAAATCTGCTGATGCTTACCATGCAAGCTTTTCCTCCCAGGCAATTTTCATTGCTGCAATTTTCTGCAAATAACAAAAAGGTTTCTTTGAAACCTAAAAATATTTGATGGGTGGCATAGTTGACTCAACTTTGTAGGTGGACCTGCGAGGCCTATGCCAACAGCTGGCAAACGCCCTTTAGAAGAATAGGCTGGAGCTTCACCTATACCAGCCACCTCCCCTGCAGGTTAAGCCCTTGGGGTCTGGCAGCCAACAGGGCTTAGGTGGGCCCCTAGGGCAATCTGGTAAGGAAGAGTTCGAGGGCATGCTGGAGTCAGGGCAGGCAGTAGACTGCAGGAGTCTGAGCCAGACCAAGGTCGGGGCAGGTGGCAGACAAGGATGGTCAGGTCCAGGTGGCATGCAGTCATGGTCAGGTCCAAGCAAGAGGTCAGAATCCAGAAGTCAGGCCAAGGGTGGATGAAGACACACAGAAGACACTGGATGAGATGGATAGAATGAGGAAGGCTGGACAAGGAAGGCTGGATGAAACGAGGCTGGAGAGGCAAGAATCAGACAGGGGTGGTCAGGTCCAGGCCCCGGGAAATTGTGATCAGGTCCAAGCAAGAGGTCAGAATCTGGAAGTCAGGCCAAGGGTGGACGAAGACCCACAGCAGACACTGGATGAGATGGACAAGGACAAGGCATAGCTGGACAAGGAAGTCTGGACGAGGCAAGAATCAGGAACAAGCTGGAAGACACAGGAACACTGGAACACACTGCTAGTAGGCAGGAGACCCGTTGCTGAGGCATCCGATGCTCCTCGGAAGGAGCTTACATAGTAGACTGCTAGTGATTTTATCACAGAGCACCGTGGCTGTCTTCCCGCCATGAGCTCTTTAAGAGGGGAGACATCGGGCATGCAGATTCCTAAGGGGAACTGGAGAGGTGGCAGTCATGGTGTCACCCTGTGCCACGTGAGACTGGGCTGCTGGCAGCGCCCTGGCCACAGAGCAGTGCTGGCAGCATTGGGGTGAGTGTTGCAGCTCATGGGGCCCTCCAGTGAGATGCGAATCCTTACAAAACATTTGTCACTACGAGGTTAACAGATTATTGGATGTCACAGGTGCCATAATACAGGCACTTTGACAATCTCTGACAAGGTTTGTCTTAATCTGTCGCTGAAGAGGCGTAGCTACCAGAAGAATAAAAGCCATCATTAGAAAGCTGATGAAGGTATTGCAAATTTTTAAAAATGAACAGGTCAGCCACTTGTATCAGACTGTAGAGCTGTGCGCGGGGGAGGGAGGGATCCCCAGGTCTGGGTGTGCCTCTCCTAACCACTCCCTGGATCCTTAGTTGTTTTAAGTATCAGTTGGATGAGGCAAGGCATAAACCCAATTTGTATTCAATGCACATGAACAGCTTACTAAAAATCAAGCTGGTTTTGATTTGGGATGTGGCTTGTCACTGACTGAGAGGTATTTGAACCCAGACGACCATCTTGCCAATTTCTTGACTTGAATGGAAACATGTGAATAGACGACTTACAACTTTTAAGTTTTTTTTCTCTCTCTCAGTCCCTAAGGCACTTACAACATTGTTTCCTTTTGACAGAGTACTTCTCCTGCTATTCCTGTACATCTATAGTTCCCCTTTCCTCTGCGATGTCACAATGCAGCAAGAAATGGTTTTGGATAGTAAGAACAGAATCGTGCCACCAAACCACAGCTCCCCCAAAGAGGAGAAGGCTGTCCTATGCCGATAACGTCACCATCTCAACACCAGAGCAGAAAGAAAAAGCACGGTGATGTCATCAGCAATGCATTGTTCCATTATGGCAGGAAAGACACGAAGGACATGCATTTGAAACTAGTGAGCAGTTTTACCAATCGCAGGAGGGAAATTCAACCTTCAGTAACAGCTGATGGCTGAATATATCATTTTCTCACTTCAAAAGATACATTTAGGGGCCTATATCACAAAAACAAATTTAGCATGAGCTTCCAAAAAAAATGTAATGGGCTCATTGGAAAGCCAATTAAAGAGCAATGCAAAAAGATTTAGCGTGTTCTAGTAAAAAATATTTCAGAAATAGCGCATGAGCGCATGAGCGTGCATCTGCTCATGCACAGAAACCCAAGTCCCAAGCCTCTGAACATCTACAGTAGTCTTTGGCTACATTAATGTCAATTTTATTTTAAGATTACTTGTACCGTACCCATGTGCAATTTGGTGTAAAGCTCTCCAGTTTAGAGCACTATAAAAGCACTAAATATAAATAAATGCAAACTGGGTAATAATGATATAATTATTCCTTTCCCCTGACCTCTTTGGAAGCTGTCACACAGATCAGGCACTGGCAGTACTAGCCAGATTTCTACTGCAGGGAGGAGCCTATGAGTTTCTGAAGTGACAAGCTGTATTGTACATTGCATCCTAGTTGAAAGCACCATAGAAAATAAAATTGCAATCATTATCAAAACTCATGTGGTTATGTGCAATTTGGTTGCTGTTCCTGATTTAACACTTCCATCTCTCTCTCCATTCTGCAGAGCTGCAACAGCAAGATATTTCAGTATCTTCAGTGTGCCCACTCCTTCGTGTAGTCCAGGGCTTCTCAAACTTGCCCTGTGACTCCACAGCCAGTTGGGGGTTTCAGGATATTCACCGGTATACTTGAGATAAATTTGCATATACGGAAGTCTCTGATGTATGCAAATTTATTTTACATGTTCAGTGCTGATATCTTGAAATCCTGACTGGCCCTGGGGTCACCAGGACAGGCTTGGGAAGCCCTGCCGTATCAGTCACCCTTTTTTAATGCTCACTGATTATATCGAAGCAGTGTGAGGCATTATTACTACCAAGTTAAGGTGATATTGTTTCAGTGTCCTCTGCAGCTGGAAAATCAATGAGCACCAAATTAACAAGCAATGACTTTCTCTGTAACCTGTACTGCCATATTTTCTGACTGACCAGTTAGCAAATTGACCCAATTTACTGGCATACATACTTTAGAACTACTCTAATTCTTCTTGCACTATGCATTATGGTAATTTATGGAAGTGTCTCTTCCAGTTTCTGCTTCACAAATCCTTCCTCTTTTTAACTATACAAACAAACAATTACACAATTCTGTGGCAGCATCAGAAATACTTGTACTGTCTGGCCTTGCCCTAAATTTCAACATTAACAAACTTCTAAAACTTTGTAAGTGCTTTCAAAATGTCCCCCTTTCCTCTATAATGAAAGATTACCCAGAAAAAAAAGCATCACTTCAGGACCCAAAGACCACAGATTTCTCTTGCATCTTTGCTAAACCCCAGGTAGAGTGCTTTGGGGACTGTAGTAATTTTTTTGATCCATGAAACCTAGTTAAAACAATGAGTCAAAAATTAATCAGTTTTTGGAATCAAAAATAGTATTGTACCTTAGGGGCCTATTGACTAAATAGCATTAACATATATTAGCACAGAACACATTTGCATTAATGGTAACGTGGATTTTTTTTCCATTAGCACAGATTTTTTAATTAAAATTTACACGAATCTATTAATATGCTAAGTTATGCAAATCAGATCATTTAAATATCACAGGGATCACATTAATGTGCATATTAGCAGCATTTTTAACGCATAGGTCACTATGCCCTTTAGTGAATCCTGCATTAGCCATACCAATACACCCATTAAAATTGACCATTAATGCTCTTTAAGAAATAGGCCCCTGAATGTTTATTTTAACCAGCACAAAAAGTCTGGTAAAAGTGTGTTATTTCATGGGTAAATCTGTTTCTTTTTAATAACATTATACATCTTAATAAACACTGATTTTTACTTAAGATTAAAAATAAGCCCTGGGTCTTTCATAGGGATAGTCAAAAGCATTTAATGAAACATTTCCATTAAGGTGACAGCAAATGAGAAGTTGAAAGCTCTGTGAGGCTGTATAGTATTGAACTGTAGTGCTATATGCACACTAAAGGCCAAATTTTCAAACGGCCGCGCATGTAAAAATCGTCACTTACAAGTGTGGCCGGGTCCTGCGTGTATTTTCAAAAGGGCTTGGCCACGTACGTAAGTGCTGATACGCTCACAAGTGCTGGTCCCTGAATAAGGGGTGGGGCCGGGGGAAGGGCGGAACAGTGGCCATTAGCTGCTGTCCTGGGGAAGCGGGCGTCGGCAGCTGGCCGGCATGCGGACACTGCTTCTGCTCCGGAGCGGACTGGGAGGGAACTGGGGAATGCCTGATTGCATCACCGCGCATAATATTTAAAAATTCTTCCCCCCTTCTCCCCCCCCCCCCCCGCCCGCATGTGCCGCCCGCACATGTACACGCGGATTTAAAATCTGGTGCACCTGTGCGCGCGGCCAACAGATTTTATAACATGCATGCGCCAGGAACCATGTGCAGATGGACACGCGCACGCTCCTTTTAAAATCTACCCCTTAGACTCCTGGTTAGATTGTTTTCTCTTTGGTTCCTGGTCAGTTTTTGGCTGCCAAAGCCAAGCTCCCTCCAATCCCCACTAAAAGGCTCCTCAAGGTCTTGGATTTCCAGCAGGAGGGAAGGGTTTTCTTGGCACATGCCTAGCCACAAATCACAGAACCATATCTCTGATGCTGAATTCCTGTGCATGTCCAACGGTGTGCAGTTTTAATAGAGTACACTGGGTGATGGTATAATCGTGTGAAGGTGCATACTCTAACACTGTACATCTCCAGCGGTGTGTAATCCCTCGGAACAATTCAGTTTAGGAAGCTCTTAAGCATTAACTAAGTTGAAATATTTCTTGAATTCTTTTTCTCTTTCTTGATGTTTTCTGGTCTGGAAGTTGCAGCACTGTAACAGATCAAACCAGAAGACACATCACAGCATAGGTGCTAGCTCTGTGGGTGCAGTGGGTACCTATGCCCCCCCCCCCTAATATTGAACAAACTGCTGCACACGATGCAGGAAAGGGTTCTTTATTTATTTATTTTTTTATTGAGTTTAGCACTCACAATCATTTTTTAAAAGTTGGCTTCTGTGCATCACAGTAGGAGTCTTCATTCAGTAATAATTTCCGTGTACTCCAATTTGTGCCTGCTAATTTACATAGTTAGGCCTACTTAAAAAAAAAACCCATTGCATTAGCATTAAAACAGGGCTGCTTTGACACAGCAAGCACACAGTGTGCTAAGGGATGAATACTGCCACACTGGCACCAGACTGCTGGGGATTTCTCACTATTCCACTTCCTCCGTTATCCCACGGTGTCAAGAGCTGCCTTTGCTCTCTATTTACCAACTAAACTCTTTTTCCATAAAGCAGTCAACCAATCCCTTGCCATGAAGGACAACTTGGAAGCAGTCTGGGTTTTTCTAATCCTCCCTCCTCTGTGCATCCTTATGTCAGAAAAAAAAAAAAAATGAAGGAAACCCTGACTACGCAGAGAAGGGAGATTAAAAAAACAAAAAGGCTAAAACTGGCACGGAGTACCCAGTGCCCCTGGAGTTACTTGGCAGCTCTGCGGAGCTGCTGACAACAGCAGCCCATACAAAGGATGTGGTCCCAGTGACACCTAGTGGGCAAGGCTGCAGGTTCTGGAGGGAGTCAATGCTGTCAGGGCAGAGACTGAGCACTTCATTAGTGGCAAGCTGCACGCCTCATAGAAAAGATATTTACCTGAGCGCTGTAGGCTTAGGGTCCTTCGTTTTCAGTTTAGACCGATTTTCACCCATGCATTCCCAGAATTTTCCAAAAGTGACAATCGGTTTAAATTGATATCTAGAGATGTGAATCATGTGATCAATCGTCTTAACGATCGATTTCAGCTGGTGGGGGGGAGGGAATCGGATTGTCGCGGTTTTGTTTTTTTAAATATCGTGTAAATCGTAAATCGGGGGAGGGCGGGAAAACCGGCACACTAAAACATCCCTAAAACCCACCCTGACCCTTTAAAATAAATCCCCCACCCTCCCGAACCCCCCCAAAATGCCTTAAATTACCTGGGGTCCAGAGGGGGGGGCCCGGTGTGATCTTTTACTCTCGGGCCTCCGGTGCGTTGTAGAAATGGCGCCGGCGCTACCTTTGCCCTGTCATATGACAGGGCAAAGGTAGCGCCGGCGCCATTTTGTTTTTTGTCCCCCAACGTCAGGAGCGTAGGAGATCGCTCCCGGACCCCCGCTGGACCCCCAGGGACTTTTGGCCAGCTTGGGGGGGCCTCCTGACCCCCACAAGACTTGCCAAAATCCAGCGGGGGTCCGGGAGCGACCTCCTGCACTCGAATCGTTTTGCCGTACAAAATGGCGCCGGCGACCCCCGCTGGACTTTTGGCAAGTCTTGTGGGGGTCAGGAGGCCCCCCCAAGATGGCCAAAAGTCCCTGGGGGTCCAGCGGGGGTCCGGGAGCGATCTCCTACGCTCCTGACGTTGGGGGACAAAAAACAAAATGGCGCCGGCGCCATTTCTACAACGCACCGGAGGCCCGAGAGTAAAAGATCACACCGGGACCCCCCCCCCCCACTGGACCCCAGGTAATTTAAGGCATTGGGGGGGGGGGTTCGGGAGGGTGGGGGATTTATTTTAAAGGGTCGGGGTGGGTTTTAGGGTTGTTTTAGTGTGCCGGTTTTCCCGCCCTCCCCCTTCCCCCGATTTACGATTTTTGACGATAAATCAGGGGAATTCCTATTAAATATCGCCTCTAACGATTTTTGACGATTTAAAATATATCGGACGATATTTTAAATCGTCAAAAAACGATTCACATCCCTATATGCTATCCACCCTAATTTTAGGCCGATTTAAAAGCTGCTCCCGAGCTGCATCTCAAGCCTTCCTGCCTCTGCTGTAAGCCAGTGGGAGCCAAAGTGCCTGCTTTGTGAAAGTGCTGCCCATCTTCTATGTCGAGTCCTGCCTCCTCACCCACCAAGCAGCCAAAGTGCCTGCTGTCTGGTGCCAGAAATGCATTTGAAGCAGGCCCTGTCCATGCCCCCACCGCCGCCACGCCCCCGGCCATGCCTCTGGACCTCCTCTTTTTTGAAGCCCCGGGACATACGCGCGAACCACCAAGCCTATGTAAAATAGGCTCGGCGTGCACAGGGTTAGGTTTTCAGGGGTTGCGCATGTAACCCTTTGAAAATCTACCCCTAATGAATGTAATTATAAAATAGAGGAAAAGATCTCAGTACTGGTATTTCTCTGACTTGGATAATCAAAATGTGAACCAGTTGGTACAATCATAGGTCAAAAAACCCGGAGGCAGGCTTAACTTCTGCAACAAAGGGCAGGATGGCGGTTTAGGTAGGGCTGGAGGGCAGGTTAGGTAGGGGAAGGGAGGGGAAGGTGGGGGTGGCGGAGGGAACTGGGAAAGCCATCGGGGCTCCCTTAGGGCTCGGCGTGCACAAGGGGGTAGATTTTCAAAGGGTTATGCGCGTAACCCCCGAAAACCTACCCCAAACCCCCCTTGCGCGCGCTGAGCCTATCTTGCATAGGCTGCCGGCGCGTGCAAAGCTCCGGGATGCGCGTAAGTCCCGGGGCTTTCCTGGGGGGGGGGCCTGTCGCGGCCGGTGCGTCATTGGGGAATTCTGGGGGCGTGGCCGTAGCCTCCGGACCAGCCCCCGGACCGGACCATGGTGCGCTGGCGGCCAGCCCGGCTCGGGCAGGCGTAACTTGTACAACAAAGGTAGAGGGGGTTTAGATAGGGCCGGGGGGTGGGTTAGGTAGGGGAAGGTGCGGGGGGGTGGAGGGAATGGAGGCTGGCTGCGCAGCTCGGCAGGAGGGAGGAGAGGAAGCTACGCATGCCCATACCCGGAAGTTGGGCATCTCCTTCAGTCGTCTGTGCTCTCCTTTTTCGGCCGGAAGCTGGTTAGGGTCCGCCGCCGGCCCGCAGCCTCCCATGCTGCCGCCAGCCTGCCGCCTCCCTGGGTATGCTGCTCCATGCAAATGCACGGCCTGCACACCCGGTTGGGCCGGGCCTGTCTAGAGGCTGGCCCTATGATTTCAGATAAGGCAATCAAAGGCTGTTTTTACTAAGCCAGTAGTGCCTAGTATGAGGGCTTTTGCAGCTTAACTTGTTATAAGCGTGTGGTTTTGTGCAGTTATTTGTCAGTTTTCCCTTGCATATCTTTGGGCATGCTGTTTCACTGCAAATGGGTACATCTCTTACATCTTCCTCAGTGAATACTGAAGCAAAGAATTAATTTAGTCTTTCTGGCTTTATCATCCCTAAGTGCTCCTTTTACCCCTTGACCATCTAACCAAAAATATATATTTTAATGGACGAGCTTCTTACAGTTCTTGACCAGCTTTCGGGAGTTAATACGCCCTTTCTCAGGTCAAAATCAAATGAGCAAAAGATGACATTACCCAAAAATATAAGTGAATCATAAAAGGCATTAAGACGAAGGTGTAAAGAGGAAAGGGGTTTGAGGGAGGGGAGGTTTGATGAGTGATCAGAAGGTGATAGGCAGGATAATTTTATGGCTCATAATGGGTTAAGAACCCAAATCTTTGAGTCCTTTCTTGTCAGTTCTGAAATATTTGATAATTATAACTTAAAATGTCTTACTTTCCTGGATTGTTTTAAATTCTCCTTTAATTATCCTGATCAGATGGTTTTGGTTTTTAAAAGTGTTAGACACAGAGGTGTTGCTTTGCTCTTCTCTGGGTGATTAATCTTGGGTCTGTGTGAAGTGACTCTTTCTTTCAATGTCTGGCTGTCTCACCAATTTAGTGTGCTTTTTTCACATTTTCTGCACGGAATAGTATACATTACATTAGAGGAGGACCATGACTAGGATCCACTTATTCTGAATGTCTTTCCCATTTGGGTGACTGTGGGATCTTGCAACATGCACAGATGTGCTCAAGGACCATAAGCTTCAAGCACACGCTCATTGTTAAATCTCTGCTGCCCTCTAGCACAATGAAAGATGTATAGCTCTCACAAGCTAGGCCAGACGTATTAACATAGACTAATAAAAAATATCATCCGCTATATATTCTTTTTGTTTTTATTTGTTAACCTTTATTTCTGGGCTTTATTGCTACCAATAGTAGTTTAAAAGATTTGGGGATGAATTTTCTGCAAGCAACTTAGTAGTGAGATAGCTGATTACATTACAGCTGGCCAGATGTGAGCAAATATTGAGCCACCACATACCCAGCTAGGTTGCAAATGAAAATTCTCCCAAAACTTAGCCAGCTAAATTCATGCCTGCTATTCATGTGCTTAGGGATGATAAGTGCTAAAAACTGAAGCAAGCCTGCTAAGCTTTTCCCTGGCTCAACACACACCTCTGGGAACATCTACTTTTGAAAGTGGCTAGCTAGCGAAAATGGGTGGCTATCAATCAGCTGCTCTGCAAAGGAAAGTTTTCAGTCAGTCAAATCTAGGCACCTAGCTCCATTGAAAATCAATCCCTCTTTGTTTAAGCCAAAAGCACAAGCTGCATTTCTGTATTTTATTGTAGATGAAGCGCTAGAGAATGTGGTCTTGAGCCTAAGTCACGTAACCTCACTGAACTCAACCCTAGCTAGCAAATTCCAGGTGGCAGGATAGATTTAGCCATTGGAATTATCTTGTAAAGAACTTGGTATATAATTAATTGATAGTATTTTTGTATGCTTTTTGAGAAAATCCAAAAGGGAATCGATCCAAAGGCTCTGTTAGGTGTCAGATATATGCAGAGCTTTTCCTTAATGAAGTAACGGGAAAACAAAAAGTGTCTTTATTCTGTACGGCAAAGAATTACCGTAGCTGGGCTTGATCCGTCAGAGTTTCGTTTCTGTTCTGATATTTTCCTTCTCCTCCTTTGGGCTTACAGCCTCCATTGGGCTACGATAGCATGAGCCTTCACTCGCAGCCACCCAGAACCCTTCCCTTATTTATTTTCGTGTTCCCAGGCATTGCAATGATGAGCCTTGGCCAGGGGCCTTAGATTACTGGGTCTCTAGACCAGTAGGTGTCACCTTTGAGTGCTGGCTGAGATTCCTTCCTCCCAGGGGAGCCAGATGCACTGCCTCTGCTGTACCCCAGCCCACCCGGGGAGCAGACTCCGGCTCTTCTGCATGGCAGCACACAGCACTGCAGCTGAGTCACTGCACTGGTCAAACACAGTTTTATGCTAAAAGCAACACAGGTATTGTGCACGGCCTAACTAAATTATGCCTCAAAAGTGCATAGAATTTCCCAAGGATCAGAACCATTCTCAGGAGATTATTTGGTGAAATGTAATTCTACCATTTATTGCCCATGTACTCAACAATTCCCATTACCTTAAATCCATAAGTAGTTTACAAGTAAGCAACAAATGGGTATAAATACACATATTTATATCTCAGCAATGTCATAACATTAGGCAAGGATGTGCATCTGTTTTAAATGAATGCATATTTCATAGCAAATATATTGATTTTCAGTTCATTACAAACAGAACAAATAGAAAAATGACTTACCTGAAAATATCCCAAAATTTTTCAATATTTTCATTTCATTAAAAAAAAAAAAAAAATAGAAACAGATCCTCCCTGGCCTCCATTTAACTTTTCTGTTGGATCTTCAAAGTAGAAAGGAGCAGGAGCCATCCCCAGTCCCTCCTGCCTTGCCGACTCCTGGTTCTGCAATGGCACCAGCCAGCCCAGAGGCCGGTGCCATTTTGTTTTGTGTTTGTATCCGTTTCACAGCTGTGAAACGTTGCTACCAGTTGCAAGGCCAGCTGGGGCTATTGTCAAGCAGGAGCCCACTGTGGAAAGAGTGACCGGAGATTGCTCCTGCCCATCTCTACATGGCAGGGGACGTCCCAGCTCAGTTGCAGTGGGATGTGTGGGGGGGAAGGGGGGGGTGGCCTGGGCATTTTTTTTAATTTTAGCTCAGCAAATGAACTGAACCAAAATAAACATTAAACAAAACAAAATACAACTAAAAAAAAAAAAAATCCCCTCTCCCCACAATGAAAAATAAATTGAAACTGTTTTTGTGGTGCACATCCCTAACTTTCAATGCTTTACATCCACTCAGGCAATGTTGCAAAATTGGTTGTATTGCACATCTAAAAAAAAAAGCTTTATTGCATTTATAAAATGGATGTTTAGGGGAAAAGAAACCCTTACAACAGATTACATGTTTATAAATAAAAGAAAGTTAACAATAACTTAAGATACAAATTTCATTATGACAAGCATGGCAACACCAATATAACTAAAAGAACAATTATTAAATAACCCTTTAGCATGGTTGTTTATTAGAGAAGAGGATAAGTTCACAATATTAGTAGAAAAATAAAAAAAGAAAGTTTTTTTTTTTTGTTTTTTTTTAAATATTTAAAAATGTCACTGAGGAGACACCATCAGGTAAAATTATTAAATATTAATAAACTTAGGTATCAATCAAATTAGATAAATCCAAAAATACCAGGGAAACTGAATCGAGTTTCTCACATTTTGCTGTTCAAAGAACTCCAATTGAAAAAGGTAACCTCCCCCCCCCCAAAAAAAAAAAAAAACCCCAACCACACAGAATCATCACAACAAATAATTTAGCATTTATATGGGCACCTAAGAAAAAATAATACCCCCCATATGGACTGCTAAATGGTGAAGTTACAAAAATGTCTTCTACTCGCCTTTGTTCTCTGAGCTAATCTGGGAATGCACAAATGTTATATCTCAAAAACAAGATTTTTTTTTCTTTTAAGAACAATTGTAGCATTTAGTTCAGTAGTATTCACTCCCAATCCCATGGCCACCAACAAGTCAAATTTTCAGAATATCCCTAATGAATACGCCTGAGATAAGATTTGCATGCACCTGCCTTCATTTTATGCAAATCTCATATGCATATTCACTTGGGATATTCTGAAAACCCAAGCTGTTGGCAGCCCTCGAGGGCTGAGAATGAATACCACTGATCTAGTTTCTGTCAGGTTCCAGCAAAAGTCACTAACAAAGGGGATTTCACCAGGCAGACATCCTCATTGCCTGGGTTATACTGAGTGCTATTTCAGGTTCTTCAGCTCTCAGGTATCCAGACCTTGAGATAAAATGCTGAAGTTATTGACGGGAGGACATCTTGGGGAACTTGTAGCATCTCCAGCAAATAACTTTTCAATAAGTCTAAAGACAGAATGTTTGTAACCACTAGAAAGTTAATTACACCAAAGTTCTGGGACGTCACAGAATTTCCACACACTCCAAACTGATTTAGAATCCAATTTCCTTGATTAGAGTCTGCTTAGTGCATTTTATTTAACATAATTGGAAAAATTAGTAGGCAATTGTAACAGAGCTGCTGTTATTTATCTCAGACATCGCTGATTAAAGCCTTAAAACTGCCTTCAAGAATGATTTTCACCGGCATCTCAATGGTAGCAAAATCCTGACCAGCGGTCAACAAACCAGTAACTGAGATCAGGGTAACATTCAAGTCTGCACTCCTCATGGCCGAAGCACTCCATCTCCCCAGCTGCCACCAGCATCCCAGCTCCAGCCGGGATCAATTGAACTACTGACCTGGGAACTCCAATAAACCAGCAGAGGTAGTTGGAGTTTTTCCATCGCTGAGCCTTTGCTCCCCTCCCCCAATACAGAAGACATTCTATGAGCCAGTCGCTCCAGCTGTGGAGGCATCTCCTTCTCAACTACATAACACAACAAAAAAGTGCTGTGGTGGTCATATAGGGTATGTATGACTTAACTAGGTTTCTGTTGAAGCTGGAGACACTGCTGCACAGCTTCTGACCAAATTAGTGCCACTGCTGCTCACTGGAACCTCTTTCCACTGTTGTGTCTCCGTTCATATAACTTAATGAGAAATTACTACTTAGCTGATAATTTCCTTTTCTCTAATGAAGGTTAATCCACACCAGTGGGTTATGCACCTCCAGCAGCAGATGGAGACAGAGCAAAGCTGATGTCACGGTATATATACTCCTGCTTTGACATCAGCCCGTCAGTATTCTCTGCAAAAGCCAACTGTGGACAAACTAACAATACTTGATTATAACCATTAACAGACAACCACTCAAGCACTCAGTAACAGGAAACACTGAACTCAGACAAAGAGTGTAATATCACTAATCTAAGGACTGAAATAACACTTACCAGTTATCCCCGGAACACAGCCACTTAGTAGGACAATATAATCACCAACCGGAAATCAAGGGCAGGAAGGTGGTGGGCCCCCACCAACCTTGGAAGCTTGCATTTGTCGTGAGCATCAGCTATGCCGGAGCCTGCAAGGAAACTCCCTTCCTCAGATGGTCCGCCTGCAACCACCATTTCAGCTGGGTGACTATCTCTATTGATAACTGAAGCCATATCGAATAGTCCTGAGACTGTGCATTCCACCAAGCAAACAGAGTGCACTGAAGAGGACACATATGCGCCCTTGCCCATGGAACCATTTCTAGGGTGGATGCCATCAAACTGAGCATTCTGCGGGTGAACTGCTTTTATCAAGAACCGCACCTGAGCCATCAGGTGATCACCTTGCGCGAGGCCTGAAGACTCTCTTCCAAGCTTTTGGCCTGAATTAACCAGTTATCCAGGAATGAGTGGATCAGAATGCCATCCTCTCTCAACGCTGCAGCTACCACCACCATGACCTTGGAAAAGGTTCTGGGAGCAGTGGCCAAACTGAAGGGGAGCACTCGAAACTGATAATGTCACTCCAAAATGACAAACCACAGAAATCATTGATGCTCCAGACGAATGGGAATATGTAGGTATGCCTCTGACAAATCCAGAGACGTAAGAAACTCCCCCGACTGCCCTGCCATTATCACTGAGCATACTGTTTCCATGCGAATAGAGTCACTCGCAAATGACGATTGACTCCCTTCAAGTCCAGGGATGGGGTGAAAAGAACCCTTCTTCTTGTGCACAATGAAATAAATGGAATAATGGCATGTTTTTTCTTGTGATTTGGGCACTGGAACCATGGCCCGCTAGCTCAGGAGCCTCGACAATGTAGTTTCCACTGCCTGCCTCTTTCACAGAGAGCTGCAGGGAGACTCCAAGATGACATTCCAAGGAACACTGAGAAATCCAGAGCACAGCATTCCTGTTTCACCTCCAGAATCCATTGGTCTGACATGATCCTGATCCACCTCTGATAAAACAGAAATAGGTGACTTCCTATCTCCTGTTCCGGAAGATGGGTCAGTACACCTTCATTGAGGAGGGTCAGAAGGCATCACTACCTGGGCCTGCACCCCGTCTGGGCTGCCTGGGCCGAAAGGACCGAGATCTACCCAAACGTCTAGTCCTCTGTGAAGCTGCTCCATTGAAGGATCAAAAACTCTGAAACTCCTAGTACGGTCTCTTGTGATGAATGAGCGCAGCACCTGCTTATCTTCTGGCAACCGAAGAACCTGAGACTCACCCCATTTATCCGCCTTATGCGGAGGCCCACTTAAGTCCAGCCAGCCCCGGTACCCAGGGGCTCAACCTGTGGGGAACGAGGGCTGGTATTGGTAAAGCTCCAGTTGGCCTCCACTTCCAGTTTGGCCTCGCCTCCCGATGGTGGGGACCCGTGGGGGCTCCCCCCAAGGGTAGCGCCCACACCACCTTGGGCCAAGGGTCCACTTCCACAACAGATAGCCAAGGCAAAGTCTAAGTAGCAGGGACCACCTTATATAAGGAGGCTGAGTGATGTCATCATCTAAGGCCGCGGGAGGCTTTCCCGCCACGGTCCCTTTTAAAGCTAGGGAAGGCGCGCACGCACTCCTAAAGCAGACAGACCAGAAACTAAGAGGTGGTGGCATGTCCCTGCGACGCACGTGGGGAGACCCGGCCAGGACTGGAGGAGACTGCAGAAACACCGGAGGGGCCTGGGAGCACATGCGGAGCACAAGTGCGTAGGTAGCTGCCTGCTGCTGCCAGGGAAGACGGGCCAGGGCCAGGTCCAGGACCCAGGCATTGGGGGTGAGTGAAGCCAGCCGCGGGCCTGCTGCTGCCGGGAAATGCAACAGTTCTAAATTGGGAGTCAACCCTCAGGAAAAGGATCTAGGTATCATCCTGGATAATATGTTGAAAACCTTTGCTCAATTTGAGGTAGTGGCCAAGAAAGCAAACACAATGTTAGGAATTATTAGGAAAGGAATGGAGAATAAAACAGAGAATACTATAATACTTCTGTATCGCATGCTGAGATCATTCCTTGAGTATCGTGTGCAATTCTGGTCAATGTATCTCAAAGAAGATATAGCAGAATTAGAAAAGGTGCATAGAATGGTGACCAAGATGATAAAGGGGATGGAAAAATTCCCCTTTGAAGAAAGGCTAAAGAGATTAGGATTCTTCAGCTTGGAGAAGAGACAGCTGAGGGGAGATATGATAGAGGTCTATAAAATAATGAGTGGAGCGCAATGAGTAAATGTTAACCAGTTGTTTACTTTTTTAAAAAGTATGAAGACCAGGGGACATACAATGAAGTTACTGGGTGGCTAAATGTTGGCTGAGTGGAAAAGACTTTTTAAAAATGTTATGCACCTCCACAATTGCACTGGAAACTTTACTCCACCTCTGACCCAGGTGTAAAGTTTCCAGCATTTAAAAAAAAAAAAATCTGAGTTCAGCCAGTGCACCTCTCTCTGCATTGGGAGGGAAATACCCTCATTAGCATAGAATTTCCATGCGAGAGCGCCAAGGTGACCTCACATTTTTAACGCACATTCACTGAGCAAAAAAACTCTTTGCTGCATCGGCATTAAGGTTTATGCTCATAAAATATGCATTTTACTGCTGATAAAACTGTGCGTTAGGCTGAACTGACTTATCTGCATCGGGATTCCCGTCCACCCATCTCTCAGGAATTTCGCGCTTGGAGTCCCATTGGTACCAGCCTTCTCTATGCATTCTGGGAAATGTGGTTTTCTCTACAACTTGATTTTTCTCTAGGGTTTACCTTGCAATAACCTGAGATCCAGCACCTCTCAGGGACTTCACCCTCTGGACCCCATTGATTCTAGCTTTCTTTAGGTGTTCCGGGACATGTAATCCTTTTCCAGCTGTACTTTTCCCTTGGAATCTTCATATAATTTTTTGTTTACCTCACCACACTTAAGTATTAAGTAAAATATGTTTAATATGAGAGGGTCAAAATCAGAAAGAGTCAGAGTTTTGGATTTAAAAGCAATCTCAAAGAGTTGGATCTTTAAGCTGGACTTGAAAATGGCCAGAGGTGGAGGAGAAAACACCAACTCTGACAGACAATTCCAGGCACATGGTACCATAGGGCATAAAGCACAGAGCCTGGTGTTAGCTATAGAGGAGAAGGGCACAGATGGGAGTTGGATGAACAGAGGACCGGAAGGCTCATATGCATATTCTACCCAGCAGCCCCAGAGGTCACAGTAAGCTTCCAGAGGCCTCGCACCACATGCAGCATAAGAGAAGCGGAAACACGTGCTTTCACCTCAAACTTCTTTACTATATTCTCTCCATTTACCTTGCTATACCTTATCTGTATACTAGACCTTATCTGTTTTGTTGCGTCCGTCGGTCTCAGACGGCTTTGACTCAGTGCCTCACCTTTCTTCCTCCTCTCTCCTCAAGTCTTGGGAGGATGGCTGCTGCCGCGTCTTCATGCCACTCTCTCTGGCGTCCCCGGAACGGCAACAGCATCGGTGTTCATCATGTTTATCCTGAGGGCCTCCTAGGGTGCGCGCGCACATGCCACCCATGTCTTTATCCACATCATGGCAGGAACCTCGGGGGCGTCCCCTCCGAGTGACGTCACGCCATCCAGGTATTTAGCCTGCCCTTCATTTGCTAACAAACTGAGTTAGCAAGGATTGGATTGCCTCTGGTCTAAGCTACTCTGCCACTTCCTTGCTGCCGCTGGAAGCTCTCTCTGCTCTTCGGGGTCATTCATCACTAACCTGGGTACTCGCTCCTCGAGGGCCTCCTCTCCCTACTTTGGTGCCTACAGTTCAACTACTTCTGCCTGCCAGGATCTTCATCAATACAGCTATCTACTTCAGTGAGCAATTAATCTTGCGCAGCCTACCATCCACCTGAGTGTGGGACTGGTCTTCTCTGCTGAGGACCCCTGGACTGCTTCTACTGGGTTACCTCACTGCTGCCACCCCTGGGCAGTACCATCAAGCTGTATAATAAATACGTATTCTCTGGGTCTGCATGTATAGAGTCTAGCCTAGTACTGCGGTTCCTCACAGGGCTCCTCCCCATGGGAGTGGCCATCTCAGCAGTACCCAAGAATCCACTCCAATACCTCAAAACCATAACAGATTGCTAACTCCATGGATTTGGCTCAGCTCACCGCTTTGCAGGCCATTCCGGGCCTGGCCCAGCAAATCTCCGAGCAACAGAATTCGTTGGATAACCTGACTGTTGCCTTTAACCAGTTACATGCACAGATGAATACACCAACTACCACAGGTAAAGAAGTTACACCGCCAGAAGTGACGGTCAAGACTACAGTGCCTCTATCTGCTCTAACACGCTTCTCAGGTGAAGTTTGGAAATGTAGAGGATTTATCAATCAGTGTTGCATGCACTTTTATCTGCAACCTAACCATTTTCCTACAGCATATGCAAAACCACCTATATCCTTTCGTATCTGGACGGAAGAGTGCTGGCTTGGGCCTCACCGCTGTGGGAGTGCAATGACCCTATCCTGAATGATCTTGCCGGGTTTCTTGAACTGTTCAAATCAGTATTCGATAACCTTGCCTGGTACTCGACAGCTGGATCAACCTTGGTTCATCTAAAACAAGGTAATAAACCTTTACCAGACTTTGCCATTGAATTCAAGATGTTGGCTTCTGAATTACATTGGGACCCTAGATGCCTGAAGACCCTCTTATTTGAAGGCCTGAACTCCCGGTTGAAAGATGAGCTGGCAGCTCGAGAAATGCCTGAAACCTTAGCAGAACTGATGAAGTTGGCAACAAGGATTGATCGCCGACTTTGCGACAAGGATCAAGAGGTCAAGAGCCCCAGAAGACCACCTCAGGGAGAGACTCGAGTCAAGTCTGTACCCAGGCCTATACCTCCAGGTCCTGTTGCGGGCGAAGAAGAACCAATGCAATTGGGCCACAGTCATTTGACTTCTAAAGAGAGACGAACTCGAAAGAGGTTAGGACTATGCATGTATTGTGGACAAGCTGGTCATGCTGTTCAAACATGTCCTATATGTCTGGGAAACTGGCAGACCTAAGTCCTGTGGGAGGACTCTTCTTAGGTCTAACTGCACCCTGTCCTCCACTCTCTCTTCCAGTATCCTTAATCTGCGGACCTCTAGAATACCAGACCCTTGCCTTAGTGGATTCTGGGACAGGGGGAAATTTCATTTTGAAACGTCTAGTGGAACATTTGCGGATCCCCACCACTACCATGCCGTCTCCTCTACTTTTGTTCTCTATTCATGGAGAGCCCTTACCGGATGAAGTAACCCTGCTTACAGAACCAGTAAGCTTACGTACTGGTGCTCTTCATACAGAAACTATTTCCTTCTTTGTGCTAGAGAAGGCCATGCACCCTTTGGTACTTGGGCTACCGTGGCTGCAGAAACATATGCCACAATTCAACTGGGCCAATTTGGAGCTTTCACGTTGGGGTCCAGATTGCCATGGCATAACACACTAACTGCCAGACTAAAACAGTAAAACCCCACACATGAAAAGGCAATACTGCAAATATTACACCAGGCCCTAAAACACCAATACACTTCCTATTAGGAAAATAGAACAAGTTAGGCTGTTATAGATCCCTACATAGAAAATATATGCAAGCAGAATATCTCACCTTGGCCACATATGCAGAACACAGATAAGGCGTTCACCAAATGTAGAACAAAGTGACAATAAAGTATAAACAGAAAAATGCAGACAAAGACTGAACTGGAAACCGAAATGAGACAGATTCTGTATGCAGTGCAGCAATGTAAAAACAAATATTTCTTAAAAAAAAAAAAAAAAGCAAGCACTAAAATTCAAGAATTATAAAACATAAATCATAATAGTAAAATCATACTAATAAAAAAAAGACCCAGGAGAAGGACCGTTACTAGTAGACAAGATCGTAGTTGAGAATGGGGCATACGAAACTCCATTTACAAAATAGAATGTATGGGAAGAGCTGGGCAAACTAAAAGTGGACAAGGTGCTGGCGGGTCTGCTGAAAGACCATTTGAGTAGATTCCTGGAAATGGGAGTGGTGCCGCCGGATTGGAGAAGAGCGATGCTGGTCCCGCTTGAGGAGTGGGAGCAGAGAGGAGGCTGGAAACTAGAGACTGGTTAGCCTCACATCAGTAGTGGGAAAATTAATTGGGACACTGCAATCTACAATCTGGTGGGTTGCTGGACCCGAGGCATCATGGATTAACCAGAGGAAGCTCCTGTCAGTCAAATCTGATTGATTTTTTTGATTAGGTGACTAAAGAATTGGATCGAGGAAGAACACTTGATATGATCTACTTGGATTTCAGCAAAGCTTTTGATATGGTCCTGCATAGGAGGCTTGTGTATAAAATGAAAGGCTTAGGAGTCAGCACCAAGGTGGTGGCATGGATTACAAACTGGTTGACCAATAGAAGACAGCGTGTAATGGTAAATGGAACCTACTCTGAAGAGACAGCCATGTTAAGCAGAGTGCCACAGGGATTGTTGCTGGCACCGGTTCTGTTCAATATCTTTGTGAGTGACACTGCGGAAGGGATAGAAGTTAAAGTATGTCTATTTGCAGATGATATTAAGATCTGCAACAGAGTGGACACACCTGAAGGTGTAGAGAGGATGAAAAATGATTTAAGAAAGCTGGAAGTATGGTTGAAGATTTGGCAGCTGGGATTAAATGCTAAAAAGTGCAGAGTCATGCATCTGGGATGTGGAAATCCAAAAGAGCTTATGTGTTGGGAGTGAAAGACTGAGGTGCTTGGACCAAGAGAGATCTTGGAGTGATAGTACCTGGGGATCTGAAAATGACAAAGCAATGTGACAAGGTGATAGCTAAAACCAGAAGAATGCTGGGCTGAATAGAGAGAGGAATAACCAGTAAGAAAAAGGAGGTAATAATTCCCTTACATGTCCTTGGTGAGGCCTCATCTGGAGTTGTGTGTTCAGTTCTGGAGCCCATATCTCAAAACGTATAGAGACAGGATGGAGGCTGTCCAGAGAAGGGCGATGAAAATGGTGTGGAGTCTGTATCAGTGTTGTGTTTGTGGCATTGTGTGGACCCTTAGTTGCAGTGGAGATGACTCCTCCCATGGGGAGGAGCCTCGTGAGGAACCACAGCGATAGGCTAAACACAGAGAGCGGACACTTGTAGGTGGAAAGTTTTATTGTACTGCTGTAGATAGATGGTATGAGGCAGGAAGGAAAGGCACTGGAGTCCGGCAAGGTGCCAATACGTTCTGACAGTCTCAGATGTAGAAGTCTCACCCAGATGTTCAAGGTAGATAGGAACCCGTGGTGCGGGATAAGCCGAGCCTGGTGGGTGAAGTGGAGAACCGGATCATAGAGGTACTCACTGGAGCGTAGTGCGTCTTCCTGGCAATGACGATGGTGGTGTTATGAACCCTGCCCGCGAAGCTAACCCCCGTGAGCAGGCCCTGCTCACCTCACCCTTTGCTACCCGACTCGGCAAGGACGCTGCTAGAGTCGAGCCTTCCCTTGCGGCTGGAGCCACGGACGTTGTTGCCCTTCACGGCCTGGAGGCCGCCCGTTCTGCCTGCCCTTGTTGCGGCCCGAGTCGCGGACTTTCTACCTCTTGTGGCACGGTGCCGCCATCCTCTTCGCGGCAGGAGGCCGCATCCCTGGGCTCGATTGGCGGCTGGAGCCGCCCCCGGGGCTTACTGCAGCAGCTGGAGCCACTGCCATCATCGGGGCCTGTTCTCTAGGCCCAGCCCTGTTGATACGCACGATGTCGTGCAGGACCGCTGTCCACGGTCCTGCACAGTTCCTGCTTCCTTCTTCCTAGGCGCACGGCTGCGCCTCTCTTCTGTATTTAAAGGGCCAGAGACAGGAAGTGTGCTGGCCCCACCTTTGGACTTATTTCCTGCCTAGCCCTATAAAAGGGCTGTCTTCGCATTACGTCTTCACCTTGCATCGGAGTTACTTCACTCTGGAGGCTCCTGCCTGCCAGAGTGAAGTAACGTCAGGTCTTCTTCGTGGAGCTCCTTCGTTTCGTCTCTTCATGTCAAGTCATGTTTCGTGCCTGAGGTCCTAGTCCAAGTGTCCTGGTGTTTTGCCTCCTGGTGTCCTGCCCTTCTTGGTGTTCGCTTCAGCGCTCCTGAGCCTTCTGGTCCTGTCAGGCCCGGCTCCCTCGGATGACGTCTTGCCCGAGCGTAGAGTGTCCTGCAGGAGGAATTCGTTACTGTGCTCCTGAGCCGTCATGTCCTGCCAGCCTTCGTGGTGCTTCGGACGACATCTGGCTCCGGAGTCCCACCTCGATTGGATTCTTCCCTGCGCTCGTCCTTTTCTCCGCATGGTCCGCGACCAATCCATTGGGTCCGCCCATGAAGGTGGGCTGAGTAGGGCGCCCTGAGAGACAGTGCCAATGTCCTTCCGCCCAATTTCTCTTGTTGTCTGGACTTCATCAAGTTCCTAGTCTCTGATGTCGTCGCATCAACCCTGGTCCAGAATGCCGTTGCATCGACCCTGGTCCGTGATGTCTTCGCATCAGCCTTGGTGTCATGTCTTCAGCAACCCTGGTATCATGTCTTCAACCCTCGTCTGCGATGCCGTTGCATCAACCTTGGTGTCATGTCTTCATGTCAAGGCCCGTCTGTCCTCGTCCTCAGGCCAGGCCTGCTGCTCCATGCTGATCTAAGCGGCAGGTCCGAAAGGGCTCGGAATGGGCAGAGGACCATTCAACTTCCAACATCATGTTGTTGGCCTTGGGAGCTTGCAGGCCTGGCAGAGGGTAAGACAGTCAGCCATGCTGGAACACGCTGTCAACCCTCGGTTTGGCCCTGGATCCGTCTGGGTTCGGGCTGAGGCCCAAGGACACACTAAAACACCCGCTACATAACAGGTGGGACCAAAGATCCGTGGTGCAGGATACAGTGGACTGTTAGGCCCTTGAGGAGCGAGTACCTGATAGTATAGAAGATCCTGAAATAAAGAGAGAGACCCCCGAGGAGCGGTTGTCAAATTAGTAGAAACCCCAAAGGGTAGTTGGAAATGAGAGGCCCCAGAGGAGTGGGTGTCTAGAGCTTCGTCAGGAGCGAAATTCCCCAGAGGGTAGTGAGGTGTCTAAGCGAGCAGCTTAGAGCGGTCAGAGTAGCTAAACCGAAGTCCTTGCTAACTCAAGATAGGTAGCGTAGCGGAGGCTTAAATACCCAGAGGTATTGACGTCGTGCGGTGGAGATGCCCCCAAGGTTCCCGCCATGACGTGTACATAGGCGTAGGCAACATGCGCGCGCACGCCCTAGGAGGCCACGGGAAGGAGCATGGCGGACTGGGATGCCCATGCTGAATTGGAGCCTCTGAGGGTTTCGGCACTCGAGGCAGCCATCTTGCCCAAGAAGGAGGACAAGTATAGAAAAGACGTAAGGCAGAGCGGTCGCAGCCGTCTGCGACCAACGGATGCAACAACGGAAGACCTATGAGGAGAGGCTGAAGGATCTGAATATGTATCCCTGGAAGAGAGGAGGTGCAGGGGAGATATGATACAGACCTTCAGATACCTAAAAGGTTTCAGTGATGTATGGACTTCAAACCTTTTCCAATGGAAAGAAAGCAATAGAACTAGGGATCACAAAATGAAACTCCAGGGGAGATGACTCAGAACCAACGTCAGGAAATATTTCTTCACAGAGAGGGTGGTGGAGGCCTGGAATGTCCTTTCGGAAGAGGTAGTGAAGAAGAAAACAGTCAAAGAATTCAAAGGGGCAATGGATAAACGCTGTGGATCTGTAAAGGCTAGAGGATGGAAATGAGATAAGTGTGCAGTGGGGTAAAGTGCTGGTACAGCAGTTACTACCCTTAGCAGTAGGCATGGAGATTACTACCCTTAACCAATATGCTTTGATGCTTTTAATGCAACTGCAGAATTTTTCCCCTCTTAGATGGCAGGGGGAAAAGAAGAATTGGATTCAGACGACAATTGAGGGCCCCAACTTCCATGGTCTGGGATACTGATATACAAACATAAGGGAAAAAGCACAGGACTGCTTCTATGGCCAAGTCTTAAAGGAACCAGCAAGTGGGGGTCACTTGCTGGTGCGGTGGTTATTACTCTTAACCAAAAAGCCTTGATACTTTTGATGCAGCTCCAACACTGCTCTGTTTCAACGGCAAGGGAAACGAGGAATTGGATTTAGACAGCAAACAAAGAGGGTCCCGACTCTTACGGTCTTGGGGAACTGATAAGCATGGGGATAACTTGCACAAAGCAGCAGTTACTACCCTTAACAGAAGGCATGGGATTACTACCCTTATCCAGCAGTTGTTTTTGATGCAACTGCAACATTGCTCTCTGCTTCAAAGGAGGGGGGGGAGTATAAGGAAGAGGAATTTGGATTCAGAGCAACCAACACGAGCCATGACTTTTTTTTTTAATTTATGCATTTTTCAAATACATTTCAAGAAATTACTTAAAGTGCAAACAAAGACATAATAGAAAATAACAAATCAAAGAAAAAAAGGAAAAAAAAACATACAATTATCTCTTATAATCTAAGTCCTCTGTAAGGGATTCAATATCACAACACAGGAAAAATACTTTGCAATCTTAACAGGAAAAGAACTAGCATACTACGAAGAGCAAATTTAAATATTAACAGGCTAATTGCTGGAATCTTACGCTCTACTGGAAGCGATAGGGGAAGAACTTAAAACAGCTGGTACTTTGTCGCTCAAGAAAGAGGAAATGTTGTGAAGGTAAAAAGAAAAGATATGAAACATTCTGGTATTTAATAATGCATTTGCAAGAAAACAAGCAGGAAAAAAGCACCCAGTTCTAATACTCTGGGCTTTAACAATAAGAACTGCTTCCTTTTTCTTTGTCTAGCTAGATCTGGATAAACACAGACTTTAAGATCCAAAAAGGTATCCAGACGATGAAAGAAAAACATCCTCATAATCCATTCTCTGTCAGATTCCAGAAGAAAGGATACAATAAATGTAACAGGCGTAATCAATGCCTTCTGAGTGGTTTCCAATATATTAGTCAGATCCAACTGGGGCGACTCGATAGGTGTAAGAATCTGGATCCCCTTAGAATCAGGAGGACCCGTTTTAAACGGTGGAATATAGTACATTCTTGAGATAAGGCGTAATGCTTGCTCAGGAATTTTAAGAATCTCAGTCAAATACCTTTTCCACATATCTTTTGTAGTTACTAAAGGATCTTTGGGAAAATTAATAAAATGGAGATTACTTCCCAGCACTTGATTTTCTAAATATTCCAACCTATTTGAAGTAAACTGATTTTCCTTAATCTGATTATGTTGAATATCTGCGATACATCCAATATACTTTTTCAGAGAGTCACAGGTATTCTTATTCGTATTGACAGCATTTTCAACAGTTTTTAAACGATCAAGCATACTCAAGGAACTGACTATCGGGATTATCTGGTTAAATATGTTGCTATTCAAAGTCTGTATCGCGTCCCAGATAGCATCAAAGGTAATTAAGGGAGGTCGTACCAGCTCCAACTTGTGAATACCGTAAAAGGTAAATCAGAGACTTCTCTTACCATTCTACACAAGGCAGAATTTCCAACAATGCCCTTGGCTCCTCCAAGCGTTTCAGGCAGTTCTGGGGAAATCCCACACATGTTCACAGCCTCACACCACGGGCCGATGCCTTCCCCATCTTCGGGCGATGCAATTCCATGGGGTTGGTTTAAAGATCTTGCCTCAGCAGAGTCAGCCAGAGCCATCTGTTCTTCCGGTGATAAAGTTGTTACTAACTCTGAGAGAGAGTCCAGTCCAACTTCCTCCCGAGCTCTCTCCAATGAGTCGACTCCGGGAGTCAAAGCTCCCTGCTGCATATGGGTGTCCATCGGGCCCAAAACTTGAATTGGTGAAGAAATGGACAAGGCCTTTCGTTCTCTGGCCTGCCATTTCCTAGCAGAATGAGGTGTATCCAGAAAGAAACAAGGACTCGATAGCAGCAGCCTCAAGTGTGTCCGGCTAGATCGGCCATCTTGGATCCTGTCACCATGACTTTTTACAGTCTGGGGTACTGATGTGCAGACATTAAGGAAAAAAACATAGGACTGCTTCTACGGCCAAATCCATAAGCAAAGCACGTCAAGCAAAACTGACTGATGCATGGGGGTAACCTGCACGGCATGGCAGATACTACCATGGGACGTTTGCTGGGCAGACTGGATGGACCATTGGTTCTTTTCTGCCATTTCTATGTTTCTATGTAAAAAAATATAAATATTTCAAAACAGATGATTATTAGAACATCCATTAAAAATTATAAAAAATTTTAAATTTTTTCAAAACACCAATAAAATTTCAAAACAGCAGACATCAAATAACACCCAATAATTAAAACAAATAAGTATTTAAAAATCCCCTGCTCTCCATATGTGGGAATTTTTTTATTTCTACTCGCCATGAGAATGCTATGGAATTAGTGGCAGGAAGGGTGTATAAACTTTCTCCTCTCTCATATACACACACACACACACACACAGACTCTCTCTCTCTCTCATAGACATGCACACACAAATCTCTCTTGTGCCCTGCTTCTACCCCTATCGTCTCCAGAATGCCTCCTCCTTTCACTCCAGAAGATTCCCTTCCTCTGCCCTGCATCATCCTGACTACCCACCATTCCCCTGAGTCCCTCTCTGCTCTTCAACTTCTGCTCACCATTTCCATGACCATCTTTCCAGCATCCCTCCTTTCTCTCTCTCCTTCTGCCTGTCATTCCCTCTGTCCCTTCCCACTGTTCTGCCCAGCAGCATCAGCATCTACCTTCCATCTCCTCCTGCTCCCAGACAGCAATCCTTCTTCCTTTCTGGCATCGGTTTTCTTCTTTGAATCAGCCAGCCCAGCATGGAACTGGAAATGGCAGCAGAAGGTGGTGGCTGTAGAACTTTCTCCTTCCAGCTGGATGGTAGGCCCAAAGAAATGATGTTTCTGCTCAGGTGATGCATGTTCCAAGCTCAAGAGTCAATGTCGCTCTGGGGCTGGAGGAGACTGGGTAGCACTGCAGGAGAAAGGTAAGGCTGTCCCCAGCAATCTGGTCTGCTGCAATTATTTCAGCCGCCTTGCCAGCACCCTTGGCCTTGTAGGTAGTGGAGGTGGCAATGAAGGGGCCAGAGGCAGGCAGGGCCCACCGACCCCCAGATCCTGCTCTGTTTCCTGCTGGACCTGCTGCTGCTCATCAATGTGCTCAAGAACCGTAAAGGCCTATTTATCACCTTCTGGCTATTTTCTTTCAGGTCGGCCCAGCAAATGGAAGAGGATGAAGAGGCTGCAGCAGCACACACCTCTCTCCTGCCTTCTTTTTCTGCTTCTGTTGAGAGAATTGATGCAGGACCCACTGGGGCCAATTGAAGGCAACGGCCAGCACAGGCTAGCCTGAGTCCCTTCTGTACCAGCACTAGACTGAACATTACAGTGTCCGGTTACTGGTGTAATCAGACGCTGGACCTAGAAATGAAAAAAACGGACATTTGGTAACCCAACTGAGACTCTGGGCACTAACTGTTTGGACACGGGCCCCATGTGCCCAGAGATAACAACGCCTCTGGTATCAAAAGATATGCTGAAATCCAAGAATACCAAATCCAGCGCATATTCCTGATCTAATTCCTTTGTCACCCATATAAAGAAATCAATTGGGTTTGACATGATTGGCCTCTGGTAAAACCATGCTGCTTTGAATCTTGCAACACATTGCACTGTAGATTGTTCACAAGTCTTTCCTTCAGTAGCATCTCCATTAATTTTTCTCACTACAGAAGAAAGAACAACCGACCTGTAGTTTCCAACTTCTATTACTATTTTTATGAAGAGGGACATCTGCCCTTCTCCAGTCCCATGGAACCATTCCCATCTCCAAAGATTTATTGAACAGGCCTTTCAATGGACCTGCCAAGACCTCTCTGAGCTCCTTTAATATTCTAGGATGCAATCCATCCAGCCCCATGGCTTTGTCTTTTAGTTTCATTAGTTCTATGCAGACACTCTTCCATAAACGATGTTGTATCCACCTCACTCCCATATGGATGTCAGAGTAAGGGTGGACGGGGAAAAAAAACGTATTCATTGTCTTTTCTGACGAGTGCCATCTTTGATATGATCAATCATGCTCCTCCTTGATTGCCTAGAAGAGATTGGCCTGACTGACACTGTACTAAATTCAGTTCATATTTGATACATTGTTGTTACCAGGTTCAATGAGGTTCCTAACTTTCTACTCTGATCTCTCATGTTCTAGTGGTCTTCAAGTTTCTGTCTCCCTTTTCATATATTTCTGTCTCCTCTAGCTACTCTTATTCAAAATTGTAGCTTTAGGCCTTCAATCTATGCTGTTGATTTACAAATCCAGTTTTCTTTGATTCTAAATCTGACTACTCTGTGTCCAAACTGAATAATTCCCTTGACCAGGTTGTGTGGAAAATGCCAAGGGAAAGAACTTGGGTTTGTATATCTCAGCTGAAGTCTAAGTTAAAAACTTAAAGAAAAGTTTGTAATATCATGCAATCAGCTGAGACCAGTTAAGATCAATAAAAGAGGAACTTTATCAATTTGCATGTAAAGTAATAAACAGGTTACAGTCATTGACCAAATCTGGAGAGCTCCAAGTCTCACAGATGAAATTAACACTTTAAATATGATCCAGAAACATTGTGTTACGCTCTCCTCCTCTTGACGGATGGAGTTAGCAATCTGTTATGCTTTCCTCCTCCAGAAGGGAGGAGTTAGCTATCTGTAGATCTGTTAATGAACTGCTGTTAGATGCTCCTGTAAGGAAAGGAGGTAGCAATCTGATACCAATCTGCTAAGGAGTAGCAATCTGTTATTGATCAACTCTCCAAGGAAGAGGAGTTGGCAATCTTGTATAATGATACTCTTCTGAGGAGAGGAGCTAACAATAGGTATATTGTACTTCACTACTGAGATAGCAATCTATCATACCTCTGCTACGGAGTAGCAATCTGTATATATAAGCTGCTGGCAAGTCTCAAGTAAGAGGAGTAGCTGTCTATATAATACTTCCATGAGCGGAGTTAGTGGTCTGTAGTGCTTGGCTCCCACAGGGTGACAAGTGAAAGGAATGACCACTTGGAGGAAATGGTGAATCCCTGGGCCGATGGCAGATGACAGTACCCCCAGGAGGAGATCCTGAGAGGAACCACCGGCTAGGCTAGAATATGAGATAAACACAATAGTTCTTTATTAGACTGGAAGCTGGACCACCAGGGGTGGCAGTAGTGAGTCGCTGTGTTTGGCAAGGCTGAAGTCCTTCTAATCCTGGAATATAATCTCTGGGTCGCTGAGCTGTAGAGAGAGACTAGAAGTAGTGAGTAGACAAGATACACTGGATACAAGATGGTACACTCACAATAGTAGATGTCTGCAATGGTCTCTATGCCACAGAGAGTCTTCAGTACATTCAGGAACAGGAGCCGTAGGCGAGCACTGGTTCCCACAAACAGTCTGTAATATGAACTCACAATTGCTGTATATGAAATGGCTTCTAGAGTAGAAGAGAGTCTGTAAAAGATTCTAGGAACATGGGCCCTCATGGAGCGAGTACCGGTTCCTATCTGTAATCATGTCAATGTAACTCTAGATCTCTGTACCTGCGATAACGTCTTGGACGGAAGGGAGTCTTCAGAGCAATAGGATTGTAGGCCCTCGTGGAGCGAGTACCGATTCCTATGTAATAGGGATGTGAATCGTTTTCCATATCGTCTTAACGATAGAAATCGTGTGGCAGGGCAAGAAAATCGTCTTAGGCACGATTTTTTAGTTAAAAAATCGTTAAAAATCGTTTTTTCCGATTAGTGCGCACTAACTCGAGTTAGTGCGCACTAACGGGAGTTAGTGCGCACTAACTGAAAATGATACAATTTGACACTTTTCAGGTCAGTTAAGGTCAGTTTAGGAATGAATATGTATTCCTATTGGCTGCCCTCTTATTTATTCATGTTACCAAGTTTCCTACTGACAGTATATGGGGGATGGGAAATGGAAACAGTTGGTAGCTTGACAAAACAAGTAATGTGATCAGTCAGTGTGACTAGAACTTGTGCCCTAACCCTGATACCAGGGGTATTGTGATCTTCCTGCACACAGTGCCCTATCCCTATTAATACCAGGAGTGTTGTGATCTTCCTGCACACAGTGCCCTATCCCTAATACCAGGGGTGTTGTGATCTTCCTGCACACAGTGCCCTATTCCTGATACTGGGGGTGTTGTGATCTTCCTGCACACAGTGCCCTATTCCTGATACCGGGGGTGTTGTGATCTTCTTGCACACATCCCGGTATCAGGGATAGGGCACTGCGTGCAGGAAGATCACAACACTCCTGGTATTAATAGGGATAGGGCACTGCATGCAGGAAGATCACAACACTCCTGGTATTAATAGGGATAGGGCACTGCATGCAGGAAGATCACAACACCCCTGGTATCAGGGATAGGGCACTGTGTGCAGGAAGATCACAATACCCCGGAGGAGTGAGGGTCAGGCAGCTCCCCCCTGTCTGTGAAGCCAGCCTCTCACTAGTAATGCAGGGAGGGAGCTGTCTCAGACTTCACCATCCTCCCCCCCCCCCCTCACCCACACACCATTCACTAGCTGGGACATGGGGGAAGTCAGGAGTGAGGGTCAGGCAGCTCCCCCCTGTCTGTGAAGCCAGCCTCTCACTAGTAATGCAGGGAGGGAGCTGTCTCAGACTTCACCATCCTCCCCCCCCCCCTCACCCACACACCATTCACTAGCTGGGACATGGGGGAAGTCAGGAGTGAGGGTCAGGCAGCTCCCCCCTGTCTGTGAAGCCAGCCTCTCACTAGTAATGCAGGGAGGGAGCTGTCTCAGACTTCACCATCCTCCCCCCCCCCCCCTCACCCACACACCATTCACTAGCTGGGACATGGGGGAAGTCAGGAGTGAGGGTCAGGCAGCTCCCCCCTGTCTGTGAAGCCAGCCTCTCACTAGTAATGCAGGGAGGGAGCTGTCTCAGACTTCACCATCCTCCCCCCCCCCCCCTCACCCACACACCATTCACTAGCTGGGACATGGGGGAAGTCAGGAGTGAGGGTCAGGCAGCTCCCCCCTGTCTGTGAAGCCAGCCTCTCACTAGTAATGCAGGGAGGGAACTGTCTCAGACTGGTATCAGGGTTAGGGCACTGTGTGCAGGAAGATCACAACACTCCTGGTATTAATAGGGATAGGGCACTGTAAGAGATGACTGTAGTAGATTGAATAAAGATCTGATGTTTCTGCTCTCCTCACACCAAACAAAAACAACACACAAGCAGAGAAGCCCTTCTTACAAAGCTGAGCTAGTGAGTTAAGTAGGAGGAAAAGTAAACATACTTGTGCCAGTGTGGCTACTTAAAAAATACACTTGCCAACAATCAATTACATATATTTGAACTGTGTACAGTTCCAGCCAGGACCACCTTTCTAAAATGCACAGTGATTGGCAAATTCAACATGCACTAGCATTTCAGGTGCCTGCTAACAAAAATAATAAACAAACAAGTTCTAGTCACGTGAGTGCTGATCATTACATTACTTTTTTTGTCAAGCATCCAACTGTTTCCATTTCACATCCCCCCAACCATTACCTCAGTATTAGCCTTGGTAACATCAATAGATAAGAGCACAGCCAGCCAATAGGAATACATACATACATATTCATTCCTAAGTGACCTTTACTGACCTGGGAAGTGTGAACACTTTGTTTCATTTTCTGTTGGTGTTCGTTAGTTTCCAGTTCCATTTCCCATCCCCCCAACCATCACCTCAGTGGTAACCTTGGTAACATCAATAGATAAGAGGGCAGCCAGCCAATAGGAACACATATTCATTCCTAACTGACCTTCAGTGACCTGGAAAGTGTTTATTTGTATCATTTTCAGTTAGTGCGCACTAAATCGAGTTAGTGCGCACTAACGGGGAGTTAGTGCGCACTAACTCGAGTTAGTGCGCACTTACACGATTTAACGATTTTTAACGATAAATCGTTAGAATTTCTATTGTATCGTGTTCTATAACGATTTAAGACGATATAAACATTATCGGACGATAATTTTAATCGTTGAAAAACGATTCACATCCCTACTATGTAATAGAACTCACTGTGTTCACGTTCGCGATCGCTTCCAGGCAATGAGGAGTCTTCCTAGTGTTCTGGCAATCTGAAATCAAGAAGAGAGTGAAGCCCCCGTGGAGCGGGTACTCCTGGTAAGTTTGAAAAGGCCGAGCAGTGGAGAAAGATTCCCCTCGCTGACTCGGATCGTTGTTGCAAGTATAGTGGACTGCTGAAGCAAGTCCTGTTGGAGTTCCTTGCTAACTCGTTAGAGGATAGCAAACAAAGACCTTTTAAAGAACAAATGGATGATGTCACTACGGGGAGATGCCCCTAGGTTCACGCCCTTGCTGGTACAAAGTCTGGAGCACGCACGCGCACTTTCGTCATCAGGAACATGGCAGATCCCTAGTGTCAGGCCAGCCCAGGGGAGCCGGGACCAAGAGGCGGAGAGAAGCCACGGCTGAATCTGTCCGACAGAGCCGAAGGGAGTCGCATCCCAGGTGGAGAGGGTGGAGCGAGGGGTGAGAAGAGGCACGAATGCAACACATTGATAAGCTTTAACTAAATCAGCAACTAAATATCTTAGTATTTATACTTTATTCTTACTAATACCTATGCATAAGCTTATGTTTTGTCTACATGTTTTTAACAGACAATTTAACCAGTAAACAACTTACTTATTTCTATAAAAAGTATAACTTTAGCCTCTAAAGAAATATACTTTTAATTAAACCCTAGCTGTACAACATTTCTGATTCTCTGGCCTTCAGTTGTTTCCAGCAGCCATCTAATTCAACAAAGCAATCTCAGATTTTTAGGACAAAAGTCAGAACCATTAACAAGGGAATCCAAGCCTGGATTCCAGAAATTTATGACAGTTGCTTCCTGGCCACAAACAAAATTAATCTTTTAAAATCAGCTCTGTGGCTCAGGCTGATGACTTCCCCTCCATCAGTTTTCCCTGTTAGGAACTCCAATTCCCCTAAACAATGTTGTCCATTAGGTGTTTATCTAGATACTAAGTTATCTATGACCAACCATATTTCTTCTGTTCAAAAATGTTTTTTCTCTTTAAGATCTGACCATCATGCCTTAGTCATTTCCAGAATCAACTATTGCAACTTTTTTTTGGGTCTGCAAGTTTTTCAGATTAAACGTGTTTGATTACTTCAAAATATGACTGCAAAGGTGATACACAGGTTAAGGAAATTCGATCACATTTCTCCTATGCTTCATGAGTTGCAGTGGCTGTCATTCTTCTGTAATATTAGGTTTAAGATCATTTGTCTTACTTTTCATGCCCTTCATATTGGCATTTCCTTGTATCTGTCTAAGTTGTTGATTCC
Organism: Rhinatrema bivittatum; assembly: GCF_901001135.1. Lineage (NCBI taxonomy): Eukaryota > Metazoa > Chordata > Amphibia > Gymnophiona > Rhinatrematidae > Rhinatrema > Rhinatrema bivittatum. The sequence continues at coordinate 31,949,964 of NC_042622.1, read as the reverse complement.
CTCTATTCCTATTAGGGCTCTTCATCTCAGAAAATGTATTTGAAAGTGCTTCTGCTGTCTTGATTAGACTCAAAATGACCCACAAATCTTCTTTAAGCAACCAGGCTCCTCTGCTCTGGAATTTCCTCCCGGTAGATCAGAGCCTTCCAAACTGTGTTTCGCGACACGTTAGTGTGTCGTCTGCAGTGTGAAGGTGGGTTGCGCGAATATAGCACGTTAAAGCCCGGTCCACGTAGCAGTCAGCATGTCGGAAGCCGCTCCCCTCCAGCATCATGCGCCTGTGACGGCACGTGACGCCACGCCGTCAACTTTGACTGCACACAACGCAGCGCTAACGTTGGCCAACTGAAATAAGCAATACCGACTTGCATACAACTATCTGTTTCATCGGGGTAAAATGGCCAAGTTTCGAATTAAGAAAAGAAAATCTGAAGAAGACATTTGTGATGAACAAAATGTATCGACTATAGAGAAAACTACACAAAATCAACTGTTGAACGGTCTGTATTAATAAGCAAGAAGTGTAAAGAAAAATTTCCATGCCTCATTTATACAATGCAGATTATATACATAGAAACATAGAAATGACGGCAGAAGAAGACCAAACGGCCCATCCAGTCTGCCCAGCAAGCTACGCACTTTATCCATTTTTATTTCCCTTTTTCTCTCTCCCACCTGTTACTATTGGCTTCCAGTACAACTGGGGTTCACATTTTCTGGTAATGAAAACAATCTTTGTCCCCAGTGTTTAGTTTGTGGGATGATACTTGCAAATGAAAGTATGGTACCAAACAAATTAAAGCGCCATTTTACCTCAAAACACAGACATTTGTCAGAAAAGCCAGTAGAATACTTTATTGAACTTTCAAAATCTATAAAGAAGCAGTCTGCATCATTCAGCAAAAGAATCCAAGATTATGATTGGATGTCTTCATCAGAGAAAGCTCAAAAAGCAAGTTACTTAGTTGCTCAAATAATTGCCAAAAATAAGGAGCTGAAACCACTATAAAGGAATCTTGCTGTGCTATTGTTCGAACAATGTTTGGGCCCGAATTTGAGATAGAAGTTAATAAAATCCCTTTGGCAGATAACACGATTGGAAGACGTATTCAAGACATGTCTATTGACATTAAGTGTCAAATGAAGGATATTTTTCAAGATGATAATATGCTTTTTACATAGCATTTAGATGAATCAACAGATGTCAGTGGGTTAGCACAATTATTGGTTTTTATACGTTTCATTCATGCTGACAGAATTATTGAGCAATTCTTGTGTTGTCTAGAACTTCCAATGAGAACTAGAGGTGAAGGTATATTTAAAACATTAGATTGCTTCATGAAGGAAAATAATTTGCAATGGCTAAATTATATAGGAATATGCACAGATGGCGCTCCTTCAATGGTTGGTTCAAAGGTTTTACAGCTTTAACAAAGAAAGAGAATTAAATTATTGGGGTAGATTTTATAAATCTACGTGCGCGCGAACAAAAGTACGCTGGATTTTATAAGATACGCGCGTAGCCGCGCGTATCTTATAAAATCCGGGGTTGGCGCGCAAGGGGGTGCACATTTGTGCAACTTGCGCGCGCCGAGCCCTGCACGCGCTGCCCGTTCCCTCTGAGGCCGCTCCAAAATCGGAGTGGCCTCGGAGGGAACTTTCCTTCTTCCCCCCCGCACCTTCCCCTCCCTTCCCCTACCTAACCCACCCCCCCCCCCTACCTTTGTTGCTAAAGTTACTCCGGCCGGAGGCAGGCGTAACTCTGCGCGCGCCGGCAGGCTGCTGGCGCGCCATCACCCGACCCGGGGGCTGGTCCGGAGGCCTCGACCATGCCCCTGGGCCGGCACCACGCCCCCGACACACCCCCAGAACGCCCCAAAATTCACGCCGCCCACCCAACACGCCCCCCCCCCCTTGCGAAGCCCCAGGACTTACGCGCGTCCCGGGGCTTGCGCACACCGCCGAGCCTATGCAAAATAGGCTCGGCGTGCGCAGGGCCGTTTTAGAAGGGTTACGCGCATACCTTATGCGCGTAACCCTTTTAAAATCCGGCCCATTATAATTACTCATTGCTTTTTGCATCACGAAGCACTAGTCATGCAAAGCATTGGTAATAAATTAAGGGCCTTATTTTCCAAACGGATCGCACGCAATAAGGGATGTTTTGCACGCGAAAAGTCCCTTATCGCGTGCGATACCAAAATGGGGGCAGAGTCGGCCCTGGAAGAGGAGGAGTCGGGGCACCACCGGGGCCGACTCCACGAAGATGCCGCGGACGACGAAAAGGTAAGGCCCTTTTCGCGTCCAAGTTCGCGCCCAATAGCTACACCTTCTATGGTGGCGCTATTGGGTGCGAAACCAGCAGCAATCGCACCGCAGCGGTGCGATTGCTGCCGGCTAGCGCAGGACTGCCCCCCCCGTTTCGGCCCCCCGCCCCTCATTTCCTAAAGTATCGCAGGCCTGAGATACTTTAGAAAATGAGGCCCTAAGAAAAGTTATGGATCAAGTGGTTCAAATGGTCAATTACATTAAAAGTAGACCTCTTAAATCAAGATTATTTGCTCATATTTTTTAAGAAATGGGAGCAAAATTTAAAAACCTTATACTACACTCAGAGTTTGGTGGCTCTCAAGAGGTCGAGTGCTTTGTTGTATATACAAATTGAAGGAAATGATGCTTAAACCTTTTGAGGAAAATCAGCAAAATAAATAAGAACATAAGAACATAAGAAAATGCCATACTGGGTCAGACCAAGGGTCCATCAAGCCCAGCATCCTGTTTCCAACAGAGGCCAATCCAGGCCATAAGAACCTGGCAAGTACCCAAAAACTAAGTCTATTCCATGTAACCATTGCTAATGGCAGTGGCTATTCTCTAAGTGAACTTAATAGCAGGTAATGGACTTCTCCTCCAAGAACTTATCCAATCCTTTTTTAAACACAGCTATACTAACTGCACGAACCACATTCTCTGGCAACAAATTCCAGAGTTTAATTGTGCGTTGAGTAAAAAAGAACTTTCTCCGATTAGTTTTAAATGTGCCCCATGCTAACTTCATGGAGTGTCCCCTAGTCTTTCTACTATCCGAAAGAGTAAATAACCGATTCACATCTACCCGTTCTAGACCTCTCATGATTTTAAACACCTCTATCATATCCCCCCTCAGTCGTCTCTTCTCCAAGCTGAAAAGTCCTAACCTCTTTAGTCTTTCCTCATAGGGGAGTTGTTCCATTCCCCTTATCATTTTGGTAGCCCTTCTCTGTACCTTCTCCATCGCAATTATATCTTTTTTGAGATGCGGCGACCAGAATTGTACACAGTATTCAAGGTGCGGTCTCACCATGGAGTGATACAGAGGCATTATGACATTTTCAGTTTTATTCATCATTCCTTTTCTAATAATTCCCAACATTCTGTTTGCTTTTTTGACTGCCGCAGCACACTGAACCGACGATTTCAATGTGTTATCCACTATGACACCTAGATCTCTTTCTTGGGTTGTAGCACCTAATATGGAACCCAACATCGTGTAATTATAGCATGGGTTATTTTTCCCTATATGCATCACCTTGCACTTATCCACATTAAATTTCATCTGCCATTTGGATGCCCAATTTTCCAGTCTCACAAGGTCTTCCTGCAATTTATCACAATCTGCTTGTGATTTAAGTACTCTGAACAATTTTGTGTCATCTGCAAATTTGATTATCTCACTCGTCGTATTTCTTTCCAGATCATTTATAAATATATTGAACAGTAAGGGTCCCAATACAGATCCCTGAGGCACTCCACTGTCCACTCCCTTCCACTGAGAAAATTGCCCATTTAATCCTACTCTCTGTTTCCTGTCTTTTAGCCAGTTTGCAATCCACGAAAGGACATCGCCACCTATCCCATGACTTTTTACTTTTCCTAGAAGCCTCTCATGAGGAACTTTGTCAAACGCCTTCTGAAAATCCAAGTATACTATATCTACCGGTTCACCTTTATCCACATGTTTATTAACTCCTTCAAAAAAGTGAAGCAGATTTGTGAGGCAAGACTTGCCCTGGGTAAAGCCATGCTGACTTTGTTCCATTAAACCATGTCTTTCTATATGTTCTGTGATTTTGATGTTTAGAACACTTTCCACTATTTTTCCTGGCACTGAAGTCAGGCTAACCGGTCTGTAGTTTCCCGGATCGCCCCTGGAGCCCTTTTTAAATATTGGGGTTACATTTGCTATCCTCCAGTCTTCAGGTACAATGGATGATTTTAATGATAAGTTACAAATTTTTACTAATAGGTCTGAAATTTCATTTTTTAGTTCCTTCAGAACTCTGTGATGTATACCATCCGGTCCGGGTGATTTACTACTCTTCAGTTTGTCAATCAGGCCTACCACATCTTCTAGGTTCACCGTGATTTGATTCAGTCCATCTGAATCATTACCCATGAAAACCTTCTCCATTACGGGTACCTCCCCAACATCCTCTTCAGTAAACACCGAAGCAAAGAAATCATTTAATCTTTCCGCGATGGCCTTATCTTCTCTAAGTGCCCCTTTAACCCCTCGATCATCTAACGGTCCAACTGACTCCCTCACAGGCTTTCTGCTTCGGATATATTTAAAAAAGTTTTTACTGTGAGTTTTTGCCTCTACAGCCAACTTCTTTTCAAATTCTCTCTTAGCCTGTCTTATCAATGTCTTACATTTAACTTGCCAATGTTTATGCTTTATCCTATTTTCTTCTGTTGGATCCTTCTTCCAATTTTTGAATGAAGATCTTTTGGCTAAAATAGCTTCTTTCACCTCCCCTTTTAACCATGCCGGTAATCGTTTTGCCTTCTTTCCACCTTTCTTAATGTGTGGAATACATCTGGACTGTGCTTCTAGAATGGTATTTTTTAACAATGACACGCCTCTTGGACATTTTTTACTTTTGTAGCTGCTCCTTTCAGTTTTTTTCTAACAATTTTTCTCATTTTATCAAAGTTTCCCTTTTGAAAGTTTAGCACGAGAGCCTTGGATTTGCACACTGTTCCTTTTCCAGTCATTAAATCAAATTTGATCATATTATGATCACTATTGCCAAGCGGCCCCACCACCGTTACCTCTCTCACCAAGTCCTGTGCTCCACTGAGAATTAGATCTAAAATTGCTCCCTCTCTCGTCGGTTCCTGAACCAATTGCTCCATAAAGCTATAATTTATTCCATCCAGGAACGTTATCTCTCTAGCGTGACCCGATGATACATTTACCCAGTCTATATTGGGGTAATTGAAGTCTACTATACAGAAACAGTTAATAAGTATTGTGCAACGAACCACACTTATCTCACAAAACACATTGCAAAAGATTTTTTAAACTTTTATGTGCAGGAATTTATCTCACTATGTGGACCATCATACCACCCTTGGTTGATTCAGGCAGTAAGCCACGCTTTCAACCACAATGGGTCACTTTTTTTATTCATTTTTTGTCCATTTATAATAAAATGTCTTTTAACGATGTTAGAAGCGGAATTGCCTTACTTGAGCGGAGCGCCGCCGCTCAAGTAAGGCAATTCCGCTTCTAACATCGTTAAAAGACATTTTATTATAAATGGACAAAAAATGAATAAAAAAAGCAAATTAAATAAAGTAGAAAATTGAAGCAATTCAAAAGACTGTATCGGACCGATGATTAAAAGTGACCCATTGTGGTTGAAAGCGTGGCTTACTGCCTGAATCAACCAAGGGTGGTATGATGGTCCACATAGTGAGATAAATTCCTGCACATAAAAGTTTAAAAAATCTTTTGCAACGTGTTTTGTGAGGTAATTGAAGTCTCCCATTATTACTGCACTACAAATTTGGTTAGCTTTCCTAATTTCTCTTAGCATTTCACTGTCCATCTCACCATCTTGACCAGTTGGACGGTAGTATACCCCTATCACTGTAGTCTTCCCTGATACACAAGGGATTTCTACCCATAAAGATTCAATTTTGTATTTAGTCTCATGCAGGATGTTTATCCTGTTGGACTCTATGCCATCCCAGACATAAAGCGCCACACCTCCTCCCGACTGCTCCTCTCTGTCATTGCGATATAATTTGTACCCCGGTATAGCACTGTCCCATTGGTTATCCTCTTTCCACCATGTCTCTGAGATGCCAATTAAGTCTATGTCATCATTTAGTGCTACTGAAAACCCCAATACTCTTCACCTTGAACCAAAATATATAGACGCTGCACAGCTAACTATATCCGGAAATGACCATCATACTAGGCTTCCTCGTCAGGGCTTTCGCCTATTCAACTCGGCCTTGGATTTGGCATAGTTTTAAGTGCATAAGAAAAATATTTAAAAAATAGTTTTATCAACATGACCTATGATTATTTATAAGGCCGAGGTGAAGAGTATTGGGGTTTTCAGTTGCATTGGTTGATTTCCATTACTTTTCGTTCACAAACTCAAGTCCTACTCTATTGATTTGGAGATCATTTAGTGCTATACATTCTAATTCTCCCATCTTACTTCTTAGACTTCTGGCATTAGCATACAAACATTTCAAAGTTTGTTTTTTGTTTGTATTTTTATTCTGCTTTTTAATTGTATTTTTATTCTGCTTTTTAATTGATAGGGATAAGTTAGAATTTTTTAGCTCAGGTGAGTTTTTAGTTACAGGCACTTGGACTACTTTTCTAATTATTGGAACCTCACTGTCGGGATGCCCTAATTCTAATGCATCATTAGTATCCTTTAAAGATACATCTCTCCGAACCATGCGCTGCTGAGCGACTGTCGGCTTTCCCCTTTGTTCTAGTTTAAAAGCTGCTCTATCTCCTTTTTAAAGGTTAGCGCCAGTGATCTAATTCAAAGAAACTATGGTGCACAAAACTGGCATATCTTGCCGACATATTTGAACATTTGAATAAAAAACAGCAGTATACAAGGAAAAGGAGAAAATATTTTAACAGCGGTAGATAAAATTTGTGCTATGAGAGACAAGATGGCAATTTTGAAAAGGAAAAAGTGACAGAAGGAAATTTTGAAATGTTTTCCAAAACTGCTGTGAGCTAAAATGTGAAATCAGTTTGCTAATTGTTGACCATTTAGCATTGCTCAGAGAGAAAGTTCATCACTTCTTCACAAATATTGAAATCTAAGATTATGATTGGATCAGAAATCCATTTCTTTCAACTGCAACGATTGACTTTTCACTTATTGAAGAAGAAGAATTAGCTGAAATAAAAAATAATCAAAGTCTATTAATGATGTATGAAGAGGGTGACTTAGACAACTTTTGGATTCATGTTTCAAAAATGCTTCCAAACATAAGTAAAAAAGCGTTAAAAATTCTTCTGCAGTTTTCCACTACATACACTTGTGAAGAATCCTTTTCAACAATGACAAATTTGAAGACATTGAAACGTGGAAGCTTAAAAATGCTTGATGACAAAATGCGAGTGTCTTTATCTAATATTCCACCAAATATTCAAAAGCTGTGTTCATCCCATCAAGCTCATACATCTCATTAAAGAGGTAAATAGTTATTGATGTTATTCAATTTGTTTTATTATTGTTACTCATAAATTATAACAATAACATTAATCTTGGAATATTATATATTTTTAATATAAATGAAAGGTTTTCATGAGATAAATAAAATGTTTCACGACACAACCTATGTATATATTTATGGAAACATACATAAATTGTCGAAATACGTTTCATTCATTTAACCTTTAACCTCTGGTTTGCTAGTAGACTGAATGGCTATGTTGTGAAATTATGTTTGTCTAAAAAGTGGGTCACCAACATGAAAAGTTTGGAAAGCTCTGTGGTAGATGCTCGCACAGAAGTCAAATTATCTTAAGCTCAGAAAGACTGTAAAAGCATGATTATTACCCAGGCATTCAACTAAGGTTTGTGCTCCAAATTTGCAGGATACCTTCGTTTATTATGGGCTACTTTTTTAGTATTTAGCCTTTTATTTGTAGTTATTGTACTAGTTATTTGTCCTGATTCTTGCTGTTTTAATTATTTTATTTATTTATTCTATGTAATTTTAGGATTAGTATAAATTTATTATGTGCGATTTAAAGCTGTATTTTGTTTGTGTTTGTGGAATTTTATAATTTTTTTTGTTAACTGTTTGGTTACTCATTTTACAGGCAGTATAAAAATTGTAATAAATAAAATTAATGCACTCTTGCCGACAATCTGTGGTCCTTATCCAAAATAGTCTTTAGTGATACTAAACCAGTGGTTCCCAACCCTATCCTGGGGACTCCCAGCCAGTCGGGTTTTCAGGATATCCAAGATGAATACGCAGGAGAGAAAATTTGCATGTTATGGAGGCAGTGCATGCAACTTTTTTCTCATACATATTCATCGTGGATATCCTGGCTGGGGGGTCCCCAGGACAGGGTTGGGAACCACTGTTCTAAACAAATATTTGCTTAGCATTTCTGCTTTGTGCTTCTCTCTCTCCACACAGTGTTCCTTGTCACTTTTTTATCTGTCTTCCTTTCTCCAATAAATCTGAAAAATATCTTGTCCTCTCACTATTTCTTTAGCTATCTTTACTTCTGCTCATCCTTTTGCCATCCTTTCTTTCAATTTTATTAGATAGTCTACCCAGTGATCTACCGTTGTACTGTTTGAATGCCCATCATTTTGCCTTAATTTCTCAGCCATCTCTTTGGAGAACTATATCGGTTTCCTTTTCCTCATATTGGAGAAATTACTTACCTGATAATTTAGTTTTCCTTAGTGTAGACAGATGGACTCAGGACCAATGGGTAAAGTGTGCTCCTGATAGCAGTTGGAGATGGAGTCAGATTTCAATCTGATGTCAGCACTACATATACCCGTGCAGGAAGCTCTGCTCTTCAGTATTCTCCTCGAAAAGCAATAGTGGATATATGTGTGTTTGGATAACTTGGTTAACTTGATTAACTTGAACTAGTTGACGTGAATTGTAGCTGGAAACCGCCAGTGTCGTCAACCGAGAAACGCCGACACCCGGTAACTATGGGTGTCTTAACTAGGGGTAAGTCTGGCTTACCCGTGCTTGTCTTGCTCTCGGGGATTGTCACCTGAGGTTTCTGTATGTTGAGGCAGCCATGGGTGGGACACTGAGTCCATCTGTCTACACTAAGGAAAAAAAAATTATCAGGTAAGTAATTTCTCCATTTCCTAGCGTGTAGCAGATGGACTCAGGACCAATGAGATGTACAAAAGCTACTCCCAAACCGGGTGGGAGCTACTCCCAAACCGGGTGGCCCACTTAGTACTGCCCTTGCAAATGCTGTGTCCTCCCTGGCCTGAACATCCAGGCAGTAGAACCTCGAGAAGTCGTGAATGGAGGACCATGTCGCCGCCCGACTGATCTCAGCGGGTGACAGCATCTTGGTTTCTGCCCAGGACACTGCCTGGGCCCTTGTGGAATGGGCCTTGACTTGTAGAGGTGGAGGCTTGCCTGCCTCTATGTAGGCCACCTTGATTACTTCTTTGATCCAGCGGGCTATGAGGCTGCTTCCCCTTGTTTCTTCCTGCTGTGAAGGATGAATAGGTGGTCCATCTTTCGTATGGATTCTGATCTTTCCAGGTAGTGGACTAGGAGTCTGCCGATGTTAAGATGGCGTAGGCGGGTGTGAGTCTTCCGAGTCCTTATGCTCATCTGGAGATGGCAGCGAGATGGTTTGGTTTAGATGGAAATGAGAAACCACCTTTGGAAGGAAGGAGGGGACAGTGCGTAGCTGTATGGATCCCGGTGTGAGTCTGAGGAATGGTTCCTGACAGGATAGTGCTTGATGTTCGGAGATGCGACGGGCTGAACATATTGCCACTAGGAATGCAGTCTTCAAGGTCAGGAGCTTTAGGGACAGACTGCGTGTAGGTCTGAAGGAAGTTCCCACTAGGAAGTCTAGTACTAGATTGAGATTCCATAGGGGTACCGGCCACTTTAGTGGTGGTCGGATTTGCTTGACCCCTCTTAGGAAGCGGGAGATGTCTGGATGGGAAGATAGACTGATACCGTCCACTTTGGCTCTGAAACAGGCCAGCGCGGCCAGTTGAACCTTGATGGATTTGAGAGTCAACCCCTTCTTCAGGCTGTCCTGCAGGAATTCCAGGATCATGGGAATTTTGACTGTCCTTGGAAGGATGTCGCGGTCTTCACACCAGGCTTCGAATATTCTCCATATTCGTATGTATGTTAAAGATGTGGAAAACATGCGTGCTCGGAGCAAGGTGGCAATTACTGCCCTCAAGTAACCGCTCTTCTTCAGGCGAGTCCTCTCAATGGCCATACCGTAAGAGAGAATTGAGTTGGGTCTTCGTGGAGGATCGGTCCTTGCTGGAGCAGGTCCCTGTGTGGAGGTAGGCACAGGGGGTTTCCCTGCCAGAAGTCTTCGCATGTCCACGTACCACGGCCTTCTTGGCCAGTCCGGGCCACTAGGAGTACTAGCCCCCTGTGGTGTTCTATCTTGCGGATCATCCTGCCCAGTAGTGGCCATGGAGGAAAGGCGTACAGCAGATCTTCCTGTGGCCAGGTTTGGACGAGGGCGTTGATCCCCTGGGATTGAGGGTCTCATCTGCGACTGAAGAAGTTGGGAACTTGGGCGTTGGACCGGGTTGCCAGAAGATCCATGGCTGCGGTTCCCCAGCAGTTTATTATCAACTGGAAGGCTGTGGTTGACACGGGTATATGTAGTGCTGACGTCAGATTGAAATCTGACTCAGTTTCCAACTGCTATCAGGAGCACACTATACCCATTGGTCCTGAGTCCATCTGCTACAAGCTAGGAAATTGTATTTTTTAATGGCAAACGATATGCTGCCAATTTCATGGCTCCTTTTAGTTTGACCCACTGTTCTTCATCTACCACCTCTTTAAGGTACTTTCCCATTTTACCAAAGTCAGTATTTTTGAAATTCAGGACTTTGTGCGATTCCTCTCCAACTTGACCATTATATCAAACCTTAACATGGATGTCATCCATAAGCTCTCTGTCCAGTTCATCTCAATTGGAGAGTTGTAGAGTTCAATGATGTAGATGGAAGTGTGATCACCTCTTTTCAAGATAAACCAAAGTGCCGACTCTTTTCCCATTGCCTCCTGCATTTCAGTCACTTTGATATTTTAACATAAAGAGCTACTCCTCCCCTTTCTGCCAAAGCTATCTTTCCTTAGCAGACTATAGCCATGTATGGTGGTATCTCATTGTTGGAACTCATTAAACCACATCTTTGTGACAACAATATTTATTTATTTATCGAGTTTTATATACCATCGTTCGGTTTCGCCATCACAACGGTTTACAAAGTTTTGATGTTTAACAGAGTGTACAAAAATTCATATGCTTGTTAATAAAGATATCTTAGTCATTAAATCATAGTTTAGTTGTTAAATTGTACAGGTAAATCACTTGCTTTGGATTGATTCTACATGTTTATATGGGCTGGTAGGGAGGGAAGTTGTATCATAGGGTCATAGGGTGTTTTGGTAGGCTTTGGTGAACATCCAAGTTTTTAGTTCTTTTTTGAAGGTTTTTAAATTTTGTTGTGTTCTCAGTTCAGTTGGGAGGGAGTTCCATAGTTCAGGGCTTCCTAGGGATATGGCTCTCTTCTGAGTTAAGTTTGTGACGAGCAGGTGGAGTTTTTAATAGACCTTTGTTCACTGAACGGAGATTTTGGTTTGGTGAGTGGAGATTTATGGATGCACTTAGCCAATTTGTTTGTTTTTCATATATTATTTTGTGTATTATGGATACTATTTTGTATTCTATCCTGTATTTAATTGGTAGCCAGTGTAGCGAAATGAGAGTTGGAGTAATGTGATCATATTTTTTCGTTCCTGTGAGTATTCTGGCGGCTGTATTTTGAAGGATTTTGAGAGGTTGGATGGTGGTGAGAGGTAAGTTGAATAGCAGGGAGTTGCAGTAATCCAGGTTGGAGAAGATGAGTAGTTGGAGGCCTGTTCTGAAGTCATTGGGGGAAAGGTGTCATAGGGTTTTAGGAGTTTGTGATATCCGTCTTTGATTTTTGCGGAGATGTGGTTCTTGAAGGATAGTTCCTTGTCAATTATGACTCCTAGGTTGCGGGCATGGGTGACAGGGGGGATTGCTGTATTTTGATTCATTATGTTGAGTGGTGGTATGTGCATAGGGTTGTTCTTTCTATCCAGCATGATTATTTCTGTTTTATCAATGTTTAGGATAAGTCTCATGTTGGTTAGTAGTTGCTTTATTTTGGTGAGGTAGTTGGCTGTTTTTTTGTAGGTGTCTTCTAGAGAGTTTTGTATTGGGATAAGTATTTGGATGTCATCAGCATATAAGAAGTGAATCAGTTTAAGGTTTGTGAGGAAGTGGCATATCGGGAGAAGATAAATGTTGAAGAGTGTCGCTGACAGTGCAGAGCCCTGGGGAACTCCAGTGTCAAGGTTTATTTTCTTTGAGAGGGTATCATTGATTGATACCTGGTAGGTCCTTTGAGATAGATAGGATGAGAACCATTGTAGGGTTATTTCATTTATACCGATTTCGGAGAGACGGTCAATCAGTATTGATTGGTTTTACCGTGTCGAAGGCTGCTGATAGGACTAGAAGGTAGCTGTGGCCATTGTCAAATCCTTTGAGCACGGTGTCGTTAAGTGACAGGAGAGTAGTGATTCAATGTTTAGTTGTTTCCTGAAGCCGAATATTTATTGTCCATCTATCTTAGCCAAAAGCAGCAAGCCTCCAGAGAAAACCATGGGTCGAACCCTAAATGGGGTCACAAAGATTTCAGCTGGGGTCACGTGTGTCTCAAACAGCAGCACTCTTCAGACACCAGCAGCAGCACCATTAGCATGGAAGTCAGCATAGGGCCTGTAAGCCAGCACACACTCACAGGTATTGCAGTGGTCCTGCCCTTACATGAGTTTGTGTAGTAACAGGAAGCAGTGTGTGAGGAGGGATTGGTGCCATTGCAGGGCCTGCAAGAAGCATTGGCTTAGAGGCTCCATGCTGATCTTTGTTCCTAATGCGACTTCCACTTGCAGATCATCATCAGGCTTGGGACCAGTCATGAAGAGAGGGCTCATTGGGTGTTGTCAAGTGGAGATTGCAACTGTTCCTTTCTCCTCATTCACCACTGAACCTACCCAAGAGAAAAATGTTGCCCCTGTTATCAACTTCCCCTTTCTTCCCACTAGTCATCATCCACTTTTCACCTGGGGCCCAAAGGAAAATGTTGCTGCTGATTCTGGCCAAGGGAAGTTTGAAGGAGAGCACTATTTGAAAGGAAGGATCAAATGAAGGAGGGGTTTGATAAGTTAGATCAGGTGGAGAGGGAATGGCTGTGGATGGCAAGAGGGAATAACAGCAGATTGACTGAGGGACATGAGAGGAGCTGAAAGAAGGGTTACAGATGAGAGAGAGCATGAGAGAGGAGGAAATGGGGGATGGGGTGAGGGGAGGTGACAGAGGATATGGTGGGAGTTATAAGAAGGGTTTGGAAGAATGCAAATATGGCTGGAGGGGTACAAGAGGAGATGGGCTTGGGGAAGAGGATCAGCTGTGGGGATGCAAAAATGGTTGGAAGGGGTGAAAGAGAAGGGATGGACTGGATAGGTAAGAGGAAATGGGGGATGTAAGAGGTGGTCTACTAGAGGGGAGAAGATTGAGAGGATCAACTGGAGAGGGTGGAGTTTGAGAGGGTGATGAGCTAGAATTTGAGGAGGTTGACAGCACAGAGATTTTTGGAGGGGGACCAGACTCTTGCTATTTGTTTTGGTCATCCTCTCATGGTCATGTGAATTTTCAAATGGGGACATTTGGTTAAAGGTTTTAGAAACCTTGCAGTAGAATCTACAAGAGGTTTATGCAGCTGCATTCTCATCTGTTCCACTAGATGGGGTTCATTACAAGTAAGAACTGATGTAATGACATCTTCACTTTATTTTTATTAAATGCCACAGAGAAGGGATTTCATCCTTCAGTCTTATTTCTCGCTTTCTTTAGTTTTCAGTACCAGAATGTTCAAGAAACAAACTGCCATAGCTTCTCTTCACTTTTATTTGGAGGTTTTTCTATATGTCTACATTCCACATTACAGAGTAAGAGTGGGTAAGTAAATGCTGTCTAAAATTTGCTGGTTTTTTAAGTAGTTAAATTAATTACTTTGTCCTTTAAACATGGATATTTCTAAAATGTAGATGCAGGAGATTTATTTTGGCTTAGGAAAAAAAAATAAATCAAACCACTGCCGGGAATTGATCACCTCTCACTTCTGAGCATAATAAGCTGCCTGACAGACCAGGAAAAGAAAATTAACACTGGGTGTGATTATATAAAAAAAATTACACTTGCATAGGATCTGTCTGCTGGAAATATTTTGAAAGATTTTTTTGTGGTTCTGATACTTTTTTACTGGACCAATTTAAGAATTATCCAAAAATGTCATGTTGGAGTTTTTGAGACTACAAAGGCTCTTCCTTCCGTTATCTATCACCATCTTCAGATAATTTTTCTGCTGGTCCCATTAAAAAAAATTTTTTTTAAATAAAAAGACACAAACTGCTGAGAAATTAATTTTCCTTCCTGACCAGTAAATGGCTGCTCATACTCTGCACCTTTGAAACTGAAGAATTTTTTTTTTTATTTTGACTTCCTGTCACTTGTTACTTTATCACAACTCCTGCAATCTCCACACAGTATCTACCAGAAACTAACTGCCACTTACAACAAGGCTACAAGTGCACAAATATTAAGTCTCTATACAGTATTTCCAGTTCAATATTAATCTGTGGGTGGATATTTCACAACATACATTTCTGGATGTTAATCAAAGAATCATCTCTTAACTCTTAAATTTTAAATATGGTTTCCCTTACAACCCTTTATGCCCTAAATACATAGCAGGTGTTGTGCAATCCCATCTAGAGTGCCCCCAGGCTCTTTCCTCCTCTCCCTTCCCAGTTCTGGGGGGAATTGCATAGTTAAGCCTTTTGCCCCATAGTTTACAACCTGCCCCACAAACAAACTTGAAGCTCCCAGCCTCCCTAATTCAGTCATCTCCTGTAAGGTACAGGGTGCCTCACTTCAGTCTCAGTTTGCTCTCTGCTCCAGCCCCTCCCTTCACAAGCAGCCTTCAGGATTCTGGAGGGGAGACTAACACAGATGCTACTCCTGGGGGAATTCTGTGCGAAATAAATAAATAAAAGTTCTGCACACAAAATTTAAAATTCTGCAAAATTCTGCATACTTTATATTGGTCAAAATAACAATATTCATGACAGTCTACATAATTAATTTAAAATGTAATACAGAAAAAAAGTTATTTCTTAAAGATGCAGAGTTTTAAATATTTTAAGCAGAATTTCCCTAGAAGTTCATTGTAAGAGTGTCTTCCACCCTCTCTCCCTACTCCCCAGGCCAGTCTCCTTTCACTTTGCCTTCTCAGGCCCAAGCTCCTCCACCTGCTACTCTCTAGGCTCCATTACCAGAGTTTGACCTCTCCCTCAGTACTGCCCCTCACACAGGCTCTCTCTGTCTCTCCTCTCTAGTGCTCATACACATCCATTCATATAGGCTCCCTCACTCATGCCCACACACAACCCCTCATAGACTTTCCTTTCTCAACCCCTCATAGACTCCCTTTCTCATACAGACTCCCTCTCTCGCACTCCCCCCCCCCCCCCCAAAAAAAAAGGCTCCCTGTCTTGCACACACACCCACACAGGCTCTCTCTCCCTCTCTCTCACACACGTCCCTTCACAGAGGCTCTCTCTCTCTCTCATACACACGTCCCTTCATACAGGCTCTCTCTCTCACACACACGTCCCTTCACACAGGCTCTCTCTCACACATACATGTCCCTTCACACAGGCTCACTCACTCTACACACGTTCCTTCACACAGGCTCTCTCTCTCACACACACACACGTCCCTTACATAAGAACATAAGAAATTGCTATGCTGGGTCAGACCAAGGGTCCATCAAGCCCAGCATCCTGTTTCCAACAGAGGCCAAACCAGGCCACAAGAACCTGGCAATTACCCAAACACTAAGAAGATCCCATGCTACTGATGCAATTAATAGCAGTGGCTATTCCCTACATAAATTTAATAGCCGTTAATGGATTTCTCCGCCAAGAACTTATCCAAACCTTTTTTGAACCCAGCTACACTAACTGCACTAACCACAACCTCTGGCAACAAATTCCAGAGCTTTATTGTGCGTTGAGTGAAAAAGTAGTTTCTCCGATTAGTCTTAAATGTGCTACTTGCTAACTTCATGGAATGCCCCCTAGTCCTTCTATTATTCGAAAGTGTAAATAACCGATTCACATCTACTCGTTCAAGATCTCTCATGATCTTAAAGACCTCTATCATATCCCCCCTCAGCCGTCTCTTCTCCAAGCTGAACAGCCCTAACCTCTTCAGCCTTTCCTCATAGGGGAGCTGTTCCATCCCCTTTATTGTTTTGGTTGCCCTTCTCTGTACCTTCTCCATCGCAACTTTTTATATCTTTTTTGAGATGCGGCGACCAGAATTGTACAGAGTATTCCAGGTGCGGTCCCACCATGGAGCGATATAGAGGCATTATGACATTTTCCGTTTTATTAACCATTCCTTTCCTAATAATTCCTAACATTCTGTTTGCTTTTTTGACTGCTGCAGCACACTGAGCCGACAATTTTAAAGTATTATCCACTATGATACCTATATCTTTTTCCTGGGTGGAAGCTCCTAATATGGAACCTAACATCGTGTAACTACAGCAAGGGTTATTTTTACCTATATGGAACACCTTGCACTTGTCCACATTAAATTTCATCTGCCATTTGGATGCCCAATCTTCCAGTCTTGCAAGGTCCTCCTGTAATGTATCACAATCCACTTGTGATTTAACTACTCTGAATAATTTTGTATCATCCGCAAATTTGATAACCTCACTCATCGTATTCCTTTCCAGATCATTTATATATATTGAAAAGCACCGGTCCAAGTACAGATCCCTGAGGCACTCCACTGTTTACCCTTTTCCACTGAGAAAATTGACCATTTAATCCTACTCTCTGTTTTCTGTCTTTTAACCAGTTTGTAATCCATGAAAGGACATCACCTCCTATCCCATGACTTTTTAGTTTTCTTAGAAGCTTCTCATGAGGGACTTTGTCAAATGCCTTCTGAAAATCCAAATACACTACATCTACCGGTTCACCTTTATCCACATGTTTATTAACCCCTTCAAAAAAAATGAAGATTTGTTAGGCAAGACTTCCCTTGGGTAAATCCATGTTGACTGTGTTCCATTATACCATGTCTTTCTATAAGCTCTACGATTTTCATCTTGAGAATAGTTTCCACTGTTTTTCCCGGCACTGAAGTCAGGCTCACTGGTCTATAGTTACCCAGATCGCCCCTGGAGCCTTTTTTAAATATTGGGGTTACATTGGCCACCCTCCAGTCTTCAGGTACAATGGATGATTTTAATGATAGGTTACAAATTTTAACTAATAGATCAGAAATTTCATTTTTGAGTTCCTTCAGTACCCTAGGATGCATACCATCCAGTCCAGGTGATTTGCTACTCTTTAGTTTGTCAATTTGGCTTACTACATCTTCCAGGTTCACAGTGATTTTGTTCAGTTCGTCTGACTCATCACCCCTGAAAACCATTTTCGGAACTGGTATCTCCGCAACATCCTCATTAGTAAACATGGAAGCAAATAATTCATTTAGTCTTTCTGCAATGGCTTTATCTTCCCTAAGAGCCCCTTTAACCCCTCGATCATCTAATGGTCCAACCGACTCCCTCACAGGTTTCTTGCTTCGGATATATTTTAAAAGGTTTTTATTATGAGTTTTTGCCTCTATGGCCAACTTCAATTCAAATTCTCTCTTCGCCTGTCTTATCAATGTTTTACACTTAACTTGAAAATGCTTATGTTTTATCCTATTTTCTTCAGATGGATCCTTCTTCCAATTTTTGAAGGATGTTTTTTTGGCTAAAATAGCCTCTTTCACCTCACCTTTTAACCATGACGGTAATCGTTTTGCCTTCCTTCCACCTTTCTTAATGTGTGGAATACATATGGACTGCGCCTCTAGGATTGTATTTTTAAACAATGTCCATGCCTGTTGAACACTTTTAACCTTTGCAGCTGCACCTTTCATTTTTTTTCTATTTTCCTCATTTTATCAAAGTTTCCCTTTTGAAAGTTTAGTGTTAGAGCTGCAGATTTACTTATTGTCCCCCTTCCAGTTATTAGTTTAAATTTGATCATGTTATGATCACTGTTGCCAATTGGCCCCACCACCATTACTTCTCTCTCACCAAATCTTGTGTTCCACTAAGAATTAAATCTAAAATAGCTGCATCTCTTGTCGGTTCCTGAACCAATTGCTCCATGAAGCAGTCATTTATTACATTCAGGAACTTTATTTCTCTAGCAAGTCCTGATGTTACATTTACCCAGTCAATATTGGGATAGTTGAAATCTCCCATTATTATTGTACTGCCAAATTGGTTAGCTTCCCTGATTTCTCTAAGCATTTCATCATCTGTATGACCATTTTGTCCAGGTGGACGGTAGTATACTCCTATCACTATATTCTTACCTAACACACATGGGATTTCTACCCATATAGATTCTACTGAGCATTTAGTCTCTTGTATGATCTTTATCCTGTTGGACTCTATACCCTCCCAGACATAAAGTGCCACACCCCCACCAAGTTGATCCTCCCTATCATTGCGATATAATTTATACCCTGATATAGCACTGTCCCATTGGTTATCCTCCTTCCATCAAGTCTCTGTGATGCCAATTATGCCAATCTCACCATTTACTTCTGTACACTCTAACTCTCCCATTTACTTCTTAGAGTTCTGGCATTGACATACAGACATTTCAAAGTGTGTTTTTTGTTTGTATTAACAACCTGCTTTTCAGTTGTTAGGGATAATTCGGAAATCATTAGCTTCGGTGATTTTTTACATATAGGCACATGGACTAAGTTTGCTTTTAATGGAATCTCTCGTTGGGATGCCCTAACTCTCCTGTTTCATTAGTATCCTTCAAGGATACATTTCTCCGAACCATGCACTGCTGAGTGACTGTCAGCTTTCCCCCTTGTTCTAGTTTAAAAACTGCTCTCCTTTTTGAAAGTTAGTGCCAGCAGCTTGGTTCCACTCTGATTAAAGTGGAGCCCATCCTTTCGGAAAAAAGTCTCCCCCTTCCCCAAAAGTTTCCTCAGTTCCTTACAAAACTGAATCAGTCTTCCCTACACCATCGTCTCAACCACGCATTGAAACTCTGGAGCTCTGCCTGCCTCTGGGGACCTGCACATGGAACAGGAAGCATTTCAGAGAATGCCACCTTGGAGGTTCTGGATTTAAGCTTCCTACCTAAAATCCTAAATTTGGCTTCCAGAACCTCTCTCCCACATTTTCCTATTTTGTTGGTGACCACATGTACCACGACAGCCAGCTCATCCCCAGCACTATCTATAATCCTATCTAGGTGACGTGTAAGGTCTGCCACCTTTGCACCAGGCAGGCAAGTTACCAGGCGGTCCTCACGTCCACCAGCCACCCTGCTATCTACATTTCTAATAATTGAATCACCAGCTATGATGGCCGGCCTAACCCTTCCCTCCTGGGCAGTAGCCCTGGGAGACTTGTCCTCAGTGCGAGAGGACAATACATCACCTGGAGAGCAGGTCCTTGCTACAGGATCACTTTCTGCTACAGCAGGGTGATGTTCTCCTACTGGGAGACCTTTCTGATCCAAGGCAGCACTGGGGCTGCCAGACTGGATTTGGGACTTGGCTACTATGTCCTTGAAGGTCTCATCAATGTACCTCTCTGTCTGCCTCAGCTCCTCCAAGTCTGCTACTCTAGCCTCCACAGATCAGACTCGTTCCCTGAGAGCCAGGAGCTCTTTGCATGAGTGCACACATATAATCTTTCACCGGCGGGTAAAAAATCATACATGTGACACTCAATGCAAAAGACTAGAAAACCCCCCTCTTGCTGCTGGACTGCTGCCTTCATCTTAGTTTTATTAAGTTCCTAGTTAAGTTTAGGATACTAAGGGAGTTGGAATTAGAGTACTTTAAATTTACAGGTGAATTTACTAATTAATCAGCTAGTGTCCTACAAGGGGATGATTAAACTTTCAATAAGGGCTGGTACAATAGTATGATTTAGATAAGACCCTGATTAATTTTTAATGAGAAAGTGTCTCGTGCCTAAAAATCAAGGGTTGAATGGGTGGGAAAGGCAGACACTAGAATTAACTATCTCTGGCTTGCTTATTACCTCAGACACACACAAACTCTAAAGAATATATCCCTCTATTTCACCTTTCACCAAACTTAAGTCCAAAGATTTCCCATAGCTATACTTAGCAATCCTCTTTAACCACCATTAAATTGATCTTCACTCAGTTAATTGAAGGGTTTGAGACTCGCTTGCGGTGACCTCTGGCCTCCTCTCCCAGGGGATGCTGGGAGCAGTATGCAGATGAGCCTTCTGGTCCTCTTCTACTGCCTCTGTGTAATACATTCACCCCCATGCAAGCAAAGTCTATCCAATGGTAACTTCAGTTTATACCTATCTATCTGTAGCTTCACCCAGGTGCTGGGCAATTTACTATTGCCCTGGGCTCCTGCAAACACTGTCTCCTCAGTCCACAACTAGAACACAGGTTTGCACTTTGGGCCACTTAAGTGATACAGCAGAAGAAACTGAGCAGTGAGAGAAGCAGGGCTCTAAGGCCCCACCAGTCACAGTGGATGGAACATCGGTGTTAGGACAAAAAGGTGTCAAGAGTTGGCCTTGAACCAGGTCTGCTCAGTTTAAGGCTGGTATGCTGGGTATAGAGCCACAGGATGGCCGATAAATCCATGCTCAGATTACTGATAACCTACTACTCCCAGAGTAATTTGTTAACCCACCTTGATGGTGCCCTGATAGGTGGGATATTTACCTTCTTATATTGCTTTTCACAATAAAATCAAGGCAGTTTACAATATCAAACATGGGGAAAAAAATTCAAAGACACACCAGGACACTAGAAACGTGTTCTGGGTATTTAGATGGCATAAAATCACAGTTCTTAACCCTGCTGTTTTGTGATGTGGAAGTCTCAAAACTCTAAATCAAAGTTGTGTCTCAAGTATTTACTGTGTTTGTCGCCGGAAATAAATTATGGAAACTGGACTGGATAAGGCACCTGGATTTAAGCTTTGTGTTCAGCTTTGTTTATTTCTACCTACAGATCACCTTATCTATTAATAAACTAACACCATCCTCAGTGCTGTTTGTACTACAGGGGCTTCAAACTTGACAATATGCTAGGAATACATACGCCACTCTCCAGAGTTTTAATTCTGGAGTGAATCTGCTTGGGTCATACTGCTAGAGCAACTGAAAAAAAAATTAAAATTGTGACCTGCAGTTTTCTGTATGTTTTTTGCTTCAGCAGCAAGAAGTTTAGCTTCCCTCCAAGATTACAGGGTCATTTATCAAATAGCGTTATTAACGCATGCGAAAACACCTTTAACGTATGGTGTTATGCAAATCAGAAAAAGAGAAGGAGTTAGGGGCGGGATTCACCATTTTGTGAAGCCTTATCACACGGCTTTAATGCAGATTTTAGCTACACTTTTTTCAAGCTGTGCAATAGGTTGGGTCAAGGTGCTTCCGAGAGAGGGAGAGCGAGAAAAGCCATAATACCCTCACACTAGATAGGTATTTATATCTCTATAGGAGGCCATCCTACTAACTCGAGGTGAGGTTTAGGTATTAGTGTAGGAGTTAGGGGCCACTTTGATATTCAAAGTGAGATGTACGAACAGAACAGTGCTCTCTTGTGAAGATTTGATGACCTTCGGAGTGAGGAAACTCACTCAAAGATGAGATTTGTGCAATGTTCTCTCAACCTAGCTTGATGGACTCTCTACCTGGGTAACATCAAGCTAGATTCCTGGCCAGGTGGGCAGTAGTATATCCCCACTGCTATATACTCTCTTCTGTCACACGTAATTTCTATCAAGAAAGATTCTAAAGCACATTTTGTTTCCAGCAGGACCTTTATACTATATGGTGGGTAATTAACAGTGGAAGAGAGCAATTTCATAGTGGATAATACTTTAAAATTGTCGGCTCAGTGTGCTGCAGCAGTTAAAAAAGCAAACAGAATGTTAGGAATTATTAGGAAGGGAATGGTTAATAATATGGAAAATGTCATAATGCCTCTATATCGCTCCATGGTGAGACCGCACCTGGAATACCGTGTACAGTTCTGGTCGCCGCATCTCAAAAAAAGATATAGTTGCGATGAAGAAGGTACAGAGAAGGGCAACGAAAATGATAAAGGGGATGGAACAGCACCCCTATGAGGAACGGCTGAAGAGGTTAGGGCTGTTCAGCTTGGAGAAGAGACGGATGAGGGGGATATGATAGAGGTCTTTAAGATCATGAGAGGTCTTGAATGAGTAGATGTGAATCGGTTATTTACACTTTCGAATAATAGAAGGATTAGGGGGCATTCCATGAAGTTAGCAAGTAGCACATTTAAGACTAATCGGAGAAACTACTTTTTCACTCAACGCACAATAAAGCTCTGGAATTTGTTGCCAGAGGTTGTGGTTAGTGCAGTTAGTGTAGCTGGGTTCAAAAAAGGTTTGGATAAGTTCTTGGCGGAGAAATCCATTAACGGCTATTAAATTTATGTAGGGAATAGCCACTGCTATTAATTGCATCAGTAGCATGGGATCTTCTTTGTGTTTGGGTAATTGCCAGGTTCTTGTGGCCTGGTTTGGCCTCTGTTGGAATCAGGATGCTGGGCTTGATGGACCCTTGGTCTGACCCAGCATGGCAATTTCTTATATTCTTAGATAAGGAAGAAAGCCTAGTAGTTGATAATGTGATCTCATAACAGAGCTCTTGTAGCCTAGTGGAAGACGGGAAGTTTCTGTCATGGAATCTTGGGGAAGGCCCAACTGTTTTCTGGAAGGTAAGGTAACGTATTTCAAGGCATCAGTGGAGTGGTAGCTTGCTCCATAGTTTTGGGGAATAGTTACTGAATGCACAAAGTCTTTTACAAGTTAATCTGGCATATGCCAAGAGGGGAGGACAAGAGGGCCATTTGAGATGATCGAAGTTCTCTTGTGGTTCTGTGGGAGAAAAGGAACTGGGAGAAGAATCTCTGGGGCCAGTTTGTTCACACATTTGGAAAAGTTTTAAATTGTTTAATGTATTCAACAGGGACCCAGCGTAAATGTATTAGGATTGGCCTTATGTGATCACTTGTTTTGGTCCCTACTAAAAATCTAGCAGCCATACTTCTTGTTTTGAGATTTTATTGCATGAGGTCTCTAGTTAGCGAACTGCAGTTGTCAATGCATCTGGTGATTAACACATGTATCATGGTGGCAAGGTTATGTGTGTTAACATAGTTGCATAGTAGGTAAATATGGTGCAGATGCATGAAGGATGTCCTTAGCCAGATGAGTTCTGACTTGGAGGGGTTGAGTTTGTGATTGAGCCATTGCTACTACTGTAAGATAGTTAGTGAAATTAGTGATAGATGAGGCTTGGTCCGATCCAATGACATCAGCAAATTAGTGGCATTTAATATTGAAAAACTGGATGAGGTTGCAGATTGGACAAATGTAGATGCTGAAAAAGGATAGGGGAAAGTACTAAACCTTGAAGTACTCCACATCTGAAATCTCTGGATAAGGATGAGATATTGGCCCATGAGACAGGCTATGTTCTGTTAGTCAGGAAAGATTCAAACCATTTGTGGACTTTGCCTTCAATACCAATGTTGCCTAATAATTAAATCAGTAGCTGGTGACAGACAATTTCAAAGGTGGCAGAAAAATCTAGAAGGGAGTCAGCACCTGTAAATTTACTCAGGTTTTATTCAGAAGGAACAAAAAGGTTTATAAGGTCTATCTCATTTCTTTCAACAGGTACCAGAAGCTACCAGCAACTGAAGGATGGCTGGGAAACATATCACCAAACCTGTCACCGCTGTTACCAATTCTACTGCTGTCCAGACAGATGCCCGATTCACACTGAACATCTCACTGCGTAAGATGTTTGCAGATTGTCTCCCTCAGGAAGGAGGTGGCAGGACTCAAGGAGGAGGTGACAATAAGATTAAGAAGCGTGCAGGAGAATGAGGACCACATCACTGCAATGCTCATCAAGGCATCTAAGATGGAAAACTCAAGTGAAGTGGAAGATGAAACTGGTCTACGAGAGGACAGCTGGACTCAAGATTACTATGGCTACTAGACCCAATAGCACAGCTCCGATTGCCCTTAAACTGAAGAACCGGTAAGCAGCCCTGGAAGAGGAGGTGGTGGGGAAGAACCAGGACATGTTAAAAAAAACAAAAACAAAAAACAAACAATGCTGTGGGAACAGCAATCACTGCACCTAGGAGGCAAAGGATAGTGGTTGTTTGTGCCCCTCAGAAGCGAGTCACGGAGGCATCCATCTGCTGACCAGACATGTCCTGGGAAGTGTGCTGTCTGCCTGGTGCCAAAATTCAAGACAATATAAAGAGATTGCTGAGAATCCTCAAGCCTATTGACCATCTGATGCTGCTTTATCCATGTTGGCATCTGGGAGAGAGGGTAAAGCAGATAGGTGCACTAGGTGATATTCTCCTCAGTCCTCCCAGTTACGGATAAATACCCAGGCAGGGAAGCTTTGATTCTGGAGACAAATGAATTGTTGCGTACATAGTGTCAATGTGAGTATTTTGGTTTCTTCGATAATGAAATATTTCAAGTACTGCTGAGCAGAAATGGGATCCACTTGAAGAAGAGGGCGCAGCATCTTTCAACACAGAATGCCAAACCTACTGATGAGAGCTTTAAACTAGAATCATCAGGGATAGGTGAACAAAACCTTAAGATAAGTAAAACATTAAATACATACAGAAATGGAAAATATGGGGAAAAAAGGCAATATTTGAAAAACTATGTACACTAATGCTCATAATATGGAGAATAAAGTCTCAGGTCTAAAGGCAGTCATGGAAGAAGCTGATTTAGATACTGTACAGGAGCTGTTACAATGACCTGGTACATAAAAAACCCAAGACTGGGATACAATCTATTCAGGAAGGATTGGGTAAGAAGGGAAGGAGGAGGTGTGGCATTATATATAAAGAACAGAATTAAAGCAACAGCATTGCCGGGCTTATGGAATAAGGAGGCGGCCCTGTGGGTTAATCTGGAGAGAATGGAACATTGTTTATATTGGTGTAATATACAGATCTCATCACAGACAGAGGAGATGATAGATGCAATGGAGAGAAGGTGCTACTGCTAGGGGATTTTAATCTTCCAGATTGGGACAGCCCAACTGCAGAATCTTCTAGAAGCAGAGAGCTCCCGGATTTTCTGCAAGGAGAACTGTTCTGTCAACTGGTAACAGAACCCAAATGGGAGGGGGGTGATACTGGACCTGGTGCTTACCAACGGAGATAGTGTTTCTGATGTTGTAGTGGATGATCATCTGAGAACCAGTGGCCACTAAAGGGTGTGGTTCAATATTAGGACACAAGAGATGAAGGATCATTTTAAGGCTAGGGTGCTAGACTTCAGGAAAACTAAATTTCTCAAAATGGGGGAAGTACCTCAAGGAGTTGTTAAGCTGCTTGGGAAAATCTAGGGAAAATGGAAGGGCAGTGGGCAAAACTAAAAGGAGTTATCATAAGGGAAAATACAAACAACAATTTAGAGAGGTCCTGGCAGCAACACTGGCTGTCATTTTCAATGCTTCTTTAGAGTCTGGAGTAGTTCTGGAGGTCTGGAAAAGAACAGATGTGGTTCCTATTCATAAAAGTGGAAGTAAGAAGGAGGCTGGGAACCACAGACCGGGGACATTCCATGTCAAGTGGCCCAATTAAAAAAATCATCCACACTCTACCTCCTTCAAATTGAAGGAAGTTGTGTGGATGTTCACTAGGGCCTCAAACAAAACTATGCAACATTTTTCAGCTAGATTTCTATTGGTTCAAGAGCTAGAGCCAGCTGAATTAAAGTCACTAGAGTACTGTATTCTGTGCAATACAAGCGACCACTTTGTCCGGGCACTGCAGCCAAACAACCTGTTAGGGGCCTGAAATTTTGTGGATTATTACAACCTCTGGTGCTAAGTTCAGAACCTAATATGAGCTTGTCACCCTTTTTATGGGCCAGCAAAATATGTGAAAAATTTTACAAAAGAAGTTTAAGGCCTACTTTGACTCCTCATTGCTCCTGATGTATACTTCGATTCAAGCCTACCCCTGGATGAGTAGTCATGGCCCATGACGTACATCTAGGATTTTCACCATTTAGGTTTTTCTTGACCAACATTCATTAAGAGACATCATACCGGTTTACATATAACAAGGGTAACATAGAAAAGAATAATAGTTACATATAACAGGGATGCGAGGAACTGGGAGTAAAATGCGAAATAAAGGAGGAAAGGCAGGAGAACTGGAGGATCAAGGCTGGTAAAGGGAGTAGTTACCAGTGGTCTTTAACAACAGTATAACGATAGTGATAACAGAACTTTATCCATCTAGGATAGCGAGTTAACCTTAGTTAGAAAGCATCACAGAACTTGCAGTTTCAAATAAGAGAGCATCATAGGGGGCTTAATGACTGTGAGGGTTATTGGTAAGCTTGCTTGAATAGCCAAGTTTTAAAGTTTTTTTTTAAATTTGTGTGCACTGTTCAAGTCTGAGGTCAGGGGGCATGGCATTCCAAGCATTCAGGCCAGCAATGGATAAGGTACAATCTTTAGTGGAGTTGAGGTGTATGTGTTTGGGGGTGGGTGTGTGGAGGGTACCTTTGTATGCTGATCTGGTTGGTCTATTGGAAGAGTGGTAATGTATGAAGTCTTTCATCCAGTGCATGTTCTGATTGTGGAGGGTTTTGTGTATCAATGTAAGGGTTTTGTAAGTTAGTCGATGGTGGATGGGGAGCCAGTGCAGATCTTTGAGAATAGGGGTGATATGGTCAAATTTGCAGGACTTGGTGAGTATCCTGGCAGTGGCATTTTGAAGCAGTTGAAGGGGTTTAATTGTGGCTTTAGGAAGACCAAAGAGAAGGGAATTACAGTACTCTATTTTGGATAGAATGGTGGCTTGAAGAACAGTATGGAAGTCATTCAGGTGCAGTAAAGGTCTTTTTTTAGGGTGTTGAGTTTAAAGTAGCAGTTTTTCATGGTTGAGCCAATGAATTTTTGAAGGTTGAGGTGACTATCAATTATGAAGGTTGAGGTGACTATCAATTATGATTCCTAAGTCTCGTGCATGTAATAAGAGGGATAGGTTTGGGGGGTAGGTGTTGGCAGGGAGATGTGGTGGTGAGATAATGAGTAATTCAGTTTTGGAGGAATTAAGGGCTAGGTTGAGGGAGGTGAGGCGTTTTTTGTTTTTATAAAAGAACATGCGTTTTCCCATCTTTCGAGGATGAAGGTGAGAGAGTTGGTGATAGGGATGAGAACTTGCACGTCGTCCGCATATATGAAGTGGGTGAGTTTGAGGTCAGAGAGGAGGTGGCATAAGGGGAGTAGGTATATATTGAAGAGGGTAGAGGTCAGTGAAGATCCTTGGGGGACTCCTCTGTGGAGGTGTATTGGTTTGGATTCATGGTTATCGATTTTGGCTTTATTGGTGAGGTACAATTTGAACCATAGTAGTGGGGTGCCGCAGATACTTATTTCACTGAGACATGTTAGAAGAATGTTGTGATTTACTGTGTCAAACGCTGTGGATATGTCAAGAAGGTGGGAGTGACCTTTGTCGAAACCTCTTAGAATGGTGTTAGATGGAGCGAGGCTTTGCAGCCAACTGGAAGCAACGATATAGTTACATAAAGACATGTCACTTTTTTATGCAAATTTTCACCATTTTTTGAGTGCAAATATCTGTGTAGTTTTTACATGTTTTTCTAATGTTATTTGAAAGAGCACCATTTTTGCTACAAAAGTCACCCTGTTTGGTCTTGGACCCAGCCTTGCTTTGGTCAGAATTACAGTCCCAAAGACAAGCATCATTTGCATATGTGAATGCACTATGTTAAAGAGAGCCCTGTTTGGCACCCAACTGTGAAACATGCAAATGAGCTAGAGATGTGAAATTTTACAGTGCAGCTCAGTTTACTGTGCTTACCACACTTTTAGCTTTTGATACATTTGTTTAGACATTTTCATAAATTAGTCAGTCAGTGCAAAACTTTGTATGCTTATTGGTTACCTTGCATTGATCAGTGGTGGCTGAGCCATTGCCAATTCAGCAAAACAGACAACCCCCATCGCCTAGGGGCCACTCCAGACAGCCAGACAAGGTACCAGCCACATGTTTCCAAGCTTTTATTTAGGCACAGAACAAGAAAAAGCAAGACACTAAATACAAGAATTACTTAAATTGCAAATTTCACAAAAATTCACTTGGTCTTTTTCTTGCCTTGCACAAACTTTGAATGTCTCATCAATGCATGACAAAGTGGTTTGTGAATACATGTACTGCCTGCCTGATAAAGTTGCTATGGGTGTATCAAGGGTAGTAATAATGTGCTCCTCTGGAACCCAACAGGTGTCTCTACAAGGCGGCCAACAAAATGACCTGGAAGGATCTCGGGGGTGGCAACATATTGACCAAGAAATCGTGTTCTTCAACTGAGACTTCGTATACAGGGCCAATCCACCAGGAATTATCATAGATGCAAGTACATGAAGGGCGGGAAAATACTCACGTTCATGTTCTAGAGCACTTACAATGAATGAGGTGATGTCATTTGAAATTTTGCTAATGTAAATTTTAGTTGCATCAATGGGCTTGAAATGATTTTTCCTTGTGCCAACAACTGTGACTTTTGTTAAACCTCGCATCCTGAACAGGTCTGATTGTTTCAAATGTCCTCCTTTGGGACAAAGGAAAATTTGATACTAGGGACACATCACAAAAGAAATAGATTCTTTGGTGTTAAAATTTGGTTATTGAGGGGGTGTTGTAGACTAGCACAGGCAGTTAAATGTTTTGGAGTTTCTCCAATCCCATCACAGGGTGATTTTCCAAGGCTTGTGCCAAAAAATGTTTCATTCTGCTGTAACATGAAGGTCGTTACTATGATTGTAAAGATTAATGAAATTTTTGAAGTTTTTGTATTGAGCAGCAGAACCATTGCTAAAGTAGTGAATAGGCTCCAAATCTTCAAAAGCTCAGTGAGTATCCTCAAAATGTATGTCCAGCTATTGTGTCATGGCACAAGCAGTCACTGATCATGCATATACAGAAACATTGCAATAGTTAAACAAAAGGGTGGGAGTGTTGCCTATTTTTCCAATGAACTCCTTACACTGCATCTTGAACAATAAAGGAATAATTTTCAGCAAAGTCAATCAAGATCAAGGACTTTTTGCTTAATTTGCTCAGCAAGCATTTTTCTTTGTTTTGGTGTTGGAACAGCAAGAATACCAAACTCCTGTTTCAGCTTCCTTGCTCTTTTTACCATTCTGGTTGAGATACTGAATTCTCTGGCAGTATGTTCAATACTCCAACTGTTTGGGGCCAGGGTCAGAATTTGTATTTTTTCCATATGGTTGGGAAGTTCCAACTTTTGCTTCAGTTCCCTCAGCAAAATGTCAGAGTCAGTACATTTCTGACGTTGATGACTTGCCAATTCCCATTTAAGATCAGCAGGAGTTAAGCTACTAACGACTGCAATTTGATTAGCAATGGCCCCTTGTGCATCACTGATTTTGCGCTTTGCATAACTGAAAGAATTTTGCCTGTTAATCCGCTGAATCTTTAAAGGGGAAATGCCAAGAGGTGTATAGCTGGCATTGAGGTTTTCAGCCGCATTGATGGAGTCATCACTACCAGAATCAGATTGAGGACCTGCTGGTTCTTGCAACTTTGCATTAAGGTCTTGCCTACAACGTGGACAAAGCTTTTGGCCAGGTTTAAAGTCTTTTTTTGCAATAGCTTTCAAATGATCAGCTATAGCAAGGTTGATTGACCGCAGACCTTTGCTATTGCTGTGATTCTGCTTCTTGAAGGGATTACAGCAGTATTTCTGTAGAAATGAAAATTTGGTCAGAATCAAAGCTTCATGATAGGAACAATACTGGATTCCACAGACAAACTAGAAAGTCCAGAGCGTCTTTTTATTAATTCTTGATCTTCTGAAGAGAAATCATTGATGGATTTTAAGCCACTTCTTCCAAAATAAAAACCTGATGGCTTATGGCATTCAGAACTATCATAAATTCTAATACTACAAGGACCTAATTCGTTGGTAACCTCCATGTGATCAGAATAAATAGTTGCCTAAAGATATAAAAAAAGAAACAAAATCAAGGAAAACTTGCAAGATAACAGAAACTGCAAAAATGACAAACAATAGAAAAAACAAGCTACTTTGTAGAAAGGTACAGATAGAAATGATGTGTAGAAATCGATAGTTTCATCAAGACATTTATTTATTTATTTTTGTATACTGACATTCGATCGAGATATCACATCGGTTCACATAAAAACTGAACAGTAAATAAGACAGGGGTTGCTTATTTTTACAGTATAACTTAGAACAGTTAACAAGGAAATACATGTGCCAAAGAACATTGGTGGCTTGTATATTGGAAACATAGCTTAGATACATAAAACATAAGGATGGGCCAGGACTTGCCTATCAAGGTAGTCATATCACAAAGATCACAATGGTGTCACAGGCCAGGGCATGTTTCCAAAATCTCTGCCACAACACACTAACATGACATTAACAGTTTCTTATGAAGGTGACACTTTTGCACGTTCAGGCTTGCATGCACTAACAGCACAATAAAATGTCCATTTTGAGGGGTCATTTATAAAATGTCTAAGCAAGATGTGTCATAAGTTACAAGCATGGTAAGCATAACAAGCTTCACTGAACTGTAAAATTTCACATCTCCAGTTCATTTTTGTGTTATACAACAGGGCGCCAAATGATGAATATCGTTGGGACCTTAATTCTGACCATAGCAAGATCGGATCCAAAATGAAACAGGGTGACATTTGTAGAAAAAAAAAAAAAAGATGCTCTTTCAAATGAAATAAGAGACTTAAAAACTACACAGTAGAGATATTTGCTCCTGAAAATTGTCACTTTTTATGCAAATTTTTGCCAGTGTCTTTATGTAATTATATTTTTGCTTCCAGTTGTCTGTAAAGCTTTAGTTCAAATTTTATATGTATTTGCCATGAGCCATGACTACTGGTCCAGTCAGGGACTGAATCAAAGTATAGGTCAGGAGCAATGAAGAGTCAAAGCAGGCCTTATATTTCTTTTGTAAAATATGTGACATACTTTGCTGGCCTATGATAAGGGAGACATGCTCATGTTATGTTCCAAACTTTGCACTGGGACTTACCACCAGGGGTTGTACTAATTCATAAAATTTCAAGCCCCTGAAAAAAGTGTTGTCAGGCTATAGAATCTGGACAAAATGGCCATTTTAGGTTGTGTGGCGCATGATACTCAGAGGTGACTTCCATTCAACTGCCTCTAGCTCTCCAACCAATGGAGACCCAGATGAAAAGTTTTGTATGGTTTGGTTTGAGAACCTAGAAAACATCCGTGCAAAATTTTGTTGAATTTGGAAGAGGGTGAGCGTGGACCTCTGGTCCACTTGATATGGAATGACCGGCCAGTTAATCTGACTTCTGTGGTGAGCAAACTAATGGAATCACTGCTAAAATAGGATATGCAATTTTTGGAATGCAACGGATTGCAAGATTCTAGGTAGCATGGTTTTACCAGAGGAAAATCTTGTCAGACTAATCTGATCAATTTCTTAGATTGGGTGACCAGAGATTTGGATCAAAGGCAAGTGCTAGACACAGTGTACTTGAGACTTCAGAAAGGCCTTTGACACGGTTCCACACAGAAGACTTATAAATAGTATGCCCTTTGTATAGATCCTAGAGAGTGACTGACAGGGTGACTACAAAGGGTAGTGGTAAATGGAGTTTTCTCCGAGGAGGGGTTTGTTACTAGTGGTGTTCTTCAGGGATCAGTCCTTGGACAGTTTCTTTTCAACATTTTTATGGAGCAACATAATGGAAGGGTCGTAGGGAAAGGTTTGTCTTATGCCGATGATATCAAAATCTGTAACAGGGTGGACAGCCAGGAAGGAATGGAAAACATGAGGAGGGCTCTAGTGAAGCTTGAGGAATGGTCTAAGTTCTGGCAGTTAAGATTTAATGATAAAATAATGCAGAGTAATGCATTTAGGATGCAAAACCTAAGGGAGAGGTACAGTATTGGAGGTGACATTCTTCTAAGCAGAAAGGAAGTGCAAGATCTGGGGTGATTGCATCTGATGATCTTAAAGTGGCCAAACAGATGGATAAAGCAAAGGTAAAAGCCAGAAAGATTCTTGACTACATAGGGAGAGGAATGGACAGCAGAAAAAGGGAAATATTGCCCTTGTATAGGTCCCTGGTGAGACCTACCTACTGTGTACGATTCTGGAGACTGTACCTTCAAAAGGATATAAACAAGATGGAGTCAGGTCAGAGGGTGGCTACTAAAATGGTCAGTGGTCTTCGTTCTAAAGCATATGAGGAGAGAGTTAAAGTTCTAAAGATGAACACCCTGGAGGAAAGGCAGGATAGGGGAAATAAGGTAGAGATATTCAAATATCTCAAATGTTTCCATGCATAGGTGGTGAGCCTTTTTCACTGAAAAGGAGGCTCTAGAATGAGGGGTCATGAGATGAGGGTGAAAGGGAGTAGATTTCAGGAGTAATCTTATGAAATATTTCTTTACAGAGAGGAGCCTTCCCAGTGGAGGTGGTGGAGACAAAAACAGTATCTGAATTCAAGAAAGCATGGGATAAATACAGGGAATCTCTAAGGAAGTGATGTTAAATTAATTGGATAGGTGGGTAGGCTGGATAGGCCATATGTTTTTTTTTCTGCCATCATATTTCTATGAATACCATTAAATAGGATGGCTTCTGTTCCATGGCCTTTCCTGAAGCCAGATTGGTAGGAGTGAAGAATATTGCTCTTTTAGGAAATCCAGGAGCTGGAAGTACACTTTTTTCATTTTTTTAGATATAAAGGGAAGGCTGGACATTGGCCAATTGCAGTAGATCATTTTTGGATCAAAGCTTGGCTTTTCTTCCAGATAGGTTTGATTACAGACATTTTTAATGAGAGGCAGGGAGCCTGGGATTAGCAAGGCTTTTACTATGGCAATTAACCTAGGGGCTAAGTCTTGTCTTAATTTACAGATGCATTTGAGAGTTATTGGTATAACAAGCAAGTGGATCAACCTCTGAAGGATTTTTTCTATGTCTTTGAAGGTAACTATTCTAAGTTCAGATAGTTTAGTTCTCTCTGGAGGGAGCTGACTTCATCTGGCTGAGGCTGC
Organism: Rhinatrema bivittatum; assembly: GCF_901001135.1. Classification (NCBI taxonomy): domain Eukaryota; kingdom Metazoa; phylum Chordata; class Amphibia; order Gymnophiona; family Rhinatrematidae; genus Rhinatrema; species Rhinatrema bivittatum. Next base: position 31,916,549 of record NC_042622.1, on the reverse strand, counting down.
AGGAGGAGTAACAAGGACTAACTGTGGGTAAGGAAGGGGTATCTGAGGTACTCCTTCTTCACTGAAGAGAAGACTGATTCCCATTTAACAACCCCAGACTTCTGTGGATTGTCTAAACACTTGCTCCTTGCTCTTTTGTGCTTACTTCTTGATTTCTCTATAAGTTCCAGTGATGCATACACTTTGTTCAATCAAAGCACTTCAGAAAGAAAGAAGTGCTGCTCATCCAATTCATGCTGGATGCAAGCTGAAGGAAATCTCACAGGGGAGAGGTGGGTGTTAGGGATCACATGGGGACAGGAGGAAAGCCCAAAGAGGGAGGGGGAGAGAGAGAGGGAAGAAAAGAAAATTATTCCTTACCTGCTAATTTTCGTTCCTGTAATACCATGGATCATTCCAGACGCTGGGTTATGTTCCCTGTCCAGCAGATGGAGTCAGAACACAAAATTCCCAGGGGAGGACCCATATAACCACGCCTCCCCTGTAACAGCTCTCAGTAACTAGACTAACAAAGCCCAAAAAAGAGAGACCAAAAACAGAGGGATCAAGTAATCAAAGGAGGAATTGAAATAACCGCTGTCCAAATAAACAGCAACTAAATTCTGAACAGTGAACTTGCGAACAGCAGTGCGTGAACAAAAAAGACGCGCAGTATTCACATACATAGAAATGAAACATAGAAATGACGGCAGAAGAAGACCGAATGGCCCATCCAGTCTGCCCAGCAAGCCTCACACATTTTTTCTCTCATTCTTATCTGTTTCTCTTAGCTCCTTGTTCTATTCCCCTTCCACCCCCACCATTAATGTAGAGAGCAGTGATGGAGCTGCATCCAAGTGAAATATCTAGCTTGATTAGTTAGGGGTAGTAGGGGCAGTAACCGCCGCGATAAGCAAGCTACACCCATGCTTATTTGTTTTACCTAGACTATGTTGTACAGCCCTTGTTGGTTTTTTTTTTCTTCTCCCCTGCCGTTGAAGCAGAGAGCCATGCTGGATATGCATTGAAAGTGAAGTATCAGGCACATTTGGTTTGGGGTAGTAACCGCCGTAACAAGCCAGCTACTCCCCACTTTTTGAGTGCGAACCCTTTTTCTTCTCCCTTGCCGTTGTAGCAGAGAGCTCTGCTGGATGTGTGAAGTATCAGTTATTCTTCTCCCCTGTCATTGAAGCAGAGAGCTATGCTATATATGCATTGAAAGTGAAGTATCAGGCATATTTGGTTTGGGGTAGTAACCGCCGTAACAAGCCAGCTACTCCCCTCTTTGTGAGTGCAAATCCTTTTTTCCATTACCTCTTGCTGTTGAAGCTTTGAGCGATGTAGGAGTCACAGTAAGCATGTGTATGTTTATTTAATAAGGGTATTGTGTCAATAGCCATCATTCTGGCGAGTCACCCACTCTTCATTGGCGGCCTCTTGACTTTATGGATCCGCAGTGTTTATCCCACGCCCCTTTGAAGTCTTTCACAGTTCTGGTCTTCACCACTTCCTCCGGAAGGGCATTCCATGCATCCACCACCCTCTCCGTGAAGAAATACTTCCTGACATTGGTTCTGAATCTTCCTCCCTGGAGCCTCAAATCGTGACCCCTGGTTCTGCTGATTATTTTCCTATTTGAAATACAGAGTAAAAGATTGTTAAGACAGGTAGGCAGGGATGTCCCACAAGCAAACCCCCAAACCAAGGGAGGGTGTCTGGAATGATCCATGGTATTACAGGAACGAAAATTAGCAGGTAAGGAATAATTTTCTTTTCCCTGTACATACCAGGATCATTCCAGACGGTGGGATGTACCAAAGCTTTCCCATCATGGGTGCGCCGCAGACAGCCCTGCTCGTATTACCTTGTCTCCAAGCTGACCGCCCGACGGAGCACCGACGTCCAGGCGATAATGTCTCGCAAAAGTATGGATCGACTTCCAGGTGGCCGCCCTACAAATCTCCTGAGTGGAGACGGAGGAGCTCTCTGCCCAAGATGTCACCTGGGCTCGAAGAGAATGAGCCTTGACAACCAGCGGAGGGGACTTACCTACGCCAAGGTACGCCGCTATAATCGCTCCCTTCAACCACCGCGCTATAGATTGTTTGGAGGCCATGGAACCCTTCCGGGGTCCGGACCAGAGGATAAACAGATGATCGGAGAGCCGAAAATCATTAGTCACCTCCAGATAGCGTATCAGAGACCGCCGTACATCCAGTCTACGCAGGTCTCCAGACTCAGAAGAGGCAAAAGATGGTAATTCCACCGATTGGTTGAGGTGGAATGCCGAAACCACTTTAGGGTGAAAAGAAGGAACCGTCCTCAGCGAAACCCCTTCAGGCGTGAAACGAAAGTATGGTTCACGGCAGGATAGGGCCTGCAGCTCGGAAATACGTCTTGCTGAACTGATTGCCACGAGAAAAATGGTCTTGAGAGTGACGTCCTTGATGGTAGCCGAGTTTAGAGGTTCGAACGGCGAACCACAGAGGACTCGGAGCACCAGATTCAGATTCCACGACGGACAAGGTGGGCGAATCGGAGGCTTCAAGTGTTTCACTCCTTTAAGGAAACGGGAGATGTCCGGATGCGAGGACAGAAACTCCTTATTTCCACTGCGAAGAAAAGCCCCCAAGGCCGCCACCTGAACCCGAAGAGAATTGTAAGCAAGACCCAAATCCAAACCTGCCTGCAAGAAGGAAAGGACTTGTGACACTGAGGCCTGCATGGGAAGAATGTCATTCGCTCCACACCAATCCTCAAAGACCTTCCAGACTCGAACATAGGTAACAGAGGTGGACATCTTACGTGCTTTCAGTAGCGTTGAAATAACCAGTTCTGGATAACCGCGCCTCAACTGACGTCTCTCAAAAGCCAGGCCGCAAGACAGAAGCGATCTGCCTCCTTGAAAAATATTGGTCCCTGGCGTAGAAGACGTAGCAGCTGACCGAGATGAAGGGGACCCTCCACCGTCAAATTGCGTAGATCCGCGAACCACGGTCGTCGGGGCCACTCTGGCGCCACAAGGATCACCGGCCCTTGGTGTGCCTTTATCCTGCGGATGACCTTGCCCACGAGGGGCCACGGTGGGAAAACATATAGGAGACAGTGGCGCGGCCAGGGCAGGACCAGCGCATCCACGCCCTCAGCGCCGCACTCCCGCCTGTGGCTGAAGAAGCGGGCGGCCTTTGCATTTCCGGCGGTTGCCATTAGGTCTACGTGCGGTGTCCCCCATCGCCGTACTATTATCTGCATCGCCTGCTGCGAGAGCTCCCACTCTCCGGGATCCAAGTTTTGTCGGCTGAGAAAGTCCGCCTGTACGTTGTCCACTCCCGCTATATGCGAGGCCGCTAGTCGTTGGAGGTGAAGCTCTGCCCACTCCATCAATTTGTTGGTTTCCAGAGAGATCAACCGACTTCTCGTGCCTCCCTGGCGACTGATGTACGCCACTGTAGTCGCATTGTCCGATAGCACCCCGACTGCTTGATGGCGTACTATGGGGAAGAAACCCTGTAACGCCAGATGGACCGCCCTAGTCTCCAAGTGGTTGATGGGCCACTTGGACTGTTCCTCCGTCCATCGACCCTGGATTGAGCTGTCCCGACAGACAGATTGGGTGATTATCACCCAATCCGGGTCCTCCAGCGACACCCTCTGAGCTAGGTGCCGCAGTTCCAGCCACCAATGGAGACTGATGAAGGGTCCTCTCGGAATCGGAAGGATTGCCTGGAAATCTCTCGAAAGCGGCTGCCAACGGGAGAGTAGGGATCTCTGCAGAGGTCTCAGATGCGCGAATGCCCAAGGAACCAGATCGATGGTCGAGGCCATGGTCCCCAGTACCTGCAGGTAGTCCCAGGCAGTGGGCGTCTCGAGCGCCATAAATCCTTGAATCTGCTGAAGCAGAGAATGAGCTCTGTCCGGATGCAGAAAAACCCTGGCATTCTTGGTGTCAAAGTGAGCTCCCAGAAAATCCAACGACTGGGACGGGACCAGGCTGCTCTTGGTGAAGTTGACAATCCATCCCAGAGATTGGAGAAGTTGTACCACTCTGTCGACTGCGAGGATACACTGCACTCGTGACTTTGCACGAATGAGCCAATCGTCTAGGTAAGGATGCACAAGGATGCCTTCCTTGCGCAAGGTTGCCGCCACTACCACCATGATCTTCGTGAAAACCCGTGGAGCTGTGGCCAGGCCAAAGGGAAGAGCGCGAAATTGGAAGTGTTGACCCAAAATTTTGAAGGGTAGGTAACGCTGATGAGCTTGACAAATTGGTATGTGGAGATACGCCTCCGTGAGATCCAACGAAGCCAAGAATTCTCCCGGATAAACTGCCGCTAACACTGAACGGAGTGTCTCCATGCGGAAACAAGGGACTCTGAGGGACCGGTTGACCTGCTTGAGATCCAGAATAGGACAAAAAGTACCTTCCTTCTTGGGAATCACAAAGTAGATTGAATAATGCCCCCAGCCCAGTTCGGCGGCTGGCACCGGCACTATGGCCCCCAATTGAAGGAGACGATCGAGGGTCTGCCGCACGGCTCCCTGTTTGATTAAGGACCCACAAGGGGAAAACAGGAACCGGTCCCGAGGAGCGCAAACAAAATCCAAAGCGTAACCGCGTCTTAGAATATCCAGAACCCATTGATCCGACGTGATTTGGACCCACTCTTCGTAGAAGAGAGCAAGGCGACCCCCCAGTCGAGGGACCACATCGCGGGTCCGTCTGGCATCATTGGGTAGATTTAGCGGATGTACCAGCACCCTGCGCTTCCTTACCCTGGCGGCGCCCACGAAAGGCCGGTTCCAGGAGTGCGAACGAGAAGAGGGAGCCCGAGGTGGCTGTTGCCTCTGAGGACGTGCTCTCCGCTGGTTACGATAATGGTTTCTGGAGTAATTATATGATCTTGACGAACGGGGGTCGATCTTCGGGCAACTTGTGCACTGCGTTCTCATTAAGGGACTTGATGATCTGATCCAAGTCTTCACCAAAAAGATACCTACCCTTAAAAGGAAGGGACCCCAAACGTGTCTTGGAAGAGGCATCAGCCGACCAATTGCGAAGCCAAAGGAGCCGATGCGCTGAGACCGTGGTTCGGGCTAGGACCCTTAAAAGATCATATAAAGCATCCGCTCCATAGGCAACCAAGGCTTCCAGTCTGTCCGCCTGGTGAGTCTCAGCGTCTGGTAAGGACTGGGAGGTGAGAAGCTGCTGCACCCACCAAACTGCAGATAGCCACCCGCATCCCTAAGGCCGAGACCTCAAAGATACGCTTGAGGTAAACCTCCAGCTTCCAATCCTGCATATCCTTCAACGCCGTCCCTCCAGTGACAGGAATAGTGGTATGCTTTGTGACCGCTGATACCGCAGAATCTACGATGGGAACTTTGAGAATTTCCAAAAAATCGGCCGGCAGAGGATACAATTTTTCCATGGCTCTACTGACCCTAAGGTTGGCCTCCGGGGAATCCCATTCCCGAGTGATCAACTGCAAGATCTTGTGATGAGTGGGAAAAGACTTGGCTAGAGGCCGCAGTCCTGCTAGGAGGGGGTCCCCCTTCTTGAGAGCCGGGTCAGGCCCCACCGGTTCCGGAGGGGGATCAATATCCATTTCCTGGAGGATGTAGGGAATGAGGTCATCTAACTCCGCCGCTTGGAAGATGCGGAGGACCCTAGGGTCGTTGCCCTCCACCTGGGCCGCCAAGGTGGGGTCATCCACGTCAGGGTCCTGGGATTGTCCTTCTCCCGAAGTCTGTATTATCGATGGTGTCCCGGTAGGGCCACGAGATGTCCACGCTCCCCCGCCTACTAAAGGGGGGCGAGCCTGAGGGAGGGTCCCACCCAGGAGGGGGGCAGGACATGGTATCTTGGGGGGAGAGGGTCCCCAGGTCCCGAAGGTCATGTCTCTGCTCTGAAGAAAAGCCCTGTGCATCAGGACTATGAATTCAGGGGAAAAGGCCTGGCATCCTGAGGGGTCACCCCCCGGGGGATCCCCCCTCTGCCTATCAGGATTAGACTTGGAGTAAGGGTCCAAAATGGGCCTAGAAGTGGGGAACGGATTATCCGTGTCCTCCTCAGAAAGCGCGGCATCAGAATCTTGCAACAAAATGTCCACCGTTCCCGCGTTGAGAGGGAACGGTGCCTGGCGCTTCCTTCCCACGCGGTCTGCAGCTCGAACGTCCTTGCTGGTAGCTGGCACACATTCCCCCTCGGGGAAACAGCCTGAGCACAGACCCTCTTCAGAAAATAATCCGGCCCTGTCGGAGCCCTCACAAGGCGCTGCGGACTGCATCGCCGCAGAGAGAGGGGGGGGGGGGGGGGGGGAAGCGCTACAGGTGGCTCGCGCCTAAAATGAGCGCCGACCCGGCAAAGGACGCTTGCCGCGGTCCCCCACCGACCTAAAGAAGAACTGACGGGGAATTAACCTCCCGACAGCAGGCGGCCCAGGGGAATGGTGCTTCGCGGGGCCGCAGGTCGGAACGTCGGTCGCTCCCCAAAAGGGAGGGGGGAAAACCTGGGTCAGGAGGGAGAGGCCGGCGCTACCGACTTTCACCTCAGAGAGCCGAACGGAGTCCAAAAATTGCAGTCTTCTGCTGAAAAAGAAGAAGAAACAAAAATACACTTACCCCAACTGAGCCCTCAGTGAGGAAAATGAGAAAAGAAAGAAAGAAAACAGGCAACAGCCTGTCAGCAAGTCACCAGGCTAGAGAGCGATGAGCCAGCACCAGCGGAGAGCTCTCCCCCTGCTGTAAGAGGAGCCTTAGCAAAGTGACCTAAACTGTAAATTTAAAACTTCCTTTTTTTTTTTTTTTTTTTTTTTAAACTTGATCCCCCTGAGGAGGTAGCCTTAAGCTAACAAGATGGGGACCACAAGTCCCCTGCTCACATCTGTTGGAGTCAGAACGTTACTGAGAGCTGTTACAGGGGAGGCGTGGTTATATGGGTCCTCCCCTGGGAATTTTGTGTTCTGACTCCATCTGCTGGACAGGGAACATAACCCACTGTCTGGAATGATCCTGGTATGCACAGGGAATGATGACTTTGCTGGGGAGGGGAAAGAGAAGGGGGAAGAGAATGACTGAACCAGGGGCATGGAGGAAGAGATGATCAAGGCTGGAAAACACTTGAGTATCCCTGTCACTAACAGGTCGATACTGTAACGTGCGGTTGAGGATTTCCCGTCTGTAACGAGCTGGGAGCGCACAATTCGGACGCGTAAGGCGATCCAGCCTCCAGTTTCACGCGTCCTTAGCGCTTCTTAAAACAGACACATAACCCTTTCCGCACGCAGCATGTATATGATATGTAAATGAACGAATTAGCTGTATAATGAAGGAATTAGCTATTCCCCTCCGATACTGTGACGCGCGCTCAGATTATCTCCTTTGTAACCCGCTATTTTGCCGCGTCCTTAACCTGTTAGTTTACCGTCACCCTCTACTTGGTGTTAGTGTGGTGTTAGAAAATTAAAACGGGAATAAAGTGTAAAAAAATGGGGGCGATTTCGGCGCTCAAGGCCCCGTCCGGTCTCCGGTGCAGCCCCAGTCCTGTCCCCTCCTCCCGAAGCAAAAAAAAAAAAAAAAAAACGAAAAAGTAGCAAGGCTCGGGCCTGCTACGGTAGTCCCTTCTCCCCTCCTCCCGATTTCGGTGCTCAAGGCGGCCGGGTGGGCGTGCATTCATCCAGGTAGAGGGAGCCGGCGGCGAAAGCGGCCTCCGGCTCCCTCTGCCTGGATGAATGCACGGCCCCCGCCGGCAGTGAATGAATGCCCGTGCGATTTTGGCGCTCAAGGCGGCCATGCATTCATCCAGGCAGAGGGAGCTGGCGGCGAAAGCGGCCGGCTCCCTCTGCCTGGATGAATGCACGGCCCCCGCCGGCAGTGAATGAATGCCCGTGCGATTTCGGCGCTCATGCCTTGAGCGTCGAAATCGCACGGGCATTGTTTCTGTTTATCCCAGTCTAATCGGTTGCCCATTCAGGAGCCAAAGTTATTTTCATTATGACTAGGGTTCAGTGGTCTTTTTCTGATTAAAAAAAAAAAAAAAAAAAAAAAGGCTGGAGATCAACTTATTTGTTAGAAAGAGGTTTTCCTATAAGGAATTTGATGCATGAATGAATGCCCGTGCGATTTCGGCGCTCAAGGCATGAGCGCCGAAATCGCACGGGCATTCATTCACTGCCGGCGGGGGCCGTGCATTCATCCAGGCAGAAGGAGCCGGAGGCCGCTTTCGCCGCCAGCTCCCTCTGCCTGGATGAATGCATGGCCCCCGCCGGCAGTGAATGAATGCCCGTGCGATTTCGGCGCTCAAGGCGTGACGTCACGTCATGTGACTGCCTTGAGCGCCGAAATCGCACGGGCATTCATTCACTGCCGGTGGGGGCCGTGCATTCATCCAGGCAGAGGGAGCCGGAGGCTGCTTTCGCCGCCGGCTCCCTCTGCCTGGATGAATGCACGCCCACCCGGCTGCCTTGAGCGCCGAAATCGGGAGGAGAGGAGAAGGGACTATTGTAGCAGGCCCGAGCCTTGCTACTTTTTCGGTTTTTTTTGCCTCGGGAGGAGGAGACAGACTGGGGCTGCACCGGAGACCGGACGGGGCCAGGGCACGTGAGCGGGGGCTGGGGGAAAGTTTGCCGAGCATCGGGGAACATAACTGTCCACTTCCTGGTACCTGTCATTTCAAATGTCATTTGAAATGACAGATACCAGCGCGGCCATGAAGCGTTAGGCCCGCGAACCCAGGATACTGTATAGGCGCTCTATACAGTAAAATGGGTTGCGCGGGCCTAACGCTTGCCTAAGGCTTCGCAGCCGCGGCATGCATTTGCATGCAATTAGAAGAGAGTATCGAGCGCTAGGTGAAGAGAACTGTGCGTGTGGGGAACGAGGGTGCGCCTGGCAATGCCGCACTCTTTCTACCGCGGCCTTAGAGTATCGACCTGTAAGTGTGCCAGGAGGAAGGGAGTGCTGGAAGAAAAATGCTGCCTAAAGGGAGAGGAAGGGAAAGAGTGTCTGGTCCTGGAGGGAGCACAAGCAGGGAAAGGTGAAGATAGTATCTAGGAGAAGGGAGGAGAAAAAAATAAAACAAAAAATAAACAAGGAGTGGATGCTAAATTCCATGTCGGAATGCGTGTCTGCATCTGCCTGGGGTGGATGGAGCAGACTGAATTGACCATTTTGGCCATCATCTAAAAATTTTGGGCTGGTACCTAAGTTTTCAGAATATTTCAATTCAATGTTTTCTAATAAATCAAATATAATTGTTCTACTTTTATTTTTAATATCTAATTTATATTAATGCACTAATTAAATAAAATAAACTTTGCCCTGATAAAGTGAACCAAGTACCAGGTGTACTGAGACATGAAAAATGTTAGGAATCATTGCTCTAGAACAGGGGTCAGGAACCTATGGCTCGTGAGCCAGATGTGGCTCTTTTGATGGCTGCATCTAGCTCGCAGACAAATCTTTAATAAAAAAGTAAAAATCTTAACAAAACCCCCCACCCTCCTGACGCCCCCCAAGACCTCCAAAATTAATTTACTACAACCCCCCCTCCTGCCCCCCCCCCAAGACCTGCCAAAAGTCCCTGGAAGTCCAGCGGGGGTCCAGGAGCGGTCCGATGGCCCTTTGCTCTTACTATGTCACAGAGGCTACCGCAGCCATTGGTCGACCCCAGTGACATAGTGAGGGCAAAGGGCCGTCGGCGCCATTTTGACTACTGGCAGCCGACAGCCCAAGTCCAGGAGATCGCTCCCGGACCCCCGCTGGACCACCAGGGACTTTTGGCAGGTCTGGAGGGGGGGTCAGGAGTGAGGGGTTGTAGTAAATTAATTTTGGAGGTCTTTTATGGCTCTCACGAAATTACATTTTAAAATATGTGGCGTTCATGCTCTCTCAGCCAAAAAGGTTCCCGACCCCTGCTCTAGAAACTTGCAAGGGAACTGCTTATAGAAATTTAAACAATTCAGAGAAGCACTTCAAGCAAGCAAACTGGTTAAAATGTTACCTGAATTGTTACTATTAGAAGACAAAAATTAATTTCATTTTCAGTTGTTACCTCTTATGAACTGCAATGACCAGACTTGTTACTAGTATAAGGTTTCATAAGAATTGACATTTTTGCCCACATTAACAGCATACACTTTCAGCGCTACTGCTGGAATAACACTGGAAGCACCTAGGCTGTCTCTCAAAACACCAGTGGGATTTAGGTACTGAGTGGGTGCGAGGGTGGCAGTATGGAGCAGGAATAGCAGAGAGACATTTATTTTTTGCATCTATGGGGAGGAAGGGCTGGTGCTGATTACTGCTTTAATGTTTAAATTTGAAGGGCCCTGGCCAGCAGGGGTCTTTTAATTTTGTACTGAGGGAGGGTGGAATTCAGGTTAGGAGAATTTTTTTTGTTTTAAAAAACAAGAGTGCCACTTAACTGGATATTTAAACTGTTGTTCCAGCCATACCCTTCTCCGGGTCTTCCAGGCAAAGCCGGGAGATTGAGCCTGCTATTGTGAAGAGTCTTTGCACCAGTATGCCAGGCACCTATTGTAAGGGAAACTGCAGAATCAGCTGCAGCACTGACATTCGGCCTGGAGTAGAGATGACCTGACTATCCATCCTTGAGTCTGGATTGTTTAGACTGGAACTGCTGGCAAGGATAGTGAGTAATCCTGTCCTGCATGCACACTTGTTGACATTGGGCTATAAAGGACGAACAGCTATGGCTGCAAAACGGGGAGAGCAAGAAACCTGCTTTCACTTTGCTGGCATGCAAAGTGCTGCGTGTCCTTTGTAGACGTACAAAGTGACTGGACCCCTTTTGCCTGTGGTGGGCTCTCTCAGTCAGGCTGATGAAAAGGGTGTTGTGAGTATTAGCTGAAATATTGTGCACGAATACAGATGAATATGCTTAGAATTGTTTTTAATGCTTAGAACTGTATATGCTTAGAATTGTATATTTTAGTACTTAGAACTGTATACCTTTAATACTTAGAATTATTAAGAATGTATATCAATAAACATATTATTTTACTTTTACCTTATTCCTTACATCTATGGACTGCAGCATTTTTATTTTTTTTTTTACACTGACCAGACCTTGCTCTTATGGCTCCCTGGCCTATCAGCACAGGCTTTCCCTCCCCCAACTATTTCCTTTGCCTGGTACTCATCACTGCTAGGAAGTGAAGCCTGCAGATCATAGTTCCTCTGCCATAGCTCCCCTTCTACTGCAACTTCCTTCCTGCCTTTTTTTTCTTTTTTAACTTTTATTGTTCCTCTAGCAAGGAAAGGAAAACAAAAGGGGAGAAGTGGAAAGAGGGAGACTTCAAGGCACCTAAGAATCCCAATGAAGGAAGAAAAAAAAATATATTTTTTTTTTTAATGGGCCCAAGTCCTCCCACCATCTCTACTCCCTAAGGAGTGGGAGTCTTTCTTAGAGGGATCCTAGTCCCTAAGGAGCATACCGTAGGTCCTACTCTAGTAGCCATTAACTAGGGAAGAATTTATTTATTTAAAATTCTTATATACCGCACGAATAAGGCAGGTACCTGCCCATCTAGGCGGTTTACAAAAACATAACATTCATAAAAATAGTACGCACATTAAAACGAGTACATTACATTTAGTTACATTAGGTCTGAGTACATCTTTAAGCTGCACTGGGAGAAGTTGCCCCAAATGATAGGTGTCCCAGAAGCTCTTTGGCTCAACCAGGCCAGGGCTGAAGCTTGACTCTAGGAGCTTCTTGAAATCTGTCAACATTTGTCTGCAGCTGCGGGAGACAGAGAATACTGGCAAGGTCTATGACCACTCTTCATTTATTATGAGTTAGGCCATGAAGGAGATGTGCCCTCTGTCTCCAGGAACTGAGGAGGGGGGAAATCCCAAGTAATTGGTCTAGTAGGCAAAAAGAAAACCTTTTTATTTATTTAACAGGTTTTTATACCGACCTTCATAGTAAATTTACCATATCAGATCGGTTTACAATTTAACAAAGGGAAAATTAGAGTAATAGATTCACGTAAACGAAAGATAACAATAAGTAGGAATAAGTCAAAGTTACAATCAACAGGGGGAGCGAACTTGGAAGCTTGTAACAAGCTGGAAAGAAGATAGGCCGGTAAAACATTTTACCATAGAGTGTACAAGTTAAAAACTTAAGGACGGTGCTTTAACCTGAATGTCTCAGAGTCCATTTATTTTTTCTTTGAGAAACGGAGTGCCAGACCGGGTAGGAATGAAGGCCAACTAGTGATTGTCTGGTGGTTCAGGGAAGGCTGTTTGAAAGAGCCAGGTTTTAAGGACTTTTTCTGAAAGATAAAGGCATGGCTCCAGTCTGAGGTTTGATGGGATACTGTTCCATCAAATGTTTTTACATTCTACCCCCCCCAAATCTTCCTTTATACTCCTCTTTTCTGTCTCCTGCCCCCACAAGAAAAATGACAGTCTCACTGGTCCTATCCCCACAAGCCTTGTTTTTCTTGTTAGAGGTGGGGTGAGGGGTGTATTATGTTGCCATGGCAGAGTTGTTGATCTGGTGGGCATGCCTATCATCCTGCCTCCCCCAGCCCCTGCTCCCAACCTCTCACCTCCCAACTTTAGTACTCCACTTCTCTCCAGTGCCCTATTCCCATTCGCTCTTGCCCCAGCCTCCCTCATCTCCCCCCCCCCCCCCCCCGTTCCTGTCTCTCTTCCTACTCCTTCCCCTGTTCTTGCTCTCTCCTGCCCCACCCCTATCCACCTACCACTGGAAAAAGAGGCTCAACAGTCCCAAAAAGAATAAGGTATTAAAAATTGTATAAGGCTTACATGAAGAACGTATGTAAAAGAATAAAAAACAAAGGGGAGAAAATATGTCCTTCCCCAAAAAGGCACTCTTCTGCCCTTGCCAGCCTGAGTCAGCTACCCCATCCAGCCCATTCCCTCCTCCACACCATTCTGACAGCGCGGTGCACAATTTCACATCATGAGACAGTATAAGTAAGAAATTTAAAAACATAATACTATCTGCAACAAAGATGGTTAAATATTTCTTACCACACACAAATTATTTTATCTGAGCACGACGTTGTTCCAAAGAACAAGCCCTGCTTGCACCCTAGTCACCGCTGGATTGGAAACTGCCTATGCGGTTTCCCTGTTGATGCGCATGCGCTGAACGTGGCAACGAGGAGTCGAAGCTCACTGTTGGTTAAAAGGGAATTACTACCCAAAATAAAAAAACAGCCTATACAATTAAAAAAGCAGGCCACTTTGGCGGGAAAATCATATACTCATTTGCGCTAATCGGCGATTGTCTTCTTCCCCGTGACATCACGCTGCAACTCTCCCTCTTCCGTGCGTCTCGAGACCTTTGCTTTTGCCAGCCTGGAAGAGACGCCACAGAGAGGGTGAACGCGGTCACGTGACGGCGTCCAATATGGCGGCGCAGTGGTGAGGTAGCGCTGTCACTTCCTGATGGGGCTGCTGGCTGCTTCCATGCACGGTGCGGCGCGAGACAGCGGGCCGAGCCGGGATTAGAGTGGCAATGCAGCAGGAGAGCAAGACGAAAAGCATGTTCTTGTCGCGGGCGTTAGAGAAGATCCTGTCTGACAAGGAAGTGAAGCGGTCCCAGCACTCTCAGCTGCGCAAAGCCTGTGAGGTGGCCCTAGGTAAGCCTGGAAGGGCAGGCCTTGTACCCACACACGCTGTACCTGTGTCCGCTCTGTGCAGGACTTATTAGAAGGTGGGATTTTCAGGGGGTGTCAGTGTAAAACTCATGTCAGTATCTTGGCTTTGAGCTTATGAAAGAACAGCCCTGTGTCTCTGCCAACCTTTGCTGTAAAGACGTGAATTGCCTGACTTCTGATATTTCTGATAACGCTTCTACATCCCAGGCTACTTCCAGGCCTCCCAGCTAACTCTTTTTTATCAGCGACCCCCCAGCCGGGCTGGGATTTTCAGAGTCTGACTCCAAGCATTCTGGGATTTGTAGTTCTGCATTCGTATGGTGCAGCGACAGGAGGCTAAAGCCCAGAATTCGAAAGGATGAAAGTTTTTATAAAACTGGACTGGCTCAAGTGTTCTTGATAGGTTAAGGAGATTTACTGGGTTACTACTTGGATTGTGAGGTGAGGAAGAGTCCCAGGTCTTACAGTAACGAGGAAGTATAAATAATAATAAAGTTAAAGCTTTCAGGCACAGAGCTGTTCAAGGTAACGGGTTTCTCATTTAAACATACGTGCAGGAAAAATTTTGCCACTTGGAAGTGGTAAGCTAAATTTATTGTATTAGTTTTTCTAGTCTTACATATGAACTGCCATACTGGGTCAGACCAAAGACAATCAGGCCCAGTATCCTGTTTCCAATAGTGGTCAGAAGTATCTGGCAGAATCCCAAACAGATAGATCCCATGCTGTTATGTGGACTCTTTGGTGGGGAGGGCAAACCAGGTCAATTGCCCCAGGCCCTGTGGTTTTTGGGACCTTGCTCTCTAGTGTGACATAATTAGGCCTGGCACTTCTATCCGGCTCTACTTCCCCTGCCAGGCAAGTCACTGATGTAAGTCATGGGGATGAAAGAAACCTGCAGTAGCAGGAGTGGCTAGAGGCACTTGACTTCTGACTGAGCAGCAGTGGAGGAGGGGCGAGAGAGGCCAAGACCCCTGGAGGAGCAGCCTTCTAGTGACAAATCAAGGATTGAGGAGGGGATATTGGGAATTAAAGGATGACATTAAAAAGGGGAGGAAGTTGTAAAGCAGGGCTTCCCTTTGGGGGATGGGGGAATTATGTAGCTGCCCACAATAAAACTTCCAGGGGGCCATGAGGTTCTGCATTCCTCAGGTATGGAGTGGGGGTCCAGCCCTGTACCCCTGCACTCCCCTAGGATCAGCCCTTTTTACAGCCTTAAGTTTTCAAGAATTTTGTAGTCATGTTGGAACCTTCTTGTTTGGGTTATCTGAAACTTTTTCATACGCATTGAATTTTTTTTATTTGTACTGGACATCATGACCTGGCTTTGGCTAAAAAGTAACTGAATCCCTAGTACCAGAATACAAGAGAGGTTATGATTTCTATCTAATGCTTTAGTTGCTTGTAAAGTGATCAGGCACATACAGGCCAAGGTGGTATTTGCACAGATATAGATTTGAGTTAAGCATTAATCTTTGTTTAGCATGGCCATCTTCTATTGTGAAATGAGTGGTGTTCACCTGGTATGATAGCTGTAATTTTGTCATGGTGAAAATCATACTTAGTTTTGAAGAGTTAAAACTGCTAAGAATTCTCAGATGTTACAGGATTTATGGCAACCAAACTATCTTTAGTTTGCAGTGTGATTTAATTACTCAACACAAACATCCACTATACCATAGAATCTCCTAAATTCCTCATGTCAAGCAGTACCAAAGTGGTATTTACTTATGGGAAGGAGCCAAGGCATGATTTTGGATGATTAGTAAAAATAAGTTTTGCTATGATGATGAAAATGTTAATGCTTACTCCGTTGCGGGCACATTTTTATGCCACTGAGATGTGTAAAGGGTCATACAGTTGCTGTAAATGAGCAGTGGGTTGCGGCTCTGTGACTTTTTATTATTTATAACAACCTTCGATTTCTGAAACTCCCCCGCCGCAACCACGTCTTGTTTTGCTCCACATGTGATCACACCCTAGAACCATTTTGTGCTGGTGAGTGTTTCTCTTCCTCTGGTCCTCATTGGTCTTGTGAGGCACTTTGACTTCTATCTGTTCTCTGATGGTCATACTGGTAATTCACCGACTCGGTGTGACTCCCTCCCCTCCCCTTTTACTCCACCCATTGCAAGGTTGTATCATCCACAGGGTGTCTTAGCTTGCTGAGCATAGTGTTATTCCCCTATGTTTCATCAACAAAACATGTCCTACCCTCAGAGTTGCTTTCTAGTTTGAATTCCTAGACAGTCAATTAAAGCTATTAGCCAGAGTAAATTTATACTCCTATACCAACACCTCCAAGCACGATCAATGGTTTCTCTCATTCCATTCTCTGACACTAGTTTTGAAGACATTTTTGGTCTTTGCAGTTCAACAGTCATACATGCAGCTGTTAATGCTTTCTTTTTAATGTTTTCGGATCTTGAGATTAACCTCCTCATCTGCATTCACCAGAGAAATCTTCGCCACTTGACTCCAGGTTTTTTTGAAGATATTTGTGAATCCTGGAAAGACTCAGACTTCAGTATTCTCTCTCGATCAAATAAATGTGGCTTTTAATTTATTGGTTGTTTTGTGCCAGAAAGACATCTGTTTAGTGTAATCATTAGCCCCTGAAAACTTCATTGACATTGGACTTTTTTGAACCGTGTTCATATATGGCAGCTGTACAGTTTACTGACCTGTCTATCAGTGTGTGTGTCTGTCTACAGCAGAGGACTGGTAGGCTCATTTGCATGCTTCTCTCAGCAGCCCCAGCATAGGACTCCGGAGTACACTATAAGCCATTTAGGTTTCAGCTTTCACAACTCCCACACTCTACCTGCAGAAGATGTGAAGGCTCATTTGCATACTTTTCCCAGCAGTCCCAGCAGAAGCCTCTTCCACATTCTCCTCTTTCTAGCAGTAGAGGATCGGAAGGCATGTGCCAAACACCTCATTTTTGATACACTAACAGGGAATTAGTTCAAAACAAGGGTTACTAAGGTATAACCAGGCAGTTTTATGTAGATTAATTGTAGTCTCTGAAGGATCACCAACAGACAAATATAAAATAAACCAATAGATTAAAAGTACTTTAGATTAGTTTGAGCACGCCTATCCCCTTAAAAATCTTAAATTGCTAACAACTGAACAAAATTAAGATGGAGACAGTTGTCCAGCAGTGAATGGGAAGCTATCAACTCTTTTGCATGGAGTGACACATATATGATTATCTACCAGTTGGTGAGAGGTTGTATGTGTGCACTCAGTGCAAAGAGCTCCTGGCTCTCAGAGAACGAGTCTGAGCTCTGAAGGTTAGAGCGCTGGGGCTCAGGCTAGTGAGGGGGAGAGGTGTGTCTGTGTGGGTGGGGGGGGGGGCACAGGCTATTCTGTGGTTGGGGGTAGGAGCTCAACCTGGGGAGGACAGGCTGTGCTGAGACTGCTGGGGGGTGAGGGTAGACTATGCTGAGGCTGCAGGTTTGGGGGTAGGCTGTGCTGGGGCTGGAGGGATAAGGGCCTGCCTCCCTTACCCTCCCCCCCCCCCCCCCCAAGCCTCAGCTGGCTTTGCTGCAGCTGAGGCTAGGGGGTGGGGGAGGCAGGTTGTGATGCTCCTGGGGCTGTGATTCGGCTGAGTAGGCCATACTGGGGCTCAGAGTGGGAAGGCAGGCTGTATTGAGGCTGGTGGAGAGGGCAATTCATAGGGGCCTCTGGGGAATTTCATAGGTGTCGGCTAGTTGAACTGAAAGGAACTGATTTTACTGCAATTTTGTGTTGGAATAAGGTTATTTGCCTATGGATTAAATTATAGATTGCAACAGCTGAAAAGATTCTAAGTTCTTACTTTCTTACATGTTTGTAGCAGTAGAGGGACTTGATATACCATATGAAAGATAAATTAGTAGTACCATGTACTCTATGTTCAGAAATCTCCATGAGAAATGTATTTTTTTTCACTGAAACTCTGTCATGTTGGCCTGTTTTTTTGGTTTTTTTTAACTTTATGCCATAATGTGTTGGATCTTTAAATATTTTGCCTTAAGATTTTCAGGGGCTTATGCTAAACAGGTGTCTTTCTGGCATCTGTAAATCTCATTGCAATTTTTTGTGCTGTTTGCTGTCATAAAACTAAACGTATTAGTAAACAATATTGCGGGCTATCCACCATATATTTAAACTTCTTATGCAATATAGATGACTCCAGTTCCATCCCAAGATACCCCACCCCTAAGCCAAACATAATTAAAGAAGTGTACACTCAGTTTAACTAAATCAAAGCAGTTCAAATAATTATAACAGCATGGTAAATCGTGTCTACATTCCTGCATAGCCTGTCCCCATACTAGGCCACAGACCTAGCACAGGAGTCTCCATGCTTTTTAAGCTAAAGGCCACATGTGACATTTCAAATCTCTGTAAGGGACAGTGGGGGAGAGGGGAATCCTCGGAGTTTTGATGAACAGGGAGGGAAGGGGCAAATTCTTCCTTAGCCTGGACTTTTCAGTGATTTGAAATGCTAAGATTGGCAGGGTGCAGGATTTCTGCAGAGGTGTGGCAGACACGGTGTCAGAAAAATATTTCTAGGAATTTGGCAACCCTGCCACTGCCCCGAAAACCCTACCACCTGATGGAATTGCACTCCTGCTTTGTCTGGTACCGCTTATGGCCCAGTCTGTCTATTCCGGGTCAGAACTGGGTGTGTGGGTGCAACAGGGATCCCTATACCTCCAAGAAAAACAGAGAAGCAGAAATGAGTTAGAACTCTTCTTTACTTGAGAACCTGGGCTAGAAAACAAACATTTCTTGGCATACAGACCGGGGAATCCAAAATTAGTGGGTTATACACCTCTACCAGCAGATGGCAACTGAGCAAAGCTGACATCACAGCATATGTACCCCTGCAATGATAGCTCACCAGTATTCTCTGTCACCAGCAGGTGGTGGATGTGCATCTCCCTGCTGGGGATTGCTTAAAATAAATAAATAAACGAGGAGGATTATTCATCCCGCTCTCCCGTGGTGGTGATACCTTACGGGACCTCCCTCAGTGAGAATTCCTGAGGTGATTTCCATGGTCCCTCAGATGAGTGCCTTGGTCCGGCAGCTTGTTTCTCAATCCGCGAAGACTTAGCTGTAACCAACACAAAAGGCAGGGAGAACGATGGAGACCCTACTCGGTAGTACAAGTTGTATTCTATCTAGAAGTCCTTGTGGATCCACCCCCTCTCACACAGTGTTAGGTTAGGGGGTATGAGTGTTAACCCCTTCCTGACTGTGATGGAGGATGACCTTCTGCTATCAATTCTCCAACACCAGCTGCCACCCCCCACCCCCACCCCCTTTCCTCAGCATCTGCTTCATTCCCCTGGGGAGAAAGGGAATAGGTAAATGACAGGGTGATGTTTGTGGTGCACTTTCTCTCATTCATAACCCCCATGTACTCCTGCTCTTTTCTTTCCTTCCCTTTCTTGCCTCTTCTCTCCCCTCCCTCACTCCTTTTTTCCCCCCCTCTTTCTCCTCTTATCCGCTCCTTTCTTTTCACCCTCTCACCACCTCTTTCCTTTACTCACATCTGCCAGCATTACTGACTTCTCCTGCCACCGTGCAGGACTTCCTCTTCTATCCAGCAGCCCTACAACTATCTCCTGTCACTGCCCAGGCTTCCTCTTTTGCAGGTGGGGTTGGGGATCCTGCCAGCACTCCTGCTGCTCACTGCATGGACTTCCATTTTTGTTGGTGGGGACCCCAATGGCACTATAGCCTTCTCCTGCTGCTGCACGTGGGCAAAAAAAAAAAGAATGCCTTGTTTGTTCTGATTGAGCTGGGAGCCCAGAGGTGTGGAAGGCAACTGCCAGCACAAAAAGAATTGCAACTTACATAGTCTCTGTAAACAGAAAACCTGTGCTGCTTCTGCAATATTTATGTATGAAAGGGACACTTTAAATCTAGTCACCAAAATAGGTGTTGTGCTTATCCTTGCAGATTTGGCTTCACCTTGAAAACGGAGAGGTTTGTGGGAATGAAAGTTTCCTTTCAGCCAGTCCTTAGGCATCCTCAGTTGTGAGGTGAAGCAGCATTCACCTGCGGAGCAGGACATCCAGAATAGGGTCAGCTTGCCCCCCCCCCCCCCCCCCCCCCCACCCCCCAGTCAGTGATCCCATTCTGCTCTTGGAAACTCATGAGCTTACGAAAATGGGCTCATTACGTAGATAACTCACCTCTGACTGAGTCTATTAACTGTTTAAAACTGGTGAATATTGTGTGAACAATATAATAAGCCTTTTATTTTTGGTTATTAAAAATTGTTGTATTTAATGCATTAGCATTTATTGGGGTGGACTCAAAATGCAATTAGGGAGTGCTTTCAATTTTAAATATATCACAAATATAGCATTTTTTGAGACAGTTAGCAGTTTGATGCTTCACTAAATTTTAAGTTCACATGATTGACTTTTATTAAAATTGACTAATCATTAAAGTGTACTTCATTGTACAGATGTTTTTGGCTCATTTTTTCAATGGCTCAGTTCACCATAGTATATTCAGCTTTGAGATGTGATTTTTCTTTTTGTTAGATAATGTGGCTGAACTACAGTACTTTGGCATAATATAGGTCTTATGAATTATTTATTCAATTCTGTTTTTAGTGTGCAACAAAAAAAAAATCTTCAGACTAGTACCTGATACCATCACATATATAGCTTTTGTATACTACCCCTCTTTTTAGACACACTAAGATTGACATAGCCACAGTTTTATGCTCTTGATCCACATTTATTTGTCACCATTTTAATTGTAACTTTTTATGTCTGTTTTTATGTGCTTTTTATTGATCTGAGTTATGTACATTTATTTATATGTTCCTTTGTGAGTACTGATATGTATATATTAATCTTTGTTATTTTGTCATAGCCCCTGAGGCAGCCACTCGAGGAGTGGCGAAACTCGGCCAGATTCGGGCATTTTAACACGTCTCCACCGTAATAAATACTTTTAAAGGACATTCAGCATCTATCTCTCTTGTTTACACCAGAACTTAATTATGGTCTACAACCACAGGGGGAGGAGGTTCATTTTAGCCTTTTTCTGAGCAGGAGGTTTAATCCCCTGGCTTTGGGAATGGTTGTCAGATGGTAGGGCATTAACCCACCCATATTGTACAAGTTCTCGATTGCACCAAGAAAGGGCCATCCTTGGCTCAAATACCAAATTGTACAATTGGATCTTGGCCATAAAGCCAAGCTTTTCTTCTGTTTTGCTTGGTTTTTTTTCCAGCTTATGATGAGCTGTTTTTAATAGACAGCTGCCCTCTGCTCAGGCTGTTTTTATATCTCATGGAAGACTATAGCAACATGAGAGAAATCCTAGGGGTCGGGTCACCTAAAATTTGCACGCATGTACAAATTCCATGGTCATGCTTTTTGAAATTTTGCCCACCTTCATCATATATCTGTGTGTGTGAGTGTGTGTGTGTGTTTGTGTATAAAAATAAATGAGGCAAAACTAATTTCAGGGATTGCACAGAATAATTGAATCACTTCAAGAAAGCGGAGTGTCAGTTATTCGTAAATGTGAATAACCACTGCTTATCAATGTGTGATAGCAGCATGGGATCTGTCTACTGTTTGGAATCCTGCCAGGCTCTTGTGACCTGGACTGGCCACTGTTGGAAACAGGATACTCAAATTGATGGACCCTTGGTCTGACTCAGTATGGCAATTCTTATAAAAGTAAAAAATAAACCTGCTAGGCAAAGTACAAACAAATATTTCTTGTCTTTCATTCATTCAGTACATCAGCTAAATCACTAGACAATAGTTATGTAGTTTGGTTGAAAGAGAACATCAATCCACCCAATGGATGATTTTATTTATATATATATATAATATATATATATAGCACCTTGAATACTGTGTACAATTCTGGTTGCCGCATCTCAAAAAAGATATAGTTGCGATGGAGAAGGTACAGAGAAGGGCTACCAAAATGATAAGGGGAATGGAACAGCTCCCCTATGAGGAAAGACTAAAGAGGTTAGGACTTTTCAGCTTGGAGAAGAGACGGCTGAGGGGGGATATGATAGAGGTCTTTAAGATCATGAGAGGTCTAAAACGGGTTAATGTGAATTAGTTATTTACTCTTTCGGATAATAGACTAGGGGGCACTCCATGAAGTTAGCATGTGGCACATTTAAAACTAATTGGAGAAAATTCTTTTTCACTCAACGCACAATTAAACTCTGGAATTTGAGGCCAGAGGATGTGGTTAGTGCAGTTGGTGTAGCTGTGTTTAAAAAAGGAATGGATAAGTTCTTGGAGGAGAAGTCCATTTCCTGCTATTAATTAAGTTGATTTAGAAAATAGTCACTGCTATTACTAGCAACAGTAACATGGAGTAGACTTAGTGTTTGGGTAATTGCCAGGTTCTTATGGCCTGGATTGGCCACTGTTGGAAACAGGATGCTGGGCTTGATGGACCCTTGGTCTGACCCAGTATGGCATGTTCTTATATCTCTTAATGGAATGTAGCTAAATTTTTTTTTTTTTTTTTTTAACCAGATGAAATAAAATCTGAATTGGAAAAGCAAAGGTAAGCAACGTCGATTTATTAATTGCTCTTTTTTTCATGTCACAAAGAATACCAGCCTTTCTTCTTGCAGGTCTTGAAATATTAGCAGAGCAGCGACTTTAGCATTACTCTGAGACGCTGAAGGAATCTCTTTAATATCTCCTTCCTGCTCTCAAATTCAGCATTGGGTTAAATGTCTCATGGCCTGTTATTCATAGCCACTGTCGTGCTCTGTTGAAGATCTTAATTTCTTTTTATGCATAAGGTAAGCCACTTCGACAATTTTAGAGATGCTCGCAGTACATGTGCAAGATCAGAACTGGGGATGGTCCATGTCAAGTCTTCCATTAAAATGTTGATAAACTCTCATAATCTCTATGCTTTCTTACACTGCGCTGCTCTTCTGCTTATAGTGGGAAGACTGCAAGCCGGTATTTTTGCTTGAACTGTTTTTCAGCTTGTGTTCTGAAAACTAACGCTTAGAGTGTTTTTCTGTTTTTATTTTGCAACTCAAAGGCCAGCAACTAATGTTTAATCTTACTCCAAACTTACTCATGTGCCTACATGTAAACCGTTGCGATGGTATATAACTTGGCGACGGTATAGAAAAGACTTTAAATAAATAAATAAAATGTAATTACATCCCCCAACTAATACCAAATTCCAGTCTTGAGGCACAGCTCTTGGACTCTTTGAAGCCCTACAGGGAGCTTAGAAAAGGCAAGAAAACAGTGAAACATTTGTAGAGCGGGACCCACAATGTTGATGTGTGGAAAGAGCAGAGCTCCAGGTTTCCGGCCCCATCCCAGTGCGACCTTGATCAAGTCATGCAACTTTTGGACTGATAAACTCGCCTTCCTGAACCATTGATCAGATCTTTTGCATTTTTTTTTTTATTATGCAAGTTTCTTATATTCTTCCCAAGACTCTCTCTTCTTTCTGTTCTAGAGGCCCCTGGCCCTTTTGAAGGGAGGGCCACATAGCACATTTCAAATCACCTGAGGAGGGGGGGCCTCCTCCCACTCAGTCTGGGAGATCACTGAGCAGAAAAAGTCCATGTGCCCCCTCTGTCCAATTTATCTATGGAGAAGATAATGTTGAAATCTATCCCTTTCTGTGCAGATAGAGACATTTGAAGAACATTCCTAGCTTGTTACAATGTCACATTCATTGCTGCTGAATTTTCTTCTTTTCTTGGCATCCTGACATGCCTGCCCTGCCCTCTCCTTCTTCTTTACTACTACTACTACTGCTTCTCTTCCCCAGTTGCTGTTGCTTTCTTCCACACAGATTCACTCCCTGCTGATGATGGCAGGGGTTACCCCTGGTATTCTCTTCCTAGCCACCCAGGATTGCAGTGGCTCAGGACAGCTAGTCCTGTTGCTGCACGGCCCACAGTAAACCAAGCCACACAGTGTAGGAGGAGCAGCAGCTGCCACCAATGCCAAATAAGAAAGCAAGGAGCAAGCAGTAGTGGGAAGAAGTGCACACTTGTGCAGAAGTCTGTCATACAGTCTCGTCGTGGCATGTCCTTGGTTGTCACCCTACCTGTAGTTGTTAATTTTTGTCCTGGTAGTTTTCTGCTGCTCCCTTTTGGCTTACAGCTGACCCAGAATCCTTTTTTTTTTTTTTTTTTTTTTAATGTGGCCTGCAGCACCATGAGCCTTCATTCACAACTACCCGAGGTTTTCTCCCCCACCCCTCATTTTTAATACCCCCCACTTTCTATCTAACCCGTCCGTCCGTTGCAGTGATAATCCTTTGAGGGGCCTATAGACCATGTCTTCCTCTGGAACCTGGTGCCTATGCAAACAGTCTGATCGATAGATGTTACTGTTGGGTATTGGCTGGGATATCCTGCGTCTTCTGCAGCACCTCTAGCCTTGGCTGGCCAAAGGAAAAGAAGCTGGGCTCAGAGAAAATACTCTTGACCTTCCAAGTGGAAGCCACTCTTTGCATCCCAGCTAGAGCGGAACTTGGATTACCTTAAAACTATTATAACAAGAATAAGTTGAATTGTTTTTTTGTTTTTTCATTAGGTATTACAACGCAGCCATGACATAATCAAAAGCAGTGCTCTGCAAGTCAAACTGCAAATTGTAACAGCCAGCAGCCAAAGTGATATCAAGGCTATTTAAATTATTTATAAAAGTTTCTTACATAGAGTTGTATCAGCAAAGAAGAGTAAATTAAAAAAAACCCCAAAGCTATATATTTTACTAGAGCAACTGAAAACCAGCATATTTTGGATAGATGATCAGGCTTAATTTTTAACATGGGAAGGAAAGAATAAATGTTGCAAAGGTCTGGGTTAATTACCTCCACAGTCAGTATGCATTGTATGTTTATAGTCTGAGTAAGTGCAGTTCTGTATGCATTGTTGGTTTAGGAGGTGTAAAAGCAGTCAGGAGCATTGTTAACTGGAGCCTGGGGTCTGATAAAAGGATAAGACTGATGTCTTGGATCAGAGATTAATGAAAGGGCAGAGCTAAGCACCTTGGAGGATGATCTGCAGATAGATGAGTGGGGAAAGTGCTTTGCCAAGAGTGCATGGATGTTTAATTTCACACTCAAAAATAAAATGTCTCTTAAGAGAGGACAAATTTCATGGTGTGTATATTTAAAGCACCCACATCAACATGCTCACACTTTTTTTTTTTTTTTTTTTTCAATCTGCCAAAGTTCTCTTTAGCTGTTATCTTCAGGATTGTGCCTTGGGGCAGAGAAGAGAACCAAGATCATTTATTTATTTAAATAATTTATTGACAGTCTATTGCCATTTCTAGGTGCCTTACAATTTAACATTTATAAGATATAAAACACAGACAAGACGCACAGCAAGCAGTATATCTGAGATTCGGTCCATAATAGTTAAAACTTAATAAAATCAATTAAAAACAAATGTAAAAGCAATGAGGCAAAAAAAATTCTTTTGCTGCTAATGCTAGAGGCTGTGCGGAATGTGAGATGCGATGCTGTTCTGTTCACAATTAAAAATTCCCTACCCAGGAAGGTGTGGGGCTGCCTTCCTGGGCTCTGATATCTTCCTTCAGCCTTCATTGTAAGTGGAGCTTTCTCATACCTTGGTGCTGCTAATTAAGAAGGCTGAATGAATTTACTCTGTAGTGCAGGTCGTGAGGCGAGCAGCTGTGAGCTCAATTTGGCAGAACACCCAAAAAAAAAAAGAAATTTGCACGCTGCAACAGATACGTCTTCTGCTTTCTCGAATGGAGTCTGATGTTCAGGCTCTACTTCAGAGGTTTCATCACAGAGTGGGGTCAGCCTAATGATATTCAGGCTGATTGTTCTAATAAAATGAATTGTCTTCAAAAGGTGCTGGAAAACTAAGGAGTTATAAGCAGTTCAGTCACCACCTCTGAACCTGAGAAATTTGCCATCTTTGCCTTGGACCTATTTCTGTGGTGCACGTAGATGGAGGTTGGCAGCTTTTAGTTAGGGTTTGCTGTAAGCGCATGCATCCATTTCTGCTACAGACTAATCTTGGGGGTTTTAGGATTGTCATCCATAGGCAGAGCTTATCTGTGTATTTTTTCACAGTGGATATTTTTTTTAAGTGAAAAAGCTAGAAGTAAAAATATCAGATTATTGTTCTTTGGCTGTTTTTTTTTTTTAAATCTCTTATGCTGGGCTATTATTATTGGCCAATAGTGTAATTATTGGGCATCTTTCTATTTTTTTCCTCCCAGTGCCTCCCTTCCGTGCCCAGGCTTTAAGATGCTGACTTTTTGTAGTTATGTTGATGCTGGCATCAATTTGGGAAACATTGTTAGTGTCTGCAGTATATCCTCATAGGGACTGCACTTAGTAATAACGGTCCTCAGCCATGTCGGTCTATGGGCCACATTAATAGGAAGCCAAGTTGTAAAGAGCCATGACACGTTCTTTTGTGAGCTGCTTTTACATTAATGGTTCAGAGTTTAATTTCCTTCCCCCCCCCCCCTTTTTTTTTTCATTGAATAAAGTGGTCACATGTGCTTCCAACCCATAGGTTGAGCGTTCTTCTCCCCCCCCCCCCCCCCCTTCTATCCTTGGGTATAGAGGGCAAGTGCAAGCAACAGTTAGTACAAGCTCTTGGTGTTTCTTCTGCAGCGGCAGTTTGATGCTGTTTCAATAGGTCCTTCATGCTATTGTCTTGCATGGTCTTCCATCCGTTTTGTATTGAGTATCAGCAGCTTAATGCAGGGCATTCATAGGAGGTGACCAAACCACATAATTTATTGTTGTCTGGCATGTTTAAGACCCTGTAAGCCTAATCTATGCCGAGGTTTAGCATTAGTGGCACATTACATGTAGGCCCAGATTAGGGATGGCACAAATGGCTTAGACTGTAGTCTGTCTCTGGGGGCTGGTTCCATGCCTTGGCTGTAGCCTGGAGCACTGAGGTGCAAGAGAGCTGTGTTTTAAGCCTCCTGTTTAGCTCAGGGGAGGAAAGTAGGTGGCTGAAAGCCACCCTTACCCTGTATCAATTAAAAATGTGGATGTTGGATACACAGAGTAATTTGAGATTCTCTGATTAGCATGGCTGTTCCCAGGAAAGCATGGAAGCCCCTTAAGTTTCACACACCATGACTTAAAAATTAATTTGGTTTGTACTGGATATGCTGTGGTCATTAATCAAAGAGCAGAGAGGTGGACTTCAGACAGGACTGGTTCCATTAGTTCATGGGCATTATAAATGCAGCTGCTGGAAGAAATATTAAAGCTGACAACTGAGAAATTTAAATCTCTACCAGATGATTATAACCGCTGGCTAATCGTAAAGCACCTTATAAACAAATGCTTAAAAGTACATCTGTTAAATAATGCTCACGTAAGATTTTCAAATTATGGCATTAACAAAAAAAAAAAGTAAAATAATTGAAGAGAAATAGGATTTTGGTAAACTAATGTTGTTTTTTTCCCACTGAATAAAACTTAAATATTTTGGGGAAGCTATTACCATTTTTGTTGTACCACTTTTTTTTAAGGTGTTTGGCTTATTTTCTTTTACTGTTGGGCTATATCCGTGAGAACAAAAAGCCATGCAGTGACCCTGATGTTTGCCGATGGAGCAGATTCAATATTATTATGGGTTGAACTTGCTCGAGGCAGAATGAAGCTGGTACGATTAGCAGAGGAATTGTCCAAGTATTGCTGTGGCCTTTAAAGCGGAACATACAGATGACATAGCACCATGCTCTTGAAATAGAAATCTTTAGGTAGCTTGTGGCAGTTCTCACCTGGCAAAACATTTAACCTAGAATCTGAAAGCTGTGTAAGGCCCAGTTTACTCCCTAGTGCGATACCGTAGACCTCGGCTGATCTCAGGCGTCCCATCGCTAAGTGCTTTAAATGTCAGGACCTTCTAACGAATTGATCTTGTGTCGTAGGCATGGCACTGCAACACCACCCAAAGCAAACTTTATTGAAGCCGATAAGTATTTCCTTCCTTTTGAGCTGGCCTGTCAGTCCAAGTCTCCTCGCATTGTCAGTACATCTCTGGACTGCTTACAGGTACTGCATTTAAGTTTGGTTTTGAAAAGCAACATCACTGATATAATAGCTTGACATTTATAGCAAGCAGCTTGAAGTAAAAGTTGCTGAAATTCTGGAGGGCTCAGATGGCTGGGAATGGAAGCTTTTTTGAGCATATCTGTATTGCTTTTTGTGGGGAGAACAGGAGAAATTTGTTAACTCTACTGGACACGAAAGCCAAATTTCGCTAGCCAACCAAACATTCATTGACTGTGTTCAGTTGCATATCCACCCTGTGTTTAATACTCTGATATAACGGAGGTCTGTGGCTCCTTCATTTTAAATGATTGTTGGCCGTTACTCGGGGTGGGGCCCTCTGACAGCTGCTGGGATTGATCAGGGCGCAGTGGGCACTGCCTGAGAGGGCGCAAACATTTCTTTATGCTCTATCCTGAAAAATTGAATGAGAGAGGCGTTTGGGTATTTTTTGTTTTGTTTTAAACCCTTTTAGAGAATATTTTTTATTCATGTTGAAATGCCACATTTAAATCTGAAAATCTGCTTTGTTTTTCTTTTTTTTTTTTTTTTGTATTGTTCCCATTGTACTGAAATCTGATTTTGATTGTACCTGTTTCTCCAGTGCGGTACGATACCTGGAATGGAGGCCCTTCTAACAAAATAAATTTTTTTTGCGTTATTAGCTGGCTAGAGAAAAAATAGGTAAGAACATGGAATGAAACCACAAAGCTGATGCAACACTGTTTCTGCATTTTTAGAAATTAATAGCCTATGGACATATCACCGGCAACGCCCCAGACAGCGGGACCCCTGGGAAGCGGCTCATAGATCGGATAGTGGAGACAGTATGCAATTGCTTTCAAGGACCACAAACGGACGATGGCGTGCAGCTGCAGATAATAAAGGTACAAATCTCACCTTGCCTGTTTCCTGAGCTCGTATCTAAATATTAGTGAGCAGCCTGAAGTAGGTTGTATTTATCTTTCATGCTTCAAGCTTGAGACTGCTCAAAGAAAATACAAAGTGACTGCTCCATGAGTTATATGAAGTGCTTTTCAAATTAACCCCGAAATGTGATGAGCACGCATGCTTTTTGTTTGCTTGTTCTTTAAAATGTTGAAATGCTGTAGCACTGGCCATATTCACTAGAAAATATTTTCATTGTATTCAGTTTCTGGCTGCATACTGCAAACTTTTTCATATTTTTGGCGGGGGAGGGGCAATTTTCAAAACATTTACCTGGATAAAGCCAGTTTGAGGGGGAAGTGTTCCCGAGGATGTGTTGGAGTACAGGTTGGATGCATGCATTGGACTTTCAAATTGACATGTAGTGTTTTTCTTGCAAAAATCTGCCCGTGGACAGTTTTGAAAGGGAATGTTCACGTTGACTTCCTCTTTGAGAACTGGGTACGAAGTCAGACTTTGCACCTAGACCTCTTCCCCCCTTCTCTGCACTATATTGTAGGCATTCTCGTATTATGTACGTTATTAATTCTTCAGTGACTGCAGAGGTGTAGTGCTGGCAGGATCTGAGGAAGTAAGGGCTTCCCCTTGGAAGATGTGAGGGGGAGAGGGCTATCTCTGAGTGATCTGGCCCAGGGGCATGGGTAAATGTCAGTGGCAATGATACGGGCTGGGAAAGCGCCGTCCTGTAATCTGATGTGCTAGAACTGCCCCTTTAAAGGCGGAGAGGCTCATGGGAAGCTGCTTCTCTTTTTGGACTCTCTTCTCAGATTCAGTTGGGACAAATGCTTCATGCCTGCAATGCCCCTGAGTGACTGACTTTAGGGCAAGATGGCAATTGTATCTTCAGCCTGTCCCCAGCGACTCTGGATTGGCCCAAACTTATGTCACATGTGAACCAATGACTTGATGTCTGTGCTGTGCACTGCCATGAGGGACATCCCAGATGTGATTTCTGAGCTCAGATGCTTATCTGCCAACTGGGTCGAGGGGTGCTATGAAGGCACTACCCACAGCCCCTACAGTGGAGGGAATTCCAGGCATTGCTTAACGGTGACAGCTATTGGTCAGCCTTAGGGCCCTCGTTTTTCAAATTCACTTGATGGACTAGAGAGGAAGTGGGTTAAAAATATGGGGGAAGACCTGTTGGCTTTGCTTGAGCTGACAGCTCAAAGAAGAAAAGGGAATGTGGCCTGGGGATTTGATGGGTATCATAAGGACGTTCTCCGAGGATGCTTTTTTTTTTTTCTGCTGTGTAGGCATGAGGATTCCAGTGCAGGACTTCCCCGCCTGTTCATCATCATGCACACCTCCATTAGTCCATGGTGCTTCTGTCCAATGAACCTGTGGTATTTTTGTAGCTTTGTGTGTATTTATAGATTAGAATCCATTCGATTTGTTTTATTGCTTTTATTTTTACATTTAAAATTTAAACTTTGAAACAAATATTGGTAGAATAAAAGTTTGTTTAATCTTTGCACATCTCTAGAATGAGAGCGTGACATTGTTTCTTTATTAGTAATTAGTACACTAATTTGTATTTAAATCTTTGTTTCCAGTGGGCAGAGAGGTTCGATAACGTGTGGCAATACATTTGGTAATAGGGAGATCTGTTTCTTGGTTCAGATTCCCTGCTCCTTTCCGAGCTTTGATAAGAGTTAAAGCCCTGAGCATTTGCAGGTGGCTTCAGTGGTGGATCTAGTGGCAGATAGCTTATGTCATCCCTGTCCGCCTCAGCCCCCTTCCCAGTAGCCATAGGACTTGATAGTGGTTTTTCTATCTGCATGATACGCGTTTCATTATAGTACATTTTAAATTTAAATTCCTTTAGGGGAGGATAGACAGCTGCTTAACAGGTTTGGGGTTTAGAGGAAGTGCCACTGGCATATTTCAATCCATTTGGCCTGTTTTGATGCTGGTTTATGTGTTCCAGCAAACATCTGATGCCACCAGTAGTGTAAGAAGCCCAGAGATCAGCTGCGAGTTTATGGCATTGTAAAAGGAAGCAGATTTGAGCAGGGTAGGCGGGACCTCATGATTCTTCTCCATTTTCTCTTTTATTCTTCAGTGTATCTTCGCTATTAGGGGCCAGTGCAATATGGGCGCACTAAAAACGGGCATTCGTATTGCGCACTCGTCTTCCTAATGCGTGCACAGCCTCCTCCCGGGCACGCGATACAACAAGGAAATAAGCTGCTGCATTAAAAAGGAAGCACTAGATAAAATTGTGTGCTCCTAGCGCCTCCTCGGCAACGGGCGCCTGACAGAGGTGGCTGTAAGTGTGGGTTACGAAAACACACTCAATCCACATGTCCATTTTCTCCCACCACCAGCATAATACACACGGCCTGGACCAGGTATATTGTGCGCCCTGAGAATTTTTTTTTTTTTTCCCTGGTCAACCCTTTTTTTTTTTTTTTTTTGTCTTCATACAGCTTTCTGTGGTTCCTTCCTACCTAGTATTGTGCCTTTGTAGGAGCAACCACAGAAAGCATGTTTTTTGAGTGCAGAAAGACTTAACGCCAGACCTGAGTCTGACATTAAATTTTCCACGTTAAACAGGGTGAGTTGGTCGTGCAGTCATTTTCTGCATCCCAGATGACAGCCTCATCTACATGAACTTACATGTGATGAGCGATATTGGACATGTGTTTTGGACACGCTAATCCTGTTTATTACATCAGGTGATGGCACATCCAAAAATGCACGTCCAATACAGAGTTAACCAGTGCGCTGGTCTGAGCACCCGATATTGCATCTGCCTGATTGTGTTTAACGTGACCATCGCATTGTCTAAGAAATGGAGTTTAATGGCTGAGCATCACATTCCCACAGTTCTGATGTATTTCAAATGAAGAGAAAGTAGGGTACAATGCAGTAAAATACATTGAATTTGGTTTGTCAAGGTTTTTCTCTTGCTCTGTGCCTAAGGGGCAAAATATTTGATAGATCATGCTGCATTTTTGATTCATGAGAAGGAGAGACATGAATATAACATGCACACACACCTCCCCCACACCCCTGAAAAAAAAACCCAAAAAACTCAGACTGGAATTTCTGACCTGGCATTGGTAATGGATATCGGACTTTTGTGCCGTAGGCTCTGACCTTACAACAGTAAAATCCCTAAAACAAAAATACAAATTGCTTGAAAAGCTGTTAAAAGGAGAGGTGGACTGATCTACAGCTAGCTGTGATAATGATGATAAAGAACCTGTTTCTTTCCACCCTCTCCCCCCAAAGATCACTTCTCTGCCTCTTTGGCTAATAATTAAGTGTAGGCTCTGAGTCATGTGCTAAAGACAGTCCCTTTTGGCTGAGATTGAGAACCTGTACAGTAGGAAGGGGGGAGGGGAAGTTAACATTGGGAGACTAAGTTACATTAAAAAAAAATCGATTTATCAAGTCTTTAGTCTGTCTTTCCAAATGATGGGGAATGGAACAACTCCCGTATGAGGAAAGACTAAAGAGGTTAGGACTTTTCAGCTTGGAGAAGAGACGACTGAGGGTGGATATGCTAGAGGTGTTTAAAATCATGAGAGGTCTAGAACAGGTAGATGTGATTCGGTTATTTACTCTTTCGGATAATAGAAAGACTAGGGGGCACTCCATGAAGTTAGCATGGGGCACATTTAAAACTAATTGGAGAAAGTTCTTTTTTACTCAACGCACAATTAAACTCTGGAATTTGTTGCCAGAGGATGTGGTTAGTGCAGTTAGTATAGCTGTGTTTAAAAAAGGATTGGATACGTTCTTGGAGGAGAAGTCCATTACCTGCTATTAAGTTCACTTAGAGAATAGCCACCTCCATTAGCAATGGTTACATGGAATAGACTTAGTTTTTGGGTACTTGCCAGGTTCTTATGGCCTGGATTGGCCACTGTTGGAAACAGGATGCTGGGCTTGATGGACACTTGGTCTGACCCAGTATGGCATTTTCTTATGTTCTTATGATGCTCAAGGTGGCTTACAGCTTTATTACAATTCAGGTACAAGAAATCCCTTGCCTGAAGAGCTTACAAGCTAAATGGGTATCTGAGGCAGTGGAGAGAAAGTGGTTTGCTCGGGGTTACAAGAAAGTCAGCGGGGTAAGTGGGATTTCAACCCTGCTTCTCAGGCCATTGCCCTAACCATTAGGCCTCTCTCCTCTTCCTCATTTGGTTTTCTTTTTGGACCCAGAACATTTTATCAAATGTAGAAATGCATGCAAGCGTGTACACGAGAAGAACATGTTCAAGGTTCTTGGCCTTCACCCTCATGCCATGCCCCGAGCTGTTGATAAAATCCTTTAATATGTGCCATTGCTTACACCAGATCTGCTGGAGTACTAGCCTGCAAATATAGTCTAAATGAAGGATTCAGATTTATTGCTTAAACACACTCCTTTGTGAACTGCATGCTCTGTTTTTCCAGGTGAAATGTCTGGTTATAACGTCCTGGAGCATTATGGGTCCAGTGACCGTGCCAGGCTGTTTCAGAGCACAGTCACACGACACTGCCCCCTTTTAAACTTGCATTTGAGAAGCAGCAGGAGTTCCTCTTTGTTTTGACTTGTGAGAAAGGCAAGAGGACTCTCCGAAACAGCCATGTTGGGCATTGTGATTGGAAGGCACTTTGGTTAAAATGTTTTGTGTAAGCAGAAGATAAGTCATTTTGACATCACTATTATTTTCACCATCACATTTAGGATATAAAAATAGTTTTGAGTATTTTTTGAAGAAACTGGTGAATGATTTTAAATGCAGTGCTGTTGTCTGAAGCCCATTGAGGGCAGGAGGCAGTAGATTATTCTTTGAGCATGTATAAGTTTCTGGTACTAGTTCTACAGCATACTTTATAAATATTTCACCTTTGCACCTCTGTGAATTTGCTTTTGAGGATATATTTGCCATTTTATCCTACCCCTTATTTCATCCCAGGTGAGCAGTGCAAAATGAGTCTGTTTGTTCTGCTAATGTTCAATCAGGTGACATTGGTTTAATTTGCCAATCAGCCCTTGTGAAGCACATATGATTCGAGCCATTTTTTTTCTTTCAAAGATAAGAGCATTTGATTTTATTGCTCAGAATCATATCTGGGTAGCGCACACAGCTATTATCAAAGGCAACTGGCACTGACGTTCAAGTTTAAAAAAAAAAAAAAAAGATTTAGCATCTCTAGCTAGCTTTGAGGAATTTGATGGGGGTTTTTTTTTCTGCTATTTCTTATAAAATACACACTTTTTTTTTTCTTCTAAACGCCTTGAGGAATTTATTTTGAGCTTAGTATAGAAGATCTAATGCTTGAGGAGACAGACAAGAAGGTTAGACAGTTTGTAAATGAAGAAGCAGTAGTGTTTACAGCATCAGTACTAGTAAAATAAAATTCTTAGGTAACGCGGATAGTAATTAAGACCAACAGCATCATGAAAATATTCTTTAGCACTTCTATAGTTCACAGATTCTCAACCCAGTCCTTAAGTACCTCCTAGCCCCATGGTGGGCTGGGGGCCATTTTGGAGTATACAGCAGTTCTTGGGGGCCGGGTGTAGGATGTTATGAAAACCATAGAAATGCATTGCATCTCTTTGGGATGTGCAATAGAAACACCAAGTGCCTCTGGTCATCTGGATGGAAGCAAAACTTGGCTCCAGGCAAAAACCGCTGTCCAAAATGTATTCAGAACGATCCTAGCGTGCTCTCTCGTGCGCTCGGCCTGCAGGCCGGGCTCTTTTCTCTTTTCCCTGCCTGCTTCTTCTTTGGCCCCCATGACCTTGCACCCCTACAGATATCCAACTCCTTGCCACAGGCCTGACTCCTGCACTCCTCCTCTATCCCATTCTGCTGAAATAAAATATTTCCTCTACTCAAAAACCCACATTATGCAAAGTAAAAAAAAAAATTGTGGGCTTCAGCCCATGTTTCATTATCCAGAGCTTCCATTATCGGGTACAAGCCTGGATAATCCAGAAACCATTCTGGATAAAATGTAGTCTACTATTTTGTGAATAATGAGACTTAAGAATATGAGCCAAGAAACAGGCACAATTGATATTTTGAAGAACTTGGTGACTTTCAGGAGATCGAGAGTTGAAAGACTAATCTGTTCTTTCCCTTGGAGGGTAATCCGCACGGTTTGGTTTGTTTTTTTTCAGCTTAATGCAGCAGAATATGGATGTCAAGTCACTTTTCTTCACTTGCTTCCCTGAAAAAGACCCTGACAGCACCGCTTGCTGTGCGTTTTTTTTTTAAGGAGCTTTTCAGTATGGCTGAGAGTCCGTAGCCTTGACCGGGGAGCACCGAACCTAGAGAAGTGAAGGCCTGGAAAGAGAAACAGAAACTTATTTACCAAGGCTAGAAGTGGGAAAATTGGACATTTTTTCCAAATGTTTCCCTTTTATTTTCCCGGTCTTCAAATCTCGGACTATACACGTATAAAGAAAGGAACTTTTACATGGAAATGCTTTTCAGTGAGATTTCAGTAAGGGGCCTGAATCTGGTGGCCCTTTCGCCTCTCGTGAAACCGATCTAGGAGCCCTCGTATAAGCACTCATCTTCCTATGAAAGGGCGTGGAGTGCCACCGATGAAGGAACGAGTATTCAGGTCATGGGTGAAAAATAATTCTCACTTTGTTTTCTCTGTTGGAGAACACCTAGCCTTCCGGTTTTTTTTTTTGTTTTTTTTTTTTAGCACTGTACAACCTCTGAGAACCTTTCGGGTTCACTAACCAAGATTAGGAATTTGCTTTCTCAGGAGGTTGACCAGTTGACTTCTGTTTTCAGGTTGGGCAGAGCAGTGCTGCTTTTTATTTATTTATTTATTTATTTATTTATTTATTTGAGGTTTCTTATATACCGAGGCACGTTTGAAACAAACATCACCTCGGTTCACAATATAACATAACTTAGCAACCAGCTTTACAATATTAACATTAACAGGGAGAGGGTTAACGGGGGACGATACATGAATAATATACAGGAATAATATACAAATGTACATGTTAATTTTAACAAATGAGTTAGATACGGCCGTGACGGTATTTGGGGGAAAGTAATGGAGGGAGGGGAAGAGGAGGAGAATCCTACAGGGGTGGGGGTAGGGAAGGGGGGGGAGAGGTCGGGGATTGGTCAGGCGGTCAAGAAGTATCTTTGGTGAGAGATAGTTCGTTTTTTTTTTACCCCATGGCATGCATGGACTTGTAGTTCTGAGTTTCTCAGTACCAGCTGGCCTACAAGTCCATGCATGCAGTGAGGCAAAACAAGGATTGAATCTGCCAAATCCCTGCGATCTTTAATTTGACGGGTGGACCGTGGCCAGAAGAGGTATATTAAATTCCTGCCCACTCAAAACTGTACTGCAGATGGGGGGGGGGGGGGGGGGCATAAGACATGAAATTATTTTTATTTTTAATGTATGAGGGAAATGTACATATTTATTTTATAATTTTATAGCTACTACTGCTTTGCTCACAGGGGCGAAATATCAACAAACACATTATTGATTCTTTAAACGTTTCATTATATCGTGTTGCTGTTTTTTAGGCTCTCCTTACAGCCGTGACATCGCCACACATTGAAATTCACGAGGGGACGGTTCTTCAGACTGTTAGGACGTGTTACAATATCTACCTAGCTAGTAAAAATCTCATCAATCAGACCACCGCCAAGGCTACGCTCACGCAGATGCTGAATGTCATTTTCACCAGGATGGAGAGTCAAGCTGTACGTAGCCTGTATTGCTTGTGTCTATGTTCTTGGCGTAATCGGTAGTTTGTGAAGTGCAAGGCATTTCCTTCTCTTGCTTCCCATCTGATCTGCTACATTTCTGTCTGATTTCATGTCTCATTTACAAAGATCTTAGTAAATGCTATTGTGCTCTTCAGGAAGAGATGGCTCCAGTGGATTTTATGCAGCATCCAGTTATTTTTTTTGCACTATTTGCTTTAACCAAAAAAAAATAAAAAATTCAGCTTTAACAATTTCAGTTAGTGTGTTTTTTAAAGCAGAGCTTTCCAAACCTGTCCTGTTGACTGCTCATCTACTAGTTTTCAAGATATCCACAATGAATATGCATGAAATGTTTGTGTATATTGGGGCTCCAGTATAGACAAACCTATCTCCTGTATATTTATTGTGGGTATTCTGAAAACCTGACTGGTTGTAGGGTCACCAGGACAAGTTTGAGAAACCCAGCTTTAAAGTGAAGATGCCCTAAAAATCAGAATTTTTGGAGACCATAGTGCATTTGGATTAGGAATTTAATCTGGTCCAGTCCTGGTCTTCTGACACGTGCCAAATGTAGAATTGTATAAGTAGCCTGGATGTGTTTCTTTTTGTTTTTGTTTTAGCTACATGAGGCCAAAGAATTAGAAAAACCGCAACAGAAGCCTCGGTCTCCTCTGAGCCACGTGACAGGATCTCCTAAAATTGCACGTGCAAAACCAAACCAGCAGTGGACCAAGCAGTCATCTCAGGAAAAACCCATGGAGCTAATAAATGGTGGACACGAGCACAGCTGCAAAGAAGGCACTGAAAACGGGGAAGAGGAGGCCGAGAGAAATCCTGATCAAGTGGTATCGGGTAGAGAATCAATCTGCATTTTTCACGCAACACTGGTTGTATTGTAATGCATTGTGTCTCATCAGCTGATCAAATGGCTTGATTCGCCTGTGAGTGCCTCCAATTTCTGTTTTGATGTTCTCCTGTGCGCGTGAGTGACATCATAGTGGAGCACCAAGGAGAAACAACTGCCCTTTCTTTATTTGAAAGAAGTATTGTGATTTACATTTTATTTCTGGGTTAAACATCCTATGCAATGAGCCATGCCTGCTGCACTTCTCTGACTCTTGGTTAAGAAATGTAATAACAAGATCACATATAAGGTGTGAGTTGACAGGCCCCCCCCCCTCCCCCGGATTTTGGCTAAGATTTTAAGAACCTGTACAATATGGAATGGGGGGTGTTCAATCTCTGCCATCCATCCCCATTGTGGAAATAATTACTGGTATGTTAGGACCATGGCAAAGTAGAAGGATTAAACTTTCTGTAAATCAGCCTAACTAAAGAAAAAAACTGGAGTCATTCTGTGCTATTGAACAGTCTGCAAACAGGAAAACACAACTGTTGCGTATGGAAATGGATTAATCTCAGAACCTTGCTAAATTCCAATTTGAGCCTTATTAGTAAGTAATTTGTCGGTCACTGAAAGAGTAAAGCAAGTTCACAAGTAACACTGTAGATCTCGGGGGTTGACTCTGACATAGTCTAAAAGTCTTGAATATAGTCCGATTTATCTAATTTTAAAAATCCTACACGCGTCAAAGATGGGAGGTTTGCGCACGAGTCAGGCTGGCGTGCGCCAAGGTTGTAAAAGCTGCCCATGTACGTGCGTATCTCCTGCTTTGTGCACAAGTTTAGAAAAAGGGGCGGGGCATGTCAGACTAAGAGATGTGCGTGTAAATGCCCGCACCAGGGCTGTGTTAGCTTTACTTCTGCTGTTGATGGAGTGTAAGTAATAAAATAGAAAACAAAACTAGACATGTTAGCGGGGTATTAAAGGTTGGAGTGAACAGGGAGGCTATTTAACTAGCGGGGGTTAGGAAGTCTTTTACCTTATCTGGGCAAATTGAGAGCGAACTGGAAAAATGGCCAATTGCATCCACCGCGCGTGGCTTTTAAAATCTCCCCACTTATGAGGTAGAAACACACACATGCATGTGTATATATGTCATAAAATGCCCACATCCCTGGATGCAAGCCGGGAAACGCGCACACGCCTGCGCCTGCACGGCTGTTTTCAAAGGTCCTTGTATGTACCCAGATCAGTCCAGACTCCTGGATTTTGCCTCCTCGCCAGCAGATGGAGCCAGAGAAAGTTTCACTAACCTGCAGTCCCTCAGTATTTGTCTGTCTCCTGCAGATGGTAGATGGTGTAAAACCTGCAATCTGAAGAGAGGAAAAAAAAAAGATTAAAAGACAAAACTTCTGGATCCTCCCAGGGGGTTGTGAGGTCCTGGTGGGGTCATCCATCTTCTTCCACCCCCCCCCCCTCCCCGGTTTGAGGTGGACGAGCAAGGGCTTAGTGACCCTTCTGATATCTCGGTCCGGAGGTCCGTGGAGTGGACATCTGGTGGACCAGATCCCTCATCTCCTACGAGACAGTAATGGAACCTGCTGGCAGTTCTGCCCTGCAAGCCCAGTGGAGCAGAGAGGTTTCCCTTTTATATATTATGTTTGTCCTGGGCTGGGTCACTAAAGTTTGGCAAAAGGAGACTGATATAGGCAGTGGTCTGGCTCTTTTCTGATCTGCCATGCGGCCTGCGCTCCTGGAACCTGAACCTCTGCACCAAAGGAAAGTTTTGGTTTCTATGTATCTTTATTTGTTCTCAGTGAAAAAAAAAAGAGAGAACAAGGAACTAGAATTAGATAGAGGAATCTGTGCAGCAGCGAGGTTCCTGGGGGGAGGGAAGCTACCTCAGCAGCTCAGGGAGCTTAGCGATGGGGGTTTTTTTCAGCAGCTTCTCTGCCTGCAGAAGAGACCGGGTTTTGGCTCCGAGGCACTGAGGGACTGTTCCCCTGCTTGCCGTTGAGGTGCTAGTGGTGCCGCAGGTTTGGGGAGGAACAGCGTGTGCGTGCAGCAAAAGCATTCAGGGGTCTGCATCAAGCATGACTGCACCGATAGAACAAGCCTCACGGGCAATGGGGTCTAGCGCTCGGAAACTGCAGCCATTTTTGATTTTCTAGCAGCCTTGGCAGGAGACGCAGGGGAATCCCCTCCTCAAGTATCACCGACAGTTCCCTGTCCTGCAGAGGTGCAGAGAGGCACTTGCACCGAGGAGGAGTCTCTGGCTCTGGTAGAGGTCTCCTGCCGGTTTTAATTTGCTTATGTGCAAAGTGTGTTTAGCAAGATGCTGGCTCTTGGCCCCAGTCTCAATGGATTCTGGGCCAATCAAGAGGCCTGAGCTGTTGAGAAGCTCTTCAGGATGATGATTTTCGGTGCCGGACGTTAAACATATCCAGGCCTAAAAGTGCTGAAGGTGCAGGCAGGCTTTACTTATTGAAGCGGTTTTTTTCTTGCGTGCCTAGGCATGTGCGCACATTCTCACCGCGTGGCGGTTGCATGTGCTGGGATCTGGGCACATAAGGCTGCAGCCTAGATTTGAGCATGTACGTCTGCGACCCAGACTTGAGCACGTATTTGCATAGGTACTTGTACACATAAGGCCGCAACCTAGACTGGAGTGCATATTTGTGCAGCTACTTGTGCGCATACGACCATGGCCTATACAAATGCGTATTTGCGCATGTACTTGTGCGCGTATGACCGCTACCCTAGTCTTGAACGCGTATTTGTGCGTATTCTGGAGGGCTGTGCGTGTATGCCCAGGTGACATTGGTGTGTGCACAGGAGGCTGCCTAGATCCGAAGTTCAGGAGAGCTAGACACCGGGGATGAACAGGTCCAAGTGCCTTACTATCTGTGAGGCTTGCCGTCTGATAACAATTCAGTCCTCTCTCTCTAACCGTTTGTATCAGTGCTGTTTAGATGCTCAAAGTGATTTGACTACTACAGCTTTTGCCCATGTTGGAACATCCACCTCAGCCTATGGTGTCTCTGGAGGGGGAGTGGAGTGGGAGGCGAGCCAATGGTTACTTCTCCTCCCTTGTGCCCGATGGCAGAAGTTTCCCCAAGAGAGGTTGGAGAGAGCAAGGTTGGGTCTATGGACTCTGGTATAGATCCATCCTTCTCCTGGGTGGAATGTTGCCAGGGCCTGCAGACCATTTTGCAGGGGTGCCCAGCGAAGGCGAAGCAACCTACTATGTAGGGATCACGTGCTCGGGCCTCCCATTTATTAGTTACGGCGGGCAAATGCCGCAGGGAGGCTGTCCCTGGTAATGTTCAAGGGGATGTGGATCATGAGAGATCAGAGGATTCCGTTAGGGAATTGGCTTTCTCACTTCTAGAAGAGGGAGAAATTGCATATGATCGAGAGCTGCCTTGGACTCTGCTCAGATTTTTTTTTTCTTTTTTCACAGAGATGTCTTGCTGAGTTTGTTGGCTCAGACCCTGAACATGCTTAGTGTGGCTGGAGGTCAATTTTAAGTTAAGCATCCTGTTTCTTTCCCCCCCTATATCCAATTCAAGAGATATTGTATTAAAGAAGGTAAATGCAGCTCTCAAGGTTCCCCATTTCCGTGTGGAAACTCTGAGATCCAATTCTGAGGTCCATCATAGCGGCTGTACGCAAGGGAGAGTTCTTGGCATCTCTTGCCTTGATAGAGGCATGTCTGCACATAGCCATCAGGCCGGAGCACCAGAGATTCCTGAGGATCATAGTCTAAGGGAACATTTTCGGTTTTGAGCCCTTCCCTTCGACTGGTGACGGCTCCATGTACCTTCACCAAGGTGATGGTGGTGGGGGCAGCCGCATTGCAAAAGGGGGGCATGTTGGTATATCCGTATCTGAATGACTGGCTTATTCGTGCAAAATCAAATTACCTTTGTCAACAATCAGTACAAAAGGTGCCAATGTGCTTGAAGTCTCTAGGATGGGTGGTGAACCTAGCAACGAGCCATTTAGTCTTCTTACAAACTCTGGAGTACCTGGCAGCTCAGTTCGACACACTGGCGGAGAGAGGGTTTCTCACAGAGAGAGACTGCTGAAATTGTAGAGTCAGATTAGGCTTCTGCTAGAGCTTTTGGTGCCTAAGGTCTGGGACTATTTACAGGTCTGGGTTCTATGGCATCGACATTGGAATTAATGCCTTGGGGTTTGGCACATATGCGGCCTCTGCAGGGGGCTCTTCTTCCTCTGGAATCCGTTATTGGAAGAGTTTCATCTTCCTCTTCCATTAGAGGGGGAAGCCAAGGACAGTCTTTTGTGTTGCTTACTTGCACCAGTCTCGAGTGTGGTGCGGAATTGGAGATTCCGAATTGGATAATAGTCACCACCAATGCAAGCCTCTCTGGATGGAAGACGGTGTGGCAAGATCAGTTGGCATAAGGCCTGTGGTCGAAACAGTCTGTTAGAGGCGAGAGCGGTGCATTTCACGTTGTTTGCCAAGGTTACGCGGCCATCGAGTACGGATCCTATCAGACAATGTGACTGTGGTAGACTACATCAACCATCAAGGCAGAACCAAGAATCAGGCAGTGGCTCGAGAGGCCTGGGAGTTGATTCTCTGGGCAGAGCAGCACTTGGAGCGGCAGGCAGTGTCTCACATCACTGGAGTGAGCTACGTTCAGGTGGATTTTATCAGTTGGAGAAAGTTAGACCCCAGGGAATGGGAGCTGTCTGAGGCAGCGATGTGTTTCATTCACGGAAGATGGGGATATCCCGACCAAAGAGAATACCAAGGCGTCGTGGTTTTACAGCCCCTGAAAAGGAATCTGAGCTCTGGTGCTGCCGTGGACTCAAAGGATTCTTCTTTGCCTTCCTTCCCGTGGCCTCTATTGGACAAGGGATTACGGTGGATAGTGAAACATTCAGGCAGTGTGATCCTGGTAGCTCCAGAGTGGCCATATCGACCATGGTTCCCAGATCTGATCAACATGGCCAGAGACGGGTCCCTGAGATTCAGACATCGGTTGACTGTTTTCCACCAGGACCCAATACTTTTTGGGGTCAGGCAGCTCACTTCTGACACTTCTCATGGTTTTGCTTCTGAGAGGAGACAACTGAGATGGAGAGGATATTCTGAAGCAGTGATTTCCACCTTCTACATCCTTCACAGATGTGTGAATTTGGAGGATCTTGAGTCCTGGTCTGCTGTTCACAGAGTGCAGCCTCAGTCTGTTCAGGTTACAGTGTCTTATATTTTTGCTTTTCCACAGAAAGGTTCTGGTCAAGGGACTGGCCTTTAACTCTCTGAGTGTCTAGGTAGCGACATTAGGTTGTCTCTGGGTTAAGCTGCAAGTGTATCATCTGTCCGTACATCCAGACATTCTATAGTTCCTTCAGGGAGCTAAGAACTTGCATCCTCAGGTGTGGAATATTTTGTCCATCTTGGAATCTGAATCTAGTCCTTAGATGATTGTGTGAGGCTCGGTTTAAGCCACTAAAGAGAGCTATGGTTAAGAACTTGACTCTTAAAGTGATTTTCTTCATGGCTATTTGTTCAGCCAGGAGAATTTCGGAGCTCCAGGTGCTGTCGTGTCAAGATCCCTTCCTACTGATGTCTGGTTCAGAGGTATCTTTATGCATAGTGCCGCCTTTTCTGCCCAAGGTTGTCTCGGCGTGCCATCTTAGACAGTAGTGCTTCCAGCTTTTATGGATTTGGATTCCTCTATGCCTCATGTGGAGGAGCGTAGGCTCTTAGATTAGAGGCATGCATTATTGAGGTATCTAAAGGTCTCTTTATGATTTCCATAGATTGCATCACCTCTTTTGTAGATTGTATCACTCCTTTGTACTATGGAGTGGCCCAAAGAAGGGAAATAAGTTATCTAAGGCTACAATTGTGTGGTGGCTGAAGGATGCGATAGTCTGCTTACATTTCTAAAGGGTGCCCGCTACCGGGGGCTTTAGGGGCACATTTGACGTGTTCTCAGATGACTTCCTGGGCTAAATCACAACAGGTGTCTCAGCATGAAACTTGCTGGGTGGCTACTGGGAAGTTGTTGCCCACTTTTGCTAGACATTATTGCTTGGATGTCGGGGCTCTGGCTTCCATGTGCTTTAGTGAGAGTGTTCTACGAGTGGAACTCTTCACATCCCACCCGAGTTAAGGGGAGCTTAGGTACATCCTAGGAGTCTGGACTGATCTGGGAAAGAAAAATTGGTTCTTACCTGATAATTTTCATTCCTGTAGTACCACAGATCAGTCCAGAGACCTGCCCATTTACTTGGGGGGAGGGGAGTCCGCCACTTGTACTGTTGCTTTATATATGGTACGGAGTTGGAGGTTGGAGCTTATGTTAAATTTGGGAAGTGAGTTTTCCATTGTCTTTTTGGGCAACTTCACCTTCTTCCGGCTCGTTGGAGAAGAGCGAGTTTGATTAGAAACTTGCTTAGAAATTTATGGTTGTCATCTTGGCTTGGGTACAGGACAATACTGAGGGACTGCAGGTGGAACACTGGGTTATGTACAGTGTCAGTGAAACTTTGTCTCCATCTGCTGGCAGGGAGTCAAAACCCAGGAGTCTGGACTGATCTGTGGTACTACAGGAACGAAAATTAGGTAAGAATCAGTTTTCCTTTACCGTCTTTCTGCATAAGGAAAAAGACTCTGGATTGTTTTTTGTATCGGCAAGTCCAGGATTTCTGGGCATGTCTAGCTAGTTGGGTCTGGACTATGCCTTGGAAAATTAAGATGATTGTATTTGTCATTTTTGCCATCTGGCTGGACTGCAGAATTGTCTTTTCCTCCTGTGTACTAGGCTTTTGGAAAAATGATTGAATCAAGGAAGAGGATATGGACAGCATGCCATGATTCTGACCTTTTTTTAAGTTCACACAACCTTAGCTGCAAGTACAAATCTCATGCAAGTGTTTGCTTTTGTATCTCACATGTAGCACTGGAGGAAAGGCCTGGTGAGAGAGATGAAGGATCGCACAAGATAGCTGAACACATTTTGGAAGATGTGGTCACTTCAGCAGTTAAAGGTGAATTCATTGGTATAGACCCGTGAGGTCACTATTTCTCTCTCTTATGCTGCAGACAGCTGGAAGGAAAATTAGATTTTTTTTTTTTTTCTTACCTCATATATTTTTAATTTTAGACCATTCCTTAAAACCACTGT
Source organism: Rhinatrema bivittatum (assembly GCF_901001135.1). NCBI lineage: Eukaryota > Metazoa > Chordata > Amphibia > Gymnophiona > Rhinatrematidae > Rhinatrema > Rhinatrema bivittatum. The sequence continues at coordinate 31,872,181 of NC_042622.1, read as the reverse complement.
CATAAAGTTTAGATAGGACTCCTTTTGTGTTATGTATTATATTACTTTATTTTGGAATATGAAGCAAGAGAGGGCACTAGAACTGGAGGCTGAGACCTGTGCCTGCTATGGTTGCACTTTCATGGCACATTTTACATAGACGCGTATGTAAGGCTTGCGTTGTTCAGCAACCAGTCGTGGAGATGGTGCGGACACATTGCCCGTGACGCTTTTTTCTCTCCCGTTTTTTGTCTTTAAGAGGCTGAAGAAAAGCACAGTGCGCTGGAGTCTCTGAAGGCCGCTTCAGAGTCTGAAACCGGAGTGCCCGCTGCCTCCTGCGATCGGATTAGTGAAAATTCCCAAGCAAATGGGATTGCAGATGATGGACAGTCTGTGTCGTCCACAGATAACCTGGTATGGAACCAATTACCCCGTTTAGCCCATGATCAGAAAGTCTTCGGACATTGATACCTCGCAGTGCATCTCTGAGAAGGGCAGCGTTTAGAACTTTGCCTTTTACAAACAGTTTGCAATGTTTTGCATTTTGGTTACATTTTCCATATGGGCCTGATAGGTAGTGAACTCTAATTCAGGTGGAAGGATTTCTTCTCCCCCCTCCCCCCCCCCCTTTTTTTTTGTTTGTTTGTGAAAAGCGGTAAGCTCATCAGGTCTTAAATTCTTCATTTCACTACGTTTCATCACATCGTTTTGGATATGAGTGAAAAAAAAAAAAGGCAGCAGGAAGTATGTAATGGTCCCTATTAGTTGCAGTGTGAAAGTGAGCAGAATAACCAAAACATTAGTGTGTAAGACTCTCCTTTACTTGCACTTTCATACTGAGCATGTCCACATAGCACTTGCTATGTGTTTGTTTTACTAGAGTTTGGTCCTGCTCCCAAAAAAATGGGTGTAATGAGTCTTTGAGAGTGCTAGCAAGCCCAGCCTCTTCTCTAGTTCCCTTCTCAGTTATGCTTTTTCTTTTCTTTTCTGCCTTTTGTAAGGACCTGGATGCCGTTCATGGGCATTATGTTGCTGCTAAGTTCTCCCATATTCTGCAGAAGGATGCCTTTCATGTGTTCCGATCACTCTGCAAGCTGTCCATGAAACCACTGGGCGAGGGACCACCAGACCCCAAGTAAGCGTGGCCCTGCGTGCGTTGGATTTTCTAAAGCCATTTCAGGAGCAGGAGGACGTATGAAGTGTGCTTAAAAAAAAAAAAAAAATGTCTGCCATGATCCCCGAAGTTTCTTTTCAGAGAAGATGGCGATTCTTTTATGGTCCGTTTTTTGTCATGATAAAACTACCTCGCAGAGAAGCATGAAAGGAGTTTGCCAAAAGCAGATGTAAAATACATGTGTGTTTTTTGTTTTGCTCTTAAAGTATCCCTCTCCTCATCTGGGCTCTCTTGGCTTGCCTGGAATGCCACTGGGTTGAGTGCTCCACGAATCCCAATCCCTTCTAATGGTTTGTGAACAGACCTGAACCTGTCAGTAGAGCAACCCTATAGCTTTATGTCTAGAGGAGTAAGCCGAGCCTCTCCTGACTTCAGCCCATTGCACGCATGTAATCCTGCTTCTCTTACAGAGTGCAATTGGAAAATCAGAGCTACATCTCTGTACACGCAGTGGGTCAAACCTAGGACCGACTCAGCTTATCCTCTTGGACATGGAGCTGTAGGATTATCCTCCCACATCGGGCCTTAGAAGAACCGGCAAAATGGCAGCCGTGCACGGTGGAAGCAAGCTTTTCTGCTTTAAAGGCAAAGGAGAAAGAAGGGACTCGGCGGAGCGGAGGGCAGCGTTTTAAAAACCTTTCTTTAAAAATGTTATTCTTCTGCTTTTTCTTCAGATCCCACGAGCTGCGCTCAAAGGTGGTCTCCCTTCAGCTGCTGCTCTCAGTATTACAGAATGCCGGCCCGGTCTTCAGGACCCATGAGATGTTCATCAACGCCATCAAGCAGTACCTCTGTGTGGCACTGTCTAAAAATGGCGTCTCTTCTGTGCCGGATGTGTTTGAGCTGTCACTTGCCATTTTTCTCACACTTCTTTCAAACTTCAAAGTGCATTTAAAAATGCAGATAGAGGTAGGCGGGTTTTTTCTTAAAATATCTGTACTGACAATAGGACCTGACCTACTAAGCATTTCTCCTCGAGACACAAAATGGAAAAAGCCGTTCTGGTCAGCTGACCCATGGTCCTTCCATCTCCTGTTGATTCCCTTTTGGGAAAGCCAGCAGTCAACTGAAATATCTGACATTGCAAAAGGGAAGCAGACCGGTCAACGGCTAGAAGCCCTATTCAGCTACCTGCATTGCGCGTTATTAGTAAATAGGCCTTGTTAGACGTAACGGGGGCACGCAGCACGCATTAATACGTGCCGCCCCGTTAGTGACTGGGGCTGATCATGGGCCCTTGTGCTCTTTGTTTCTGCGTAAGCTGAAAATAACCACCTTCGATGCACTCTGTCACTCCGTGTAAAGTCGATTGAGTGAAGTAGTGTTCTTGGTGAGCTGGGCGGCCTCGGAGTTGCTCTGCGGCATTTACTCTAATTTTTCTGCACGTCCTCCTCCTCCTCCTCTTGAGCAGGAGCAGTGGTGATTCTGTTGAAACCACGCATTGCAGTTGGACCCTGTGCAGATAAGAGAGAGTTTGCACACTGATTGACCGTTGGAGGTTTTGGGTTCAGTGGTACAAATTCACTTATCTAATAGCTACAGAAAAAGTGAAGTGGTAGTGAAGAACTTTACATATTTGGAAAACCAATTTTTTTTCCCCCAAAACTAACTCATCAGGGGTTGAAAAATTTAGAAAACTTGGGTGCCAGCCAAAAGAAACAATTTCTGTGCACTCTTTTTTTTTTTTTTTTTTTTTATGCTTTTCTTTGCTGTCCTCTTCCTCCCTCCTGCTCTCTCTCTTTCCAGCCTTTCTTCTGTGCAGCAGGAAGATTCCCTGGGCTATGGCAGCAACTTTCAGCCCCTGGACTAACGCAGATGCCGTATTTTAGGCGCCTGGGACTTTTTCCCCTTGCGTTTAAAAGATCATCTTAGAAGCTACGGATACTGACCTCTTGTTTCTTTCATTGCTTTAGGTCTTTTTCAAAGAGATCTTCTTGAATATATTGGAAACATCGACAAGTTCTTTTGAGCACAAGTGGATGGTTATCCAAACCCTGACTAGGATATGTGCAGGTACTGTCTTCTGTTCTATATTTATGGCGGGGTACAACGTAAAAAGCAGCTAACTTGCTGACCAGAGCTATGCTTAGTTGTTACAGAGCACTAGGAGCTGCTTTTCTGACTCCTGTTTATTCCTTGTATACAGAAAATATTTCCTGCCTTGCTGCCCTTATGCATTATCATCATCCAGTTGTCCCTTTTTTATTTTAATAAAAATTCCCTTTATTTTTTTCTAGACTTCTGCAATATTTTTTTTTAATTCTTTCTTTCTTCCCACGCCACAATTTGTCTTCCTCCATACCATCTCGGTAAAAGCAGCTGTCGTCCCTCCCCGAGGCTGAGCATGGCGACCCAAAGCCCGGCTGGCCTCGACGAACTGAGGCCGTTAACCCACATCTTCTGCACTGCAGCCTGATCTCTGGGCCATGTTAAAGCAAAATATGAACTGGCAAGCTGCCCTTAATTAAAAAAAACAAAAACAAACCAAAAACAAACATAATAAATTGCATCATCTAAACCATTAAAAAAAAACCAACAAAAAAAAAAAAACTAAAAACAAAGACAATCATAGCAAATAAGCATAAGTTCATGGCACATGGTGGGCCCAGGGCACTGTCCCTTTTTCTCATTGGATGAAAGGGTCCCTGGTTGGCCCCATAACAGTTTACTTTTAACATGTTTTGTGTGTGCATCTAAAATAAATAACCTATAGTGAAAAGAACTGAAGGGGACAGCAAACGTGGAGTCCCATTATCCAGCCGGTTATCTTGGTGTGCTGGTCTCTCTCTCTCTCTCTCCCTTGTCCCAGCCTGGTGTTCTTTCTCAGCTTTTAAATGCAGGTTAATATATTCTGTATCAATCTTCTTGGCAATAATCCCAGCGATTTCCTCTCACCTAGCACTCACTGTCATGCTGCAGGGCGTAAAGGGGAGTGTGCGTGTATGCTCCGCTGAAACACTGAAAGCCAACAAATCAGGAAAATGCATTGCTCTATGCTAGTTGGTGGCACTTTCTGATTGGCTCAGTGTCCGGTAATGGGGCTTCCTGTTCATACCTGGATCAGTCCAGACTCCTTGGATTATGCCTCCCTTCCAGCAGATAGAGACAGAGAAAGTTGCACTGGCATGTAACCCGGGGTGCCACTTGCAGTCCTTCAGTAATTCTCTGTCTCCAGCAGATGGATAGAGGTGCAATCCCTGCAGTCTTCTTTTATTTAAAAAAAAAAAAAAAAAGAGAGAAAATTCTTTTGATTCATCCTCTCAGGAGATGGCTAGGCCCTGGTGGGGTTATCCCTCCTAGTGTGGAGGGAAATGAGCAGGGGTCGGGGTCTCTTGATTGTCTCAGTTGGTCACTGCTGGAGGAGGTATAACTGGTGAAGCCAGTTCCCTTCTCCCCTAGGAGAACAATTGCTCATAAGAAGCTCTTTTGTCAGGGAAGTAGATCTATACTTTCTCTCTTATAAGTAAAATTTAAAAAAACCAACTTCACTTTTTTTGAGAAAAAAAAAAAGCGACAAGGTTTAGAAGGCTGCGTTGGGACCTTGAGCAGCTGCTGGGCAGCGAGTTGTATACGGCAAAGTTTATTGGCAGCACGGCACAGTGGGGCTGTTTTGCCGTGTGATCGGGCCTCTGTGAAGTCTGTGCGGCTTTGGGTTTGCGATGGAGCACAGCAGTGCATGTCATTCATATGGCGTGCATTCTCTGGCACTGGCCTGTGCTCCCGATGCCTCTCCAGGGGAGAGGGCAGGTCAGGGCCATCTGAGACTGAACAGGAACAGCAGCCAAAAGCGAAAGCAAGCGCAGGAACATTTTTGAAGGCAGCTGCCCCTCCCCCACCGGGTGCAGAAATGTTTGCCATGTTGTCCGGGACTGAGGGCCTCTCTGGACTGTTTTGGGAGTGTGAGGACCTCCACTGTCTCTGGTGGAACAGGATATTTTTAATCAAAGGGAGCCCGATTTGGACGGCAAAGGGGATCCTTCTGAGGAAGTTTCAGAGCATTCCACTCCATTTTTTTCTGAATTTGTCCTGCTTCTGCATGAAGCGTATTTGGTGCAAAAGGCAGCCAGGCGGACAGGCCAGACTCGGGGGGGGGGGGGGGGGGGGAACAGGTGATCGGTGGCCGGCCAAGAGATCAGGTAGTTCTGGGGTCCAGTTCCACGCAAAATGCCCAGATCCTCAAAATGAGGACTCTGCTGGGCAGTCCAGATGTCGACTCTGATGTCTCAGAAGGGGCTCCGCAGGTTCCAGCCTTTCTAGATCTATCCAGGGCTGGCAATGAACCAGCTGTGCTCTGGGTGGGCCAGATCCAGATGAAGGATTGGGTCAGGTGCAGTGGCTGAAGGGGACCACCCTAAGGTGGGGCAATTATTCCGGAAAGAGGAAATGTGGCCCTTAATGCTGCATGTTCTTGAGCTGGGTATCAAGGTTCCTCAGGAGGAATCCGATCAAGAGGGAGTGGATCAGGTCATGGATGACCTGAGGGAATCCAGTGAAAGCCTTTCCTTTTCACAAATCAGTAAAAGAGCTGGTGGTCAGGGAGTAGGATACTCCTGAGACGGGCTTGAAAGAAGGTCGGGTAATGGCTAAATTGTATCCATTGCCGGAGGACACTCTTGAATTGTTGGCACTTCCTAAGGTGGATGCTTCAGTGTTTGCGGTCAGTAAGAAGACCACCATCCTTGTGACTGGTTCAGCAGTGCTGAAGGCATTGCAGGACAGGAAGTTGGAAATTCATCTCAAGAAGATATTTGAGGTGTCTGCACTTGGCATTCATTCTGCTGTGTGCAGTAGCTTTATGCAGAGGGCCAATTTGCGCTGAGTTCAGCAGTTACAGGCTGCGAGATCACTATCTCATCAGAGACCAAGCTGGTGGACTGTCTGGAGACAGCAGCAGCTTATATAGTGGATGCCCTGTATGCCCTCATTAGAACTTCTTTGAGAATTGTGATGTCTACGGTTTTGGCCAGAAGGCTCCTTTTGGTTAAGGAACTGGTTAGCAGATGTGTGGTCTAAGTCTCATTTGGAAGCTTTACCATTCAAGGGAAAGCTCCTGTTTAGTGAAGACTTAGAAGAGCTCATGGAGCATCTTGGGGAGACCAAAGGGCATAAGCAGCCAGAAGCAAAGCCCAAAGGTAAAAAAAGGTTCCTTTGCGGGGTGGTCCTGGTGTCAATCAAACTGTCTGTTTTGGCCTGGTAGGCCCTTGGGAGCTCAGAGGCAAAGCGCCGGGAGGCAGCAATCTTGGAATCGGTCCTTTCGAGGAGGCAGAAAGCCAGGCCGAGTCCACCCAATGAAGTGATGCCGGTCCACTCCTCTCTTCCTCCTATTGGAGAGTGTCTGACTCTTTTACGAGGAATGGATCAAAATCACGTTAGACCGGTGGGTCCTCAGCGTGATAAGAGATGGTTACGTGTTAGAGTTCTCTCGCCTGCTACAGGACTTGTTCATGGTGTCCCTTTGCGCTTTGACCTGCAAGAGAAGGGTGGTACAAGAAACCGTGGATTGGTTACGAGCACTGAGAGCCGTGGTTCATTTCCTATCAGGAACAAAGGATGGAAGGGTATTCTATATATTTCATGGTCCCAAAGAAGGAAGGGTCCTTCCGTCCAATTTTGGATTTTAAAAAGGTGAATGTCACTCTCAAGGTTCCTCGTTTTTGAATGAAAACGCTATGTTCAGTGATGCAGCAGTGCACAAGGGAGAGTTCCTAGCATCTCTAGATTTGACCAAAGCATATCTGCATATTCTGATCCACCCGTATCGCCAAAGATTTCTCCGCTTCATGATCCTCTGCAAGCATTTTCAATTTTGTGCCCATTCGTTCAACTTGGCAATGGCACCACAGATGTTCACCAAGGTGATGGTGGTTGTAGCAGTGGCACTCAGAAAAAGGGGCATCTTTGTTTATCCATATCTGGATGACTGGCTTATTCAAGCAAAGTCAGAAACCCATGCTGTTCAGACGGTGTTTCAAGTCTTGCAGCAATTGAGATCACTGGGGTGGGTGGTGAATCTGGTGAAAAGTCATCTCACTCCCCTCTCAGGTTCTGGAGTTCTTGGGAGTGCACTTTGACACCAGAGCAGGAAGGGTCTTCCTTACAGAGGATCTTATACTCAAGTTGCAGAGGCAGGTGTGCAGATTGGAAGCAGAGCTACCCAGGGTCTGGGATTACCTTAAGTGTTGGGCTCTATGGCCTCAACGTTAGAGCTAGTTCCTTGGGCTTTTGCGCACATGAGAGCCCTGCAGCAGTCACTTCTTTCCCAGTGGGATCCTTTGTCAGAATGGTTTCATCTTCTCCTCTCTTGAGGAGCCTGCCAGATCAAATCTTCATTGGTGGCTTGGCCAGGAGCATTTACGGTGCAGAGTGAATTTAGAAGTACCGGACTGGGTGGTGGTTATCACTGATGCCAGTCTCTCCAGCTGGGGTGCAATATGCCAAAGTCAGTCAGCGCAGGAGCAATGGTCCGAAGAAGAGAACTTCTCTTCCATCAGTCGTTTGGAGATGAGGGCAGTGAGGTTCACGTTGATTGCATTTCTGCCTCTTTTGAGTGGCCACATGGTGCGAATCTTGTCAGCCAACGCAACCACGGTGGCTTATATCAACTGGCAAGGGGGAACTAGGAGTCGAGCGTTGGCCCAGGAAGCTCAGGAGCTGTTTTATTGGGCAGAGCAGCATCTAGCTATGCTAGCGGTGTTTCACATTGCTGGAGTAGACGAGGTGCAGGCAGATTTTCTCAGTCACCAGAAGCTGGATCCTGGGGAGTGGGAGATGGTGGAGGTGATGGTTCTGATATGTCACCGGTGGGGTACTTCCCACCTGGACTTGATGGCATCGTGGAAGAATGCCAAGGTGCCACGGTTCTTCAGTTGTAGAAGATAACACAGAGTGGAGGGTGTAGATGCTCTAGTTTACCTTGGCTCCAAAGGATTCTACTTTACGTGTTTCCTATGTGGCCTCTGGAGAGAAAGATAAGACGAATAGAAAATCACCCCAGAGAAGTGATTCTGGTGGCACCAGAGTGGCCAAGGTGCTCATGGTTCGCGAATTTGGTCAACATATCAGTGGACGGTCCTCTGCGACATGCTCATTTACTGAAGCTTCTTCGGCAAGGTCCAGTATTATCAGATTGGGCGGATCATTTTTGTCTTGTGGCTTGGCTTTTGAGAGGAGACATTTGAGAGAGAGCGAGGATATCCAGATGATGTCATTTCCACCTTGTTGCAGGCTAGAAAGATTTGCACTTCTTTATCATATGTAAGGGTCTGGAAGGTCTTTGAGTCCTGGTGCATGGGTCAAGGAATAATTTTGATTCAGGCTTCGATAGCTCATATCTTTGGCTTTTTTGCAGAGAGGTTTGGTAAAAGGTTTGGCCTTGAACTCTCAAGGTTCAGGTTGAGGCCTTGGGCTGCCTGCAAGGCAAGGTGCATGGCCGTTTATTGGCTACTCACCCGGATGTGGTTCCCTTCCTTCGAGGAACAAACATCTGTATCCTCCTGTGCAGAAAATATGTCCCTGATGGAATCTCAATCTAGTCCTTAGCGGGTTGTGTGTAGCTCCTTTTGAACCTTTAAAAAGGGCAACGCTAAAGGATCTTACTTTGAAAGTGGTGTTTCTGGTAGCCATTTGTTCTGCCAGAAGGATTTTGGAACTTCAAGCATTATTGTGCAGAGAACCTTTTCTGAAGATTTCAGATTCTGGGATATTTTTGAGGACGGTGCTCTCCTTTCTCCTGAAGGGTTGTGACAGGTTCCATTTGAAGCAGACCGTGGAACTTCCAGCCTTTCCAGATTTGGATACCTTGACTCTGCATGCTAGAGACTTTGTCTGGACATGAAGCGGGTTTTTTGCATTACCTGAAAATCAACAGTAGCTTCAGGGTGTTTGACCATCTTTGTGGTATGGAGTGGTCCTAGGAAAGGGCAGAAGGCTTCAAAGTCCACGATGGCAAGATGGTTGAAAGAGTCGATAAGTTTGAAACATAGATATGACGGCAGAAAAAGACTAATCGGCCCATCCAGTCTGCCCAGCAAGCTTCCACATTTGTTTTCCCATACTTATCTGTATCATCAACCACCAAGTTCAGGGCCCTTGTTAGTAACTGTTTGACTCAAATTTCCTGCCGTCCCCTGTCATTGATGCAGAAAGCAATGTTGGCGTTGCATCAAAGGTGAGCATAAGGCTTAATGGTTAAGGATAGTAACCGCCACATCAAGCAAGTTACCCCGATGCTTGTTTACCCAGACTGCACAGATTAATGCCTTGTTGGATGTTGTCTGAATGTAAATCCTGTTTTCCACATTTCCCCCGCCGTTGAAGCAGAGAGCAACGCTGTATATGCATTCAAAGTGATGTATCAGGTTTAATTGGTTTAAGGTAGTAACTGCCGTAATAAGAAAGCTATTCCCACGCTAATTTGTTTACCCAGATTGTGAAGTTCTGTCCTTGTTGGATGTTGTCTGAATGCAAATCCTCTTTCCACATTTCCCCCTTCTATCTGTAAGGGACATCTGGTCCCGGTGGGATTGAGGGCTCACTCAGTACAGCCTCGGGCAACTTCTTGGGCCGAGTGTCGTTTGGTGTTGCCATAAGAAATTTGTTGGGCAGCTACTTGGAAGTCATTGCACACTTTCACCAGACATTGTTTGGATGTCCAAGACCCAGAGAACATGGGTTTTGGTGAGAGTGTTCTTTGAGCGGGACTCTCACGGTCCCACCCTAATTAGAGAAGCTAGGGAATATCCCAGGAGTCTGAACTGTTCCGGGATGAACAGGAAAGGAAAATTTGGTTATTACCTGCTAATTTTCATTCCTGGAATACCACGGATCAATCCAGAGTCCCACCCTGGAGTGGGGGGAGAGTCCGCTCGTATTTCTGACATGGGTCTGTTGTATATAGGCTGCAGAGCTGCTTAAGATTTCAGGTGTGTTCTCCTGGTTTGGAGTTTTTTTAAGCAAGTAGTTTTCTTGTGGGGTTTAACCTTTTTTTTTTTTTCCTTGCTCGTTGGTGGGATAAACTTGGCTTGGGTACGGGTCTATACTGGGTGGCACCCCGGGTTATATGCCAGTGCCAGTTAAACTTTCTGTCTCCATCTGCTGGAAGGGAGGCACAATTCCAGGAGTCTAGACTGATCCGTGGTATTCCAGAAACGAAAATTAGCAGGTAATAACCAATTTTCCTTTTTACTGTGTGTGAGCTTTTCATAACGCTGTGTTTAAATAAGCCTGTGCTCTCTTTTCAGATGCACAATGTGTGGTGGATATTTATGTAAACTACGACTGTGATTTAAATGCTGCTAATATCTTTGAACGTCTTGTAAGCGATTTGTCTAAAATTGCTCAGGGAAGAAGTGGCCATGAACTGGGCATGACACCTCTGCAGGTACTGAGCCCTTGTCAAACTCTGCTGCAAATTCTCGTGATTGTGGTTATGCTTGTAGAAATAATTCACTGCATGGCACAAAACGTTTGCTAAGAGTGTGGTTTAACAGCTGGTTTATTTATTTATTTATTTATTTATTTATTTTTTAAGTCCTGTCACAGTCATTCTGAAATCTTTTGTGGGTTTTCATTAGTTACTGAAGAGCAAACTTTTTAAGACTTATTCTACACTTATTCTAAGTGTTTTATCATATTTGCTAATTGCATCGCCTGAGTTTTATGCCATCCTACCAAATATTTGAATGATGTGTTTATAATTTGGAAGCAGTTAAGAAAAAAATAGAAGATGGTGCAAAGTGTCACTTTTGTTGGCCCAAAGGATGCAATTAATAGCCACTGCTATTAATTGCATCAGTATCATGGGTTCTTCTTAGTGTTTGGGTAATTACCAGGTTTTTGTAGCCTGGTTTGGCCTTTTGTTGGAAACAGGATGCTGGGCCTGATGGACCCTTGGTCTGACCCAGCATGGCAATTTCTTATGTTCTTAGCTTCTTATTTGAAGAAGCTTAAAAAGGCGGGAAGGCCTGGTGGTGCAGTGCCAGTGTTTGGGTACTGCCATGCTCGAGACCCGGATTCAATACTCAAGGCAGGTTTTCTGCTTCCTGGGCCAGAGGCATCAGTCATTGCTCATCGGAGTTAGGATTCCTAGTCCTCATGTAATAGTGGCATTCACAGGGGTTGGAATGGGAGAGGGAGGTTGCAGGGGCCATGGACCCCCACCCAAATTCAGGCTGCTGCTGGCAACAGCTTGCTCATGGCAGGCAAGAAGAGGATCTTCGGCAGCACAGAAATAGTGGGAACCCCCATGGGCATGTCATGTCTTTTAGGCAGGAAGAAGCCCAGTAGATGGGGTGTGAGGGAAGATAAGGGAAGGAGTGAAAGAGAGAGAATGAGTGAGTGTGTATAGAGGAGATGGGATTGGAGAGGTCAGTACATGAGAGGGCATGGACGGGGAGGGAAAGGGAGTGAGTGAATAAAGATGGAAGGGAAAGGGGTGAGGGGAAGGGGAGATGTGAGTAAGAGGAAAGGGGAGGGAGAGGGGAGTAAAGGAACAGGGTTGGAAATAGAGAGGGGTTGGTGTGTGAGTGGGAGAGAGTGCAGTCCAGTGGAAGCACCAGGTAGCCACCTAGAGCAGCACAGTTTTGGGTGTGGCACAGGAGTAGCAAGACAGCAACAATTGTGACTCCTTGTTCTCTCTTCCACCCCCCCCCCCCACCCCCAATATGGACCCAGAAGAGGAAGTTGTCACATGGGCCTGTACGGGTGGTAAGAAGGAGGTGCAATTGCCGTGGCAGGAAGGAGCCAAGAGCATTGTTGGGCCATGCCCTGGGAGGAAGGAAGAGGAGTCCATTCAGCTCCTTGGGCTGAAGGTGGAGGCTACTGCTGCTTGCGCATTCAAGGGGGCAAAGAATGAGATAAAGTGGTCAAAGTATGTGTAGCCCCTCCTCCCACTAATCCAGAACAATCTCAGAGAAAATGGAAATCAAAAGTTCCCAGATATGGAGAGTGGGGAATTTTGTATCCTTATTCGTTTTGTTTGGTGTGTGAATGTTTTTCTTATTTTTTTTTTCTGGAACTTAAAAAAAAAAAAAAAAAAAAAAAGTTTAAATGAGTTTAATTATAGAATATTATTCTATTTGTCATCTGTTTTTGAATAATGTTTGTTTGTTTTTTAAGTATGGTTTTACTCTTATGATTGTTTATATTTCTTGATTGTATTATGTTTTACTAGGAATGGTGATCTTTCTGTTTTTCCATTGTTGCAATGCAAATAGAGCCTGGCTTAATTTGGCTTATGGTTCAGTTTTTCTCTGCACACTTCTATTTGTAACTTATGGACTCATTGTTCTGTATTTGCTGAGTGTGTGACTGAGGAGAGGTATTCTTCTACTGTGTAGTTTCTGTGCAGTGATCTATAGCAGCCTGACTTGCTGTGGTTTCCTAGTAGGATGTGTATTGGTTTTTTAGGGCCTGGAGTAATATTTGCAGTGTTTTGTTTTCATGGGTAGGGTTCTCTCTGTTTGAATACTGGCAGTTAGTGTTGATTTGGTATGGGACGTTTACTATATTGTAATTTATAATTGTTTTCTCATTGCTTTGAGAGCCAAGCCCACACCCAATATACGTTACAATAAGCCTAATGCCATATGGGTTCCAAGTGCCCTTTTTATTGGTAACTTGAGATGAGGTGTTTTTCTGTCTCTAGAGGGCTCACAGTCTAAGGGGCCTAATTACTAAAGGTTTTCTCCAGTTTTGTGTCTGTGGGTAACATGCTTAGTAAGCAGGGCCCTAAGTTTGTACCTAAGGCAACATAGGGTGAAGTGACTTGCTCAGGCATCAGTGGGATGTGAACCCTGACTTTCCCAGTTAGCACCATCCTGCTCTAACCACCTCAGAAGACTGTACTTTGAATGGCCTTTTTAATATAAAGTCTGTTATAAATGCATTATTTTTGCATGTGGAGAGGGCCGGGCTGAGGGGGTGCACCTAATACCCTCACAATAACCCTGACTGTATTGGATCTATGTGGGAAAGCAGGAGTTCATCGGTTGCTGTGCTGCTTTGGATCAGTGGCTCTTCCCAGGCTTGGCCAGGGATTAATTTTCATTTTTTTTAAGCCCCAGAGAAACAGTATGGATCACTGCCGGTACCTCTCCCCTTGGGGAACCATAAAAGTTGCATATTGTATAGCACACAGTCAGTGGGAATGCGCTGGAGTGGCAGCTGCAGTCACAGAAAGGGAGAGGGGTGAGCCAAGAAGAAGTGCTTGTGTGTGGTATTGGTGAGGCTTCTGTCTGAGGTGGCTGGGCTGAGTTCTGAGAAGGGATAGCTGGCTGTGGAATCGGTGAGTCTCCTGGAGAGTGGGGGCACCGAGAATGTGAGAGGGGCTGAAGAAGGGCTGGCAGCAAGCAAGGACCTTACATAATAAAGCAGTAGTGCTGGGTTAGGGCACTCACTGTGTGAGCACATGAACAGCAGAGTGTGTGTGTATGTGTGTGAGTGTGTGTGAGAGAGAGAGAGTGAGAATGTGTCTGTGTTTGGGACACAAGTAAGCACGCTGTCGCTCTAGGATACAAAGAGACACTCCCACAGAGTGAGTGTTTTTATCTGAGTGGTTGCCTTATTACTTGGCACCTGGTTCAAGAGCTGATTGTTGGCAAGAGACTGTAACACCAGACCAGGAATTCAGGCTAGCAGGTGCTGTATGCTGATCTTGTGATGCACAAGATCAGCATAGAGGAAGTGCTAACCCCACTAGTTTTGAATAGTGTGAGGCAGCAGCAGAGTGTACACGCCCTTCTGCTTCTGATGGAGAGACTGCCTGGGTTTTGTGTTTTTGAGTGAATGGGATTCTGCCTGAATTGTGTGTGTGTTTTGTGAATGGGAATCTGCCTGCCTTGGGTATGTGAGAGAGAGAAAACATGTGGGAGTGGAAAGCCTGTGTATGTATGTGGGTATATGAGAGAGCATGTGGAAATGGAAGCCTGCATGTGAGAGAGCATGAGAGTGGGGGCTTGTGGGAGTGGCAATATGCATGTTGAGAGCCTGTGTGTTTACGTGGGAATGTGAATCTGTTTGTGAGAGAGAATGTAAGAGTAAGAGCCTGAGTGTGTCTGGGTGGGGGGGAGATGTGAGAAACAGCATATGAAATCAGGAGCTTTTACATACAGGCTCCCATTTTAGGAATGGGAGCCTGTATGTAAGAGCGAGTGAGAGTGTGTGTATATGGGGAGGGGGATGTGAACCTGTCTGCAAGAGCCTGTGGGGAGGTGGGGCATGGGAACCTGTGTGAGAGTGGGAGCCTGTATGTTTGGGAATGGGAACCTGTGTGTGAGAGAATGAGTGAGAGTTTGTGAGAATGGGAGTGTGTATGTATGGGAGTGAGAGTATGTGAGTGGGAGCTTGTGTGCATGTGAAAGCATACAAGAGTGGGAGCCTGTGTGAGAGCACACGAGAGGAAGGAAAGAATTCAAGAGGAGAGAGAAGAAACAAGAGACCCTGAAAAAGGAATTAGGAAAAGACAGATGAGAAACAAAGACTGGGACCAACTGATTTAGAAAAATAAGATCAGACAACAAAAGAAAACAATAAATTTTGATTTTCAGCTTTTGGAATGTGACTTTCTTATATATTTGTATTTTGCTTTTTCTTTGGTATTCCAGTGTTCAGAATTTGGTTTCTCAGGCTCTCCATTATAGTTTTGTCTGCATGTACATGCACACATGTAACAAAGGTGAAATATTTTGGCTAGCGTGTAGTTTCTCTGTAGGGATTTGTAGCAGTCTGGTTTGTTCTGTTTGCCCAATAGGTGGTGGTGTTAGTATTCTAGGGCTTGGTGTAATGTTTGCTTTGCTGCCTTTTCATAGATGAGGCTGCTGCTGATTGAGTCCTGAGAATTACTGCTGTTATGGCATGGGAAGGTTCTAATTTTTTTTTTTTTTCAATTTTTTGTAGGGGGTTTGTCTTCACAAAGTGTTTGGCACTGGATGGAGTTTGTTTTGCTGTCACTGAGGTGGCACCAGCATTTGAATTTTTTTTTATGTCCTAGTTCTGTCCTGCACCTGTGAAAATCTGCTTACAATGATTATTATGGTTGTTGCTGTTTTATAATAGTTATGATAGTGTATGCATATTTGGAAAGAGGAATCCTAAAAGAATGTATTGATATTAGTTTTATTACGTGATTGGATCGGATGTTTCTGTTAAGTCTCTTCTTTTTACATGATGTATACACTGAAGTAACCTGTATTTAATTTATATTTAATAAGTTATCTTAATATTGGTATGTGCTTGAAATAATAGAATTAAAATATTTTAAAGTGTCACTTCTGATGAGACTACTCAGAAATCCATTATCAGGAGCACTCTAAGACATTTATCAATAAGGGTACAATTAGTAGGGCCTAGACTTGTATGTCAGTTGCTCACCAATGTTAACCTTGGGCCCCCCCCCCCCCCCCCCCCCCCGAATATTCATGTCTGGCTACGCCACTGCCCTAATCTAGGGTGTGCTCTATTTCTTAGTTATGTAGGAACATTTTAAAATTTCTGTTGGAGATATTTTGGCTCAATTCTGATGTACTTCAAGGGTCGGCTTGGTGTACTTCTGGGAACTGTTGAAGCACAAGGGAGTTGGATGGGAGAACCTGTGGGCTGGTTTTGAAAAAATCCCCGGGCTGACGTTTTCCTTCAATCAGCCCTTGGGTGGCCCCTAAGGAGGTAGACATGAGAACAGTCTCAGGAAATGTTTGTTTTATGGAAAGGGTGGTAGATGCATGGAATAACTTCCTGGAGTTGGGTGGTAGAGGTTAAAATGGTAACAGACTTCAAGAAGGCATGGGATAAGCCCAGAACATCTTAATAACTGAAGAGATGGCAGAAGAATTAGCACCTGGGTCTGTCTACAGGGTCCAAGTACAGTAATGATTAGAATTTCTAATGGAAATGTATGACGTCTGTTAGGCTATGTACTCCTCATGTTGACTGGATTAGTGTGGCAAGGGATCCATTTGGGGAGGCCAGATGCTTGGGTAAAAGCTAAACTGGTATTGTGATGGGTGTGTTTGGATTATTGTGAGATCTTGTGGTTGAACATGGGAGAGGTGCTGGGAGTCAACTAAACCTGCATGCTTAGCTACCCTGGAAGGTACGGTGAAGGAAGATGACAAAAACTGTCTTGGGTAAGGAATAATATCTTATAATTGGTCATGTTTTATGGCTAGCAACTGGGTTATATCCTTGGCAGTGTGGCCAGGAATAACAGGGTAGACTGGATAGACCAGTTGATCTTTGTCTGCCATCATTAATGATGGGACTGCATCACTGGGTAATTGCCAGGTACCTGTAGCCTGGATTGACCATGGTTAGAAACAGGATGCTGGGCTTGATGGACCCTTGGTCTGACCCAGTATGGCAAATTTTTTTTTTTTAAATTTACTGTTTATTATCACAAACTGCAAATACAAACAGGAATAGTCAAACAGATCCATCATAACATATAATGTTATGTCCCATCACAATAGAAAAAAACTCCCTCCATGACTAATTTTCTGTTATCCCCAACCCTCAGGATCAGGGCACGCGTGCCAGCAGATTATCCCAGTCAGGGACCCAGCAATAAAATAACATATTATCTATATGGCAATTTCTTATGTTCTTAAATGGTCAAAAAGTATTGGGATATAGGTTTTTAAGAACTCCTGTTTGGTAGTGCAGTGGTTACAAACATTGGGAACGTTTTGACTATAAATTGAGCCTTAGTGTGTGATTTTTATTGTTTTATTCACTGCCAATAAAAAGAAATGTGAAAGGCAAAGATAGGTAGATGTGCTAAAAAAAAAAAAAAAACCAAACCAAAAAAACCCCAAACAGAGATCATAATCATTTAGATTGAGGAGGGTGGAAATGAGAGAAGCGGAAGGAAATGACAAATCAGAATGGAAATGTAGAGTCATTTTTCATGGTTACAGTTGTCTGCATATAAGTGTTTTGTTTACAGGCAACATCTGCAGTAACTCCAGAAGTGGAATGAGCAAATAAATTCTCTAGGTAGACATGCGGTAATGGGAGATGCTAGAAGTTGTTCAGTAGTTGGGTTTTTAATTTTTATATTTTGTTTGCTTTGGTTGGTGCATTAATATATGTAAAACTGTTCCTACTTTTCTTGAGGTTCAAGTAGCAGTTTGCTTACTTGGCTTAACTTAGAAATGACAATATAAATATTTGCAGTACAGAAACAAGATAAACCAAAAATATAAGGTGATCCCTTTCTGTTGGACTAGTTTAATATATTTGACTAGCTTTCAGGAGCCGACACTTCGTTCATCAGTTTCAAATAGACCGATGTGTTAAGCTGCGTGTAAAGACTCTGTGCTGAAATTCGGCCCGCAGTTAACACATGCACTAAAAAAAATGACGACTCTTGAGACAGAAGGTAAATGGTACGCTAATACATTGGAAGTTTAAAAAATGCATGCAAACACAAAACTGTGCACACAAACCAAATTTAAAATGTGCACTCGGCATCTTCCATAGGCTGAGCACAGATTTTAACGGGCGGGGGGCAGAGGAGTCTCTGAGACTTATGGTTTATTTGCACAAAAATAAGTTATTTTTGTTTTGAGCACATAAACCAAGAAGCTGAGGGGGTGGGGGGAGGGAGACACTTCCCCCCCCCCCCACACACACACACTGTCAGTGAGAGCCAGCAGGAAATCATGGCACTGCAGCAGTATCTGCAGTGGGGAGAGCAAGCCCAATATGCAGTCAAGAGACTGTCAGAGGGTCCTGAAGAAGGCTACCACATGAGAGCTAGATTGCAGATTTAAAAAGAAAAATGAGACAGAAGACCAGGAAAGAAGCAGGGCACTTGGCAATGGCATTTGCTGCTGCTTCACTGATCTGCAGCCCACATCCTGAACTGAACACCAGTGCTGGAAACTTTACCCCAGGAGTAGAATTTTCAACATTAAAAGAACATGAGTTAAGCCTGCACACTTCTCTGGTTCAGACGGGTAATAGCTAATGCCATCATTTGCATGAGAGGGCGCTAACCTGTATGCACATTGCTATGTGCAGAACTCCTCGCTGCATCAGGAGTAAAGTTGGTGCTCCAAAACTATGCACATGACTGCAGGTAAAAAACAAACTGCTGCAGAGCGCCCCTTGCTACACAGGTCTCGGAAAGAGCAGAGGATGACATTGCCAGACAAGTGAATCATTATTGTGTAACAGGGAAAGATATCAGAGGAGGAGACTGATGGCTGATCTCCTTCTGAGGCCATTCCTGGAAAGGGAGTGTTGCCAGTAACAAATATAAACCTCTAATTTCAGAAGAATATAATAGATACTTATGGTACTTGTATGAAATCTGCTTGGAAGTGTCAGAAAAGGTGGAATACAAATAAGTTATAATATTGATTGTGTAGCTAATTAGTCCTGATCTTCTCAATGCGATAACAATACCCTTTATGTGGAATAATTATATTGCAAGACACATTTGCTGAGTGGGAAACTTCTACTCCATAATTAAATGTTCACTATGGCTCTTGCATCTTGAATTTTTATTTTTTTAATTTTTTTTTTGTTTTGTTAATGCATTATAAACTTCTTGTTTCCTCTTTGAATCCTTCCTCTTCAGAGGTGCTAAAACTGTGATCCAGAAGTTTTTTGTTTTTTTTGTTTTTTTTTGGGAGGGGGGGGGGAAGGCAATATTCAAAAAATTTTACCCAGATGATAAAATATTCCCCTCCCCCCTCCCACCGCTGTAAGCAGGTAAATGAGGGTGAGATGAAGTCGGGGAAGGGAAGGTACATGCGGCAAGCTCATTTTGAAATCGCTGTGCGTGCGAGGTATCTGTGCTGTCCGTGCCTCCTCCTGTTTTCAAACAGAAACTGTGCGGGGACTTTCCCATTGAAATTGAGCTTGCAGACTTGCAGGTAGAGAGCACATATTGGGCTTGCAAGCAACCTAGGGGGTTTGACTACTACCCTCTGAGATGCTGCATCGGTATTGTAAGGCCCGATGTAATACGGTACACTCAGCAGAGCACATGCTTTTACCTGCTGTTGTGCAAAATGTTACTCCCAATGCAACAAGGAGATCTGCACATACAAAATGTGTGTGTAAAACTGTGCCTTCTGCTTGGAAATCCCATGCAAATGAAGGCATTAACTGTTACTCCCCCCCCCCCCCCCCTTGCTGAGAAGTGCCCTGACTTAAATCAGATTTTCTTAGTACTAGAAATGTTACTTCTAGTCAGAGGTCTATGGGCAGAAGCTGCAGTTCTGGTGCTGGGACCTGTAATTGGGATTTATGTGCACAAAAATGTTTTCTGCGCTGATAGACCATTTTAGAATGTATCTGCTGTCATTTACTATGTTACTGCAGCATTTTTGTGCACATAAAAGGGAGACAAAGGAATCAGGAAAGCAAAAGGTCAAGCGGAAGAAAGGATTGTCAGAGGTGACAAAACATTTTTCAGATATATCAGAGAAAGACGGAAGGCGTGAAGTGCTATGGTGAAAAGGAACAAGGTGTAGAGACAGACAAAGAAATGGCAGAAATATTAAACAAATACTTAAAAGTTTGGTGTTCCCTGGAGAAGGATCGTTGCTGGTTGACAAGACAGTAAATGGGAATGAGGTAGATGCAACTCCTTTCACAGAAGAAAAATGTATAGGAAGAGCTAGGAAAACTGAAAGTGGACAAGGCCATGGGGCCGGATGAGGTCCATCCCAGGATACTATTGGAACTTGGAGCTGTCCTGGCAGGTCCGCTGAAAAACCTGTTCAATAGATCCCTGGAAACTGGAGTGCTGCGAGATTGGAGAAGAGAAGTTGTGGTCCTGCTTCACAAGAGTGGTAGCAGAGAGGAGGCTGGAAACTACAGGCAGATTAGTCTCATCTCGGTGGTGGGAATATTTAATGGAGACTCTGCTGAAAGAAAGAGTAGTAAACTGTCTACTATCCAGTAAGTTGCTGGATCCAAGGCAGCATGGATTCACCAGGTCTCCTGTTGGGGGGAAAGCAAGATGGCGGCATAGCCAGGCTGCTGAGCGTTGCTAGCCCCGTTTTCTCCCTTTTAGCTTGATTCCTGGATCTAATTATGCCTTCTAAGCGCAAGGGGAAGGTGAGAGTTTTCCCTCCTGAACCCTTACCTCCTCCAGGGCAATTGGACATCACACGCTTTATGAGCCAGCCAGCCGAGAAGGGAGCCGAGGAAGTTGATGTGAGACGCGGTTGGGGAGAGCTGTGTTCTCTGACAAGTGAGGTGTCCCTTAGCCCAGATCTTCGCCCTACTCCGGCACAGCGTGACCCCGGCATGGTTCTCTCTCAGGCGCTCACCGATGACACGGCAGGAGCACCTGAGGAGGAGGGGATGTTTCCTCACCTGGCGCTGAGTGCAGGGGAGCTGTCTGGCCCCAAAACGGAGACGAGCTTGAGAGTTGGGAGTTTGAAGGTGGCTCGGGCCAGTTTGTTGGCATCAGAACTGCTGACGGAGTCTCCCCTTCGGCCAACATGGGGAGGGCCCTGCCAGCAAGAGGGTGAGTCCCAGGTTTTGTTATCTTGTCCGGAGGAGGTCACGTTAGAGGCAGTCTGGGACCTGGTTGCAGGTTTTGGGTGGTCTTTAAAGCATTTGGAGCAAAAAATGGACTCGCTCTCACTTAATTCCCAGCAAAACATTTTGGAGGTTCAAGAAATGGTTAACGCTGCTTCAAATAAAATTAAGGCTAATGAAAAAAAGACTATGTAAACACAAAACCTGTGTATATAGTATTTATCAAATTTTTATTTTAACAATTTATCAAAACAACTCATATTGTTTACATATTGTCTATTGCTATAATTACCTGTGTTTAGAACCCTTGATGTTTGTATACTTAATGAAAAAAAGATCCAGGAATCTCAGGTTTTAAATGCTGCTATTATTAAAGAGCATGAATTCACTAGAGGGAAGGTCCTGTCAGACATCTGATTCTTTTTTTTTTTTTTGGGTGACTAGAGAATTAGATCGAGGAAGAGCACTCTGTGATCTACTTGGATTTCAGTAAAGCTTTTGAACTGGTCCTGCATAGGAGCTTGTGAATAAAATGAGAAGCTTGGGAGTTGGCGCCAAGGTGGTGGAGTGGATTACAAACTGGTTAACTGACAGGAGACAGTGTGTAATGGTAAATGGAACCTACTCTGAAGAGAAAACCGTGTTAAGTGGAGTGCTACAAGGATCGGAATTGGGACTGGTTCTGTTCATTATCTTTGTGAGCGAAAAGTTTATTTATTTATGGATGATACTAAGGTCTGCAATAGAGTGGATACGCCTGAAGGAGTAGAATGAAAAGTGATTTATGAAAGCTTGAAGAGTAGTCTAAGATTTGGCAGCTGGGATTCAGTGCCAAGAAATGCAGTCATGCATCTGGGGTGCGGCAATCCAAAAGGGCTGTATGTGATGGGTGAAAGACTGATGTGCACGGACTAAGAGAGGGATCTTGGGGTGATAATGTCTGGCGATCTGAAGACGGAAAAGCAATGTGACAAGGCAATAGATAAAGACAGAAGAATGCTTGCCTGCATACAGAGGGGAACAACCAGTAAGAAAAACAAGGAGGTAATGCCTTGTACAGGTCCTTGGTAAGGTCTCACATGGAGTACTGTATTCAGTTCTGGAGCCTGTATCTCAAAAAGGATAGAGACAGGATGGAAGTGGTCCAGAGAAGGGAGACCAAAATGGTGCAGGGTCAGATTCGGAAGACTTATGAGGAGAGGCTGAAGGATCTTAATATGTATACCCTGGAAGAGAGAAGGTGCAGGGGAGATATGATACAAACCTTCAGATACCTAAAAGGTTTTAATGATGCATGAACATCAAACCTTTTCCATTAGAAAGAAATCAGTAGAACTAGGGGTCATGCAATGAAACCCCAGGTGAGATGACATAGAACCAACAACAGAAAATATTTCTTCACGGAGAGGGTGACTGATTCCTGGCATGCCCTGGTGGTGAAGATGAAAACAGACAAAGAATTCGAAGTAGCATGGGAACAAACACTGTGGATCCCTAAAGGCTAGAGGATGGAAATGAAGAAAATGGTGCATGGTACGCAAGTTACTACCTTTAAGCAATAGGCTTTGATACTTTTGATACAACTGCAACATTGCTCTCTGCTTCGACGGCAGGGGTAAAATTGTTTAGCGCTTCATTTCTCTGTACGTCTTTAAATTCTTAAATCAGCTTCACGGCGTGGATGTGATCTCTTATCACCGGTTCACTTCCGACAGTTTGAAGGGGGCAGAAAATCCCCTGAGGAAAGATCCACAGATCTGAAACGAGGACGCGGGAAACGATTATCTTCAATCAGATAAGTCTGTTTAATGTTTAGATCAAAGGACTTGCATTGAAAGAAAGCGGGCGCTTTAGAAGTCGACGTTGAGTTGGCACTATAAGTTAGCTGAAGGTCTACATTTGACCGGTAATAGTTTGAACAGTCATGTAAAAGTTTTAATTCATGCTGGATATAAAAACAAAGAAAAACTAGGTCGGAGGAGGTTGGTTAATGATTAAAACAAGTACATTACCGGATGGTAATGACAAAAAAAAATTTTTCTTTTTGGAAAAAAGTTTTTTTTGGCATAATTTCAATTTAAAAAATAGTGGTTAAGAAATATTCACCATTTGTATGGGTGGTTAAAGATTCAAAAACCAAACGAAGAAAATTATCCTAAAAAAATTTCATAAGAGGTGATCATAATTTGAGTAATAGAGTTTGATGTAACTACAGCATCACTCTCCACTTTGACGGTGGTTGGGGGGATATGGAAGAGGAATTGGATTGAGATGACCACCAACCCAGGCCCTGATTATTACGGGCTGGGGTACTCATACACAGACATAAGTGAAAAAGTCCAGGACTGCTTCTAAGGACAAGTCTGAATTTTCAAAAAGGCTCATTGAGTGGCAGTTACTACCCTTAAGAGAAACATGGGGTAACCTGCATGGCATGGCAGATACTACCATACAAAGTTTGCTGGGCAGATTGGATGGACCATTTAGTTCTTCTCTCATTACTATATTAATTTTATGAATAATATTTTATGTGAACAAAGCAAGCACAAATTATTTTGTGCACATATGTCTCTTATATGTATAAAACATGATTTTTGCATGCATAAATCATGTTTGAGAGACTCTCCCTCTCCCCCAGGTTAAAATGTTCACTAAGCCTGTGCTGAGCACACATTTGAATTTCGGTTGCACATATATTTTCCAGTCTATATAGTTTTTAAACTCTTGATACATTAGTATATCATTCCTTTTCCTCCTGCTAGACCAGTCCATTACACTTGGGATTTCCATGTTCCTCAGCTGCCAGAGACAGAGATCATACCCCCATCATGACTTAATTCTTAGTCATAAAAGAGGGAGTGGTAGGAGGTCCTTGCCAGTAGCCTTCTGCCAAAGCAACCGAACAAGGATCTTTTTCTAGATCAGTTGCCTCGGGAGGCAATAAGGAGGCTGCTTTCACTCTGTAACTGGGCGGCAGACGTGGCATCCAAATTTCCCTTTGGGGGGCTACTGTTTGGAAAGGATTTAGAAAAATTGGTAAAGGAATTGGAGTCCAAACCCCAGAGGACAGAAGTCGGTTGACTATGCGGGGGCTTAGACGACAGCACTTCAAGTACCAGTGCAAAGGTACAACAGTTGGTAGCATTAGATGCATCGAGAGGAAAATCCCAGTCCTTTTGCAGGGACAAGAGGCCAAGGGACAGGCCTGCCTGCAGCCGCAGGGAGCAGTGGTCCTCCACAATGATTTCCAGTAGGCCCTCCATCAGTAATACTAGTAGGAAGATGCCTGTCACGTTATTACGCAGAGTGGGCCCAGATTATGTCAGACCAAATGGACCTGGATGTAATTTTGTAATTTTGAGGGGGTGTGTGCCAGGGTCTCTACCCAGCACCAAATATATTTGATTTCTACCTGCATGTCACAAATCAAAAAAGAGGCAGTAAACACAACCCCGCAAAGGTTACAGGACTTGGAGGCAATAGTCCTTGCAACAAAGAAGGATGGTTCTATACTTGAAAGGTGTTTGAGGGTAACCCTTTTCAGGATGGAGACCCTCTGCTCATTCATGATAGCAATAAGAAAATTAGCATTTTTGTCATCATTGGATCTGGCAGAGGCCTACCTCCATATACCTATCAGACCAGCATTTTAAGATCATCTTTGTTTGTGTTCTAGGTCATCATTTTTAGTTTCAGGCACTGCCCTTTGGACTTGCAATGATCCTGAGGACCTTTACTAAGGTCATAGTACTTGTAGTGGCAGCATTACGCAAATGGGGGATAATGGTTTATCCCCAGCTGGACGATTGGCTCATCAGAGCAAAAATCTCCCAGGGAAGTTGGCAGGCTTCCATCAAAATGTGTGATGTCTAGAAAGTCTGGGATGGATAGTGAAATATGCAAGGTGGAACTTTCCCAGTCTCTAGAGTTTTTGGACGCACTCTTTGAAACAAAAGAAAAGTGTATATCCTTGACACACTAGAGTGAACAGAATAATAGAGCAAGTGTGGGCACGTTTCACACCCTAGATTCACCCAGGTTACTAGACTATCTCCAGTTACTGGAGTTAATGATAACCACAATAGACATAGTCCCCTGGACCAGGGCATATATGCGCCCACTGCAACACTTACTGCTGGCCGCCAGCCTCCCAGAATTACAACCACCACCTATGAGTCTCCCAAGCAGGGGAAGCAAGCCTGGATTTATGGTTGGATCCACGCAATCTCTTAAAGGAGGTAGACTTGGAACTACCCGATTGGGTCGTACTAACTAAGGTCGCCAGTTTGGTTGGATGGAGAGCCCATTGCCTAAGGGAGTTGGATGGAAGAGGAAGCTGTGTGGCCAATAAACAGTTTGGAGTTGAGGACCATTAGATTGGCATGTCAGGTCTTCCAGCCAAGAATAGAGGGGAAAGCAGTCTGAGTCCTCTGACAGCACCACAGCGGTGGCATATGTAAACAAACGGGGAATACACAGCCCCTGGCTTGCAGAAGAAGCAAGAGGAATACTCCATTGGGCATATAAAATCCTAATCCAGTTGTCAGTATCCCATATTGTGGAAATAGAAAATGTGCAAGCAGACTTTCTCAGCAGGAACAGCCTAGACCCATGAGAATGGAACTCAGTAGAGAGGCATTTCAGCTTTGGAGGCCACTAGCAGTGGACTTAATTGCAACTTGAGCCAAATCCTAAACAGACAGTTTTTTCAGCCAGGGAAAAGAAGCAGGATCCAGCGGGATGGATGCCTTGATCTCACCCCACCCAAGGGCAAGATTCTGTATGTGCTCTGTCTTAACCCTTAATAGGCAAAGTGATTTAAAAAAAAAAAAAAAAAAGTGGATCACCCCTCAAAGTTGATACTAACGATCCTGGATTGGCCAAGGAATCCATAGTATGCCAACCTACTAAGGCTCCTTGTGGGGAGATCCCCTCCTCATCTGCCCAGAAATCAGGGCTTACTGTGGCAGGGCCCAATAGCAATGGAAGACGCATCTTCCATTTGTCTTACAAGCCTGGCCCTTGAAAAGTTGTGGCTACAAAGCCAAGGATACTCCCAGCTGGTAGCGACAACCATGCTGAAGGGGCGTAAGACCTTGACCTTGCCAGCCTGTGTTGGTGTGGAGACTGACTAAGGCTTTCTACGAAGAAAGTAGGACTTCTCTACTGAAGTCGAACATTCAGAAAATCCTAGACTTCTTGCAAAGGGGCTTAAACCAAGGGCTTAGCACTCAATTTAATTGAGGGTGTACGTGGTAGCTATATCCTACTTCAGGGGGCTCATTAAAGTCACGTAGTGTGCTTCTTAAAGGGGGTAAAATATATATGATCATCCTTCAGACTGATCTTTCCCCAGTGGCATCTTAATCTGGTTCTTTTCCTTCCCTTGGGTGGGGGGCAGGATTGGCCTCATGGGCCCAAAAAAAGGGGGGGGGGGGGAGAGAGTTAATAAAAAAAAAAAAAAAAAAAAAAAAGTATAGAGGAAAGTAATTGTCTGGTTGCTTTGACAGAAAGCTACTGGCGAGGGTTTATGACCACTCTCCCTTCTGTGACCGAGTGATGTCATTAAGGGGGTGTGTCCTGCCTTTGGCAGCTGAGGAGCAGAAAATCCCAGGTGTAATGGGACTGGTCTAGCAGGACTCAAGGAAAGAATATTATCAGGTAGGAAAATTGTACCTTAGCTTTCTTTGTCAGGAGAAAATTTTTTTTATTTTGTTTAGCATGCATTAAGAAATGGTGCGCTGAATTTCAGCCACACCATATTACATCGGTCTCTCATTTTGTATAAAATTCCTGCTGAGGATCTCTTTCCATAATGAAGCAGCAATTAGTAGGAGAGACTTAGAACCACATCTGCTCCTTTCAAGTGCTTTGGAGGAGTTCCACTGATATCTAAAACTCCCAAAAAAGAACATGTAATTATGTCAGATTCGCATTTCAAAGGGATGTAACAACCTGGTGAGTGAATTTTTTTTTTTTTTTTTTTTTAAATGAGGGATTTGAAAATCCATAAAAAAATGACAGGACTATACAAAATTATGTAAGGGAGCAAAACCTATGTTAGTGTTACTCATTTTTCTTGGGGAGAGGAGGATGATGCAAAAACACGCTGACCTTAGTGTGCATATTTCTATGCAAACTTAATTGTGGTATTTGAGGACTTTTGCAGAGCTAAAATGTGCGATAGGGTTAGCACGTGTCTATGCAAATCCCATTTAAATTAAGCATATTAACCATCACCCTGCAATAGGATTTCAAGCTCAGACAGCTTCCAACCCCCACGAGGTTCACCTGCAGATCGGAAGCCTGGCACCTGTGCTTCCTGGTCCAGATCACCCTCACACCAAATCCAAAATCAGGGAGCTGCCGGACCACTTGCCAAGAAAATCAGAGCCAAACTTATGCAGCAGCTACATCAGGGCCTTTTGCTACCCAGCTAATGAGCTCTCTTGGCTTTGCCCAGATGTTCTGATAACTCCCTCTGACCGCTTAGGCGATACCGCTGACCGGTGAAGCCTTAGACCCCCAGGCTGCCCAACCCCTTGGAGCTTTAGCACTTCAGACTGCATCTGACTCTGCTCCAGTTTTGTGAGTCTGAGTGATTTACTCATCGAGTCACATGGGTCAGCTTGGGATATTCATCTGGCAAGGAAGAGACATGGACAAGATATGTTATTGTTCTTTATGCAATATAAGTGGAAAGTCTTTGCTTTCATGAATCCTAGGCGCTGTAAATTATAGGTTTTCAGAAACTAAAAAGAAATCTTTAGTGTTTTCTGATTGGACCCAACGCACTCTCCCACCTTTCCCTCAGCGTGACTGCAGTACGCTTTTTTAAGCCTGTTTTTAACTCGCATCTTTTTTTTTTTTTTTTTAGTGCAGATTTTGTTTTTAATGCACTTCCCATTTAGTGGGCCTTTTTTTATTTTTTATTTTTTTAACTCATACTGCATCCTGCTTTAACACACTTTTTTTTTTTTTTTTTTTTTTTTTTTTTTTTTTTAATGCATAAATAAAAAAAATTTTTTGATTAAAAAGAGCATGGCCGGTTCAGTCAGCTCCATGCTTGCCTGAGAAAATATTAAAACCATGTCTGTCTGTCTGTCTGTCTAGTTTAGCTAACTCCTGATAATGCCTCTTGTTAACAAATAATCCAGCCCACACTCTTATGTGGTATTTACAAAATGATAAAGCCCTAATCCCAAATTCTCCTTTGAATAGAAGGACCTGCCCAGTTTTTCTCACTGCTGCTTTTTTTTTTTTTTCCACAGGAGCTGAGCCTGAGAAAGAAAGGTTTGGAGTGTTTGGTGTCTGTTTTGAAATGCATGGTGGAGTGGAGCAAAGATCTGTACGTGAATCCAAACCATCAGACCAATCTTGGTGAGAGAGAGTTCTCCTTTATGCTGGCTAGATCAAGTAGTAAATACATTTGAAGGCCTGATTTAGGTGTGGAGGTGGCACTGTGCAGAGCGCTGAGTGCAGCAGTAATCGGTGAACCGGCCAGTCTCAGAGCTGTGAGACACGTGCAACGCTGTGCACTGCTTGTGATTTCTGTCCTGAGGGGGTCACTGAACCGCTGTTTCACTTCCCTAGCACAGAGGAGCGCATCCCATCTTACACTGTCTATAGATCCAGTGTAGCCCGTGTGAGGAAGCAGAATATACAAAATGATAAAAATAAACAAGTGACTTAAAGTTTTAAGTACTAACTGGGAATGTTCATTAAATCTTTAATTCAGTATTTGTGAATAATTATTATAAGAGCAACCTTTAAGTAAAGGAAAGAAAAAGGAACTAGAAATCTCACATACTAAAAGAATGATTTTATTTTTCAGTGTAAATGACCAAATGTTGCATTCAGGTGCCACTGATGATTTATGTATTTTTTAGAGCTGGGTTTTTGCATTGTAGTGGTTATCGTTTGCCTCATGTAAAACCTATAAATAAAAGTGCTTAAAATACTTCTGTGCATATCAAGAATGCCAGTAAAGTAATTACTAATTAAAAATGGAAAATTGCTCAAGGAAGTAAAATGTCCGTTTTCTTTAACCAAGCACAGACTACCTGCGCTGGCCCATTCCTGGTGTCTGCTGTATATGCCTTGAGGATGCTGTCGATGTGCAAGCACTTTTATAACTCTCTTTCAGAAGTGCCTTGCCTAGTGTGCATTACTGTGTAAATCAGGGTCCTTTATAAATATTGTGCTCCCTTTTTATAACAACAATCAAGCAACCAAGAGCTGCATCTTAATAAAAGGGCTTGTTATGTACCAGCCCAGGGTGGACTAACCTCTGCTTTGGTTTGAGTCTCTCTTGATTTGTGGGTTGCAGGTGTTGTGGAAGTGACATGTCCATAGTAAGTAATGGCAGATTAAACACCAAATGGTCTATTTAGTCTGCCCGGCAATTTGCTGATGGTAGTAACCGCCGCTCCATGCAGGTTACCCCCATACCTTCTGTTAAATTCCAGGAGGGGGAGAAGATGCCACTATTTTGGCAACCCTTATCAGCAAAAGAGCAGCACTGGGGGTTATTCAAGAAAGACCCTCCTGTGCAGCCTTTAAAGATGGCGAGGGACTGTAGTCATCCAGGCATGCTATGTAATATAGGGGAGGGGCAAAAGAGGATTTGTTATAGCAGCACTTGATTACAGTAGTAGATGCTATACGACCTGTAGTTTGAGGGGCTTGTTGCAAAGCAATCGCTGTGGTCTGTTTTAATTTCAGGTCAGGAGAAACCGTCAGATGTGGACATTGGTGAAGGTAAATGTGCTGAAATGTCAGGCAGACGGAGCAGTGCTAGCTCTTTAGATTCCACGGTGTCCTCGGGAATTGGAAGTATTAGCACTCAGGCCTTCGTCCCTGATGACCCAGAGCAGTTTGAAGTCATCAAGCAACAGAAAGAAATCATTGAGCACGGAATAGAACTGTGAGTTGGAATGCAGTGAAGAGCGACCTGCTCTCTGCTTGAGCAGCTGCTTTTTGCATTTTCTTTTCACTTGCATCTTATTTAAATAAAGATTAAGACGTGCTGTAAATGTAGTACAGTAGTGAATGGCTTCATTAAGTCTTTGTATACCTGCTGTATTTTTCATGCACTTGTAGAGAAATAGAATTTGTTAGCTTTTCAGCATGTCAGTATCTCACATTCACTCTACTTTCTAACTGATACCCAAGTAATTTCTTTCCTTGTGTCTGAACACTTGGCATTTATATGATTAATATTTAGCCTTTTGTAATAATTTGATTCTTATCCCTGGTAAGAATATAGAGATTATTGCATGGGCTTTGGGCCTCTCTGGCATGCGTTATAGAGGGAGTGTGGCGCTTTTTCTAAGTCTTTTTACATTCCACTAGTGTTTAGAGTCCTCCTTCATGCCTTATCCTAAATTTTCATCTTAGCTTTAAAGCGTTAAGTGAAGCCCCAAATATCCGTTCATATACGAACCCAAAAGTATTCTGAATAGTGATATGCAGCTGCGCACATAAAGCACTCCCTTGCTGCCTCTTAAATTGCAAATTGTGTACTCCTGCAACTCCCTCTGAGATAGGTGCAACGATGAACAAATGATCGCTAACACGTTTTGAAGGTAGAATTAGAAAAGTAAAGCTTTGAGTTTTGCTCTCTTAGGAGGCATCAAGTTAAGCAGGTGTTCTGGTCTTATCCGGGTGTAGAAGAGACACGGTGATGGGTCAATGGGAAGTTTTTCCACCATTACCTAGTGGTCTTCCAAAGTAAAGTTCAGTAGCATTAGGATATCCGCTTTCATCACATTCTTTACCGCAGTATTCCTTGCTACCTTAAGGTTTAACAAGAAGCCAAAGAGGGGAATCCACTACCTGCAGGAGCAAGGGATGCTTGGTCCAACACTAGAAGACATCGCACAGTTTCTACAGCAAGAAGACCGACTAGACTTTGTAAGTTTGTGAATTTTGGGCGGTATATAAAGAAATAGAAAAAGGCTTTTTTTTTTTTTTTACTATGCTTGGCTGCATAGGGAGAGGAATGGTTAGCAGAAAAAAGGAGGTGATATTACACCTGTATAAGATCCTGGTGAGCCCTCATTTTTGAATATTTTGTGTACATAGTTCTTGAGAGCACATCTTCAAAAGGATGTAAACAGAATGGGATCAGTCCACAGGGTGATTTCTAAAATGGTCAGTCATTTTGGTTCTGAAACAGATGGGGGACGGACTTAAACCTCTAAACATATATATCCTGGGAGAAAGGTGGGCTAGGGGAGATTTGATGGAGACCTTTAAATTTATTTATTTATTTATTATTTATTTTTAGATTTTTATATACCGGTGTTCCTATATGAAATAAAGATCACATCGGTTTACATTGAAACAGAACATGAAAATTGCCAAAAGGCATTACATAGAACAAGATTATGAAACTTGGAACAGTGTACATAAGTTCAAAATTTAACAATAACGTTGTAACATTGATGACCAAAAGATAAAGGAGAAAAAAAAAAAAAAAAAAAAGACTTAAACAATTAAGTTGACAGGTCTTATTGAGCATAAAAATTATAACGTATAAGTGAGAAAGTCTCAAGTGTCCTGCAGCAAGAGATTAGATACCGAAGTAGGTAGTGGTATGGAAAATGGGGGTTTGTGAAGAAGATATGTTCTTGCTGGTTGGAGGGGAAAAAATGATGATCATGGTCCTGGAAAAGCTTGGCTAAAGAGCCAGGTTTTAAGTTTTTTTTTTTGAATGAAGAGTGGCAGAACTCAAGCCGAATGTCTGGTGGGAGCGCATTCCATTGAATGGGGCCTGCTGTAGATATGGCACGTTTATGATGCGAGGATTTTGTTGAAGGTACATAGAGTGTGCCTTTATATGCTCCTCTGATGGGTCTAGAGGAGGAGTGAGGGCGTAGTTGGTTACATAATTGAAGAGGAGAGATATTGTGAATGGATTTATGAATTAATAATTAATAATGAATTAATAAAAAAAATAATAAATTAATAAATACCTCTAAGGTAATTGTATTGAGAATGTCGGTATATAAAAATCCGAAATAAATAAATAAATAAGATTTCCATACCCAGGAGGCAGGCCTCTTTCAAAGAAAAGGAGGCTCTAGAACAAAGGCTCCTGGATGAGGGTGAAAGGGAGTAGACTTGCGAGTAATCTAAGGAAATAATTCTTTACAAATAGGGTAATGGATGGATGGCACAACCTCTGAATTTAAGAAAGCATAGGATAAATACAGGATTTCTGAGGGAGTGGTAGAGATTGTATAACTGAATAGTTGGTGTGGATGGGCAGACTAGATATGGTCTTTTTCTGCTATCATGTTTCTCTGGAAATTTAGCAGATCATTTAAAAAAAAATAGAAAACATTTATTTTTTGCTCACTTTCTCTTGATTTAAAATTTTATTTTTGAAGCATCTTGAATCTAAATTTTCAAGAGTCCTGTTCACCAAAAAACCCAGGATAGTGCAAAATTTGAATTTCTGGGAGCAGGCTGAAAGTTTTGAATTTCAGTGTCTGAGTTTTCTTGAACCATCAGATGAAGAGAGCAGGGTATTTTTTTTTATCAAGGAATAACGCTGGTTAGTCCTCTTTGGTGGCTCCAAGGTCTCACTGTGCTTGCTTTTAATGTCATTCATTTTTAATATTGCATAGCATTCATACTAGATTGTAGAGGACAGCACAAAGTTTGGTAGGTAACTCGCATCTTGCTTGTTCTTGGTTACAATGGTCTGAAACCATTACTTAGCTTGGGTCTTTCTTGTGCAGAAATGCTGCATCCAGATTACCAGGCTTGTCCAGAGCACCTGTCTCTAAACTTGGTGCTTGTTACCATTCAGGCACACAGCACTGTGATGACCGAACATACCAAAACCTGGTGTGATGTGTTTTGTGGCTCAGTGTGCGCAGCATGGGATTGGGAAGCTTGGTCCAAATCTAAGCAAATAGACCAATTAAAATGTCAGTGCATCTTTTTACTTTTATATTGCTTTCATCTTCTTTTGTTTGTTTGTTTCATAAGACCCAAATCGGTGAATTTTTAGGGGAGAACAACAAGTTTAACAAGGAAGTGATGTATGCCTACGTAGACCAGCTGGATTTCTGTGGGAGAGATTTCGTTTCGGCTTTACGAATGTTTCTGGAAGGATTCCGCCTGCCGGGAGAAGCCCAAAAGATAGACAGATTAATGGAGAAGTTTGCTGCGCGCTACCTAGAATGCAACCAAGGGTAATACTTTTTTTTTTTTTTTTTTAAATTTTCAAAGATTTATATATTTATCACAAGAATACACTTGCATTTAGAAAAGTTGTGCATATCAGAGATTATGCCAAATAGGAAAACATTCTTTTTGAATTTTACAATTCTTGCACCAAAATTATAAGTAATATGAGGGGAGCAGAAAATAGAAGCGTTCAAACAAGAGAAAATAGAGAATACATTTTTTTGTAGCGATGGTTACGTCGAGTAATGCTGAACTTATATCTATGCCGAAGCCTTGGTGGAACCTATACGGGTGTGTGCAGTGAGGAAGGCTTTAAGTTGATCGGGCTCGAAGAATACATAATTTGTATTTAAGTATCTTATACAACATTTGCATGGGTATCTCAAATTAAATCTAGCTCCTAATTGGAGTGTCTCAGCATGCATAGTAAGAGAACTTTTTCTATGCATTTGTGTTGATTTAATTACGTCTGGGTACATCCAGAGCTGCCGGCCGTAAAAGGGAGTTTGTTGGTTTCTAAAGAAAAATTTCAAAACGCTATTATGGTCGGACAAAAATTCAAATGAAACCAAAAGTGATCTTCTTTGATTAATTTCCATTTCCTGCGACGTCTCTAAAATCTGTGAGATCCAGCATTGACATTTGTCTAGTAACTTCTCCTTCCGCCCAATCTGCTTGCTGAGGATAATAGGCCTTGGTGATTACTGGCATTGTTGATTGCGGGATTTTCAAAATTTGCTGAATATGCTGTTTAAGCAATTCCAAAGGAGAAATCATATTTATAACCAGGAAATTCAACACTCTAAGGTTGTGCGACCTCAGAGCATTCTCAATATTCTCCATCTCCTATTATTTAGTGATTCTTTGTTTCCATAGTTATTTGTGATAAAGAAGATATAAAAGATTCTATAGATTCTAAAACAGTCCAAATCCCCTCTAAAGAGATTTCCTCAGGTCAAAGAAGTCCCAGCCTCTATTTGCACACCTCCCGTTTCCACCTTCGTGCCTAAACTCGCACCCATACCTTGAGAGGAAATCAGTGCTACTATCCATTGTTCCTCCGTCAAAGAAGCCAGTCCTGTGTCTAAATCTGTGGTAGTAATTGAATGTGGCTCTCCCTGAGATCCTACGATGCTCTCTTGGATCTCACTCCATCGCTCTGGCATCGTCTGTCCTTGCAACAAACCCAGGGAGGTTCCTGCCATTGCCGGCATTATGGAGAACCCCTCCATCTGAATGGGGGTGAGCAGGCCTGCTCGGCTCGGCGCCCCCGGGCTCAGAGTGGTGTCGAAGGTCAAGGGGGGACGGCGCACGCTCCAGCGTTGTCCCTCCAGCGACCAAGCCCTCCGATGAGGAAGTTGCGGCTCCCATGAAGAACCCCTTGATGCGGGGTTGAAGGGGGTCCACGTGGGGTGAGTCAACACTCACTCCCCTTAATTTCCTCTTCCTTTTCGTATGAGGCATGAAGTTTTCTTAGGAAATTCAAAAGAAGAAAATACCTGGCAGGGAGAGCTCTACCGTGGCGTCCTACTCGGCGGCCATCTTGCCCCCGAAACCAAGGTAATACTGATCAGCATGTTGATGTGAAGAGGGTGGTTTGTCGGGCTATCCAGCTGACCCAGGGCTGTTGTAAATATGGTGTTGGCCATCAGTTCTTATCAGCTTGCAGTCGCTGAGCATCTGAAAAATTTCAGATGTTAGTTTAATATCGCTCTGCCTTATTTTCTTATGAGTGACATAACACTTTCCAGGAAAGCAATATGGTATTTTCTTTCAGTAAAAATGGCAGGTATTCAAATATTTTAGAGATGGTGGGGGTGGGGTGCTAAAAAAAAAAACCCCAAAACTGTCCTTATATGAATGTGGACCATGGTTTCTTTGGCAGTAGTTTTTTGGACTATTGTGAGAAAACACACAGTAGGTTTTATTGTCCAGTTAAAGGGGGAGTGCCTGCTGACTGGACAATACATTTGCCACAAGTTACTCTCTGACAGTTTCCATTGTGAGCCAGCAGAAATGACATCAGCTCATCTCCTTAACTTACTGTATTTAAAGTTCTTTTACTTTTACTGTATTTAAAGTTCAAGGTTCTTATTGAAAATATTGTTTTTTACGTTACGTTATGCTTTACACTCCTTGTTATTTGTAAACCGGGTTGATGTGATGCCTATCATGAAACTCGGTATAACAAAAACAATAAATAAATAAATAAAATAAATAATGGACAGGACTGGCCCCTTCTAAAACGGAAGCACCCAGTATTCGTGGGAGAATGGTCTGCGCCACCTGACTGGACAGTAAACCTGTCCTTCATTTGCCCTTCAAAGCTGTGCTTAACTGCTGCTTGCCACTTCCCTAGTAGTGCAGTTGGATGATGGGAGAGGGGGATTTCCATAGAGTTAAAGGTATCCTTGGAGTAAGATTGAAAGACATCAGAAAAGAGCAGCAAGGCTCATGAAGGGAGGTGGGGGCAGGGTTCAGCAACGATCAGAGGCTGGAAGGACTGGGAATGGCAGTGTAACTCTGTGACTGCATTGTAGGTTTGCAGTAACATCGTAATGGCTGGCATTCTCCCCAGCACTTCTGCCTGATAACCGTGGATACTACTTTGAGCTCCAAGCATCACCCTCCTTTTTATCTCCTGCATGTTTGAATTCTGTTATTAAAATGTTTGTCTGTGTGTGTTTTGTATTTTATGTATGTGTCCCTCCATTAGTAACTTCGGAACGAGGAGCCTTCGACTTCAAGGTAGATTTTGAAAAGCCTTGCGCACGCTAAAATGGCCATTCCCTGTACGTCCCCGGATCCGTCCAGACTCCTGGCTTTTGCCTCCCCTCCTGCAGATAGAGACGGAGAGGTTGGAGCGGACTCTGAGTCTGCCAGTATTTCATCTCAGCAGATGGTGGAGGTGCAAATCCCTAGTATTCTCTGTAGAATTAGATTAGATTTTAGAACTTAGTTTTAATGGGGAGTTTAGTTTTTGTTTTTCTCTAAGACTTTCCAGTAAAAAAAAAAAAAAAAAGGGAAACAGCTAGGAGCCTTTATAGCCTCCCAGGGGGTTGTCGGGTCCTGGTGGGACCATCCCCCCTGGTAGTAGAGGCTAAGGAGTTAGAGGGTTGAGGACCCAGGAACCTGCCCTCCGCAGCAACTCAGGGTGATACTGGGGAGTCCGGTCCACTCACCCTCGGGGGGGGGGGCGCAGAGCTCCCATTTTGGGGGGAAAAAAAAGTAATCTTTTTTTTTTTTTTCTGACTTTCGCGGCTGGCCCAGCATCCTCTTTGGCCCCCCCCCCACTTCGCCGCCGCTGCGGTGGTTCCCGATGGCGACGAGAGCCTGGGAGGCTCAATACCCACAGTCTTCCCTCAGACCCGTTCCTGCTCAGCGCGGGAGCAGAGACCATTTTGCAGACATTCAGATATCAGGATAAGGCTGCGCTGGGGGAAGGGAATTCCCCACCACCTCTTTCACCGCAGCCTGGGGCCTCCGGGGGGGGGGGGGAGGAGGCGATTTCCAGGCTGATCCAGGGGCACTCATCAGGAGGTGACCCCGGGGGGGACCTCGGATGACTCTTCCTCCTCATTCTCCTCCGACTTTGTTTTGCTGCTCCACAAGACCTTTAAGACCAGGAAAGCAGCTAGAAGACAGGGTAGCAGGGTCTCTCGTTGGGTTTGAAAGTTAGCTGTGCTATGGACAAATTATACCCGCTACCAGAGGATGCTCTGGAACTTCTCAAAGTGCCCAAGGTAGATGCGGCAGTCTCCGCGGTAACAGAAGACCACCATGCCGGTGACAAGAGCCAATGCGCTTAAGAAACAGGGCGTTGCTCTAGCATCCCATTCAGATGTGGCTCGTTTTCTGCGTGGAGCTAAGCATCTGTGTCCTCCAGTTCCAGAACCCCTGTCCCTCGTGAAAGCTGAATCTGGTACTATGCGCCCTTTGTAATGCACCTTTCGAGCCGTTGAAGCGAGCGACCCTGATAGATCTGACGTTGAAGGTCATTTTTCTCGTTGCTATCTCCTCAGCATGGCGTGTGTCGGAGCTTCAGGCCTTATCTTGCAGGGGACCCTTCTTAAGGATTTCTGAGGCAGGGGTCTCCTTGCGGACAGTTCCCTCTTTTCTTCCAAAAGTGGTATCCTCCTTTCATTTGAATCAGTCGGTGGAACTCCCTTCCTTTGCAGACCTGGACTCTTCTACTTCTGAGGGGGGCACTTAGAGAAGATAAGGCCATCGCGGAAAGATTAAATGATTTCTTTGCTTCGGTGTTTACTGAAGAGGATGTTGGGGAGGTACCCGTAATGGAGAAGGTTTTCATGGGTAATGATTCAGATGGACTGAATCAAATCACGGTGAACCTAGAAGATGTGGTAGGCCTGATTGACAAACTGAAGAGTAGTAAATCACCTGGACCGGATGGTATACACCCCAGAGTTCTGAAGGAACTAAAAAATGAAATTTCAGACCTATTAGTAAAAATTTGTAACTTATCATTAAAATCATCCATTGTACCTGAAGACTGGAGGATAGCAAATGTAACCCCAATATTTAAAAAGGGCTCCAGGGGCGATCCGGGAAACTACAGACCGGTTAGCCTGACTTCAGTGCCAGGAAAAATAGTGGAAAGTGTTCTAAACATCAAAATCACAGAACATATAGAAAGACATGGTTTAATGGAACAAAGTCAGCATGGCTTTACCCAGGGCAAGTCTTGCCTCACAAATCTGCTTCACTTTTTTGAAGGAGTTAATAAACATGTGGATAAAGGTGAACCGGTAGATATAGTATACTTGGATTTTCAGAAGGCGTTTGACAAAGTTCCTCATGAGAGGCTTCTAGGAAAAGTAAAAAGTCATGGGATAGGTGGCGATGTCCTTTCGTGGATTGCAAACTGGCTAAAAGACAGGAAACAGAGAGTAGGATTAAATGGGCAATTTTCTCAGTGGAAGGGAGTGGACAGTGGAGTGCCTCAGGGATCTGTATTGGGACCCTTACTGTTCAATATATTTATAAATGATCTGGAAAGAAATACGACGAGTGAGATAATCAAATTTGCAGATGACACAAAATTATGCAGAGTAGTTAAATCACAAGCAGATTGTGATAAATTGCAGGAAGACCTTGTGAGACTGGAAAATTGGGCATCCAAATGGCAGATGAAATTTAATGTGGATAAGTGCAAGGTGATGCATATAGGGAAAAATAACCCATGCTATAATTACACGATGTTGGGTTCCATATTAGGTGCTACAACCCAAGAAAGAGATCTAGGTGTCATAGTGGATAACACATTGAAATCGTCTGTTCAGTGTGCTGCGGCAGTCAAAAAAGCAAACAGAATGTTGGGAATTATTAGAAAAGGAATGATGAATAAAACGGAAAATGTCATAATGCCTCTGTATCGCTCCATGGTGAGACCGCACCTTGAATACTGTGTACAATTCTGGTCGCCGCATCTCAAAAAAGATATAATTGCGATGGAGAAGGTACAGAGAAGGGCTACCAAAATGATAAGGGGAATGGAACAACTCCCCTATGAGGAAAGACTAAAGAGGTTAGGACTTTTCAGCTTGGAGAAGAGACGACTGAGGGGGGATATGATAGAGCTGTTTAAAATCATGAGAGGTCTAGAACGGGTAGATGTGAATCGGTTATTTACTCTTTCGGATAGTAGAAGGACTAGGGGACACTCCATGAAGTTAGCATGGGGCACATTTAAAACTAATCGGAGAAAGTTCTTTTTTACTCAACGCACAATTAAACTCTGGAATTTGTTGCCAGAGAATGTGGTTCGTGCAGTTAGTATAGCTGTGTTTAAAAAAGGATTGGATAAGTTCTTGGAGGAGAAGTCCATTACCTGCTATTAAGTTCACTTAGAGAATAGCCACTGCCATTAGCAATGGTTACATGGAATAGACTTAGTTTTTGGGTACTTGCCAGGTTCTCATGGCCTGGATTGGCCACTGTTGGAAACAGGATGCTGGGCTTGATGGACCCTTGGTCTGACCCAGTATGGCATTTTCTTATGTTCTTATGTTCTTATGAGTCTAGGGATTCAAGAAAGTTGGACGTGAAACGGGTGTTGCGTTACTTGGAAGTCACGAACAGTTTCCGTCTCTCGGACCATCTTTTCGTGTTGTGGAGTGGTCCCAGGAGGGGTCATAAAGCTTCAAGGCCACTATTGTGCGCTGGCTAAAGGAAGCTATTGTTTCTGCATAACTACTTCAGGGCCATCCGATCCCAGGGGGTCTTCGGGTACGTACAGGGAAAGGAAAATTGATCCTTACCTGCTAATATTCATTCCTGTAGTACCACGGATCAGTCCAAAGTCCCGCCCAAGGAGAAACGGAGAATCCGCTCGACCGGTTTGTCAATTGTTCTTATTCTGTATGCCCCCCTTTACAGGGTGTGAGTATGGGCATGGGTTTGTTTATCAAGTTACAGTTTTTCTTTTCCTCTGCTCTTCAGGGGGGAAGTTTTGTTATAGTGGAAGTTATGGTTTAACCTTTCTGCTTGGGTATAGTGTAATGGTGGCACCTCAGGGTATAGGGCATAGTCCATTCAAACTTCTCTGTCTCCATCTGCTGGAGGGAAGGCAAAACCCAGGAGATTGGATTGATCCGTGGTACTACAGGAACGAAAATTAGCAGGTAAGGACCAATTTTCCTTTTACGCGCTTAAGTGGCCCAAGCGGGAGCTAAGCGAATTTTAAATAGCCGGGAAGGGCGTGCGTATATCGATGTATGCATGCCCAGAAAAAGTGGGCGGAAAAGGGGCAGGGCATTGTACAAATCAACTCCTCTTCCATCACTTATAAGGTCAAAAATGTTTTAATGAGGTCAATTTTACAATGGACACCTCTGACTGTGTCTGTAACGCCCACCTCCCGAAAACTCATCCCGAATCAAAGTTCCCCCTTAAAATGGTCCATATATCAGGCTGAGCCCTAAAAAGAGTCTCGCTTTCTCTCCTCTGCGATGTTCTCCTGACTCCTGCACCTAACGAGCAGGCCGATGCAATAAAACCTGCGGGAGAGCTGCGCTCCGAGGCAAGCGCCCGCTCTCCCGATACGCGCCCAGGCACCTCTCCTGTGTGCGCGATTTTGTATTTAAATAAGGGCCCACGCTAATAAGGAGGCGCTAGGGACACTAGCACGTCCCTAGTGCCTCCTTATTAGCAGAAGCAGCTTTTCTGTACACTTTCCTGGTGCTTTCTATGGTTAACGCCTGCCCTTGGGCAGGCGTTTATTTCTGAAAGTAAAATGTGCAGCTTGGCCACACATTTTACTTTCGGTATTCCGGGGTAATAACTAATAGGCTCATCAACATGCATTTGCATGTGATGAGCGCTATTAGTTTCAGGGTAGTTGGCTGCGCGTTTTCCATGCGCTATTACCCCTCACTGTATAAGGGGTAGT
Organism: Rhinatrema bivittatum; assembly: GCF_901001135.1. NCBI lineage: Eukaryota > Metazoa > Chordata > Amphibia > Gymnophiona > Rhinatrematidae > Rhinatrema > Rhinatrema bivittatum. The sequence goes on along the minus strand of NC_042622.1, from coordinate 31,831,916 downwards.
AACAGCGCATCTAAAACGCACGGCTAAATGGTGCGCTTGGCCTGAAGGAGCAGTAGCAAAGTGGCGCACGTATGTATGTGCGTATAGTTTGTGTGGAGATTATTTTGTAACCTACGCGCATACTTTTGTGCATGGCGAGATATGTGCGTTTAAGGGCATGCGCACGGCCCTTTAAAATCTACCTTTTTCTGTGGAGGTAGGTCCTTAGTGAAGACATATGACTTTTTCCCACTTTTCAAAGTTGGTGCGTAATTGGGCGGGGGATGCAGTGGGATCAGGGGCTAAGTTAACAGTGTTCTCATAATAAATGTCTCTTCCCCCCCCCCCCCCCCCAACTCCCTTTAACTTTAAGATGGCTGGATCTAACTACCAAATGCGTGGAGGTAGGTTCTTGGGAGGGACATCAGATGATTTTGGAGGAGAGTGCACAGAAGGTGGCAAAGGGTTAAACCAAGGCTATCTAAAATGTCACGCTTCTTATTTGCATTGTTACCGACTGCTGGTAAACTATACCAGCCATGGTTTTGTGAGCAGCCAAACTGGAAATAGTGGGATCACATGACACAGGCTGAAATTGACTGAAGATCCATTTTAATAGCCTCATTTGCTACAGGGAAACCATCATTATCTCTGTGTGCAAGTGCTTCCACCCTTGGTAATGTTTAGCCTATTCACTCAGCCTTCTGCCACGCGACCCTTTTGACCACAACGCTCTGAATCGCCAGTCCTGTTTAATTGTAATCTCAGGAAGATGAGAACACACAGTGATGTCATGGAGCTGTCCGCCCTTGGTTAGTACCTACAGATCCTTGATCACATAGTCTGAAATACAGTAACATGGCATGATAGTTGCCCCTTCCTAAAGAAAAGAGAGAATCTGTCATCTCAGGGAGATCAAAGCAGATTGCAGTGTCGTGGAGCATTTTAAAGCTGCCCTGTCATTGGCTATTAGTCATAAGCATCTATAAATTTCTGTATCAAAGAGAGAGCATCATGAACTGTGTATTCATTTCCTTTATTTAAAATCAAGTAAAACGTTTTTTACAGTCAGGGGGATATGGCTCAGGAGTAATCTGTCATCAAATCTTAGAGGTTCCATGGTGGGTGCTCTAGAAAGAGCAAATGTAATGAGCACGGTTTACAAATGGTCCCCAAACAGCTCTGATAATAAAATAAAAGCACAAGGCAAGGCACACCTGTTAATCCAGCAAGAACATCATTCTGTTGAAATAGCAAAAAAGCATTTCTTAATACAGTTTGCTTTTGTTAGATTTTTGTGGCAGCACAAAGAAGTTAAATGGAACAAGATTTCTTTCTGATGAGTAAATATGTGATTCCATTTTGAACATTACTCAGGGCGCATTCCATGAACTTGCATTGCCATCATATTATTAACAGCCTCAAAAATGCCAGATTTTGCTTATGCATCTTAAGTGAGCTTTTTGCTGTGAGCCATTGGGGTACTTAAATCGATCTGTAAAAGCCTGATCCTGACAAAGATTTGTGAGTGTGCAGGAGGTGGTTATGCAGTCTGAAATTCTGCACTGGCCAATCCAGTTGGCTGGTTTGGGTCTCCTGGTTAAGTACATCATTCAGTACCGCCAAAATATTTATTTATTTATTTTTAGATTTTTATATACCGGTGTTCCTGTATTAAAATACAGATCACATCGGTTTACATTGAAACATAAAAATTATGCCAAGAGGCGGTACATATAACAAGGTTATAGAACTTGGAAAACATGGAAAACAGATTCGAATAATAACACTGATAAACTTGCAAAGTCTCTGAGAAATCAAATCATAAAATAAGGCGTAATTGTCTAAGATAAATGTGATCTGCAAAAGGGATTGCGATGGTGAGAAAATCTTGATAGCTGGAGGTAAAAATAATCAAATAATCAAAATATGTTCCCTGTACGTACCAGGATCAGTCCAGACCGCTGGGTTATGCCTCCCTTCCAGCAGATGGAGTCAGAGAAAAGCTGAAAAGCACCCCCAGGTTAACCCGGTGTGCCACCTGCGATCATTCAGTATTTCTCTGACTCCAGCAGATGAAGGATGGCATATAACCTGTGGTCCTGATCCTTTGCAAAATTCTTTATTTGATTGATTAATAAGTGAAGGGATCATGCCCAAAAAAATTCAAACAGGACCTGAAAACGTGCCTTTTCAAACAAGCATACTCTGAACAGCACACCTCCCTCCCGTGACGTCTACTCCCTCCCATGACGCCCACTCCCCACTCTCCATCACGACATTCTTGTAAATAGTGTTATTCTTGTAAATAGTGATATTTTTAAACTTCATATTTTATTCTTTATGCCTTATTTGTAAATCGTTCAATGTTACCCTATCTTTATATTCACATGTTCATTGTTTCACTGTAAAGCGCTTGTTGCTGATTTTCGTTTTAATGTGAACCGATGAGATGTTCCCAAATAGATCTACTTGTAAGAGTGTAAAAAAAAGGGAAGACTGAGATCACTTTGTAATTTATTGGCAAGGCTGGGCTCCTGCCCTTGGCCTTAGTGAGTTGGGGGGAAATTACCGTTGGGCCAGAGACGTCTTAATTCCTCTGGTGGGAGCTACAAATTGCATATTAAGCCCAGGGATGTACATTCCCCTGGTTGAGTAGCTCTGAAAAAGAAAAGAATAAATACATAAATAAAAGACAAAGGATAAGCCTTTTAAACAGAGCAAGCCTGCTGAAATCTCCTGGGGCTCCAGAGGGGGTGAATTGCTTCACTCAGTTGATTTTCTACTTACGACTTAGATTGCCATGCCACGAGAATCACGATGTGCAGCATGTGGAGAGCCGGCAGCGCGGCTCTCTCGCGAAGGCTTCTGCTCCCGCTGTATCCTCGGGGGCGAGGGACCTTCACAGCTGCCGATTGCAGGGAAAAGATCAGCTTTGCTATGATCGCGTGGCTTAGGCTGCAGTCAGACAGTTCAGAAGGAGAAGCCTGCCCCGTCTCCAACAAGCGCGGGAACGGCGGCCATTTTGCCCGATTCAGGCCCCGATGCTGCGCAGGGCTCAGATGCTCAGGGGGAGGGGATTTCCTGCCGATTTCTCCGCCTACGTTAAGCGCCCAAAGGCCTCGCAATTTGGGACATGATTCTTTTCCTCCTCCTGCCGTGCCTTGGGGGGGGGGGGGGGGGGCCTTAAAGAGACAGCACCCATTTTCTTCTCAGTTTATTTTACTGCTTCACAAAGCTTATATGGAGGCTGAGGCAGACTTGGATGGGAATATTCTCCTCCTGCTAAGATCTCCAGGCCTGCGGAGGATCAAGGGGCTGCTAGGACCCAGCCTTCCCGTCCCGCTCCTGACGCTGAGCTACCGGCGCCTTCCACTCCTCCGGGATCCGTGCTTCCGGACCCCTCCCTGGTGGATACGAGCGATGATGTTGACAATGTCACTCCAGTGGAGGGGGATAATCCATGGGGGCTCCGTTTATTTTGTAAGGAGGAGCTAGACCCTTTGATTCCTCATGTGCTACAGGAGCTAGATATTCAGGCTCTGCGGCCGGTGACGGATCCTTCTTCAGGGGTAGTGTTTGGGTAATTGCCAGGTTCTTGTGGCCTGGTTTGGCCTCTGTTGGAAACAGGATGCTGGGCTTGATGGACCCTTGGTCTGACCCAGCATGGTAATTTCTTATGTTCTTAGGATCCTGTTTTGTCGGGCCCTCGGGCCCCTCCTGGAACTTTTCCTTTCCACCCGATGCTTTTACAGCTTATGACCCGGGAATGGGATGCGCCTGAAGCCACCCTAAGGGTTAGTAGGGCCATGGAAAATCTTTACCCACTGCCGGACGAGTTCTTGGATCTTCTCAAGATCCCTAAGATGGACGTGGCCATGTCGGCCATTGCCAAGCGCACCACGGTTCCGGTAACAGGAGGAGCAGCTCTCAAGGACCTCCAGGATAGAAAGCTGGAGGTTCTACTCAAGCGGATATTTGAAGTATAGGCCCTCGGAGTTAGGTTGGCCGTCTGTAGTAGTCTCATGCAGAGAGCTACCCTTAGATGGGTTCAGCAATTACTCACAACTCAAGAGCTCCCTCCGGAGGCAGAACAGGCTGACCGCATGGAAGCGGCGGTTGCTTATACAGCGGACGCCTTGTATGATCTTCATACTTCTTCGCGCACGATGTCCTCGGCAGCTTCAGCAAGGAGGCTTCTTTGGCTCAGCAACTGATCAGCTGATGTCTCTTCTAATTCTCAGCTGGGCACCTTTCCATTTATTTATTTATTATTTATTTGTAGAGTTTTATATACCGTTATTTAGTAGAGCCATCATAACGGTTTACAATGGTTTACAACGGTTTACAGAATAGGGAAAAGAACCACAAAGACCCGAGTTTTACAGTTCAAAAACACAGACTTTGAGGAAATGGGAAAGTACCTGGAGGAAGAACTTAAAGGATGGGAGAACGAGAGAGATGTGGATCAGCAGTGGACCAATCTAAAAGGAGCAATCACCAAGGCAACTGCTCTATATGTTAGAAACATAAAGAAAAGCAAAAGAAAATTGAAACCTATCTGGTTCTCAAAGGAGGTGGCTGACAAAATTAAAGCTAAAAGAACAGCTTTCAAGAAATATAAAGGATCCCAAAGGGAGGAGCACAAAGAAGAATATTTGTATCAACTGAGGGAGACGAAGAAAACAATCAAGTTGGCAAAAAATCAAGCAGAAGAGAGGATTGCCAAGGAGATAAAAAATGGTGACAAAACATTTTTCAGATACATCAGCGAAAAGAGAAAGGTCCAAAGTGGTATAGTGAAATTGAAAGGTGGTAATGATCAATGTGTGGAGACAGACGAAGAAAAGGCAGAAATATTAAATGAATACTTCAACTCTGTGTTCACTAAAGAAGACCCTGGAGAAGGACCATCTCTACACAACAAGAAACTGGAGGGAAGTGGAATAGATGAAAATCCTTTTACAGTAGAAAATGTGTGGGAAGAGCTAAAGAACCTGAAAGTGGACAAAGCCATTTGGCCTGATGGGATTCATCCAAGGATATTGAGGGAGCTCAGAGATGTTCTGGCGGGTCCGCTGTGCGACCTGTTCAATAGATCCCTAGAAACGGGAGTGGTGCCGAGAGATTGGAGAAGAGCGGTGGTGGTCCTGCTTCACAAGAGTGGGAACAGGGAGGAGGCTGGCAACTACAGACCGGTTAGCCTCACTTCGGTGGTGGGAAAAGTAATGGAGTCTCTGCTGAAAGAGAGAATAGTGAACTATCTACAGTTCGGAGAATTGATGGACCAGAGGCAACATGGATTCACCAGGGGAAGATCCTGTCAGACAAATCTGATTGACTTTTTTGACTGGGTAACCAAGGAATTGGATCAAGGAAGAGCGCTCGATGTCATATACTTGGATTTCAGCAAAGCTTTTGATACAGTTCCGCACAGGAGACTGGTGAATAAAACGAGAAGCTTAGGAGTGAGTGCCGAGGTGGTGACCTGGATTGCAAATTGGTTGACGGACAGAAGACAATGTGTGATGGTAAATGGAACCTTCTCTGAAGAGAGAGCGGTTTTAAGTGGTGTACCGCAAGGATCGGTGTTGGGACCGGTCCTGTTCAATATCTTTGTGAGCGACATTGCGGACGGGATAGAAGGTAAGGTTTGTCTTTTTGCGGATGACACTAAGATCTGCAACAGAGTGGACACGCCGGAAGGAGTGGAGAGAATGAGACGGGATCTAAGGAAACTGGAAGAGTGGTCGAAGATATGGCAGCTGAGATTCAATGCCAAGAAGTGCAAAGTCATGCATATGGGGAGTGGAAATCCGAATGAACTGTATTCGATGGGGGGGGGGGGAAGGCTGATGTGCACGGAGCAGGAGAGGGACCTTGGGGTGATAGTGTCTAATGATATGAAGTCTGCGAAACAATGCGACAAGGCGATAGCAAAAGCCAGAAGAATGCTGGGCTGCATAGAGAGAGGAATATCGAGTAAGAAAAGGGAAGTGATTATTCCCTTGTACAGGTCCTTGGTGAGGCCTCACCTGGAGTACTGTGTTCAGTTCTGGAGACCGTATCTACAAAAAGACAAAGACAAGATGGAAGCGGTACAGAGAAGGGCGACCAGGAAGGTGGAGGATCTTCATCGGATGACGTACGAGGAGAGATTGAAGAATCTAAATATGTACACCCTGGAGGAAAGGAGGAGCAGAGGTGATATGATACAGACTTTCAGATACTTGAAAGGTTTTAATGATCCAAAGGCAACGACAAACCTTTACCATAAGAAAAAAATCAGCAGAACCAGGGGTCACGATTTGAAGCTCCAGGGAGGAAGATTCAGAACCAATGTCAGGAAGTATTTCTTCACGGAGAGGGTGGTGGATGCCTGGAATGCCCTTCCGGAGGAAGTGGTGAAGACCAGAACTGTGAAGGACTTCAAAGGGGCGTGGGATAAACACTGTGGATCCATAAAGTCAAGAGGCTGCCAATGAAGAGTGGGTGACTCGCCAGAATGATGGCTACTGCCTGGAGACAATACCCTTATTCAATAAACATACACATGGTTACTGTGACTCCAACATCACTCTAAGCTTCAACAGCAAGAGGAAATGTGGAAAAAAGGATTTGCACTCACAAAGACGGGAGTAGCTGGCTTGTTACGGCGGTTACTACCCCAAACCAAATAACCAAATTACTACCTCCACCTTCCTCTATTCCTGATGCCTTTCAACTAGCTTGATCACTCCATTCTTATACTTCACTTTCAATGCATATCCAGCATAGTTCTCTGCTTCAACGGCAGGGGAGAAGAAAAACTGTTACTTCACACATCCAGCAGAGCTCTCTGCTTCAACGGCAGGGGAGAAGAAAAAAGGGTTCGCACTCACAAAGCGGGGAGTAGCTGGCTTGTTACGGCGGTTACTACCCCAAACCAAATGTACCTGATACTTCACTCTCGATGCATATCCAGCATAGCTCTCTGCTTCAATGGCAGGGGAGAAGAAAAAAAACTGATACTTCACGCATATCCAGCATAGCTCCCTGCTTCAACGGCAGGGGAGAAGATAAACAACCAATAAGGGCTGTATAACATAATCTGGGTAAAAACAAATAAGCAAGGGTGTAGCTTGCTTATTGCGGCGGTTACTACCCCTACTACCTCTAACTAATCAAGCTAGATATTTCACTTGGATGCAGCTCCATCACCGCTCTCTACATTAATGGTGGGGGTGGAAGGGAAACAGAACCAAGAGCTAAGAGAAACAGATAAGTATGAGAGAAAAAATGAGTGAAGCTTGCTGGGCAGACTGGATGGGCCATTTGGTCGTCTTCTGCCGTCATTTCTATGTTTCTATGTATGCAATTATCATACAATAAAATGCAATTATCATAGTAGTTGGGAACAGTAGAGTTTTTTGTGAACAATATACATTTTTCTTAGTAGATGAATAACAGTAGAGTGAGGAGAACATTTTCATAAAACTTAACGTATCAAGTCAGAGAGCAGGGAGGGTAAGGGGGAAAAGCTATTTAGAGGAAAGCTATTATTTGGAGATGATCTGGAACAACTGGTTAAGTCCTTAGGGGACAATAAGGTTTACAAGCTGCCGGAGGATAAGCCCAGGCCGTCTCGCCCTTTTGGTGTGACCCGGGGTTGTTTTCGGGGTCAGCTCCGTTTTCGTACAGGTAGGGGCTCATCTTTTGCCCCTCAGCAGTCGTCGGCAAGGTCTCAGGCTTGGGCTCATTCCTTTCGTGGTAGAAGGCCTCAGCGCGATGGATCCTCACAAGGATTTTCCTCCAACAAGGCTTCCCAGTGAAGGTGCGCCAGCCCATTCCTCCATTCCTGAGATCGAGGGTCATCTCTCCCTGTTTCGCGAGGAATGGGTCAAGATTACTTCAGAGCAGTGGGTTCTAGATATCATAGAACATGGTTACACTTTGGATTTTGCTTGCCCGCTTCGGGATCTGTTCCTGGTGTCTCCTTGCAGGTCTCAGGCAAAGCAACAGGTCATATTCCAAACCCTGTCTCGGCTCAAGGCTCTGGGAGCGGTTGTCCCGGTGCCACCGAACTCCATTTATTTCCTAGTCCCCAAGAAGGAGGGCTCCTTCTGGCCGATATTGAACTTAAAAAAGTATGTACAGGGAAAGGAAAATTGGTTCTTACCTGCTAATTTTCGTTCCTGTATTACCAAGGATCAGTCCAGATGCCCGCCCAGGGGTATAGTGTTCAGGAGAATCCGCTCGGTTGGTTTTGTTTTTTCTCTCTGCAGTTTTTAGACGAATCTGAAGATTTTCAAGCAAGCTTATCCATGGAAGCATTTCAATCCATACTCTTGTCCTGAACATAGTTTTCACAGGTTATTGTTCAGCTAAATTCTCTTGATCTAGTTATTGGTTGTTTAAATTTACTTCATTCTGCTTTGATATTGATTATACTGAAGGATCGCAGGTGGCACACCGGGTTATCTGGGGGTGCTTTTCAGCTTTTCTCCGACTCTATCTGCTGGAAGGGAGGCATAACCCAGCGGTCTGGACTGATCCTTGGTACTACAGGAACAAAAATTAGCAGGTAAGAACCAATTTTCCTATATCTGGATTGAGCCCTAAAAAACTTTGGAAGTAATGCATTTTTCCATTTAACTTCAGCTAGGCTCAGTTCTACTTTCTTTATTTTAGCCTTCATTGGCATTTGTCCTTGGAGATTCAACAAGCATCTTTGCTTAGTCTGTTTTTTTTTTTTTGTGAGGGCTGGGGAGGAGCAACTGGATGCCTTGTGGTTTATCTGGGTTTTCATACTGTGATTTATGTCATCAGGGTGCAAGCTTGCACTTTTTGAAGAGATTCTGGCTTGGTAGAGTAGAGGGTTTTTTTTTTCTTCTGTCGTCAACATACGAATATAATTAATGATATTACAGGAATAAGTATTTATGCTCGTAATGTTTAATTAAAAACCTGGGCATGCCTTAATTTTTCCCCTTCCCAAAATTCATTATTTTTCATAAACACGTAGAAGACCATTTTCCAAGGTTTTTGTGCAGGTAAACACATGTTCATCCATGCCTTTTGGAAATTGACCCCCGCCCCAGTGCGGGTGCAGTATGGTCTCCCGTTGCAAGGCGTACAAGCTTTTAACCACAGGGAAAAGGGTACAGGGTTGGGTCAGGGAGAACAAAGATCTTGGTGGTCTCCTTGTGAATTCACCGTACGATCTTTCTGTTCTATACCTTGCAGCTGTTGCAACGCAGGTACAAAGTTCACAGGTATTGTCTCTTTATACCTGCGGTATACATACCGATGCAGTTTCAGAGGAAAGCACAGGAAGTTTGCCTCGGAAAATGAACTTGCAGGTGTCTGTGGGTAGAAATTTACCCACAAACCTGCAAGCAGCACTAGGAGACTGGAAACTGCTCCCATAATCTGGAGCTAATCAAAATTGGCCTTGATTTTATGTATTTAAGCTCGGAGGTGTTTATGTAGACAGGGAACTAGCACTGTGACTTTCAGCTTTGCTTTATCCTCCAATTAAAGCAAAGCCACAATATGTACACACACTGCCCACTGGAAATCACATTACTAAAAATGTAAAATCGATATCTGCTTGCCATCCACAGCAAGTCTCCAGATATGTATCTGTCGTTGGTTGTTGCAAACATGTTTTTTACCCCATTGGGATTGTGACTGGAGCAGTCTGCCCCTGTATTTCCCACATCGAGTCTCTTTCACTGTTGCTCTGCCTGTTTTCTAATGGTGGGGAGGTCCCATTTTTAGGGATTAGATTAAAAACTTGTTTGAAATTGAATAAGACGCATGTGACCAGATGTACTGAAGGGCTTTTACAGTTTTATGTCCCCTGGGAAAATTCTTAGTACATCTGCCCCCATGGTTTCTTATTCAACAGAGTTTTTTAAAAATGTTTCCAAAGTGGGAAAAATCATTTTTGAATTAAGGTTTGTGGAGTGCCATGCTACTGCCCAATTGACAAAAAAAACATTTCTAGGGCTCTAGGTGGACAAATGGTGAGGCAGCCAAATAAACCCAGCATTTCTCTTGAAGAAAGTATATAATATATTTGTCTTGAAGATATGTGTAACATCAGACAAAATACACACATCCTTGCTATGTAGGAGCTAGCAAAGCTCTGCCTAACATTCAGAGCACAGCCCTCAATGTGAATTGGTTTTGTCCATCTTTTACAGGCAAACCCTTTTTGCCAGTGCGGACACGGCTTACGTTTTAGCGTATTCCATTATAATGCTGACAACGGATCTGCACAGTCCCCAGGTAAGAACGGCACTTCAGTTACTCTGCCACACTATTGTTCTTTGCATGTGAGCTTTTTGATTTGAATCTAATAAAATATTCCCCATCATACTCCCAATAGGTAAAGAATAAAATGACAAAAGAGCAATATATAAAAATGAACAGAGGAATCAATGACAGCAAAGATCTGCCCGAGGAGTACCTATCATCCATCTTTGATGAAATAGAAGGGAAGAAAATTGCAATGAAGGAAACAAAAGAATATACAATTACAGCCAAATCTACAAAGCATAGTAAGGCTTGCTCAAAAGAAGAAGAATTTGATGATTCAATAAATAATGCAGGGCAATTCTGACTTATTAGCCAAGGAAGTTTGAATGTACATTTTCAATGGATTTATTTTTTGCTTTATTTCTTAAACACAACTAATTGTTAGCGTCTTGGCGTAAGGGAAGCTGCTTGTGCATGCACAGGCGTAGCACTCACGCTTTTAGTAAAATGTCCATGGAATGTTCTGATAGAACATAAGAAGTTTGGGGTTTCACAGACAGTGAAAAGAAGTTTTACTTGCTTAGGAAAAACTTAAACCCAAATAATAGAGACTTATGATGGTAGTATTTCCTTGCAGCACCCAGGCTGTTGAAGTGTAATTCCCTGTATGTACCCGGATCAGTCCAGACAGCTTGGTTTTGTCTCCCTTCCAGCAGATGGAGACAGAGAAAAACTTGTAAAGCATCCCCTCCTAACCTGGTGTGCTGCCTGCATCTCCTCGGTACTTCTCTGTCTCCAGCAGATGGAGGTGGTGCAAAATCTGTGGTCTGCACTTTGGTTGGGGTGTAGACAGTTCTCCTTTAAAAAAAAAAAAATAAAATAAAATAAAATAAATAATAATAAGATTTTAGAAAGAGTAGTTAATTAAGCTAAGTACCAGGAAAGTTGGAGGAAAAAAAAATACCATATCAAGCAGAGAAGCCTCCCAGGGGGCCGGCAGGTGTCAGTGGGACTATCCACCCTGGTTGTAGGCATTTAGGAGCTGGAGTTGGTGATCCCGCGAGGCCTCTTTGACTGTAAGGCAGAGGGGGGATTACTGGTAGTCCGGTCCCTCCCCCCTCCTCAGTCCCGGTCAGATTGAAGCAAAAAAAGGAACCTTTCTTGTCTTCTTTTGGTTTCAGGCTGCCACGCGTTTTTTGCTTTCAGAGTCGTCCCGAGTGTTGTAGGGCAAGGTGCTTTCCTGCGGGAGCGCAGGGGATGCAGGGCGCACGTTTCTGTTGGCTGCTGCCGCGCTCACGCACCATTTTCTGCTCCTTACCTGGCTCTTCAATGCCGCGACCGTCTAGATGTACGGCCTGCGGGGAGTCCAACTCGTGGCTCTCCCACTCAGGCCTGTGTATTCGGTGCCTTCCCGGCGGGCGCCTTGGAGTTGCTGCCTCGCTCTCGCAAGAGACAGACTATTTCGAGCAGCCAGGCCGATCCATTCCTGCTCAGCATGGGAACGGCAGCCATTTTGAATACTTTCGCCGAGGCACAGGCAAGAGCCTTGGGGAGAGGGGATCTCCCTCCCAATCTCTCTCTCCTGCCCCGGCAGCCCTGAGGGACCGGCAGGAGCGGTTCAGGGAGGGCTCGGATGGAGATCACAATCCCCTGCCATCGAAGGGGCTGGGGGCCTGAAGCCTTTTCACTGGACTTGGTGCTTTTAATGCACAAAGCCTTTCTGGCCACCCAGGCTCATCAAAGGGGGACTTTGGTGCAGGGGCGACCTGAGAGGCCCCCAAGCAAGGTCCCAAGGAGGCAAGAGACCCAGGGCTCTTTGTGCGTTAAAAAGCTGCGCAGCTCCGAGCGTGCTGGTCCAGCCAACGCCTTGGTAACTCCAGCACCCTTCTCAGGAGGCGATCTGGAGGACGACTCCAACAAGGCGGAGGGTGAAGATCCAAGAGTGGTTTACCTTTGTCACAAAGAGGAATTGGACCCTCTTATCCCGAGGGTCCTGGTGGAGCTCGGGGTGGAGCTTCCTCATGAAGTGCTGCCCCAGGGTTCAGTAAATCCAGTCCTTGCAGGAATGAGGGGTCCATCTAGGACTTTTCCTCTTCATCCCATGCTCCAGCAGTTAATGACATAGGAGTAGGACGTCCCTGAGGCAGGTCTCAGAGTGAGGCGAGTAATGGAGAAATTGTATCCATTGCCTGAAGAGGTCTTAGAACTCTTGCGCTTTCCCAAGGTGGACGCTTCAGTATCGGCGGTCACTAAAAGGACTACAATACCAGTGGCTGGAGCAGCGGCACTGAAGGACCTTCAATATAGAAAGCTTGAAGTGCTGCTGAAGAGGAGTTTTTAGGTTTCTGCCCTGGGAATTTCGGCGGCTTTATGCAGTAGCTTTATTATCCGAGCAAGCTTACGCTGGGTCCAACAGTTAACTTCTCAAGAGCTTCCGCCTCAAGAGGTGGTGCAGGCAGAGCGTCTGGAGGCTGCGGTGGCATATGGCGCGGATGCCTTATATGACCTCCTACGGACTTCCTCTAGGACGATGGTGTCCGCAGTCTCGGTCAGAAGACTCCTCTGGTTACGCAATTGGGCTGCTGATGCTTCTTCTGAGGCCCAGTTGAGCTCTCTGCCTTTCATGGGAAAATTCCTATCTGGAGAGGATTTGGAGCAACTGATCAAGTTACTGGGTGAAAACAAGGTGCACAGACTCCCAGAGGATAGGCCCAGACCCTCTCGGAGGTTTACTGCTTCTCGTGCCCGGTTTCGGGGCCAAAGAAGGTTCTGACAGAGTAGGGCACCGGTGGCGCCCCAGTGTCAGCCCCAGGACCATGGCCTCATTCCTTTCGTGGCCACCGGCCCGCCAGAGAGGGGGTTGGGTCCGCGCAGCAGGGATCCAAGTCCACTCAATGAGATACGGTCAGCCCATTCCTCGGGTCCCCAGGTGGGAGGATGGCTGTCCAGCTTTTATGAGGAATGGGTCAAAATAACCTCCGACCAATGGGTTCTAGAGGTGCTAAGACACGGCTACGTGTTGGAATTTGCTCGGCCAATCTGAGACTTATTTCTAGTCTCCCCTTGCGGATCCCGCACAATGGGGCGTTCAGTACAACAGACTCTCGACCGGCTATTGGCCCTGGGGGCCATAGTACCAGTCCTTCCAGCAGAGTGTGCAAAGGGATGCTATTCCATTTATTTCATCGTCCCCAAGAAGGAGCGGTCTTTTTGGCCGATTCTCGACTTAAAGAAGGTGAAAAAAGCCCTCAAGATTCCACGATTCCAGATGGAGACCTTGTGCTCTGTCATAGCAGCAGTCCGTAGGGGTAAGTTTTTGGCTTCCTGGATTTGACCGAGGCATATCTGCACACAGCCATTCACAGGGATCACCAAAGGTTCCTTCGATTCAAGACCCTCTGTAACCATTTCCAGTTTTGTGCCCTGTTGTTCGGTTTGGCGACGGCGCCTCGCACTTTCACCAAGGTCATGCTGGTAGTCGCAGCAGCTCTTCGGAAAGAGGGGAGTGCTCATCCGGGTGAAGTTGAAGCTACTTTGCGAGGCAGTGATCAGCAGGGTTGTGGGTCTCCTAGAGTCTCTGGGATGGGTGGTCTATCATGTGAAGAGCAATCTTTATCCGTCCCAGGTTCTGGACTTCTTGGGAGCTCGCTTCGATACCCGGATGGGGAAGGTATTCCTCCAAGTGGATCGGATCTCCAAGTTGATGCAGCAAATCCGCTGGCTGTTGTCTCTTCCTCTGCCCAAGGTATGGGAATACTTGCAGGTCCTTGGTTCCATGGCCTCAACTCTGGAGTTGGTCCCTTGGGCGTTTGCTCGTATGAGACTGTTACAGAAGAGCGTTGCTTTCTCGTTAGGATCCGAAGTTGGAGGAGTTCCAAATCCCGTTACCACTCACAGAGTCTGCCAGATCCAGTCTTGGCTGGTGGCTGATTCTAGAACATCTGAGACGCGGCGTGGATCTCGAGGTTCCCCAGTGGGTGGTAGTCACCACGGACGCCAACCTCTCCGGTTGGGGGGCCGTTTGCCAATCCCAGGCAGTCCAAGGTCTCTGGACACCAGAAGAGAGCCAATGGTCCATCAATCGCCTAGAAACGAGAGCAGTTTGTTTAGTGCTGCAGCTCTTCCTCCTGATGGTGCACAGTCGGGTGGTTCAGGTCCTGTCCAACAATGCAACCACAGTGGCTTACATCAACCACCAGGGCGGCACCAAAAGCCAGCCAATGGCTGCAGAAGCGGAGCAACTCATGGATTGGGCGGAAAAGCGTCTCTCCATTCTGGCAGCATCGCACATTGCGGGCACAGACAACGTGCAAGCCGATTACTTGAGTCGATAACGCATCGATCCCGGAGAGTGGGAACTCTCCGAAGAGGCGATGGACCTCATCATTCGCAGGTGGGGAGTTCCTCATCTGGATTTGATGGCAGAAGGGAGCACGGAGCGGAAGTGGTAGATGCTTTGGTTCTTCAGTGGCCAGACATGGAGCTTCTCTGTTTTTCCGCCGTGGCCTCTCATCGGGAAAATTCTCCGTCACATAAAGGTTCACCCAGGCAGAATAATCCTGGTGGCTCTGGAATGACTGTGGCGCCCGTGGTTCGCGGACCTAGTCAATCTCACAGTGGACGGTCCCCTGAGGTTGGGTCATCTTCCTCCTCTTCTTCGTCAAAGCCCTATATTTTTCGATCAGGCGGATCGCTTTTGTCTAGCGGCTTGGCTTTTGAAAGGAGGTGAGTGAGAAAGAAGGGTTATCAGGAGGATGTTATTACTACCCTTCTACAAGCGCGCAAACCTTCTACCTCTTTGACGTGTGTTCGAGGTATGGTGCAAGGAGCAGGGAGTCTTCCTCGCCACACTTCGGTGCCGTAGATTCTTGCATTTTTGCAGAAAGGCTTAGCTAAAGGCTTGTCCTTTAATTCCCTTCGAGCTCAAGTGGCAGCCTTGGGATGTCTTTTGGGAAAGCTGGATGGTAGTTCTCTCGCGTCCCAAATGGATGTCGTCCGTTTTTTGCATGGGGCGAAGCATTTGAATCCTCCGATCCGGTCAGTCTGTCCGTCTTGGAACCTGAGTTTGGTGCTTAAGGCCTTGTGTGACGCTCCTTTTAAGCCTCTTAAATGGACTACCTTAAAGGACCTCACTCTTAAGACTATGTTTTTGGTAGCCATTTGCTCGGCACGCAGAATATCTGAACTTCAAGCCCTTTCTTGTAGGGAATCCTTTTTATGTATTTTGGATTCGGGAGTCTCATCGTTCCATTTGAATCAGTCTGTGGAACTTCCTGTCTTTTCTCACGTCGATTCAGAGACACTGCATACTAAGGAATTGAAGCGTTTGGATGTCAGGAGGGCTCTCCTGCACTATTTGGAGGTCACAAATTCTTTCCTGGTTTCAGATCATTTGTTTGTATTGTGGAATGGAGCTTGGAAAGGTCAACAAGCGTCCAAGATGACTGTAGCCCGATGGTTAAAAGAAGCTATCTCGTCGGCTTACTTGTGTCGGGGCCGGCCTATTCCTGAGGGATTGAAAGCTCATTCGCTATGCTCTCAGGCCGCCTCTTGGGCTGAATGTCAGCTAGTGTCATCGCAAGAAATTTGTAGGGCAGCAATCTGGAAAACATTGCATACTTTTGCTCGTCACTACCGTTTGGACGTTCAGACTCCAGGGGATGGTAGTTTCGGCAGTGGTGTTCTTCAGGCGGGGCTTTCTACGTCCCACCCAGAATAGGGAAGCTTTGGTACATCCCAGCTGTCTGGACTGATCCAGGTACATACAGGGAAAGGAAAATTAATTCTTACCTGATCATTTTCGTTCCTGTAGTACTACAGATCAGTCCAGACGCCCTCCCTTGGGAGAGAGTCTGCTTTGATGTTGAAGTTTTTGCTGAAGAAGCCAAAAGAAGGCTACAAGGTTATTCTGTGTTATTGTTCAATTTGACAGTTCTTTGGTTGGTTTTTTGCTCGATCTGCAATTTTTGATGCAATTTTTTGCCACTTTCCTACTTGTTATCTGCTTTGATAGTGATTATACTGAGGAGATGCAGGCAGCACACCAGGTTAGGAGGGGGGTGCTTTACAAGTTTTCCTCTGTCTCCATCTACTGGAAGGGAGGAAAAACCCAGCTGTCTGGACTGATCGGTAGTACTACAGGAACGAAAATTATCAGGTAAGAACTAATTTTCCTTTATTTGAAGTCTCTCTATACAAATTAAAATAAGAATTGTGCAGTGGTTTTGATCTAAGTTCTGGGTTGTTCTGTTGCATTTTTGGAGAGTATAGGAAGTGCCATCCTGTTTCAGACCAATAGTCCATTGAACCCAGCATCCTGTCTCTGACAGTGGCCAGTCCACTTGGAAGTACCCCAGCAGATCCTAAAAGGAAAAGCATTCCCTCTTCACTCCCAGCAGTAAGAAATGGTGTTCCTCAGGCCTACCTGGCTAATGGTCATCAATGGATCTGTCTTCCAGAACCTTATCCAAACCTTTCTTTTAAATCCATCTGTCCTAGACTACATCCTCTGTTAACACATTCCCCAACTGAATTGTGTGTAGATGTAAAAAAAAAAAAAGAAGAATACTTTTTCAATTTACTACCTGTTAGTTTCATTCTGTGTTCCCTTAGCCCTGGTACTATTTGAAAGGGTAAATAATTGTTCTGTTTACCTGTTCTAAGCACTCCGTGATTTTATAAACTGCCTTCATATCCCCTCTCTTGTCTCTCATGCTTGCAAGTGTACCTGGCAAGCAGAGTGGCGGGCTGCATGCAAGGGCAGTTCTAAAACTGGTTACCTCCTAGCACCAATCAGATTACAGCACTCTTAAATGGTAGCCTAGGCTAAAGGCTCTGCATCCATTTCCTACACTCCACCACTCTCTTGTAAAATGAAAGGGTTATTTAAAAATATTTTGGTTGTGAACTGAGTGTGTTTCGGTGACAGTTATTGCTAATGTGAGTGAGCTGATTCGCACGTGCATATTAACTTGCGGCTTTTTAACTTGCAGCAATGTTTGTGGCATTAGATTTGGCATGATTTAATTTGCTATTGCCACAATTATGAAATAAGCAACATGATTAAAATACAGCTGAATAGCCAACCTTTTAGTATGCTGCAGACGCATTGTCAACCCAGGACTTCCCGTTGATGCCACAGCAGAGACTCATCCTCTAGTACCTGCCCAACGAAAGTCTTCCTTTCTGCAAATCCCTCTAACACCACTGCTGTTCGCTTGCTACGTAACTATGTATGATTTTATACCTAATTCATCCACTTCTTTATTTCTATCCTAGGTACCTCACTTCTTATCTATTTATTTGCAAGCTAGCACATATCTGTATATCTTATCTTTATGTATACATTACTTAGGTACTCTGTAATCTGCCTTGGGCCTTCATTTAGGAAAAGGCAGAATGCCAAGTGTTTGTAAATAGGTAAATATGCGCCGAAAGATCACTGTGCCGTCCAATCAATTCACAGAGTATAAGAGCAAGCGTTTGTTAAAGGCTTCACAAATTCGTAAAATTGAGAGCATAGTCAATTTTACAAGTTAATGACTTTGTGAAGCCTTTAATAAATGCTTGCTCTTGAACTTTGCGAATTGATTGGACAGCACTTTGATCTTTTAGTGCATATTTATTTGTTGGATATCTGTCTGTGGATGTGCGCTGACTCACTTCACTCATTGGATATTGAATAATTAAATAAAAACATAAGAAATGCTATACTGGGTCGGACCAAAGAGCCATCAAGCTCAGCATCTTGTTACCGACAGCGGCCAGTCCAGGTCACAAGTACATTGCAGGATCCCAAAGAATAAATTCAATACTTGCTTATAACCAGGGGAAAGCTATGGCTTTCCCAAGTTTATGAGGCTAATAATGGTTATGGAATTTTCCTCCAGGAGCTTGTCTAAACTCTTTTTAAATCCAGCTAAGCTAACTTATCTCACCACATCCTCCGGCAACAAATTCCATAGTCTGTGTGTGCTGAATGAAAAAAAAAGACTTTCTCTGATTGTTTTAAATGTGCTCCTGTTAGATTCTTGCAGTGTCCCCTAGTCCTAGTTTTATTGGAAAGGGTAAATAACTATTCCTGTTTACCTTTTCCACCTCACTCATGATTTTGTAGATCTATATCCTATCTTCTCTCAGCCTTCTTCTCCAGGCTGAAAAATATTAACTAGTTTAACCTTTTTTTTTCTCTGTACTTTTTCTAGTTCCACTATCTTTTTTTTTGAGATGAGGGCAAACAGAACTACATACAGTAGTCAATGCAGTCGATACAGAGGCATTATGATATCTTCAGTTTTATTTTCCATTCCTTTGTATTTCATACCTAACATTCTAACTCCAAGGTCTTTTTCCTGGGTGATAGCCCCTAATATGCAACCCAGCAACATGTATCTATAGTTTTGGATTATTCTTCCCTATGTGCATCACCTTGCACTTGTCCACATTAAATTTAATATGCATTTAGATGCTCAGTTCCCCAGTCTTGCAAAGTCCTCTTGCAATTTCTCACAATCAGCTCATGATCTAATAACTTTGAATAATGCTGTCATCACTCCTTTGTCCAGATCATTTATAAGTATATTAAAAAGCATCAATCCTAGTACAGATGCCTGGAGCACTCCCCTAGTTACATTTCTCCATTGAGAGAAATGACCATTCAGTTCAGTTCTCTGTTTCCTGTCATTTGACCGGTTACTAATCCACAATAGGACACTGCCTCCTATCCCATGACTTTTAAACTTCCCGATGAGCCTCTGAGGGACTTTGTCAATTGCCTTCTGAAAAGCCAGATATACTATATTAGCTGGCTCACCTTTGTCAAAATATTTGTTCACCCTTCAAAAAAAAATCTTCACAGAGTTGTAAGGCAAGGCTTCCCTGTGCTAAATCTGTCTGTTCTGCCCATTAATTTGTGTGTATCCGGATGGCCAGTAATTCTCTTCTTCAAAATAGTTTCCACCATTTTCCCTGGCAAAAATGTAACTTGACAATTGTGCTTGGCTTTAAGGGGCTGAATTAATCTTGACGTGTCATTCCTTGTTTCTATCCCTCTAGATTGTGTGAATGTTTGTTTTTATATATCTATAGATATGTACATAGATATATCCAGCTAACTGCATTTCAGGACTTACTTAAACACAAGGGTTTTCCAGACCCTCGGAAATAATAAATGCAGTTAGCCCGATATATCTATGTTTTTAGGCAGACCTGATAGTTCCTCCAGCTTTTTTGGGCTTCCATCTTAAGCAAAACAGACCTCTAACATCTAAAATTGACTTCCAAACCCCTCCCACTCCCCATTTTATTTTCTTCCCAACTTGAGTCCAGCGATTGCAGGGTCAGTCCTTAGCTGGGGGCTATGCACCCAGGGCTCTTTGCAGAACCTTGCAGTTGTGGGCCATAAATTCGGTCAGTAGATGTCACTATTGAGTGAAGATTGGGGCTCGCTCTCCTCTAGGTCTCCTCAGTACCCCCAGCCAAATCAAACCCAGATCCCTCTGCATGGCAGTATGCAGCTGCACTACCACTTAGCCACTAGGCCGGCCCACTTTGATATGTGGTGATGAGAGTACATATAGCTCCTGTGGAATGTGTTCAGCCTCTTTCTTGCTATTTCCAAACACACAAATAGATTATACTCTACTGGGAACTACACCAATATAAATAGATGTTCAATTTCCTTTTTCCAGATTAACCCACAGTTCCTCCTC
This sequence comes from Rhinatrema bivittatum, assembly GCF_901001135.1. Taxonomy (NCBI): domain Eukaryota; kingdom Metazoa; phylum Chordata; class Amphibia; order Gymnophiona; family Rhinatrematidae; genus Rhinatrema; species Rhinatrema bivittatum. The sequence continues at coordinate 31,811,982 of NC_042622.1, read as the reverse complement.
TGTACCTTGTAAGCCCTACAATTCTGTTGCTTTAATATTTTATATATATTTATATATTGCTGTACCTCAATCCTTCCTGAATAGATTGTAGCCCAGTATAACTATATCCTAGGTATGGTTTTCCATGTACCAAATCTCTGAGTCAGCCACTACATCTAAATCAGCTTCTTCAATGACTGCCTCTAGATCTGGGACTTTATTCTCCATACTATGAGCATTAGTGTACATAGCTTTCCAGATGTTGCCCTTTTTTCCCCTCATTTTTATACAAGTATTAACTCTAAAAGGCAAGTAAAATATTTATGTTCACCTATCCCTGACTATCCTATTGAGCATAAAAATGCATAGTCGGTATGATTTGCATTTTAATGTAAGAATGTCGGTATATAAAAATTATAAATAAATATAAATAAATAAATAGTCAGCCTGACGGTGGGTTCACATGCCCCAATAGCATTTGTTTGGCTACTTGAAATATTTTAGTGATGTCTTTGCAATAACCTGACTGAGTTGGTTCTGACAGCAGTAATATTCAGGCTTTTGTATCATCGTATGCTTTACTCGCAGATGTAGCCAGCGAGAAGCAGAGAAGGCTGTTGTACAACATGGAGATGGAGCAAATGGCTAAAACAGCCAAAGCTCTCATGGAGGCAGTAAGCCACGCCAAGGCTCCTTTCACCAGCGCAACTCACCTGGACCATGTCCGACCCATGTTCAAAGTGAGTGGTGGCAGATTTCCCCTGTGCATTTGCACGCTCACCGTGGGGGGAGGCAGGGTCAGTTCTGCCATTAGGGCAAAAAATGTTGCACTGGAGCCCTGCCAACTGAAAAAAGAGATGGAGCCAGACCAAAGAAATAAAGATTAAGCTGAAAGGGGGGGAGAGCAGCCCCAGGCTCCACTAGGCAAAGAAATAAAGACTTGAGTCAGGAGGCCAGAAAAGTGACACTGGGGGAGTTGCCCAGGCCCTGACATGCACAGATCAGGAGGGTTGGAACTGCTGAGGGGAACAATAAAGCTGGGGGGGATATTGAGGCACTGAGGGGAGGGATGATAAATACTTGGTGAGGGAGAGGGAAAATTACTGAAAATTGAAGGGAGAATAGTATGAACAGGGGGCAAAGAGAGAGAGAGGTAATGTGGGGAGGCTGGGTATTGGGTAGAAGGTGAGGAGAGAAAGGAAGATGCTGAAGAAAGGAGAGGCGCTGCTGCTGGTAGGCAGAAGTGCTGTGCCAGAGCCGCTGCCAGTAGGTAAGTCTGGGGAGGGCAGAGAGGGGGCCTAAGGCTGAAGGTACTGCCCATGTCGGGACTCTGGCTTGTGATGTCTCTGTAACATTTCTTGAATCAACCAATCAGCCAGATCCACATCAGAGCTTAAAATTACGCATGCTGCTTCAGTACTTTTCTTGTAGCGCACCTGCTAAATTAGAAAATGAAATCAGATAAGGTACACAAGGCTTATCTAGTCTGCCCATTCCTTTAAGAAAAGTGCCGCATTAAGAGAGAAAAAAAGATGTAGAGGATGTCCCTGCTACTTCTACATATTATTTCTATAGCACTACCAGACTGTCAGCACTGCAGAGAGATGCACAGTCCCATTCCTGTTCAGAGTGAGTCACCCACAGCCTAGCTTGAATTTCTGTACAGTGTGTCGGGCTTCCCAGAGAACTCAACATGAAGAACAGGCAGATATAATCCATACAGACTCTGCATGTGCATTCCTGTGTACGTGCAGACTTGTGCTGCCAAAAGTCTGCAAAACATCATGCACCCCTGGAAAACTGTGGCTGCACCCCGGGTCTGGTTTTGTCACCAAGAGCCGTGACTCACTATGAGTCTACCTATAGAAAAAATGATCCTTCGATTTATATCAGATGGATAGAAAACAATTCCTCCAGGTGAACTGCCGTGCCACTTGTTTAGACGATGCACTTTTCATAAGCTAAGAAAGCAAAACGAACCTTGACAATGTATGATTCTGGTTTATGGTTCCTATTTTCTAGCTTATATGGACTCCCTTATTGGCGGCATACAGTATTGGCCTTCAGAACTGTGACGACACTGAAGTTGCGTCTCTCTGTTTGGAAGGTATCCGGTGTGCTATCAGGATAGCTTGTATTTTTAGCATGCAGGTTTGTGTACATTCTGCTATTTTTGTCAGAGGCCTTTGTGGGCTTTTTCAGTTTCATACTGTAGATTGGTACATGTATTATGACTGAGAACTGATTTTGGGTTGGTTCCCTGCCTCACAACACTTCCACTAAAAGACAACCTGAACTATTGTGTTATAGAATTCTTTGTTTTGGGGATGGAATATAATTGTATCCATGTCGTTAGTAGATGTGTCAAATGATTAGTCTACTACTAATGATAATACTAATAATAATAATACTACTAATAATAATACTAATACTAATACTAATAATACTACTACTAATAATAATAATATACTAAATAATAAATAATATATAATATAAATAATAAATAATAATAATAATACTACTACTAATAATAATAATACTAATACTAATAATGATAATACTAATAATAATAAAATGATTAGCCTACCCTGATTAAGTACACTGACTTCCGCAAGTATCTTGCCTACACCTTGTATATTCCTGTAAATAGTCCGTTGCAGTTTTATTTATTGCTTTAATTCCTCCACCTCCTGCTCTTTGTATACTCCTCCTTGTTCGCCCTCCCTGTTCATTGTAATTTCTGCCTTTAAAGTTACATTGTAAACCGGTATGATGTATGCATACTAATACCGGTATATAAAAGTTTTTAAATAAATAAATAAATACTAGTCTGAATAAGAAACTTGGTATCAGAATGCTAAGAGTTCTGTCTTTCTTGCCTGCTATGGGCTGCAGACAGTATCAGCAAGCAGCACAAAAGCTCAGATTTTTTACCAAAGACCTTATAATGCTAACTACAGTCACATACAAAAATAGTATAAAAATACTTATCTTTATGTTAAAAAAAAAATATATATATATATATATATAAATTTGTAATGCTGTGCTCCCACTCTCAAATACCCGACACGGCCAATGTTTCAGCAAGCATGTTACCTTAATCAGGAGTCAGGTACATAAATCTCTAAAAAGAATTTTAAAAAGTTATAAAAAAATATAAGAATCGCCAACCACTATTTATTCAGAATTCAGACCCCTCTTAAATGACATGCAGTCATACAAATTTCAAAATATGGCAATGCACTAAAGAAATGCAAGCACTATCCCTATTTTTATAGGCTTGCATTTAACCAATAAGAAACCACAATGAATCAGCCATCAATAAAACGAGAGAAAACACTGGTAATAAACTCAATTAAAGAAACCCAGACCACTCAATTTCCTTAAGACCTTATGGCTGTATGATATGTAATCTGTATATCCACCTTTGTTCTTGGTGCAGCAAAGTAAATCAAAATCTCCTCAAGAGCGATAGCTAGGTTTCTCCAAAACAGAATTTCAGTTCTTCAAAAGAACGATGCGCTTGTAAGCAATGATGAACGAGAGAAGCTCGAGCAATGGAACTCCGATGCGCAGTAATCCTGGATTGGCCACTGTTGGAAACAGGATGCTGGGCTTGATGGACTCTTGGTCTGACCCAGTATGGCATGTTCTTATGTTCTGAAGTTTCCCCTTCGTCTTGCCTATCTACAGCAAACAAATTACACGGGCACCGTATAACATACACAATACCATTTGTCTCACAGGACGTTCTCCTCTGCAAGGCATGAGGCTGCAGGCTGGCAAAGGGAAAGCATCTCCCAGAAAGATTGATCACATACTGAACACCATCACAAGGGAAGTGCCCAGGGGTTTCTACATTTTTTTTTTTTAATTTTCTTTTTTAATCTCCAACAATGGATCCTCGCAAAATTCTGAATGCACAATAGCATCCCTGATATTCCTACCCCTACAGACATCAAAGCGTGGAAAGCTTTCAAAACTTTAGTACAACTGTAAGACTCGCCAGTGCTTCTGAATGATCCACTGGTATGAACTTAGATTGTAATCCCTCTGGGATAGGGAAATATCTACAGGGGTCATGATTTAAAACTCCAGGGAGGAAGACTCAGAACCAGTGTCAGGAAGTATTTCTTCACGGAGAGGGTGGTGGATGCCTGGGACACCCTTACAGAGGAAGTGGTGAAGACCAAAACTGTGAAGGATTTCAAAGGGGCTGTGGGATAAACACTGTGGATCCATAAAGTCTTGAGGATGTGAATGAAGAGACGAGGCATGGGGGTGGCTTGCAGGAATGACGGCTACTACCTGGTGATTAATACCTTTATTCAATAAATATACACATGGTTAATGCGACTCCAACATTGCTCTATGCTTCAACGGCAAGAGGAAATGTGGGAAAAAGGATTAGCATTCACAAATAAGCAGGGGAGTAGCTTGCTTGTTGCGGCGGTTATTACCCCCAAACCTAATAAGCCTGATACTTATCCAGCATAGCTCTCTGCTTCAGTGGCAGGGGGGGGAATGAAGAGGATTTACATTCAGACAACTACCAACAAGGACTGAATTGCATTGTCTTGGTAAACAAATACGCGTGGGAGTAGCTTGCTTGTTGCGGCGGTTACTACCCCGAACCAATTAAGCCTGATACTTCACTTTGAATACCTATAAGTGAGCCTTCCTTGGGGGATCCTGTTTTGTCAGGTCTTCGAGCTCCTCCTAGAACTTATCCTTTTCACCCGATGCTCTTACTGTTATGACTGTCGCTGCCCGACGTCTCCACTCTGCCCTCCTTACCTCTCTGGTGACTCCTTCCGCGGTTGACGGACATTTGGCTGCCGCGGCATCTGCCTGCCATCCTCTCCGGTGTCCCCGGTCCGGCTTGGGCGCTGCCTCCCGCCATGCTGTCCAGCTGCCTTAGGGCACGCGCTCCGCGTGGCCCTACTTAAATACTTTCTTTGGCGCGAACCTCAGGGGCATCCCCCTGTGATGACGTCACGCATTCAGGATACAAAAAGCCTACACTACTGCTAGCTAATCGAGTTAGCAATAGGTATTCGTCAGGAACTCCTTTCGGATGGGATTCACTCTCCGTACCTAGCTACTCTGCCTCTCCATTATTGGACTTACTCTATTTGTGGTACCCGCTCCTCTGGGGCCTCTCTCTTCTCTTTCAGGTCGCAGTCTGGAACCGGTACTCGCTCCTCGAGGGATCATGTTCCCGGACTCGCTGCCTGGACTTCACTTCTTCCTGGAAGATACCGCTGCCTACACCATCAGTGAGTTACCATCTATTTTTCTCAGAGCTGTTCCCTGAAACCAGGTACTCGCTCCTCGAGGGCCTGCCTCTACTCCAGCTCCTGTGTTCCTACCGAGAGAAACTGCCATGTGAGTACTCAACCAACGAGTCTCTATTCCAGAACCCTGCATTCTTCATTGTACTCACTATCTCAGTTTCTCTTCACTACAGCACAGCCATTGTGGGATTGCTGTTCTAGAGCCCTGAGGGACTACAAGCCCAGCCGGGCTTCATCTCTGCTCACTACTGCCCCCTCTGGTGGCTCCTCAATACTGTTAATAAAAGATCTATCTGTGTTGTGTGTCCTAAGCTGAGCCTGACCTGTGGCCCCTCATGGGACTCCCCCCCCCGTGGGCGTGGTCAGCAGCCACAGTGTCCAAGGGTCCACCCAAAACTTTACAAACAATAACACTTACAGCTCATGACCCAGGAATGGGATGCGCCGGAGGCTAGTCTGCGGGTCAGTAGGGCTATGGAAAAGCTTTACCCGCTTCCGGAGGAGTCGTTAGAGCTGCTTAAGATTCATAAGGTGGATGCGGCCATCTCAGCCATCACCAAGCACACCACGTTCCCGGTGACAGGAGCGGCAGCGCTTAAAGATCTCCAGGACAGAAAGCTGGAGGTTTTTCTCAAGATGTTTTTTGAGGTTTCAGCGCTCAACGTCAGAGCAGCTGATTGCAGTAGTCTCATGTAGAGGGCAACCCTTAGATGGGTGCAGCAATTGCTCATGGCTCAGGAACTGCCCCCGGCAGAGGTGGAGTGGATGGAGGCAGCAGTGACTTATACCACGGATGCTCTGTGTGATCTCATCCGTACCTCATCGTGCACGGTGGCCTCGGCGGTGTCGGCCAGGAGGCTTCTTTGGCTCCGTAATTGGTCCGCTGATGTCTCCTCCAAGTCTCAGTTGGGTTCTTTCCCGTTCAAAGGAAAGCTTTTATTTGGCGATGAGCTGGAACATCTGATTAAGTCCTTGGGGGACAATAAAGTGTACAAACTTCCAGAGGACAAGCCTAGAACCTCTAGGACCTTAGGCTCCTCTCGGGGTCGTTTTCGGGGATAGCGCCATTATCGTCCGGGTAGAGCTCCATCCTTTGCCCCTCGGCTGCCATCAACGAGGTCCCAGGCTTGGGCTCATTCCTTTTGTGGCCGGCCTGCTCAGTACGGGGTCTCTCAAGGATCCTCCGGCAACAAGTCTTCCCAATGAAGGTGCGCCAACCCACTCCTCCGTTCCGGAGATAGGAGGTCGTCTCTGTTTTTCAAGGAATGGGTCAAGATCACGTCGGATCAGTGGGTTCTAAACATCATAGAACACGGCTATGCTTTGGATTTTGCTCGCCCGCTAAGAGATCTTTTTTTGGGGTCCCCTTGTGGATCTCGAGCAAAGCAGCTGGTAGTGGACCAAACCCTGTCTCGGTTGAAAGCCCTGGGAGCCATTGTTCCAGTTCTGCTGGCTGAACGCCGGACCGGCAAATACTCCATGTATTTCATGGTTTCCAAGATGGAGGGCTCCTTCCGCCCCATATTAAACCTGAAGAAAGTGAACAAGGCGCTTCAGGTACCTCGTTGTCGCATGGAGACTTTGAGGTCAGTCGTTGCGGCCGCCAACAAAGGAGAATTTTTGGCCTCGCTGGATCTGACGGAGGCTTACCTTCACATAGGGATCCAGGAGCATCATTTATTTATTTATTTATTTATTTATTTATTTAACATTTCTTATATACCGATGACCGTTCGCACATCGCATCGGTTTACAGTGAACAAAAAACCATTGGGCATAGCCCTTACAAATAACCGATAATATAGTAACTAGGTAACATATAACAAATAGTTGGGAGAAGCCCTTACATGAAAAACAAGCCTCAAGGAGGAAATGCTAAGGGTATATGCTAAGGGATTGAGCTATAACAGAACCTATAAATAGATTATTGCACAGTACAGAATCATCAGGCAAAAGGCGTTCATACCAGGATATCAGAAAAAAAATTCGTAAGGGTCAATTAGGTAATGGGGGGTGAGATGGAGTAAGCTTGCTGGAAGAGCCAGGTTTTAAGTTTCTTTTTGAAGGCAGGGGTATAGGTCTCAATGCGAATATCATGTGGCAGTGAGTTCCAAATGGCTGGGCCGGCAAGGGAAAAAGCTCTGTTCATGGTGGAGGAGAGTTTAAAAGGTTTGATAGATTGTGCATGGAGTGTTCCTTGGAGTGCAGGGCGGGTGGGTCTCTTGGAAGTACGGGGTAAGAAGGGGGGGTTAATCCAATTGAGGTTGGAGTTAACTAGACTCTTGTGTATGATCGAGAGAGTTTTATAAAGAATTCGTGATTGTATAGGGAGCCAGTGTAATTGAATAAGTGTAGGGGTGATGTGATCTCTTTTCTTTGTGTTTGTCAATACCCGAGCGGCGGCATTTTGCAAGAGTTGGAGAGGTCTAGTGTGTATTGCAGGAATGCCAAGTAAGAGCGCATTACAATAGTCAATCTTCGATAAAATAATAGCTTGGAGGACAGTACGGAAATCATTGAAATGTAGTAAGGGTCTGAGTTTCTTTATTGTTTGCAGTTTAAAGTAGCAATCCTTTAAGATGGATTTGATGAATGGTTTGAATGAGAGGTGATTATCAATAATGACTCCTAGGTTGCAGGTGTGTGATGGGAAGTTAGTGGCAGAGAAGGTAGGAGGGATGTCTGGGAGCGGTTGCTTATTGGATATGATTAAAAGCTCAGTTTTGTTTGAATTAAGAGCTAGATGCATGTCCTTTAGGAGTTGGTTGATAGAGGATAGACAGGATTCCCAGCTGTGTAGAGCGGTTTGGATGTTGTCTGAGAAAGGGAAGATGATTTGTACATCATCAGCATAAATAAAATGTTTGATGTGTAGATTAGTAAGAAGCATAGTGAGGGGAAGCATGTATATATTGAACAGAGTAGAAGAGAGAGAGGAGCCCTGGGGAACACCTTGGGGGAGACTGATGGGATCAGATTGGTTATTGTCCATAGTGACAGTGAAAGTACGATTTTGAAGATATGATTGAATCCAATCAATGGCTTTGCCAGTAATCCCAATATTTCTAAGTATGTTGAGTAGGACATCATGATTAACAGTGTCAAACGCAGCTGATATGTCAAGTAACGCAATAAGGTAGGATGACCCTGAGTCGGTTCCTTTGATAAGGGTATCGTGTAGGGAGAGGAGAAGTTTTTCAGTACTTAAGTGCTTCCTGAAACCATATTGGGTAGGAGGGAGGATGTTATTCTGCTCAAGGTGATCGGAAAGGCGTGAGTTCACTAGCTTTTCAATAACTTTAGCTAGGAGGGGTAGGTTGGACACTGGTCTGTAATTAGAGAGGATGGTGGGGGTCAAGGTTGGATTTTTTGAGTAGGGGTTTTACTATGGCTTGTTTCAGAAAGTCCGGGACAATGCCATGCTCTAGGGAGCAGTTAAGGATATTCGAGAGGGTTTCCTCTGTTCATGATCAGGGGCGAGCATTACCAGTTCCAAGCGCTTCCGTTCGGGTTAGCAACTGCTCCCCGCGTCTTCACCAAGGTGATGGTAGTGGTGGCAGCGGCTCTCAGGAGAGAAGGGATCTTGGTTCATCCCTATTTGGATGACTGGCTCATTCGAGGGGAGACTGAGGAGCTTTGCAAGTTAGCGTTTCGTTCGGTCTTGCAGTGTCTTCACTCGCTCGGATGGGTCGTCAATTTCTCCAAGAGCCAGTTGATCCTGTCCCAAGTGTTGGACTTCTTAGGAGCCCAGTTCGACACAGCTATCGGCAAAGTTTTCCTCCAGCAGGAGCGGATAGACAAGTTGACTGCTCAGATCTAGTGGCTGTTGACCTATCGATGCCCAAAGTGTGGGACTACTTGCAAGTTCTTGGCTCTATGGCATCTACTCTGGAATTGGTCCCCTGGGCCTTTGCAGAGAGCGTTGCTTTCCCACTGGGATGCCAAGTCGGAAAAGTTCCACTTACCCTTGCCGCTCATGGACCCTCCCAGAACCAGCCTAGAATGGTGGTTAGTTTCCAAACATTTACAACGCGGGGTGGATCTGGAGAACCCCCAGTGGGTAATTGTGATGACGGATGCCAGCCTCTCCGGTTGGGGAGCAGTTTGTCAATTACGGTCAGCACAAAGTGGTGTATAAATCGTTTGGAAACCAAAGCGGTCCACCTCGCACTGCGCACCTTTCTCCTGCTCGTCCAGCATCAGTCGGTACAAATTCTGTCCAACAATGCAACTACTGTAGATTACATCAATCGTCAAGGGGGCACAAGAAGTCGGCCGGGGAAGCGGATGAGCTGATGGTCTAGGCGGAACGCAATCGGACTCTATTGGCAGCATCACACATAGCCGGCATGGACAACATGCAGGTGGATTTTCTCAGTCACCAACAATTAGACCCCGGAGAATGGGAGCTGTCCGAGGAAGCAAAACAGTCCTGACTCATCGGTGGGGAGTGCCCCGGCTGGACTTGATGACAACTCTGCGGAACGTGAAGACGGCTCGTTTCTTCAGTCGCAGAAGGGAGCATGGGGCAGAAGGAGTAGATGCCCTGGTCCTTCCATGGCCCTGCGACGTTCTGTTCTACATTTTTCCCCCTTGGCTGTTAGTGGGCAAAGTCTTAAGAAGAATAGAGACCCACCCGGGGTCAGTAATCCTCGTGGCCCCGAAATGGCCATGGAGGCCGTGGTTCGCAGACCTGATCAACTTGGCGGTGGATGGCCCTTTGCATCTGTCATCTTCCGAATCTACTTTGGCAGGGTCCAGTATTTTTCGATCAGGCGGCTCGCTTCTGTCTAGCGGCTTAGCTTATGAAAGGAGACAGTTGAGGAAGAAGGGTTACCCGGATTTGGTTATTTCCACCCTCCTACGGGCATGCAAAACTTCCACTTCGCTCACATATGTTCGAGTCTGGAAGGTTTTCAATTCATGGTGTAGCGGGCTGAAAGTTTCGCCACGGCGAGCCACTATTGTGCAAATTCTAGCCTTCATATAAGCGGGATTGAGGAAAGATTTGGCATACAGCTCTCTTCGGGTGCAAGTAGCAGCTCTGGGTTCTTTAAAGGGGAAGGTTGATGGTACATCCCTTGCGACCCATCCGGATGAGTCACGTTTTTTAAGGGGTGCCAAGCATCTGAAACCTCCGGTTCGTCCAGACTGTCCTTCTTGGAGTCTGAATCTGGTTCTCCGGGGATTATGCGGTCCTCTGTTTGAACCCCTCAAGCGGGCCACATTAAAGGACTTAACACTCAAGGCTGTTTTCCTCTTGGTTATCTGTCAGCCAGGCGGATATCTGAGATTCAAGCGTTATCATGCAGAGAACCGTTCTTGCGGATTTCGGAGTCCGGGGTATCGCTTGGAACAGTACCTTCCTTTTTGCCGAAGGTCATGTCTGTGTTTCATTTGAATCAGTCAGTGGAGTTGCCAGCCTTTTTCAGATTTAGATCAGGACTCCCATCAGGCTCACGATTTGAGGAAATTGGATGTCTGGTGGGTCCTCCTTCGGTATTTGGAGGTGACTAATGATTTTTGATTGTCGGACCATCGTTTTGTCTTATGGACCGGTCCTAAGAAAGGACGTCAGGCATCTAAGGCTACCATTGCCCGATGGTTAAAGGAAGCTATAGCTTCGGCATACATATTTATTTATTTAGAGTTTTTCTATACCAGCATTCATGATACAATCACATCATGCTGGTTTACAAATAACAGGGGGTGTAATAACTTTGAACCTTGAACAAGTGAAGAGAATCAATGCAGTTACAATAAAACAAGGCTGTTCAACTGGGGGAAGAAGATACAGAGCTATAGTAACTTAACAGACAGCGGTATAATTATTTACAGTACAGATGAGGGGTACGGATGAGATCATACATATGTCACGGGCGGCCCGTGCCGGATGATCTAAAAGCTTATTCGATCAAAAATCAAGCAGCATCTTGGGCAGAAAGCCAGTGTGTTTCGCCGCAGGAGATTTGCCGAACAGCTACTTGGAAATCTTTACACACTTTTGCTAAGCATTACCGTTTGGATGTCCGAGCCCCGGATGTCGATTGTTTTGGCAGCAGTGTGCTTCGAGCGGGACTCTCCGGGTCCCACCCCATTTAGGGCAGCTTGGGTACATCCCAGCGGTCTGTACTGATCTGGGTACGTACAGGGAAAGGAAAATTTGGTTCTTACCTGCTAATTTTCATTCCTGTAGTACCACGGATCAGTCCAGATGCCCACCCGGGTTATTCTGTTCTGGAGAGTCCGCTCAGTTGTTTTCTGATTGTATTCTGCAGGATCTATCGAAGAATATGAAGATATCGAAAATATGCAACTCAAAATGTTCAAGTCAGCACTCCATAGTTCTCATAGTTTTCAGAGTTTATTGTTCAAATAAGTTTTTGGTTTAGCCATTGGTTGTTAAATTTTCTTCATTCTGCTTTGATTCTGATTATACTGAAGGATCGCAGGTGGCACACCAGGCTAAGAGAGGGGGTGCCTTTCAGCTTTTTCTCTGACTCAATCTGCTGGAAGGGAGGCACAACCCAGGGGTCTGGACTGATCCGTAGTACTACAGGAACGAAAATTAGCAGGTAAGAACCAATTTTCCTATCTGGAAGGTCGTATTTTTGGTGGCAGTCACTTCAGCACGCAGAGTCAGCGAGCTTCCAAGCCTTAGTGACTTATCCACCTTATACTAAATTCTATCATGACATGGTGGTCTTAAGTACATACTCCAAGTTCCAGCCTAAGGTGGATTTCCATCTTAATCAGTCAATCGTCTTGCCAATTTTCTTTCCCAGGGCCCATTCGCACCAAGGCAAACGAGCACTGCACAATTTGGACTGCAAGCAGACCTTAGCTTTCTACCTGGCGTGGACCAAGCCGATATACAGTCCACCCAGCTTTTTGTTTCTTTTGATTGGAATAGGTTGGGCATTGCCAAACAGACAATATCCAATTGGCTAGCAGATTGCATCTCCTTCTGTTATGCACAGGCGGGACTGCATCTTGGGGATCATGTCAAGGCTCATTGACAGAGCCATGGCAACGTCCGTGGCCCACTTGCAAGTAGTTCTTGTGGAGATCTGCAAGGCTGCCCCGTGGAATTCTCGCCACATATTCGCATCCCATTATTGTCTGGATAGGGATGGCAGACACGACAGTAGGTTCAGCCAGTCTGTCCTCCGGAATCTCTTTGAGGTGTAGAACCCAACTCTCCCAACCTAGGGCCTGTTCTTTGGGTTCAGGCTATCTTCCCCTCTGTTAACCAACAGCACTGTGGTTGCTGTGCTCATTGGCACCTGGTTAGGCTTCTGTTGGGTCCCTTTTATGTTGAGGAGCAGCCTATAGCTAGGGAGTCACCCATGTGTGAGGCCAACCATCTTGCTTGTCCTCTGAGAAAGCAGAGTTGCTTACCTGTAACATCCTGCTCTGAAGACAGCAGGATGTTAGTCCTCACGAAACCCACCCGCCACCCTGCAGAGTTGGGTTTCTCCTAAATTTTTATTTTCATCGTAATTCTTTGTACGGGATTGAAGAGGGTCGTGTGTATAAGGCAAGTTTAGTGTGCCTAGCCAAAGTTTCTAGTAACTTTGACATAAGTTTCTGCATCGGGCTCCATCTGATGATGTCACCCATGTGTGAGGACTAGAATCCTGCTGTCCTCTGAGAACACCTGTTACAAGTAAGCAACTCTGCTTTCTCCAGGTAACTTTACCTGGATAACTCTTTCCGCTCTCAGGTTTACTCAGTGTGGACTTCCCATATTTTTATGCAATTAGGGTTACAACACCCCAAGCTTTAATAACCGACATGTCCTTTCTCTTCATCTGCACCATGGCTGCTGCTTGTCACTTTCCCAGTCTCTGTTTCAGTGAGACACTGCACTACTGGAATGTCCTTTCTGCACAGTGCTTCTTGGAATACAAACAAAGGCTTTGAAGGAAGCAACGAGTTAGCTTTTTAATAATATTTTAATATCCCAGTAGTAGAGGAGAGATCATGCCTATGGAAAACTCTGTGGTGCACAATTTTAAAATTTGGAATTTCCTATATTGCAAAATGGGCTGATGGAGAAACCACCTCCTCTGAAACAATGGAGGAATGCTCTTCATCTGTGCATTATGGAAAAATAAGCAGGGGAAAATAGCATTGTTTAAAGAGACTTTTCTTGATTACATGGGATGTCATTACCTGATAAGCAAGGGGTATGATAAAATGATTTTAATATCCGTGGTTTGTAATTTATTTAAGATACTGTTCTGGCTGGTCTGTGGCTTCTGACTATATTCATCTATTATGTATGCTGTTTACGGAGGGTTTATGTGAGAGGGGAAAAGGTTAAGTTTTAAAATCATCTGTACTGAGCTGCACATCTTTGGAATTATGCCTGGAAAAGTCAACTTGTATCATCATGCTGCTTGTTAAAAGTTTTATAATAAAAAGATAAGAATGTAAGATTTTGAATTTTGATAGAATTAAAAAAAAAACAACCCTGATGATTGAAAATGTAATTAAATGAAATGCCTTTTCCATAGTAGATTAGCATCCTGCATAAATCCATAATCCCAAAGAATAATTAATTCTTGCAGAGTAGTGAACCTTTTCCACCCCTCCCCCCTTCCTCGATTCAGACACTGTGTATTTAGGACAATTAAGGGTATTGATTACTGGTCTCCTCCATTTAATTCTATGCTTCTTTTTTAAAGGGCTCCTTTTGTCCCAAAGAGAAAGTTCCCAGAACTGCCCTCCATTATCCTTGTTTCTCTCTCTGTATTTATACTTTTTTTTTTTTTTTTTTTTAAGCTTGAGAGAGATGCTTATGTGCAGGCCCTCGCTCGCTTCTCATTGTTAACTGCTAGCTCCAGTATCACAGAGATGAAGCAGAAGAACATTGACACCATCAAGACACTTATTACGGTGGCTCACACAGATGGCAACTATCTGGGGAATTCCTGGCACGAGGTACTTGTAGAACGGAGCTTTCTTAGCTACAGCCATGAACCCTGTCTGAATTCAGTGGGTGTTCACTACTACAAGTATTTTTTTTTTTACTGTAAGTATCCTTCCATAGAACTAGACCCTTTTTGCTTTCATCTCCTTGGGAACTGCATGGAGCCTTGTCCAAGTGTATACATAGACTTTGTAGGTGCTGAATGATATTGCCTGCTTTAATTTTTCAACCGTGGCATTTACAGGACCTACGGTATCTATACAGGGTGTGCTCGGACCGTTCCATTTAGCAACTGCTTTTATTTTGGTGTCAAAACATGTCAACATATGCATTTCATTCATTTAGATCTTGAAGTGTATCAGCCAGCTGGAGCTGGCACAACTAATAGGCACTGGTGTTAAAACCCGCTATTTATCTGGTCCTGGGCGTGAAAAAGAAGGAACCATTAAAAGCTATTCGTCTGGAGGAGAAGAATTCATGGGACTGGGCTTAGGTAAGGCTGTAAAATATTACTGATGTGACTACAGTTTAACAGCAAAAAAAAAAGTCTACATTAATTATTGGATGGCTTGAAACACTTTTACATGAGGAAGATGCCTGCTACCACCTTCTGTTCTCCACATTTATTAACAACAAATTCCTGTTGTGTATTGGGACCCATTGAATGGCAGCACAGTTTGCAGATTGGAAAGCTGTGGGGAATCACAGGGGCTGAGACCTGAATCTCCCAGGAGTTTCTGCTCTTTTGTCACCCGGTCTGCCAACTAGAGCGTGCCTCTTCAGTCCCCCAAGCACTAAGGGACTGTCGACCCAACCAGCCCCATCTCAAGAAGAAGCTCCATCACTCTGCTGCTGAAGAAGAGCTAGGAGCTGAGGCTGCAGAGAGAGATGGCCCTGGGCCGGCAATTGCCACAGGGTCCATAAAAAAGGTGCCAGGAGAGTGCATTAAATGCCAAATAGGGCTTTGGCAGAAACAAGTTTTGGAACCACTTTGCTAGAGGAATGCAGTCCCTCCTAGCAGTGTTCTAGTCCCAAGATGAGCCCTATCAAGGAGTTGCACGTTCTCGATGACTTGCTCGATACAAGCCGCATTGGATTAGAAAGCACTCAGGTGTGCATCATCGGGTGGGAAAAGCTCTAGGTAACAGAGAAAATAGCATTTCATTCATGTTATTTTGTCTGTCAAGATTGTACAGCGCTGTATTTTAATGCTGTCCAGCCTTGGAATTAATTGACACATTCCTTTTAAACAGTCTGGTGTCATCTTGATCTTTAAATAGCCATGTACTGTATATTCAAGCAGCAATGTAACTTCTGTTTCCTCAATCATTTTAAGTATTGTAGCACAAAGGCCAATAATTCCTTAAGCCGTGATACCACGTTTCGTGCACAGAGGACGTGACTGTACTGCCGCATATAAGAGACCGCACTGCCTAGAAAGAACGTTTTGAATAATCAGAGAGCAAATTCTCTCCTGGCAGAGCAGGCAGAAGATTTAAAGGGGTAGCTTAGGGTTGAACTAATGGGAGAAAACATCCCTTTTGAGGGTTAAAACCCCAAAAGGCTATTGAGGGCCTCATAAGTTGTTTTTTTTTGGGGGGGGGGGGGGGTTTAATTCTTCATTTCTTAGATAGGAAAAACAGTACAAGTATTTATTTTTAAATAAAGAAGAAAATGTTTTATATTGTTTCAGTGATGCCTTACTTTTTTTCCTCTTATCCTTTTGTTGATTTTCAGCTGTTAAATTTATTTTATTTTCAAATATTTGTATACCATCTCTCCATTTTTTATCAGTGCGGTTTACAATAATAAAACACATACAAAATAAAGTAAAAACATTACAACCATTCATAAAAACAATTACAGCAACTATTGCTCGTCTTGACTTCTATACCGTATGTGGTTTCATGTGCCATTCTGAAAAGCCATGTTTTTAATTCTTTTTTAAAGCCTTTAATTTCTGTCAGTGTACAGAGAGTTTCTGGCATTGGGTTCCATTATTTGGGGTCTTTTGTGGAGACAGTGCGATCTCTTACTTCACTCAGATGTGCACTTCTTAAAGAAGGAATATTTAGGAAGCCTTTATTGGCTAATCTTAAAGCTCTATGTGGAGTATGAAGATGAAGGGGCTGCTCCAAGCTGATCATAAATGAAGGGAATGTTACTGAATAAATAAAGGTCATGTGATAACTTGGTCTTATATTGGTACATCTGAATATTGGGATATTTTAGAAAATCTTCTAACCATGTTTTATAGACGTATCACTGGTCTTTCTAAACAGCATCATGGGGCCCATTCACTTTTACTTAATGACTCATACTTAGATTAAAATTCAATACAATTGGTTGAGTATTTCACCAAATTTATTATCTGCATTGAAATAGTTGGATGGGCTGTGGCTATAGAAGTAATCCTGAGGTATCTGTCTGTTTGCAGCTGTAACAATTTCATTTTTTCCTGAATATTTTATTCTAGGCACTTTGGTTGGAGGAGGTGTAGACAGAAAACAGATTGCCAGTATTCAGGAGTCTGTAGGAGAGACGAGCTCCCAGAGTGTGGTGGTTGCAGTAGATAGGTGAGTTTATTCTAATTCGTGAAAAGAATACAGTAAGTAATAGTTAATTTAATATAAAGTGACATTAATTCATCCTACAAAATTAGTTCCTCCTGCAAGTACATTATTAACTGGCACAATGAAAAGAGAGGTTATGAAGCTTACATAAAGCTTTGACCATTATATCAAGGAGATGAGGATCACAAGGTCTGATTTGTTCTAAACCTCCCAAATTGTATTTTTACATTTTCAGTAAATTAAATAGTATCATGTTGGGTTTTAATCCATTTGGAGAATTGTGGTCATCTTATTCTATCCTGTGACTTCCTAAAGCTAGCAAGTCGATCAGAATGTGGCATTTCACTCTGTAGCTTTAGAAAGTATAAAAATGTACGGCACAGATTGTGCTTGGTAGGCAGCTGGCTAAAGTCTTTTTGCTAGGGCTAGCCCGGTGGCTCACATGTGGAGGACCAGGATTTGATCTCTGGTTCACGTCTTCCATTCCCTTCTGAGCTGGGCAGGCCTGGGATGCTGAGAAAGCAGTCATAAGAGCCAGCTTTTCAAAATGATTGAGGGAGTGCTTAAGTCAACACAATTTACAGCGGCCCCCAGAAAAAAACGAAAAAAAAAAAACGGAATACAGTGTGTTGTGAATATGACTGACTAATCATCTATTGTGTGTGTTGCCTCAATGTCCAGAGAGAAGCAGGTAATGTGGACAGGGGGGAGGACTCATAGAAACATAGAAATGACGGCCGAAGAAGACCAAATGGCCCATCCAGTCTGCCCAGCAAACCTTCACACTTATTTTTCTCATACTTATCTGTTACTCTTGGCCCTTATTGGTAACTTTTTGGTTCTAATTTCCTTCCCCCCTGCCATTGATGCAGAGAGCAGTGCTGGAGCTGCATCAAAGTAAAGTATCAAGCTTAATTGATTAGGGGTAGTAACCACCGCAGTAAGCAAGCTACTCCCACTCTTATTTGTTTGCCCAACCTGTGCAATTCAGTCCTTGTTGGTTGTTGTCTGAATATAAATCCTCTTTTCTTCATCCCCCCTGCCATTGAAGCAGTAAGCTGTGCTGGATATATATTCGTGGCCAAAGCAAAAGCCAGGGTCGCACTCAGTACCACCTGTCATTCTTATCCCCTGCCCCAGCTCATTCCCACCAATCTGGAGCAGGGGGTTCCTTTTCAGTCTTCCCCTACCCTGATTGTGCTTACCATGGATACATCCACCCTGAGCTGGAGTGCGCATGTGGACGGCTTCCACAATCAAGATCTGTGATCTGCCGAAGAAGTGCAGTGCCAAATCAACTTCCTGGAGCTGCAGATGATCTGCTATGTTCTTTGGGCGTTCCAGGATCGCTTATCCAGCAAGGCAGTCCTGATTCAGACCGACAATCAGGTGGCCATGTGGTATATCAACAAGCAGGGAGGCACGGGGTCGTTCCTCCTGTGTCGGGAGGCTGTTCAAATTTGGTCATGGGCGCATTCCAAGGGCATTCTGCTCCGAGCCATGTACCTGGCTGGGTCAAAGAATGTGGTGGAGGACTGGCTGAGTCGAGCGTGCCGTCCCCACAAGTGGTCCCTGGACCCAGAAGTGGCGAATTGCATCTTCCATCTCTGGGGGATCCCAGACATGGACCTCTTCGCCTCCCCCTGCAATACCAAAGTGAGGCATTTCTGCTCCCTGTACAGGGTGGAGGGCAAACCAACCTTGGACGCCTTTACCCGCCATTGGGGTAAGGGCCTTCTGTATGCATATCCTCTGCTTCCCCTGGTGATGAAGACTCTCCTGAAGCTCCAGCATGACAGGGGGACCATGATTCTCATTGGCCGAGGCAAGTCTGGTTCCCACTTCTGCGAGATCACTGTCAGAGAGCTGATCAGTCTGGAGACCTCCGACGACCTGATCACGCAGGATCAGGGCAGGCTGCGCCATCCAAACCTCAGGGCGCTGTCACTAGCCTGGATGTTCAAAGGGCAGTTCTGCAGCCCCTTGACCTTTCTAACAATATGTCTTGTGACCTGGTAGCTTCCATGAAGTCTTCCACCGGGAAGTCTTACAGCCTGAAATGGAAGAGGTTTTCCATCTGGTGTGAGGGCCATGGCTTGAATCTGTTCTCCTGCTCCACTCCAAAGCTGCTTGACTACTTGCTGCACCTTTTGGAGACTGGTTTAAAGACCTGCTCAGTCAGAGTACATCTAAGTGCCATCGCTGCTAACCACGGGGTGTTGATGGTTCCGTATGTCTCTGTGCAGCCCATTGTGGGACGGTTTATGCGGGGTCTGCTTCAACTAAAACCTCCCCTGCAGCCTCCTGTTGTGTCCTGAGACCTCAACATGGTGTTGGCTCGGCTCATGCAAGATCCTTTCGAGCCACTGCGCTCCTGTGATCTGGAGTAAACAGGGCAAGCCAGCGTCGCTAGCTACGATAGCCTGCTGGATTAAGAAGGTAATCACGGTTGCCTATGTAGGTGCTGAGCGGCCATTTTCCTAGTCAGTTTAGTGCTCTTTCCATTAGGGCTCAGGCAGGCCTTAAAAGATGCGCATGATAGACTGATCAAGTCTATCCTTAAACAAGCCTTTGAGGCTGTAGCAGTGACCTTACAGATCATTTTTTGTTGCGCTCTGGTGGCTCATTTGGTCTGCTTCTCTCTCAGGAGATTGATGACTCGGGGGTGAATTCCAGAGAGGTTATGGAGCCTGCTGCCTCCTTTTTAGCAGATGCAGGCTCAGATTTAGTCCATACTTCAGCTAGAGGAGTGGCCTCAGTCGTGGCACTCAGGCGACAGATATGGCTGCGGAACTGGTCACAACCTCCAAAGCTAATCTTACAAAGATGCCCTTTAAAGGATCACTTCTATTCAGGAGCGAGTTGGAAAAACTGTCCAGTAAATGGGGTGAATCTCCAGTTCCCTGGTTACCGGAAGATAAGAGGGAAGCAACTACAGCACCTCTCGCCTATGCAAGGTCGTTCCAGGGGTTCCCAGCATTTTTGCCCCTACAGAAATTTGACATTTCAGAGGTCTAGACTCCTTGGGAGGTCCCAACCCTTTTGTACCCAGCAGCCCAGGAGAGGGGCAGGTTCCGATTCAGGCTTGTCCCGATCCCCCAATTAAATTTTACCAACCACCTTTGGGACGAGGAAATAGGGGTCTTCTGTCTCTTTTTTTATCAATGGTGGGTCGATTTTCCTTCGGACACATGGGTACTGAAGTCATATGAGAAGGATATGCACTGGAATTCCACAACACTCCTCAGGAAGTATTCATGATGTCTCCTTGCCACTCCCAGCACACAAAGCAGGCAGTGGAGATTACTCTTCTAAAATTTCTCAGGTTGAAGACTGTAATTCCAATACCTATACCCCAGGAAAATATGGGGCATTACTCCATCTATTTTGTCGTACGCAAGAAGGAAGGTTCCTTTCGCCCCATCCTGGACCTCAAGAGTGTCAACCGTCACTTGCAAGTGACTCATTGTCGCATGGAGACCTTGCAATCCGTGATAATGGTCATACAATTGGGAGAGTTCCTAACCTCCATGGACCTATCTGAGGCCTACCTACATATTCAAATCCTACAGGAACACCAACATTTCCTACCCTTTGCAGTGCTGGGTTGTCATTATCAGTTGGCCTTGCTCTTTGGCTTAGCCACTGCCCCCAGAACTTTTTCCAAGATTATGGTGGTCATGGCGGCAGCATTGAGAAAAGATGGGATCTTGGTGCACCCATACTTGGATGATTGGCTGATCTGGGCCAAATCCATGGAAGAGAGCCTCCTGGTGACCAACAGCGTGGTCTCCTTGTTACAGGAATTTGGTTGGGTAGTAAACCTTACCAAGAGCAGCCTCAAGCCTTCCCAGTCCTTGGAGTATCTGGGAGTCCAGTTCGACACCAGGCAGGGCAAGGTCTTTCTTCCAACGACACGAATACAGAAGTTGATATACCAGGTGCGTCAGTTGGTGAACACAGTATGCCTGATGGTGTGGAGATGTCTTCAAGTCCTCTGTTTGATGGCGGCAACCCTGAAAGTAGTGCCTTGGGCGAGGGTGTACATGCATCCACATCAACGCACTCGATCACATTAGAACCCACAGTCCCAAGACTATGCGGTTCATATCCACTTACCGATGGAAGTCTGTCCCTCCTCCAGTGGTGGCTGCAGGAAGTGCATCTGAGTAGGGGCGTGTCCCTGTCCTTCCTGAACTGGCTGGTTCTCATGACAGATACGAGTCTCCAGGGCTGGGGATCTCACTGTCAGGAGCTGATGGCCTTGGGACATTGGTTGGAAGAAGAGACCCTCTGGAACATCAATCTCCTGGAAGCCTGAGCAGTCAGATTGGTTTGTTTACAGTTCAGTCACAGACTTCCAGAGCCAAGGGGTCCGTGTGATGTGAGACATCACAACAACGGTAGCCTATATCAACCGCCAGGGAGGAACCAAGAGTCAGCTCAACATGTGGTCCAGGTAGGCGCCTGCCCGCACGCCCATCCGAGCGTCCACACTTAAGCACACACCCGGGCGCACAAGCACGAGCCAATGTCGGACAGTGATTCGCAGCAGACTTTTGCACAGAAAAGCGCATGAATGCCACTGCAGCCTACCACGCAGCATCTAAGCAAAGCCTGAAAGTGGGGCCTAGCCAAAAGGCTGCTCAACCCCGCCAAGCTATCACAACTCCCCAAGCTCCCTCGGAGGTGGGGATGGACGTCTGATCGGCATGCCGAAGCTCAGAGACCAGAAGGGAAATGGAAACCCTTGCTCTTTTCTCTTTTTTTTTTTTTTTTTTAAATTTTACTCCTTACCTATATAATATAATATAGAAAATGAAGGAGAAAAGAAGGAAACTAATTTGCCTCACTCTCTCCTGTGGTGATACCTTACGGTTCCTCCCTCAGTCGAGTTTCCTGAGGTGATATCTGCAGATCCCTCCCTCAGTAGAGTGCCTCTATCTGCTAGCTGGTTTTCCGGCATGGACTTAACTGTAGAGAGAGAGAAACAGCTGAGAGGCTAGTGGGTGCAGGATGTCGAGCTCGGAGGTGAAGGCCTTTGCCCTCTTCCCCCGATCCAGTGACCAACTGTATACTCGGCTGGGATGGGTTGAGTTCAGGTAAGGAGTAAAATTTAAAAAAAAAATAAAAAATTGTAATCCCCAGTAGGGGAGATGCATGTCCACCATCTGCTGGAGATGGAGAATACTAGCGGGCTGATGTCAGTGCAGGGGTATATATACTGTGCCATCAGTTTGCTCCATCTCCATCTACTGGTGGAGGTGCATAACCCACTGGTATGGATTAACCTTTCTGAATGCTAAGAAAACCTAGTTACCCTGGTGACTGCAGGGATGGAAGAAAAGGGTAGGTACCACCTGTCCCCCACCCTTGACCCTGCCCAGCTGGCACAGAAATCGTCACCAAACTTCAAATAAACAATTTTCCTACCTTTGTTTCTGTAGTTTGAATCTGTCCTCTGGCTCTTGGCTTTGTCCTGGTTTCCTCTCTTGCTCCTTATTCCTGTTTCTTTGAAGGCTTATTTCTGGTCTTCCTTTAATTTCGTAATCATTTATTTTCCTCCATGTATGTATATCTCTATCAGCTCTCTCTCCACAGTTCATTATCTTCTGTCACCTCCAAGTCTCACCCTTTCCTGCCACTTCCATTTTTCTCCTCACCTCTTCTTGCCTTTTCCCTCCACCATAATCCCGTTTCTTGGTTTACTTCACCTATCAGCCCCCTCTCCTTTCTATCCAAACTTCTTCTTTCCAAGTCCTCTTCACTTCTGTCTTCCTCTTAAGTTCCCTTCACCTAACCACTCACCCCTGCTCCTTTTTTTATCACAGCCCATGTCTTCTCTCTTAGCTTGTATCCTCTTTTCCTTTCCCTCAGCTGTTTTTCCCCTTCTCACAGTCCATATCCCTTCTCTGGCCTCACAGCCTCTCTCTACTCCTCTCCCAGTCCCTCTTCCCCCTCCCTGTTCCTCAGCTCTTCTCCCAGTCAGCTTCCCTTTTCAGTTCCTCACAGCAGTATTCTTTCTCTCAGCCAGTAGCCCCTTTTAAACCAGCTCCCAGCAGTTCTCTCAAGCTCCCTCTCATCCTCATAGCTCTTTGGTCCCTCAGTCAGTAGCTCTCCCCATCCCTACTGCACCTCAGAAAGCCTGACCTTCCTACACTGCTGCTGCACTCTGGCCCCTCTGTAGCCAATGAGTCAGAGACAGAAGTGTCCTGCCTGGCCTGGCCTGGCCTCCCTGCAGTCCTTTGGTCAGACATTCTACAGACAGCCAATATGTTTCATGGGGAGGTGGGAGCAGTATTGGAGGAAACCCGGGTGTTTCTTACCTGGCCTCTCCTGAAACCTGTTGGTCAAATATTCAACAACCAGTCAGGGGGGGGGTGGGAGCAGCAGAAAGGAGGCAGAAGCACTTTCTTACTGCCTTCCCCCCATAACTGTGCAGCACGCCCCTGTCGTCACCCAGTGGCTGGAATTAGGATCCCTGATTGCAGGGTTCCGGAAGGAGCTGGGGAGCATGGGACCCGGCTGAGGAGTTGCTGCAATGAGCTGGGAGAGGGATATAAAACAGGGGTAAAAACGTGCGGAACTGCAAACTGAGGCTCATGGTCTGTTCCCATCTGAGTTGGAAGCCCAAAGGAGAAGTGTTTAAAAAAAAAAAAAAAAAAGTACAGGGTTGATGTAAAAAATAAAAAAAAAAGTTTTTTTGCTCCAGGTGTGTACCATTGGCAGGTAGCCTAGCAAACCTTTGTAATCATCATCCTGTTTCTTTCCAGCTCTTATTGACTTTAACCAGCTGATACATTTTTAACTATGCTTGTGATATGTTTCACAGAATATTTACGGGATCCACCAGGCTGGATGGTAACGCGATAGGTAAGAATTTGGAGGGGTTTTTTTGGTTTTTTTTTCACCGTGCCAGCAGAGTTGTAGATGTTACTTTTTTTGAGCAGGACTTGCGATGCCAGCGATCATGTTGTCTCCATTCCTCCCTCAGTTGATTTTGTCCGGTGGCTGTGTGCCGTCTCCATGGACGAGCTGGCGTCGCCGCACCATCCTCGCATGTTCAGCTTGCAGAAGATTGTCGAGATCTCCTACTACAACATGAACCGCATCAGGCTGCAGTGGTCACGCATATGGCAAGTGATTGGAGATCATTTCAATAAGGTGATTGGGCCCTCTTCTGGCGTTAGCAGCTTTCCTGTTACTTTGCAGCAGGGGGATAAGGGGTTTCACAAGATTTGGTCTTGGGAACCTTTGGCATGCCTCACTTTAAACAGAAACGTGAAATGAAAGCAGTCAAATATCAAATAGCAAGCGAGCCAAAGCAAGTAGACTGGAGAGTTAAGCATCCAAGTCAGTGACCTGGAAGAGATGAGTTTTCACTTTACACCTAAGATCATTGCAAGAAGTTATTTTATGAGGTGTAGCGACTTAGACTTATTCTGCAAGGTCCAGTACCAGAAAGACTGCTAGGGCCTGTACTTGTTACTATTCTAATTTTATGAATAAAAAAAAAAAAGGTGAGCTGCTAGTTCCATTTGATAGCAATCTATTAATGATTTGTGTGTACCGGACCAGAGAGTAGAAAAAAGGTGTGAACACACTAGCCAGGCCCACTGCAGTTGTACTAAGCGGGTTACAGTACACAAATCATTGCAACGTCAACACGTTAAAACGTCCTTGCTGCTGCTTTTTGTGCTTCTGGCAGGTGGGATGTAACCCCAATGAAGACGTGGCCATTTTTGCGGTGGACTCGCTGAGGCAGCTCTCGATGAAGTTCCTTGAGAAGGGGGAGCTGGCTAACTTCCGCTTCCAAAAGGACTTTTTGAGGCCTTTCGAGCACATTATGAAGAAAAACAGGTGTGTGTGTGTGTGTGATTAGTTTTTGTAGACACAATGTCTGGGTTAAAAGTGTGCACTGAAACTCAACGCACAATTTCTTAACACACAGGTTAAAAAGATTATCATCAGGCGATTAACATTTTAAATAAATAATTAAATCTTAAACTATTGTCTTCTGGGTAATATTCCTAAAGAAGTATTTGGGTTTTTTGTGTTGGGAGAATAGTTAATGTAATTAAGTAAGATTTGTGCTGATCTTGTATAGTTACATGTTCATCACTTAAATTTTTATCAGCTAGGCAATTAACAAATGCTTTTTAAATAAACATTTTACTCCTGTTGCTGCAAGCTAATGCTATGCTAATGCATCGGGAGTAAAAAAAAAAAAAATAAAAATAAAAAGTTCATACAAACGGGCTAAAAAATGCATTCAGCCTGTGCTGGGAGCACATTTTAACTTAGGGGAGTCTCTCTCAACCATGATTTATGCACATAAAACTCTATGTTTATGCAGAAGACTTTTTTATGCACAAAATGTGATTTATGCACACAAAATATGATTTATGCACACACAAAAGCTTTCAGCGCAGAAGGCATTAAGGTGAACTTTAAAAGCCTGCTGCATGCCAAAATCGGGAGATACGCATACAAGTCAGGCTTGTGTGCGCCAAGATTTTAAAAGCCGCCTGGATACACGCGTACTTCCCGCTGTGCGCATAAATGAAAAGTTCAATAAAGGGGCGGGATGTGGGTGAGGCATGGGTATTCCTGGATTCAAATTTTGAAATTTGCGCATAAATTACTAAAGCACGCTGGGGTCCCCTGCCGCATAACCTTTTCTGCTATGGATGATGTGTAAGTTGTAAAACAAAAACATTCTAGGCAGATCAGCCAGGTTTTAAAGGGTGGAGCTATCAGGGGAGAAGGGAGGCTATTAAGCTACGAGCTTTAAAAGTCCTATCACTTAACTGGGTGAATTGGGAACAAATTTGGAAAACTGGTAATGGCGTGCGTATCTTTTAAAATCCCCACGCTTATGCGGTAGAAGCAGCATTTGTGCACATAGGGGCGCGTCCACTTAAAATTGCGCTCACGTGTGCGTGGTCAGGCTATTTCTTAATATGCTCGCATATTATAAAATGACTGCATCTCTGGGCACGGGCTGATGAACGCGCGGGCTTGTGTGCCCGCGTGCTGGTTTAAAGGTTACAGTCATTGTACACATGGCATGTTTTCTGCACATAAATCCTGATTACAGGTCCTGAGGTCGGAATTTCATCTTCTGCCCATGGACTGATGCATGTACTGTAAACTTTACTCCATCTCTGACAAGGAGGAAAATTTCTAGTGCTAAGAAAACCTAGATTAAGCCAGGGCACCTCTCTACATTGCGGGATAGTAAATGCCTTCATTTGCTTGGAATTTCCATGCATGACGTAGTGTTTTACAGGCATATTTGTTTGTGCACAAAACTTTACTGCATCGGGTGCCCAAAAATGTGCGTACAACTGCGGGTTAAACTGTGAGCGCTGCTGCATGCACCTTATTGCATCAGCCCCTTAGAAAGCGGTCCATGATTCAGAATAACATTTTTGTATTTTATTTTTATGTGCAGACAGTCTAACTAGTGCAGTGGCAAGTCCCTTCCACAAAGAGCTTTATGGTCTAAATTTGGGCAAATGACTTGCTCAGGATTGCACAATGAGTGGTAAGAAATTAGGTGGAACTGGTGCATTCCGTGTTCACAGCAAGTAAGGAGATAACGAACCATTCTATGGGTTTGTTCTTCTTGAGCCCAATTTTCAATAGACTGCATAATTACCAAATACACATATGAGATTTATGCTAGCGTTTTATAAACTGTATGTTGAAAGCGGCACAGTTTATAAACATTATTTCCCTGTAAGTTCCCTGATCAGTCCAGTCCGCTGGGTTATGCCTCCCAGCAGATGGAGACAGAGAAAAACTCTTAGACTGGTGCTTCCACCTGTGATCCTTCAGTATTTCTCTGTCTGTAGCAGATGAAGTTGGCAGAACCTGCGGTCTTGATCCTTGGGGGAAAATAAAACAAAACAAACACAGTTTGCCTTCGGTTGAGAAGGTTATTGTGCCTTTAATTTTTTCCTCTGGCTAGATCAATCTGTTAAAAAAAAAAGGTCACAATGAGGAAAGGAGTGAAAGTCCTCCCGAGGAATTGTAGCCTACCCCCCTTGGTAGTAGGCACGGCTGGGGATACGGACCCTGAGAGCCTGCTTGCCCGGAGTTTGTCCTTCACACTGGTGAGTAGGGGGATTTACCAGTGGGGCTGTTCCCTCCCCCTAACAGCCCAGAGACGTTTCAATTCCTCTGGTGAGGCCTGCGCTTGTTAAAATTAGTCACAGGGATGTTTCATTCCCCTGGTTGATTGCATAAGCGCTTAGCGGTCAGGTCTCCCGGGCCTCTGGAGGTACTATTTTTTTACAGTTTTTTTGCTTACCTTGTCGCAGCTCCGTGTCAGAAAGCCGTGTGGATCGCTGTGTTCTGCCTGCGGGGAGCCGGCTGTTCGGCTCTCCCGAAATGTCCTCTGCTCCCTATGCCTTCCTAGGGGAGAGGGCCCGTCCGGGGTGACTGGGAGCGACAGCAGGGTGTCTCTAGCGTGGTCCCAAGGTGCAGGGAAGAAAATGCATGCTCGGAGGCCTCAGCCTGCCCCATTCCCGATCAGCACAGAAATTGCGGCCAATTTGGATCCTCCTCGCTCCAATTCAGTGTTGTGCTTGGGGGGTAGGGGATTTCCCACCGCAGCTTTCCCCACCGAATCTGAGCTCTGAGAGGCCTCAGGGCTCAGTACCTGCTTCTCCCCCTGGTTCAGGGTTGCCCCCGGGGGGGGGGCCTTAAAGAGACAGCACCCTTTTTCTTCACAGTTTGTGCTTTTACTGCACAAAGTATATTTGGAGACAGAGGCTGATTTTCTGTCACAGGAGACTCCACCAGCGAAGGTCTCCAGATCCACGGAAGGCCAGGACACCACCAGACTTCGGACGAAGTGGGGAACCCTGCTAGCCGAACAGCCAGATCTCTCAGTGCAGGAGCTTCCCAGTGTGGACATGGACAAGGAAACTGAAAAGTCCATCCCATTGGAGGGAGATGATCTGCAGGTGCTCCCTCATGTTCTTGCGGAGCTGGAGATTCGGGCTCCGCAGCAGGTTTCGGAGCCTTCCACGGTAGATCCCGTCCTGTCAGGCCTTCAGGCTCCTCCTAAGACTTTTCCTTTCCACCCAATGCTACTGTAGCTCATGACCCAGGAGTGGGATAATCTGGAGGCCAGTCTGCGAGTAGGACAAGCTATGGAGAAGCTCTATCTGCTACTGGAGGAGTCGGATCTTCTCAAATTTCCTAAGGTGGACGTGGCCGTTTCGGCCATCACCAAGCAGACAACGATTCCAGTGGCAGGAGCGGCTGCACTGAAGGATCTCCAGGATAGGAAACTTGAGATCCTTCTAAAGTGGATTTTTGAGGTATTGGTGCTTGGCGTCCGAGCGGCAGTCTGCAGTAGTCTCATGCAGCGGGCAACCCTGAGATGGGTGCAACAGTTGCTCACTGCGCAGGAGCTCCCCCCGGCGGAGGCGGAACAGGCATAGCGTGTGGAGGCGGCAGTAGCATATACCGCAGATGCTTTGTATGATCTCCTTCGTACTTCCTTGCACACGATGGTCTCAGCGGTTTCAGCCAGGAGGCTTCAATGGCTCCGCAATTGGTCCGCTGACATCTCTTCTAAGTCTCAGTTGGGAGCTCTTCCATTTAAAGGAAAATTCTTATTTGGTGACGATCTGGAGCATCTCAACAAGTCCCTAGGGAACAATAAAGTGTACAAGCTTCCGGAGGACAAGCCTAGGCCTTCTAGGCCCTTCGGTTCATTTCGTCCCTGTTTTTGGGGGCAGCACCATTTTCGTCAGAGCAGAACTCCTTCCTTCACTCCGCGGTAGCCATCTGTGAGGTCTCAGTCTTGGGCTCAGTCCTTTTGCGACTGAAGACCTTCCCGTGACGGGGTCTCTCAGGGGTCTTCTGGCAACAAGCCTTCCCAATGAAGGTGTGCCGACCCACTCCTCCGTTCCGGTGATAGGAGGTCGTCTTTGTTTTTCGAGGAATGGGTCAAGATTACTTCGGACCAGATGCTTAGAACCAGTGGGTTCTAAGCATCATCAAACATGGCTATGCTTTAGATTTTGCTCGCCCGCTGCGAGACCTGATTTTGGTGTCTCCCTGCGGGTCTCTGGCAAAACAAAAAGTGGTGTATCAAACCCTTTGTCGGTTGAAAGCCCTGGGAGCCATTGTTCCAGTTCCTCTGGCCAAATAAAGGACTGGCAGGTACGCCATATATTTCGTGGTTTCCAAGAAGGAAGGCTCCTTCCGCCCGATATTGGACTTGAAGAAAGTGAAGAGAGCGCTTCAGGTGCCTCGCTTTCGCATGGAAACTCTGCAGTCAATCATTGCGGCCATCCACTCAGGTGAATTTTTGGCCTCGGATCTGACGGAGGCTTATCTTCACATAGGGATCCGCGAGCATCATCAGCGTTTTCTAAGGTTTATGGTCCTAAGCAAGCATTATCAATTCTAAGCGCTTCCATTCGGATTGGCGACGGCTCCCCGTGTCTTCACAAAGGTGATGGTGGTGGTGGTAGTGGTAGCAGTAGCAGCAGCAGTGGCTCTCAGGTGGGAAGGGATCTTAGTTCATCCCTGCTTGGACGATTGGCTCATTCGGGCAAAGTTGGAGGAACTTTGCAAGATAGCGGTTCACTCTGTTTTGCAGCGTCTTCACTCTCTCGGATGGGTCGTCAATTTTTCCAAAAGCCATTTAGTCCTGTCCCAGGTGCTGGACTTCTTGGGAGCCCGGTTAGAAATGTCTGTCTGTAAAGTTTTTCTTATGCAGGAGCGCATCGACAAGCTGATGTCTCAGATTCAGCATCTATTGGCCCTGCCGATGCCCAAGGTATGGGATTACTTGCAGGTTCTTGGTTCTATGGGATCTTCTCTGGAGTTAGTCCCCTGGGCCTTTGCTTATATGAGAACTTTGCAGAGGGCGTTGCTTTCCCAATGGGATCCCTAGTCAGAAGACTTCCAGTTACCCTTACCGCTCATGGAACCCGCCAGAGCCAGTCTCAGCTGATGGTTGGTCCCCGACCACTTATGACGCGGGGTGGACCTGGAGAAAGCCCCAGTGGGTAATTGTAACAGATGCCAGCCTTTCCGGTTGGGGGGCGGTTTGCCAATCACGGTCGGCGCAAGGTCAATGGACACGTCAGGAGGCAAAGTGGTCCATAATTCGCTTGGAAACAGCAGTTTGCCTGGCACTATGCAGCTTTCTCCCTCTCGTGCAGCATCACTCGATGTGGATCTTGTCCAACAATGCGACGACGGTAGCATACATCAATTGTCAAGGGGGAACAGGAAGTCGTCCGGTGACCAGGGAGGTGGACAAGCTGATGGTCTGGGCGGAACGCAGTCTTGCCCGATTGGCAGCCACACACACAGCCAGGGTAGACAACATTCAGGCGGATTTTCTCAGTCTACAGCGGTTTTGACCCCGGAGAGTGGGAGCTATCCAAGGAAGCGATGCAGCTCTTATAACTCGTCGGTGGGGTGTGCCTCATCTGGACTTGATGGCGAATCGGCGGAACACAACGGCAACTCATTTCTTCAGTCACAGACGGGAGCACGGGTCAGAAGGAATGGATGCTCTGGTTCTTCCATGGCCCCGCAACATTCTGCTTTACGTTTTTCCTCCCTGGCCGTTGGTCGGCAAGGTCTTAAGAAGAATAGAGACCCACCCAGGGTCTGTCATCCTCGTAGCCCCGATTGGCCACGGAGGCCATGGTTCTCGGATCTGGTCAACTTGGCGGTGGACGGCCCTTTTGTCTCAGTCATCTTCCGAATCTTCTTCGGCAAGGACCAGTATTTTTCGATCAGGTGGCTCGCTTTTGTCTAGTGGCCTGGCTTATGAAAGGAGGCAGTTGAGGAAGAAGAGTTATCCTGATTCAGTCATTTCCATCCTCCTACAGGCACGAAAGACATCTACTTCGCTCACATATGTTCGATTCCTGGTTTTGCGGGTTGGACGTGTCCCTGCGGCGAGCCTCCATTGTTCATATCCTTGCTTTCTTGCAGGAAGGCTTGAAAAAAGGCTTATCATACAGTTCTCGCAGAGTTCAGTTAGCGGCTCTGGGCTGTTTGCGGGGAAAAATTGATGGGGCGTCCCTTGCAGCCCATCCTGATGTAGCGCGCTATCTGAGGGGTGCTAAGTATTTGAACCCCCCTGTTCGACCCGTGTGTCCTTATTGGAGTCTGAATCTGGTTCTCCGGGGTTGTGTGGACTTCCTTTTGAGCCTCTCAAATGGGCAA
The DNA here is from genome assembly GCF_901001135.1 of Rhinatrema bivittatum. Lineage (NCBI taxonomy): Eukaryota > Metazoa > Chordata > Amphibia > Gymnophiona > Rhinatrematidae > Rhinatrema > Rhinatrema bivittatum. The sequence continues at coordinate 31,780,978 of NC_042622.1, read as the reverse complement.
CTTTAAAAGACCTAACGCTCTAGATGGTCTTCCTAGTGGCTATTTACTCGGCAAGGTGATTCAAGCATTGTCCTGTAGGGAGCCTTTTCTGCGGATTTCCAATTCGAGGGTGTCTCTTCGAATGGTACCTTCTTTTCTACCAAAGGTTGTGTCAGGTTTTCACTTGAATCCATCAGTGGAGTTGCCGGCTTTTCCAGATTTGGATTCTAATTCCCCCGCCCCCCCCCCCCCGACTCGCGACTTGCAGAAATTGGATGTCCGATGGATTCTACTTCGTTATTTGGAGGTGACTAATGCTTTTCGGTTGTCTGACCATCTCTTTGTCTTATGGAGCAGTCCTAAGAAAAGACATAAGGCATCTAAAACTACCATTGCCCGATGGTTGAAGGAAGCTATAGCTTCGGCATATTTATGTCACGGATGGACAGTGCCGGAGGGTCTAAAAGCTCATTCGCTCAGAGCTCAGGCGGCATCTTGGGCAGAGAAGATAGTTGATCTCGCCACAAGAAATGTGCAAAGTTGCTACTTGGACGTCTCTGCACACTTTTGCTAAGCATTACCATTTGGAAGTCCGGGCTCCGGAAGTCGACTGTTTTGGCAGCAGTGTTCTTCGAGCAGGATTCTCCAGATCCCACCCCATGTAGGGCAGTTTGGGTACATCCCAGCGGTCTGGACTGATCCGGGTACGTACAGGGAAAGAAAAATTGGTTCTTACCTGCTAATTTTCGTTTCTGTAGTACCACGAATGAGTCTAGACGCCCGCCCAGGGTATTTTGGTCTGGAGAGTCCGTTCGGTATATGTGTTTGTCCTTTTTAATCTGCAGAGTATCTTGAAGAGAGAGACAATATTGAAGATATCCATAACAGTACTCCTTCCATGTACATAGTTTCAAAGATTACTGTTGGGCTGTTTTTTTATCTAGCCATTGGTTCTTAAATTTGATTCATTCTGCTATGGTATTGATTATATTGAAGGATCGCAGGTGGCACACCAGTCTAAGAGGTGGTGCCTCACAAGTTTTTCTCTGTCTCCATCTGCTAGAAGGGAGGCATAACCCAGCGGTCTGGACTGATCCGTGGTACTACAGGAACGAAAATTAGCAGGTAAGAACCAATTTTCCTATTTGCCATACTAGTTCAGACCAAAGGTCCGTCAAGCCCATTATCCTGTTTTCCAACAGTGGCCAATCGCATGTAAGTATGCTACTAATTTTAAGAGGTTACTCAAGCAAACCTATTTCACGTATTTCCATGGGACTTTGCCAGCTTTAACGCATGTAGGTAAGCGGATTTTAAAACATGCTCGCGTGAGGGACATTCCCAGTTTTTTCAATTGGTGCACCAGTTTGCCCGGTCAATCTCGAGGTCATCCAGACTCCTCTGGTTCTTCATTCTGCACGCCCCCTCACCCTGTCGTATAAGCCCTAAAACACAAGATCTGCAGAGCAGTAAGGTTATGCAGCTAACAAGCTGCCGCACGCTGCGGTGACCAGTTTTAAAATAAGGGCTTACGTGCATAACTGTTGGCTCCACCCCTTATTTTTTGTTCACATGTGTATATACGCATGTAAATCGCTGCTTTTAAAATCCATGTTGCTCATGCGCAGCCCACATGCACATATGTGTGGGCATTTTAGTTCGAGCAATACTTTTATTATTTTATTATTCCCATTTTTGACACTTCAGAGTGGATTACATTCAAGGCATTTTTCCATAGACTCCTTTCTGAGGCAACGGAGGGTAGAATGACTTACTCAAAGTCACAAGGAGCGGCAGTAGGGTTTGAACCTTGGTTTCCCTGGTTCATTGCCCACTTCGCTAACCACTAGGCTGCTCCTCCACTCCTCTAAGGATACTTTGTAATTAACAGTTTAAGGACTTTTCCTCCAGGAACTTATCCAGACTTATTTTAAACCCCACTATGCTAACTGCCGTAACCACATCCTCTGGCAATGAATTTCAGAGCTTAAATTGTGCTTTGAGTGAAAGAAGTTTTCTCCGATTTGTTTTGAATGTGCTACTTGGAAGTACATTACTTGGAAGTGTGTTATTTGGAAGAGTAAATAACTGATTTTTCTCTAACCATTATGTAAAATAAGGTGCATAATAATTATAACCTGTGCACACAATAACAGTTATATACAAAAGATATTTTTTTTATAAAGAATGCACATACTCTGCTTTTTCAAAATTACCCACTTTTATGTTCAGGAGGAAGTAAATCTACTTAGTAACTTGGATTTCATTTTATTTTAAGGTCACCCACTATTCGGGACATGGTGATACGTTGTATTGCTCAGATGGTGAACTCTCAGGCAGCGAATATCCGCTCTGGTTGGAAGAATATCTTTGCAGTGTTTCACCAGGCCGCCTCAGACCATGATGGCAATATTGTAGAGCTAACTTTCCAGAGTGCGGCACACATAGTTAGTAAGTATTGATTTTGCTATGAGCCCATTTTGTATATTAAGTGGACTTCCTTACAGGTGACAGAAACGAGACACAAAATATTATTTCATATTTTAGCTCCCAGTGCAGGGATCTCCGACTCCAGTCCCTTAGGACCATAGTGAATCTTCATGAGAAGCCTGTCATGGAGTGGCTATGATTTACATAAGTCTAGAAATAGTGAGCAACTGGTGCATCAGTGAATAGCCAGGTACAGCAGGAAGTAAAGGACAGTAAAAGCCTGCTGAACCTCGCTGTCCATGCAGGTCTTAAAGCGAATAACATTCAAATCATTCATTTTTGAACAGCCCATTCGCACAGGGCTATTTTACATGCGTAAAATGGGCTTTTGAAAACTTACTTTTTTGCTTATGTACCTCCTTTGATAATTCACTTCATAGGGCTACATTTTTAAAATGTTTTGTGTGTGTAAATGGGCTTTTGAAAATTGCTACTTGCAAAAGAGCTGTATGTGATAGGTGGTGAAAGACTAATGTGCACGGACTGGGAGAGGGACCTTGGGGTGATAGTGCCTGGAGATCTGAAGACGGTGAAGCAATGTGACAAGATGATAGCGAAAGCCAGAAGAGTGCCGGGCTGCATAGAGGAATAACCAGCAAGAAAAAAGACAGTAATGATACCCTTATATAGGTCCTTGGTGAGGACTCACCTAGAGTACTGTGTTCAGTTCTATGGCTGTATCTCAAAATGGACAGAGACAGGACAGAGGCGGCCCAGAGAAGAGCAACCAAAATGGTGTGCGGTCTCTTATGAGGAGAGGCTGAAGGATCTGAATATGTATATCCTGGAAGAGAGAAGGTGCAGGGGGAGATATGATGCAGACCTTCAGTTACCTGAAAGGTTTTAATGATGTACAAATTTCAAACCTTTTCCATTGGAAAGGAAACTGTAGAACTGAGAGTCACGGAATGAAACTCCAGGGTGGACAACTCAGAACCAACATCAGGAAATTTTTCTTCAGAGAAGAGTGGTGAATGCCTGGAAAGCCCTTCCGGAGGAGGTGGTGAGGACGAAAACAGTCAGCGAATTCAGAAGGACATGGGATAAACACCGTGGATCACTAAAGGCTTGGAGATAATGAAGAAAAGGGGGTGACCTGCAGAGAGAGGCAGATACTACCCTTAACAGAAGGCATAGGCTTAGTGCCCTTAACTAATTAGCCTGGATACTTTTGTTGCAACTGAAACATTGTTCTCCGCTTCGATGGCGGGGACAAAAGGCAAAAAGGGGAATTGGATTCGGACGACACCCAACACTGGACCCCGACTTTTAAGGTCCAGGGTACCGATATGCAGTCATTAGGGAAAAAGTGCAGGACTGCTTCTACTGCCAAGTCCAAAGCAAAGCACATTCAAGCAGCTTTGTCTGAATTATCAAGAAGGCGGCTCAGCCCACAGAAGTAATGCTAGCAGTAATTTTGGTATGGGTTTGACAGTTTGGTTTGGATTGTAAATATTACTACCCTTATCATAAAGTTTGGGGTTGCCTGCAGTGAGTGGCAGTTACTGCCCTTAACAGTTACACGGGGGTAATCTGCAGGGAGTGGCAGTTACCACCATAAGAAACTTGCTGGGTAGGCTGGATGGAACATTTGGTCTTTTTCTGCCATCATTACTATGTTACTATGTAAATTTGGATCAGGTTAAAGCAGCAGTACCACCCACTCACTGCACAGCTGAAATCTATGTAAGCTGACCATGCCACAAGTGGCTGAGCCAATCCTGCTTTTACCTCATTGCATCTATGATCAACATGTCTTACTTTCCGTAGAGAAATTGAAATTAGAAACCCGCAGCTGCAACAGAATAAAACCAGGACTGGTGCAGCTTGCCCTTTATGATGTGGGAGCCACCATCTGGTCATCTTAAATCTGGAGCAAAAAGGTTTAGTTAAGTAAAGAAAAAAAAGATGATTTTGCAGGGTCTAGATTAAAAAAAATAAAACAAAAAAAACTTTTGAAAAAAATCAGTATAGTTAAGATTAGAGAACGTGCCAATCCATTGTACTCTGAATCACTAGAAGTCATGCCACCAAGCAGAGGTGCTTTGAAAGCCAAAAAAAATAATGCTTCCCATAGATATCATTTCTCAGGCAAAATTAGTTTGGAAAGCCAGAGTTGGTGGTATAACAGATCTTCTGTTGTCTTCTCCTCAGCCAATATTTTCCAGCAACATTTCCCAGCAGCGATAGATTCTTTTCAAGATGCCATAAAATGCTTATCTGAATTTGCCTGCAATGCAGCGTTTCCCGACACCAGTATGGAAGCCATTAGACTCATCCGTTACTGTGCTAAATATGTCTCGGAAAGACCAGAGGTAAATGTTTCCCCTCTGTTTCCTCCTTTCTCTGTTATCACGCTAACGAACTCTCCTTTTTCAGAAAAAGGTGGGCCTCGTTTTAAGCCAGGAAATTGGATCTTACATGATGTGGTATTCTGGTAAACAGTGGATCAAGAATGCTCTGTTAACCTGCCACCAATAAAATTTTGAACAAGAAAATACCAACTAGTGGGGTAGAGATGATACTGGTATAAGGTTACCAAAAGTTTAAAGGTGCAGGTTTTCAGAACTACCAAGCTTCTCCTTGTTGCCTAATTAAGGGACCTCCGTGGCGAGCATTTCATTAGAACTTTGTAAAAATTGGGTTACCCCTCGGTGAAAGGGGACTGCTCAGCTCTCAGTTCTTGACATCATCAGTCTGTAGGTCATTACTGGATGATGCCATGAGGCACGAGATTGAAGCATGCTCTTAATGGGCCGTCTTCACTGAGGAGAAATTGAGAAGCAGCAAGCGATGCTGATATTTAAGACTAAAGCATTTATTAAATGAATTATTTTTGCTGATGCTACCTATGTAATTATCTATCTGATTTTTATATTCTGCCTTTTGGCACTTCAAAGCAGATTACATTCAGGTAATGTGGGTATTTCCATATCTGCAAAACAATCTAAGAGGTCTATTTTAAAATGAGTGTGCGTGCCCATACTTGTGTGTATCGGCACGCGAATGAGGATTCACTGGAATTTTTGATTATGCACGCACTTGCACGCGTTAGTTTTAAAATGCACCAACCGTGTTAAGTGTGCTCCTAATTTTAGAGGTTACTCGAGCACAGCTAGTGCACATGTCTTCTAGAGGACCTTGTCTACTTCTACTCATATACATCGGCGAATTTTGAAACATGCTCACACAAGGCACATTCCCAGTTAGTCCACCATTTTAGTCCAGTTAATAGCAAGGTCTTTCAGATCTCTCGTGTTCTTCATCCTACATGTCCCCCAGTTGAGCTGGACTCCTGTCCCTGTAAAACTCGAGATCTATAGGCTTGCTTTTCATCAGGAACAGCAATAAAGTTTTATGTGGATATCTAGCATATGCACTCTGCAGTTTTCAGTTTTAAAATTTGTGTGCATGTCTTGGCCCCGCCCCAGAATGCCATGCCACGCCCCTTTTCCTCTCCCTTATTCTTTGCACGCACGGGTACAGATGCACATATTTTGCGGCTTTTTAAAATCTGCATAGCTCGTGCGCAGCCCATACATGCACATATTTGTGAGGTTTTGCGCAAGCAATGCTTCTAAAATTGACCTGTAAGTTTTGTACCTGAGGCAATGGAGGGTAAAGTGACTTGCCCAAGGTCACAAGGAGAGCGGCAGAGGGATTTGAGCCCTGGTCTCCCTGGTTTGTAGCCCGCTGCTCTAACCACTAGGTGACTCCACCTAGTGATGCTCAACTGCTGTGTAAACTTGTTCTCAAATAGAGCGCTTTGGAAACTTGGCTGATCAGAGCTGAGTTCTTCATTGATACGTTTTTGGTGCTCTATCGTGGACTGACTTTTGTGTTCTTTCCCCTTCTGAATGATCCCATAGGCACTGCGTGAATATACGAGTGATGATATGAACGTGGCTCCTGGAGACAGGGTCTGGGTACGAGGATGGTTCCCGATTCTCTTTGAACTTTCTTGTATCATTAACCGATGCAAGCTAGATGTGCGCACAAGGTAACAGGCATGCATTTGTTTGTTTGCTGGCATGGAGTTAGTGAAATAAGCTACCCAAGCCGGATCACTTCCTCCTTTTCCCATTGACTCTTTCAGAGGGCTGACAGTGATGTTTGAAATCATGAAGAGCTATGGTCATACCTTTGAAAAGCATTGGTGGCAAGACCTGTTCAGAATTGTTTTTAGGATTTTTGACAATATGAAACTTCCTGAGCAGCAAACTGAGGTAAGTGCAAATTGTGGGTTCAGAATATTAAACTCTGGAATGGTGTTCATCTCAGCTGATTGATCTTGCCTACACATTATTGCAACTTGCACAGATCTGCATTGAGGTCAATTTTAATACTGTTGATAGGACCTGCAGTCCTGCGAATATAGTGTGAGCAGTGCCCACAACATGGATGCAAAATAAACACCAGAAAATATGCACAGAGATTTCAAAATGCAATCTCTGCATGTATTTTGCCCGTCTTGACCTGATTCCACACACTTTTACATGCAGAAAAGGGAGGGGGTTAATAATCAAACCACTTTTTTACAGGCTTTCCTGTGTAATAATGTCTGATTATAGCATGAGCACATATTTTAAACATAAATATTTTTGTTTAATAAGTTTAAGTGCAAACTTTTGTTTTCCCTACAGAAGTCAGAATGGATGACCACCACATGTAATCATGCACTTTATGCCATCTGTGATGTATTTACACATTTCTACGAAGCTTTAAATGATATCCTCCTTTCTGACATATTTGCACAGTTACAGTGGTGTGCTAAACAAGGTAGGGTCTGTTGATCCATTCAAAGGCCTTTCTGTCTGTCAAAATCTTGTTTATGTGCAAAAGTTATTTTCAGCAGAAACCGTCTTGGGCAGTTCACTTTGCTAAAGCCGACGTTTCCACGGATATGACTTGTGCCACCTTCTGAAAACACTGTAAGCTCTGATGTACCGAAATCACTGTGAATCTGGAAGATGTAGTAGGCCAAATTGACAAACTAAAGAGTAGCAAATTGCCTGGACTGGATGGTATGCACCCCAGGGTTCAAAAGGAACTAAAAAATTAAATTTAAGATCTATTAGTTAAAATTTGTAACCTATCATTAAAATCATCAATTGAACAGGTAGATGTAGTGTATTTGGATTTTCAGAAGGCATTTAACAAAGTTCCTCATGAGAGGCTTCTAAGAAAATAAGTCATGGGATAGGAGGTGATGTCCTTTCATGGATTACAAACTGGTTAAAAGACAGGAAACAGAGTAGGATTAAATGGTCAATTTTCTCAGTGGAAGAGGGTAAATAGTGGACTCCCTCAGGGATCTGTACTTGGACATGTGCTTTTCAATATATGTATTGAGTGAGGTAATCAAATTTGCAGATGTTACAAAGTTATTCAGAGTAGTTAAATTACAAGCGGATTGTGATAAATTGCAGGAGGACCTTGTGAGACTGGAAGATTGGGCATCCAAATGGCAGATGGAATTTAATGTGGACAAGTGCAAGGTGATGCATACAGGGAAAAATAACCCTTGCTGTAGTTACACGATATTAGATTCCATATTAGGAGCTACCACCCAGGAAAAGATCTAGGCATCATAGTGGATAATACATTGAAATCGTCGACTCAGTGTTCTGCAGCAGTCAAAAAAGCAAACAGAATGTTAGGAATTGCCTGGACTGGAAAATATGCACCCCAAGGTTCTAAAGGAACTAAAAAATTAAATTTAAGATCTATTAGGAAGGAAATGGTGAATAAAATGGAAAATGTCATAATACATCTGTATCACTCCATGGTGAGACCGCACCTTGAATTCTGTGTACAATTCTGGTTGCTGCATCTCGAAAAAGATATACCGTATTTTTCGCTCCATAAGACGCACCTAGGATTCAGAGGGGGGAAATTTAAAAAAAAAAAAAAAAAAAAAAATTTGTGCTAAACCGGCTCTGTCCCCGGGCGTCTGTGCGACTTATGGAGCAAATTAGGGGAGTGCATAACATTTTTTTTCTCCCCATTTTGTTTTCGGGTCTGGGGAGGGCCATTTCAGTCCATTCCCCAGATCAGAAAACTTTTGTCTTTCTAATTCTGTGGGGAACCCCCCCCCCCCCCCCCAAAAAAAAAACCCATCCCAACCCTTTAAATTAATTAACAACCCCCCACCCTCCTCACCCTCCCCAAGATTTTCCAAATTAAATTTACTATAACCCCCCCCACCCTCCTGACCCCCCCAAGACCTGCCATAAGTCCCTGGTGGTCCAGCGGGGGTCCGGGAGCAATCTCCTGGACTTGGGCCGTCGGCTGCCAGCAATCAAAATGGCGCCGACGGCCCTTTGCCCTTAACAGGGGCTACCGCTGGCATTGGTCAACCCCAGTGACATAGTAAGGGCAAAGGGCCGTCGGCGCCATTTTGATTGCTGGCAGCCGACGGCCCAAGTCCAGGAGATTGCTCCCGGACCCCCGCTGGACCACCAGAGACTTATGGCAGGTCTTGGGGGGGTCAGGAGGCTGGGGGTTTATAGTAAATTAATTTGGAAGGTCTGGGGGGGGGGTCAGGAGGGGGCGGGGCTTTTGCATTTTTTTTTATATTCGTTCCATAAGAAGCACAGACATTTTCCCCCCACTTTTGGGGGAAAAAAAGTGCGTCTTATGGAGCAAAAAATACGGTAGTTGTACTAGAGAAGGTATAGAGAAGGGCGACCAAAATGATAAAGGGCATGGAATGGCTCCCCTATGAGGAAAGGCTGAAGAGGTTAGGTCTGTTCAGTTTGGAGAAGAGATGGCGGGGGGGGGCGGGGATATGATAGAGGTCTTTAAAATCATGAGCGGTCTAAAATGGGAAAATGTGAATCTGTTATTTACTCTTTCAGATAATAGAAGGATTAGGGGGCACACCATGAAGTTAGCAAGTAGCACATTTAAAACTAATCAGAATTCTTTTTCACTCGGCACACAATTAAGCTCTGGAATTTGTTGCCAGAGGATATGGCTAGTGCAATTAGTGTAGCTGGGTTTAAAAAAGGTTTGGATAAGTTCTTGGAGAAGTCCATTAACTGCTATTAATCAAGTTGATTTAGGGAATAGCCACTGATATTACTGGTATCAGTAGCATGGGATCTACTTAGTGTTTGGGTCCTTGCCAGGTGTTTGTAGCCTGGATTGGCCACTGTTGGAAACAGGATGCTGGGCTTGATGGACCCTTGGTCTGACCCAGTATGGCAACTTCTTATGTTCTAACTTAGCAGTTCACCCAAGTGGCTTTGCTTATTTTAAATTGCAGTCCATGTCACTTAATATTTGAAATTAACCTGAGGCTTCTGTTTTTTCTTTCTAAATTTTCCAGTCCTTGCCATTTTGGGGACCAGCAGATGAGCATAGCAACACAGTGTTGCATTGCATCTGATGTTTGTTTGTTTCTCCATGTGTTTGAAATACTGTGAAGCTAATGTGTTTCTTGCTGTTTAACCCGTTGTGCTGGGGAGCGGTGGCAAGTGCAAATTTGTCACTCTTCACACTGAAGAGGTTGTAAAACCTAATAAACCCACACTGAATTATTTTACAGACAATGAACAGCTAGGCAAATCGGGAACAAATTGCCTAGAAAACCTGGTCATCTCTAACGGAGAGAAATTCAGCCCAGAAGTCTGGGATCAAACTTGTACCTGTATGTTAGAAATTTTCAAAGTCACCATTCCTACTGTGTAAGTGTATCTTAAAATGTCTTAAAGCAATTATAGCCCTGAAAACTGGAGCTTTAAGGATGGTTTTATGTTTTGTTGTTGTACAGTTTGTTGACATGGAGACCAGCGGGAACAGAGGATGATTCGTCAGAAAAACACTTGGTAACTCTTTGTAAATTTAAAACCAAATCTTTTGTGTTTTTAGCTGACCCCTTTCCCCACCATTTCATTTTCTTCCCATCTGCCACTGGTTTCTGCTACTTATTACTAGTCTATTAGCAGTAGTATAAAGCCCATAAATAAAACAAGGTTCTGCTGCAGTTTTTGCTTTACCATTCGGTATGTAATGTGTCCATAAGTCAATGTGTAGTGGTTATTACTGAGTAAGAGTAACTTCAGCACCATGAGACAAATGAAGCCAGGCAAGTAGCTTTGGTGAGCTAAATGTGAGTGGTAACACTTTTTTAAAATATAAATAGCGTCAATTTCATATACTAAATTAAGAAGTGGTAGGAGCCTAGAGACTAACTTTTGCACTTGTAGTGAAATGGTCCAACTGCTGTTCCATTGTATGTCAAAAAAGTGATTTTTCATTTGGGATAACCAATAATCTTGTTAGGATGGCAGTCCTCACACATGGGTGGCATCATTGGATGGAGCCTGGCACAGAAAACGTCTGTCAAAGTTTCTAGAACTTTGACTGAGCCTCAGTGAGCATGCTCACACATGCAGTACGCCATGCGTCCACTTGGGTCCCCTCAGTCACTTCTTTTCCACAGAGCCGTGCTTCTCACGGTCGGGAGAGCCTCACCTTTCTTCTAACTTCAATTGAAGTGCTTTTTGTGATAAATCTTTTCCGCATTTCCTCACGCTGCCAATGCAGGGTCCCCCTGGTTTCCCGTTAGCAGATAGATTTTTCGACATTTTTGGGTATGTTTGTTTTTGTTGCAGATTTTTTTTTTCCAGGGTAGCAGTGCACATGGTGCCCGAAGGCCATCAATAGCTGCTGCCATCTATTTCAATCTCTCATCCCTTATGATTCATGACGACAAGTCCACTTCAGGTTTTAAGCGGTGCCCCAGATGTGCAAGGACCATGTCTATCACGAATGCACATGATAGATGTGTCCTCTGCCTTGGGGCATCGTACGATGTCTAGGGTTGCAGCAAGTGCACCAAGATGACTGCAAAAGGACTTAAGATCTGGCTCAACAAGATGGAGCGCTTCTTGGGGCCAGAGAGCATCGGAGGCATTGGCATATGGACCTTGAAGCCACACTATGGACACTGAGCCATCAATATTGGCAGGACTACTGGTTCCATCAAGGTCATCTTCTGCCAAAGATGCTGGAGGGAGACCATTGTCTTGACTCCTCCAGGTCAAGGAAATTGGGTTTGTCATCCTTAGCCTTGGTACCGGGGAAGGACCAATCTGAGCATTGAGGGAAGCTGAAGAAGCACTGGCAACGATCCCCATTGATGCATAGTGCTGGGCACAGGGATGCACCAGCTTCTACTGTGATGACCCTGAAGCAACCCCCGTGGCAAGGAAAGCTGATCCTCCATTGATGGATAGTACATTGAAATCGTCGACTCAGTGTACTGCAGCAGTCAAAAAAGCAAACAGAATGTTAGGAATTGCCTGGACTGGATGGTATGCACCCCAGGATTCTAAAGGAACTAAAAAATTATTTTTAAGATCTATTAGGAAGGAAATGGTGAATAAAATGGAAAATGTCATAATACCTCTGTATTGTTCCATGGTGAGACCGCACCTTGAGTACTATGTACAATTCTGGTTGCCGCATCTCGAAAAAGATATAGTTGTACTGATCCTCCTCTCTGTTCCGAAGAGGATCTGGTTACGCATCCTGAGTCCCAGCCGGTCCTGACTATCGATTTTCAAGGAGGAACTGGAGAGGCGCATGCAGCAAGCCATGAAGAAGGCAATTGTCTGCCTCGGCGTCTGAGAAGTGATGGCATTGACACAAACACAGTCATTCCTTGAGCCACTGCTGGAATCCCTGAACATGCCTATCGGCGTGTTACAGACCCTCCACCACCTTTATCTGCTCCTGGGGCAGCAGGGATGACCTGTAGGGCACCAGCACTGCCACCTGCCGATCTGGTGCTCATCCCCGGTTCCTTGGAGGAGGAAGCTCCCTGGGAAGTCAATGGGGCCTGGGCCAAAATGGCTAGTAGAACTGGTGCCTTTGCCTCTAGCCAGGGGCCAAGCATCTAGGGCCTCGTCACCAGTTGATGACTGTAGAGATGATGGCACCTATGACCCTGTGGGGTAATTCCTCTGATGTTTCTGATGACACTTTGGATGGTCTCCCCTCAGAACCGTCTCCACTGGAAGTCCTCTCCTTAGCAGGATTTGTCCAGGTGATGATGGAGGCAATCCCATTTCAGTTACAGACTGAAGAGGATACCAGGCACAAAATGCTAGAATATCCTCCAATACGTGGAGCCTCCCAAGGAGATCATTGCAATTCCAGAGCACAAGATCCTTGTGGAGTTACTGATGAAGATTTGGGAACACACCTTCATGGTGCCTCCCATTATCAGAAAGGCAAACGCAGTTTAGCTTGTCCAAAAGGCTCTTGGATTCCACAAGCATTAGCTGCCCCACCAATCAGTAGTCGTTGAATCTGCTCTCAAGAAGGCCAAGTGCTCTTGGACCCATTTTCGGTGCCCCTGGGGAAGAATCAGAGAATAATGGATACTCTTGGGAGGAAGATGTTCCAAGGCGCTATGCCCATTGCCCACTTGGTGGCCTATCAGCTCTACAAATCGTTCCATGTATTTTCTCTATCATGTTATGTTATATGTAAACCGATACGCAAACGGCTATCAGTATATAAAAACCTTTAAATAAAATAAAAATAAATACATGAGCCAATACATGCATGACAACCTGAAGCAGGTGCAGAAGGTTGCCAAGCAACTGCCTCAGCAGCAGCAAGACATCTCCAGTCACTGGTGCAAAAGGATGTGGAATGCAGAAAACATGGGCGCTGTTCAACCTACAGTGTTTTCAAAACAGCTTCAAAGGGACTGTGCAGTGGGAGTTGGTGCCCGCAGACTCACATAGCTGTAGGCCTCTAATCTCCAACTGGAGATGCAGTAGAGAATCTATGTGCCATGTACAGGGCAGAATCTCTTTGGAGATAAGGTGAAGGACACAATGGCCCAGAGCTCTCCTTTGACACTCAGGATCCATCCTCCTCAGCCAGGAGGTTGTTGAGGTTTGGGCCCAGTAAATCCTTCTTCCACCCCAAGAGATACTATCCTCTGCCTCCTCACTCCCATCAGCAACACCAGGCCCCTTGTAGCTACCCCAGGCAACAGAAGGCCCCGAAGCCCCAGCCAGTGCCCCAGTCAACTCCGGGGATGGGGTTTTGATTGGATCACAGGAATGATAACTGGATCACCCATACCTGGAGCAATGGACCTGCTGGTCAGGGGGAAGTCTATGGCTCTTTGTGAACTGGTGGCCCAGTGTAATCTTGGACCAGTGGGTTCTATCCATTTTTGCGAGGGTTACAAATTAAACCTACTGGGTGTCCCGCCAAATTGCCCCCCCCTCCCCAATATGCCCATTTTTGGGACCCAGGAGATACTAGTAGCAGAGTGCTCCTACCTCTTAACAGCCAGAGTGGTTGAGCCTGTCCCACTATGGCAAAGAGTGTCGGAACTTTACCCCCAATACTTCCTGATACCAAAGAAAACAGGAACTCCATCCCATCCTAGACCTAAGGGCCTTGAACAAGTTCATCCCTGAGTACGCTGATCTCCCTTCTTGCGAAAAGGGGACTGACTATGTTTCCTCTATCTAAAACATGCCTACACCCATATCAAAATTTTTCCATGTCACTGGATGTATCTCTGATTTATCGTAGGAAACCAACACTTCCAGTATTGCATTTTGTTGTTGGGCTCAGGTCAATCCCGCATGTCTTCACAAAATGCCTATCTGTGGTGGCGGCGCACCTTTGCAGACCGGGAGTTCGTTTTCCTGTATCTGGACGATTAGCTGGTCGAGTACCTCTTATCATACTTCCGAGTTAGGGAGGGGTTTGGGGGAATTATGGGGATACTCATAAGAAAGTGATGCATTTTCTATTGACGAGTCAGGTGCTTTCACTGTATATGGTTATGTATGCTTCGTAGGGGGACATTGAATTATTTATGTTTGACTGTTATTCGGTATATGCAATAATTGTACCCCTCATTATATGGTAAATTTGTATTGTTTTATTGCATCACAATAAAAACACTTTAATTAAAAAATAAATAAATAAATAGAGTACCTCTTGGGCGGGGACTGAACAGTCCATGCGCTCAACCATCTGTGTGCTGGAGTTAGTAGGGTTCATTGTCAACTACTCCAAGTCCCATATCAACTTGTCACCACAATGGGACTTCATTGGAGCCCTTCTAGACACAGCTCAGTCCAAGGCTGTCCTGCCCTGGCAATGGGCCATCAACCTAATGAGCGTCACGGCAGGAATTCAACAAAGCCAGCAGGCATTTGCGTGGCACATGTTGAGGCTCTTGGGCCACATGGCCATTACAGTACACATCACTCCCTTGGCATATTTGCATGTGTGAAAAGCCCAATGCATTTTACAATCGCAGTGGTGCCAAGCCACTCAGGACTTCCAAGATCACATTTGAGTCACACCATCCCTCAGGGCATCTTTGTTCTGGTGGTGGGAAATCTGGAAAGGGAGGGGGTGTCCTTCCAAAGTCCTCCCACCCAAATTGTCCTTACCATGGATGCACACGTGCTGGGGGAGCTCATAAAGATGGCACGCTTGCTTGTGGAGCTCATGTAGCTGGATTCAGCACCCAAGGTTTATGGTCCACCCAAAAGTCTCTGCCAAATCAATTTCCTGGAGCTCTGGGCAATCAGGAATGTGCTGTGGGCTTTCAGAGATCGGTTGTCCAACAAAATTGTGGTGATATAGACAGACAACCAAGTAGCCATGTGGTATGTCACTAAGCAGGGCGATACAAGATCATACCTCCTATGTCTCCTTCTGTTATGCCCAGGCAAGATTACATCTTGGGGGCCATGTCAAGGCTCATTCTGTTCGAGCTATGGCAGTGTTGGTGGCCCACTTCTGAGCAGTTCCCATGGAGAAGAGATCTTTAGGGATCTCATTCACATCACATTATTGCCTGGATAGGGATGGCTGATGCAACAGTAGATTTAGGCCAATCTGTCCTTCGGAATTTGTTTGAGGTGTACAACCCAACTCTGTTCCTGCCCATTGTTTTTGTTTTTTTTCAGGCTCCCCCCCCCCCCTTGTTAACAACAAAACTAGTGTTGCTATGCCCGTTGACACTTATTTTAGTGTTTTGTTGGTCCCCTTTTATATTGGGGGCAACCTATAGCTAAGGATTCATCCATGTGTGAAGTCTGCCATCCTGATTGTCCTCAGCAAAAGCAGAATTGCTTACTTGTGACAGGTATGTGTTTTCCATGGACAGCAAGATGTCAGTCCTTATGAAACCCACCCACTACCTTGTGGCGTTTGGGTTTCCACTATGTGGGTTTTCTTATTATTTTTATTTATTACTCTCTTAATTCTATAATATAAGACTGAGGGGACCCCTTGTGGACATGTGATATTTTGCAAGCGTGAGCAAACTCACTGAGGCTCAGTCAAAATTCTAGACACTTTGACATAAGTTTTCTGTGCTGGGCTCCATCTGATGTCACCCATGGTTGTGGACTTACATCCTGCTGTCTTCAGAGAACAGCAGTTACAAGTAAACAACTTTGCTTTATATGACCATCATATACCGGCACCAGGACTGCAGAGAACGTCCTGATAGCTTATGAGCACCTGAATTTTATTATTATCGATTTAATACTGGCACAGGTGAAACTTTTGAAATGAAAAAATATTTAAGGAACTTTTTTGATATGCAAATAAAATATCTGAAGCAAGTTATATAACAATACATAATTCCATTTGTGAGATTGTGACAATTATCATATTAATGTTTCATAAATCAGGATACTTAGCTTAATCTAGCCTGGATACTTTAAGATTAACATGTGTCCTGATTTCTGAAGAATTAATATAATCCAGTTGTGAAATCCTGACAATTATGTACTGCGTTGTATAACTTGAACTGCTTCAGATATTTTATTTGCCTATCAAATAAAATCCTTAAAACCTTTTTTCATCTCAAAACTTTCACTTGTGCCAGTATCGACCAATGATTATAACCAGATGAGAACATTTTATTTATTTATTTAAAACTTTTATAGCCCGATACTCCACAGTTCGAAGCAGGTTACAGAAACATGAATGGACATTCCCTGTACGTACCCGGATCAGTCCAGACTCCTGGGTTTGGCCCCCCCTCCAGCAGATGGAGACAGAAGTTTACAAACAAAAACTCCGCCTATATCTAGGCTGGTGCCACCTACAGTCCGGCAGTATTCTTCTGTCTCCTAGCAGGTGGAGAGGGTGCCAAATCTAGTCTGTGCTGAGGCCTAGATTTAGGTGGTAGTTAGTGTGTAAAAAAAAAAAAAAAAAAAAAAAAAAAAGGGAAGAGAAAGCAGTTTGAGAGTAGGAAGCCGACGGATTGGGGTTCGGACCGCAGAGGCTTGCTTTCTGGTCACCGAGCCTGCCTCCCAGAGGGTAGTGAGGTCCTGAGGGGACCATCCCCTCTGGTTGAGGCCGCTGTTACGTGGGGAAGCTCCACTGTCAGCGCCTATCAGTGCTGGGGGTGACATCGGGGTGCCCGGTTCTCTCCCCCCAGCTGGTCCCGGACCTGATTTACCGGTAACTGTGTTTGTGTGTTAAAAAAAAATAATTTTTTTTTTTCTTCTGTTGTCTGTGCCTCGTCTCTCCTGTCCTGTTCCTGTGAGGGGGGAGGTAGAGGACCACCGTCGCCGGGGAGATCTTTTCTTTTTTGTACTGTGCCTACCCTTTTTTCCTCGTCGGGGCCGCGATGCCATGGAGAGCTGCATGTCAGGCCTGCGGCCACGCGGCTGTCAAGGGACAGCCTGTGTTCGTCATGCGTTTCCGGCGTGGAGGGGGGGTCCGCAACGCCGGCAGGGTCCCGGGGCAGCAGGCAGGTACGTGCCGGTCCCGAGGTCGGCAGGCCGGCGATTAGTGCAGGGCTGGCTTCGGGGACGCCGGGTCCGAGCGACATTTTGTTTTCTTCGCCGGCATTTTCGGCAGGAACAGCGGCCATTTTAGGTCCGAGGGAAGCCGCGGCAGGCGGGTTGCCAGCGTGTGAGGAGGAGGACGACCCTCCGCCGAGGTTATCCCCGCAGCGGGGGGGTCCCAAGGGGGACAGTCACGCTTCTGCCATGGGGGTTTTCTCTCCACATCCCTCTGAGGGGGAGGAAGAAGAGGCCTCTCACTCGGACTCGTCCTTTGGGTCCGCGTTTGTTCTGCTTATGCATAAGGCCTTCAAAGGCCGTAGATGGGCCAAGAAGAGGGCATGGGAGACCTCCACTCCGGATTTGGGGCCTCGGGCGGAGAAAAGGTCCAAGCCAGGTCCGGGGTCGGAGGGCCAGAGTAGGACTCGACCACTCCGGTCCTCGGTTCCCGGGGGGAGCCGGAATCGACCACGGACACGGATGAGCCGGAGGACCCGTCTGGGGATACAGAGCTTCCGTCCCAGCCCCCGAGGGGGGTTGATGGGGACGGAGACCAAGGGGCTTCGGGTTCCCGAGGGGCCCATGCTTCCGAGGGGGATGACCCAAAGGTGATCCGTTTGTTTCGGAAGGAGGAGCTGGGACCTCTTATCCTGGAAATTCTGGGGGAATTAGGGATCCAGGTGCCGCAGGAGGAGTCCCGGCTCGGAGTAATGGATCCGGTCGTTTTGGGTTTCCGGGGGCCTCCTTCAGCCTTCCCTTTGCATTTTTCTGCCTCGGATTTGCTGTTTAAGGAATGGGACACTCCGGATTTGGGGCTGAAGGTGGCGAAGGCGATGGATAAACTCTATCCCTTACTGGAGGACGCCCTGGACATGCTGCGCATGCCGAAGATAGACTCGGCAGTAGCGGCGGTCACAAAGAAAATCACCATTCCGGTCACCGGAGGTACTGCTCTCAACGATTTGCAAGACAGGAAGCTGGAGGTGCAGCTGAAAAAGATCTTTGAAGTTTCCGCATTGGGAATTCGTGCGGCGATTTGTAGTAATTTTTCCCTTCGGGCAGGTCTCTGCTGGGCACAGCAGCTCTTGGCCAATGAGTCTCTGTCGCCGGAAGAAGCACGCCAAGCGAGTCGCTTGGAGGCGGTGATCGCTTATAGTGCAGATGCCTTCTATGATCTTCTTCGCACTTCGGCCAGGACGATGGTTTTGGCGGTGGCTGCGCGGAGGCTGTTGTGGTTATGACATTGGTCGGTGGACATGACTTCTAAAGCACGGCTAGGTTCCTTGCCCTTAAAGGGGAGACTGTTTGGTAAAGAATTGGAAGATTTGATTGAATCCCTGGGAGAGAATAAGGTTCACCGTTTACCAGAGGACAGACCACGGTCTCGGGGGGCTGGCCCTTCCAGGTAGCGTTTTCGTGGTAGTCGCCGGCCTCGAGGCTCCCGGGGATCCGTTTCTTCTTTTCGTCACAGTGCACAGCATCAACAATCTTATTCGCAGTCCTTTCGCGGGCGCCGTTTCGGTCGTTCGGGTGCCGGTCAGCCTGTGCAGGGGGGCAAACCTGCACAATGATGGGTGGCCGGTCCATTCCTCCGTTCCCAGAATTGGGGGGCGTCTCGGCCGTTTTTACGAGGAATGGACCAGGATCACGTCGGACCAGTGGGTCCTAGATGTGATAAGACACGGTTACAAGTTAGATTTTTTACACCGGCCGTTTCCGGTTTTTCTGGTATCCCCTTGCGGGTTCTCAGCAAAGCGGGCGATACGGGCCACACTAGATAGTCTCAGGGAGCTCGGTGCGATTGTTCCCATTCCGGTCAACGAACTTCGCAGGGGCCGGTATTCCATTTACTTCGTAGTACCAAAGAAGGAAGGAACGTTTTGGCCCATCCTGGACCTGAAGGGGGTCAACAAATGTCTGTGGGTTCCTCGGTTTCGAATGGAAACTTTACGGTCGGTGATTGCGTCCGTGCGTCCGGGGGAGTTTCTGGCCTCCCTGGACCTCATGGAGGTGTATCTCCACATCGGCATTCGGGCAGAGCATCAACAGTTCCTTCGGTTTGCAGTGCTGGGGCAGCATTTTCAATTCCAGGCGCTCTCGTTCGGTCTGGCCACAGCGCCTCGAACGTTCACCAAGATTATGGTGGTAGTGGCAGCGCACCCCCGGAGGGAAGGTCTGTTGGTGCACCCGTATTTGGACGATTGGCTAATCCGTGCCAAGTCGGAGACACTCTGCCGAGCAGCAATCCAGCGGGTTCTCCAATTGTTGGACAAGCTCGGTTGAATAGTCAATGTCTCCAAGAGTCAGTTGACGCCATCGCAGTCCCTGGAGTTTTTGGGAGCATTGTTTGACACGCGTCAGGGAATGGTTTCTCTTACACAAGACCGAATGTTCACATTGCAAGCGCGCGTTCGCAGATTGTTATCCAAGCAGGTGCCCATTGTCTGGGACTATTTGCAGGTGTTGGGGTCCATGACGTCAACACTGGAATTGGTACCTTGGGCGTTCGCTCATATGCGGCCCTTACAGTCAGCGTTGCTCTCCCGATGGAACCCAGTCTCGGAAGAATTTCATCTGCCCCTGCCCCTGACTCTGGCAGCCAGGGACAGCTTGGATTGGTGGTTGTGTCCGGTCAACTTGAGTCGCGGGGTTCCTTTAGAGATCCCGACTTGGACAGTCATTACCACGGATGCCAGTCTGCTCGGCTGGGGAGCGGTGTGCTTACGGCGTTCAATACAGGGGCAGTGGTCGCCTCAGGAAGCGTCGTGGTCCATAAATCGTCTGGAAACCAGAGCGGTTCGGCTGGCTCTTCTGGAGTTCCTACCACTCATTCGCGGCAGGGCAGTCAGAGTGTTGTCCGACAACGCAACCACGGTGGCGTACATCAACTGACAAGGGGGAACCAAGAGTCAGGCTGTAGCGTCCGAAGCTCGTCTCATGTTCGCCTGGGTGGAACGTCATCTCAGTTGTCTCGCAGCCTCCCACATAGCCGGGGGAGACAACGTTCAGGCCGATTTCTGTTTTGAGCCGAAATTGGCTGGTTCTAGGAGAGTGGGAGCTAGCGGAGGATGCCTTCCGGCTCATTTGTGCTCTGTGGGGCACACCTGCGATCGATTTGATGGCAACCTTCCGCAATGCGAAAGTGCCTCAGTTTTTTGCTCGAAGGCGGGAGACGGCAGCAGAGGGAGTAGATGCTCTGGCTCTTCCATGGCCGACGGACGTACTACTCTGTGTTTCCTTCCTGACCACTCATAGGAAAGGTGTTGCGGCGGATCAAGGCACACTCGGCGGACGTTGTTCTGGTGGCGCCCGAGTGGCCACGGCGCCCGTGGTTCGCAGACCTCCTGAACCTGGCAGTAGAGGAGCCTCTCCGTTTCCCGTATGTTCTTGACCTTCTGCACCAAGGACCCGTGTGTTTCGACCAGGTCGATCTCTTTTGTCTAGCGGCCTGGGTTTTGAGAGGCAAAGGCTGAGATCTAAGGGCTACGCGGAACCGGTGGTCGCTACTCTATTACGCTCCCGGAAGATGTCTACTTCCTTATCTTATGTTAGGGTCTGGAAGTTGTTTGAATTGTGGTGTCTGGACCCGGGACGTGGTTCCTACGCAAGCGACCATGCTGGATATCCTTCTGTTCCTGCAGGACGGTTTGTCTAAGGGTCTTTCATGTAGTTCCTTGTGGGTTCAGGTGGCGGCACTGGGTTCCTTACATGGTTTGATTCAGGGGAAACCAGTGGCGGCTCATCCTGATGTAGCGCGTTTCCTGCGAGGGGCGAAACATCTGCGGCCTCCGATTCGTCAGCCTTGTCCGTCCTGGAATTTGAATCTTGTTCTTCGGGCCTTGTGTGGCGCTCCGTTCGAGCCTATTCGCAAAACCACCTTGAAGGATTTGACACTGAAGGTAGTGTTCTTAGTGGCCATTGTTTCGGCGCGTCGGATTTCCAAGCTTCAAGCTTTGTCGTGCAGGGAGCCCTTTTTGAGGATATCGGAGTCAGGGGTATCCTTGCGTACGGTTCCATCCTTCTTACCCAAGGTGGTTTCTTCTTTCCATGTCAACCAGTCGGTTGAGTTACCGTCATTCTTGCAACTCGATGATTCGGATCCTTTGGCTAAGGACCTCCATAAATTGGATGTGCGGCGCGCCCTGTTACGTTATCTGGAGGTAACTAATGCGTTTCGGGTTTCTGATCATCTGTTCATGCTCTGGAGTGGTCCTTGAAGGGGCAATGCGGCGTCCAAGACTACCACTGGGCGATGGTTGAAAGAGGCCATCAATTCGGCGTATATGTTGCAGGGTCGGTCCCTGCCCTTGGGGCTGCGTGCCCATTCTACTCGCTCTCAGGCCACTTCTTGGGCGGAATATCAACATATCTTGGCGGAAGAGATTTGCAGGGCGGTCACGTGGAAATCTTTGCATACTTTTTCCCGGCACTACCGTTTGGATGTCAAGGCTCCCGGTGCGGGAGGTTTTGGAGAAGGTGTGCTTAGAGCGGGCCTATCTGGATCCCATCCCAGGTGAAGTGCGCTTGGGTACATCCCAGGAGTCTGGACTGATCCGGGTACGTATAGGGAAAAGAAAATTAGGTTCTTACCTTTGATAATTTTCGTTCCTGTAGTACCACGGATCAGTCCAGAGTCCCACCCGGATAAGTGCTACTATCGGGAGAGGCCATAGTGTACGTGCTGCTGTCTGTTTGATATTTTGCTCCTTTTCTGTCTGTTATCGGTATCTCGGGTTCGTTTTCCCAGTTGGGCGTTGAGAACCGGTAATGAGGATTCTGTTGGACTGGTGTTGTTGGTCCTGGTTAGAAGGTTCATTAGCCAGTTTGATTTGTGATTTTCCTGCTCTGACATTAAGTAATACTGCTGGACTGTAGGTGGCACCAGCCTAGATATAGGTGGAGTTTTTGTTTGTAAACTTCTGTCTCCATCTGCTAGGGGGGGGGGGGGGGGCGCCAAACCCAGGAGTCTGGACTGATCCGTGGTACTACAGGAATGAAAATTATCAAAGATAAGAACCTAATTTTCTTTTATTCATCAGATCATTTTATGCAGTCCTGTGCCAGTATATGATGGTCATATACATATTTAATTACTGAAGCAAGATTATCAGTGTCCCGAATAAAATCATGTTTTTGGTTATTAAAGTTTTTTCACTTGTATGGTTCCTACTTAAGTCCTTTCCATTGTATGTGACAGGACTATACTGAGATTAGAGGTAAGTGGACATGGCAGTCGGTCAAGTAATTTTGATTGACTGAAATATCCTCTACTGCTGCTTTATACACAGAAAAAGCTGTAAAGCAGAGATCAAAGCATGGGTTTTCTTTGTGCATGAAAAGCATCCATATTTATTATGAATAAAATTCAACAATTGATCCATTTCCAGGATACAGATTTTGATCGTCAGTCTATGAGCAGTGTGGATAAAAACCCTTCGGAAAGGGGCCAGAGTCAGTTTTCTAACCCCACTGAGGAGAACTGGAAAGGCAGGCCGTATGGAAGTAAGAAGGTGTTTTTAATTTTTAAATCCGTTTGTTTTAACCATGTCTTCCATTTCTTACCAGTGACTTCCATGGTACACTGTGAGCTGGCCCATGCCTTCACCTAACAAATGCTTTTAGATAGCAGTGCTAGTCAAAAAAATAATTAAAAGTGATTATAAATGCAGAGAGAATTATCATTCTAATGTGTTACATTTCTGAGGATGTTTTAAGAACACATCCTACTTGAGGTTTCTCATCTTTTTTTAACTCTTTATTATTTTACAAGCAAACAGCATAAAAAGGAACAGAGAATCAAATAATATTGCAGTGAGGTACCTTTCAGAGAGAATCATGTATGAAAACAGTCGCAGAGAGGACTAAGGAGGAAGGAGAAGAGAGAAGTCAATAGTGGCAACTCAGATGTTGTCAAACACCTAAATAAAATACGGTCCCCCAAATAGTATTATATTTAGCATTTTTGCCCTTAAGACTGTACCTTTAATTTTTCTAAATCAGCAATAACCCGTATCTACGAGCGCCAATAATCCATACTAGGGGTGAATTTCCAGAAAGTCACAATGGTGAATCGAGCAGCCAACAGCTGTCCAACCAGTGCCCTATACGTCACGAGGTTTCCTATCTTAATTATTCTTCATAAATTGGGATTAATCTTCATCAGAATCCCTGCATGCATCCTACCGGTGTGTGCAAACAGTGAATATAGCACAGATTATTGAAGAGCAGAACTTCATCCAAACCACCTACACATCTCCTGGTGCACACAAAGCATGAATACAGAACAGGTGGCTGAAGAACCGACCTTCATTTGAGCCACCTACACATCTCCTACCTGTTATGGCTGAGGCCTGGCTAGGGTTGGTGAATCCCCATGGGGTCAGTCCAAGACTTCAGGACAGATGCAGACAGAGCTGGAGGATCTTTGGCCTATACTAGCCACCTCCCCTACAGGTTGTGCCCTTGGGTTCTGGCGACCTGCAGAACTTGGGTTGTGGCTGTAGTTGAAGTGCAGGCTGAAACTTGGAGTCTGGGGCAGTGCAGATCTGGAGTCTGAGGTGAGGCTGGGATTCAGGAACAGAGTGCAGGTAAGCGTGGAACTGGAACAGGCTGGAACAGCATGCAGGTAAGACTGGGACTCGGGAGCAGCGTGCGGGTGAGACTGGGACTCGGGAGCAGGACTGGAATAGGCTAAGACAGAACAAGACAAGACGAGGACAACACAGTACATGAAACATAAAGCCTGAAGGCAGCAATACAAAAGGCCCCAAGGGGCAGAACAAGGAGAGGCCATAGAGGCAGGCAAGGCCTGAATAGGCCAGAGGTCAGGGATAGGACAAGATAGACCGCAAACCAAGGAAAGAGGCAGAAGGCCCTAAGGCCATGAGATAAGGCAAGGCTAGAACAGAAGGCCTGAGAAGGCCACAAAGCAAGGCTAGGGCAGAAGGCCTGAAAAGGTCATGAACAAGGCTAAAGCAGAAGGCCTTAGAAGGTTACAAGGAAAGGCTGGAAGGCCCAGAGGCCAGAGGGTAGTCCAAGGCAGGACAGGGCCAAGCAGAGAGCTGAGAAGACTCAATGACAAGGCACTGAGCTTAGCCAGAGGCAGGCTTAAATAGTCTGAACCCTGCTTGAGTCATGGGAGCACAGAGGCTATGACTGAAGTGAGATTATATGTAGCTCCATGGGGACCTCTGGTGGTTGGGAGGCTGCATAACAGGCAGGATCACAACACTACTGGTACATGCAAAGCGTGAATACAGCACAGACCCCTGAAGAACAGATCTTCATCTGAACCATCCACATATCTGCTACTGGTATGTGCAAAAATCTCCTGTTGATGTGTGCAAAGCATGAATACAGCACAGACTGCTGAAGAGCAGATCTTTTCCGAACCACCTATACATCTCCTACTAGTGCATGCAAAGCGTGAATACAGCATAGACTCCTGAAGAGCAGACTCCAGGAAGAAAATTTTAAAAAGCAAAGGTTGTAATCATAATAAAAGAGATTCACTTTTTATTTTTTTGGTTGCAATAAGAAAAATTGGGACCTAAAAAAAGACCCAAAAAGTAAGATATAAAGCCAAAGCACTAATGACAAGATATTGACACATTGATTTTTAGAGAATGCTAGGTAGCACTGCTGCATCAAGGATTTAATGCAATAAGTATTCTTCTACTGTATTCCAAACCTGACATATTGTGATATTTAATTGAGTTTGAGGGTGTTACTATTCTCTGTCATCTTCCTTTGAGTTCAGGGCTCAATAATTCTGTCACAGGCTGAGTAACATTATGGTAATTTTCTACCTTTTTTTTTTTTCTTCCACTAAGCTTCTAATGCCAGTATTGATCTGTTTTAGAAATGGCAGACCAGAAACTCTTTGCTAGTCTTCTTATCAAGTGTGTAGTGCAATTGGAATTGATCAAGACTATCGACCATATAGTGTTTTATCGAGCAACAAGCAAGAAGGAGGATGCCGAACACATGGCTGCTGCCCAGGTAACTCCTGAAGCTGAAGCCAGCTAAATAGTTGAGAACGAAACTATTCTTATCAGCTAAGGAAGTTGCATGGTGTATTCCTTTGCCCTAACAGTTTCAGTGTGAATAAATTCAGTCATTGTGTCTGTGCAAAGTGGTGCTCCCCTTAGGATAAAATAATTTTACCACTTCTCTGTTAAAATCTTTGTAATATCATCAGGTGTCGAAATGAGAAGTAAATAGTTATTCCGGTGAGTCAGTGGCCTATAGGGACAATTTTCAAACTCTGCATCTTTTTTTTTTTTTTGTGAGCAATAGAGTGAGTTTGCAAGTAAGTTCGTAGACGTGTTTCGTGTACGAGCTGCATCGGGTGGGACAGGATACTGAATCGAATGCAATTTAACAAATAGTTGACCTCCTTTTGGAAGTTTTTACAAAGTTTGTGCGTACTTTTTTTTTTTTTTTTTTTTTTTACACCTGTCAACTTTGTTGCAAATTTTCAAAACTTGCCATGGGTGCAAATTACCTGTGGATGTTGTGCAGCTGCTTTTATGGCATGAAATTTTTTCCTGGAAAATAACACATGTAGAGTTGAAAATGCCATCTCCGCATGTTTTCCTCTTCCCCCCCCCCCCCCCCCCCCCCCCCCCCCCCCCCCCCCCCCCCCACTGACCAAAACATGCACCCTTCCCCTGCCCCGGAACGCTGTCTTGTAATGTGTCTAAATAAAATGTTACATGAATATTTAGTGCATTGAGGCTTGCCGATGTATGCACATAAAGATCCACCCCATTTAGAACCCGCGTTCTTCATGATTGTGTCCAACAAAAATTAGCTTCTTGGATAACATATTGAGGTTTGAACATCAACAGTACAAAGCCTGATGCTGAAAAAGGGATGGAATAACATTTTATTTTTGCCATTTCTTTTTTCGAAAAGAGGGGAATAAAATGGAGATTCTTGCAGAATTCTGCCAAATGAGCTTCAATTTGAGCCATAAATGTGTAGGATCAAATGTGCATTAATAAGACTGCCTCTCCCCCCTTGCCTATCTCCATCTTCCCCTGCTGAGGACTGAAAGGGAAGCCTCCGCAGTACTGTCGCCTGAGCACCACTTTTTAGGGGGGTCCTGTTGAATAGGAGACTGTAACACGAGTCTTCTTGCTGCAGTGCTCTGGGGGTAGCAGGTACATTTATTTATTTATTTTATTTAACAGCTTTTAATATACCGGTGTTCGTGCAAGCACATCACGCCGGTTTACAATAAACTTGAGAAGGAGGAAATTACAAAAAACAGGGAGTGGGGGAATGGAGCAGGAGCGAAAAAGGGGGGGGAGTGGGGGAGAGAGGTAAAGGAGGAAAGACAGCAGTTGAGAAAGGTACAAGGAACATATCAGTATTTACAAAAAAGGTTGCTTAACATGGTGGATTATATTGATAACTTATTAAACAATTAAACACATATATATAAACTCATATGTATAAACTATTAGCTTATTTACAGCAGTTATAGCAAGTAGTAACGGTATCATGATTTAAACATAAAGGTTGAAAGTTTTAACTGGGGGTACAGTGGAGCACGGTAGATAGGTGGGGATGGGGTGATAGGTAATTGTGGTAATTGTGGTAATTGTCTTATTGAGATCAATAAGTTTACATTATTTACCTTGAAAAGTTTACATTATTTACCTTGAAAAGTCCAAGGAATATATTCTGGAGGCTGGAAATGTGGCCCTTGGCATTAAGAGTTGGTAAGATAGCATTTTTAACACAGTTGCTACTGAGACAGTCCTGGCTAATAAGGCACAGGCCGTGATGCCTTTTGTTATCCAGTACAAGAACACTTTTGAGCCAAGCAGCAAGTGGCATTCTTGGCCTCCTTGGTGATGTGAGCACTGCCTCCCCAGCACTGCTGGTCCAAGATGCAGGAGTCGGGCCCTTTCTTTAGATCAGTTTCTTTTATTCATCAAGACTTCTGCTTACTCCTCTAAAACCAAAAACTAAGACATCTCATCTTCATTCCTCTTTAATATCTTTCAGTAGGTATCGCTTAGTGGTATTGATGCATTGTTACTTCTCTGTACCAAAGAATATGCAAAGTGAAATAGAAAGGTTGCCATTAAGTGCTGTAGAGTTGTTTAATAATTTAGCTTCATAGTAGATGACGGATCCAGTCTGGTCGCAGTGCTAAGGATGCATCCTAGATGCCGGCCGTAGGATATTGGTCCTTATCCAAGTCATCTTTTTTTTGTTGTTGTTGTTTTCCTCTTTGGTTCTCTGCCATCCTGCTGCTATGAGTGCACAAGATCCTATACTTCAACACCTATCTCTCCTTGCGTGTCTTATCGCCAAGCTTTGTAGTACTCTAAAATTGTTAGTTTTCAGAAAGCATTATTTTGGTCTCATTACTACTGAAGTGTTACCATTAAGGATATGGTCCAAATTACAAGCCTCCTTAAACTGTCTGTGTGGGTGTGTGGTTTGTTTTTTTTTTTTAACTCAGAGTACAATAAATAATGTAATATGCATTTAATTTAAGGCTTTTCACTGTTATACTATTGATATTTAACACCCAGGACATCAGCAAGGCAGTTTGCTTAACCTTTTTCTATTTTTAAGCATTTACTAACATGGATTCTCTTCACAGCGAGATATGCTAGATGCTGAAATTCATATTGATACAGAAGACCAAGGCATGTATAAATACATGTCTTCCCATCATCTCTTCAAACTATTGGATTGCCTGCAAGAGTCACATTCATTTGCAAAAGCCTTTAACTCTAATAACGAACAACGAACGGCACTGTGGAGAGCAGGTATAGTTACAGAAGTAAAATGCAAAGCTTGGCCTGTATTGTGAGTGAAAAAGAGCTCTTCTGAAACCACCTGTGTGTCTAAAATATAAAGTCTGCCTATCTTTCTGCGGACATACATGCCAGTAGTGGCCACAAGGTTGGAGTATCCTATTATAATAGCAGATGCTGCCACCTTGGGACCACTGCTGGTACTGCAGCCTCTCATGTTACCCAAGCAGATACAAGTATTCCTACTGCTTTTTTTTCGGGTTTCAGCTCAATTGGAGCCAGCCTTTCCTGGGCTACGGTGCCATGAGCCTTCATTCACAACTATCCTTTATTTATTTAGCCCATTTTTATATCCTAACTCATTTAGCTCAGTCATTGAGGCGACAGTCCTCAGCCAGGAGCCATGCATCAGGGATCCTTCTGTAACTCTGCAATCATAAGCCCTAAATCCAGCCACCAAGTGTAATCGTTGGGGACCCCCTCCCCCCAGAGCTGTAAATGATGCATCCCCATTTTATTGGCCTAGAGAACACTTGACCCAGAAATCTAATCCAGCTCTTCTAGATGGCAGCACAGGAACACTGCCATTGAGCCATCCCCAAAGGTGTAATTACCCGTTTGTGTTTGTTTTTATTTTTTTAAAAGAACTCTAAAATGGGATTGCTGACATTGAGTTCATAGTCTTAGGTGTTCCCTATTTAATGAAATAAAAATTGCACTCTTGAGACTGCTCCCTCCCCACCTGTTATTGAACATAGATAGATGAATCCCAGGGTAACCTGGGCCTGGGTTTATTTGAGATACAAAAGGAAAAGAGGACCTTTTATGTTGAAATTTGTTTATTGAAGTAAGAAAAAAAGGCCTTGAAATAGAGAAAAAAAATGCAAAGCGGCACATATTTGACCACCTCTAGTACAACATTAAGATCAGTATATAGGAAAGAGACCTTTTAAAAAGGGGTGGTTATAGTTTCTTCTTTCCTCTCCTTCCTGGCTTTTTTTTTTTTGGGTTTTTTTTTTTTTTTTATTAGTGCAGGCCTCATTCATGCATTAATTGTCCGTCTTGTCTTTGTGCTTTGTACCTACCGCAAAACTGTAATTACCAGTTTACCTAAAACAAAATACAAGAAAATGAAGCTGCCTGCAGTTACATTGACCTGCATAATATTGTTTTATACATGATATGACCTCAAATGCACCATTGTTGATTTAAAGGGTTCAAGGGCAAATCGAAACCAAATCTATTAAAACAAGAGACCAGCAGCCTTGCTTGTTGTCTAAGAATTCTCTTCCGAATGTATATTGATGAAGACCGTAGAGATTCTTGGGAAGATATTCAGCAGAGACTCTTAAAGTAAGGATAGTGCTTTGTACTTTTTGTCTGAACACTTTTTGTATTTCAGCATAATGTAGCATGACCGTATAAGAGCAATTGCCACAGTGGCGTAGTGTTTAGATCACAGTAGGATTCAAGTTGTTCAAACCACCAGCGTTCAGCAATGCCTATAACCTGATTCACAGAAGCTGTGCATTATTTACATCTTAGTTAATAGTATTGCCTCTTAATTATTCAAATTGCTCTTTAAAAGAGTGTGTCTCACGAGCCCGGCGCAGTGATGGCTGGAATGAGTTGTGAGGTCCCTTTCTGTTGGATGGGTACAACAGGGCACAAGCCTCTTTGGTCGCTGTCCCTTTTAATAGTGTGCCCAGAAGTGGATTTCTACTGCTGGCTGTCCCCGCCTCTTGAAGTTTCGTTGTCCCCGATGGAGGGGGTGGATCCCTTGTGCAGTCGCAGGCTGCTGAAGCTTCTCTTTCGCCATATCACACTGCAAGGCTGTGGATTTACGTATGCAGAGGAGGGTGCCCACCCCTAGGTAATCGCCTGCTCTTCCCATCCATAAATCCACCCCTGAGTGTGCCGTCATTTTGAGAAATTGAGCTATTCTGGGTACTCCCACTCTTATATCTCTACACTGGCTCCCGATAAAATCCAGGATAGAATACAAAATGCTATCAATTATACACAAAACAATATATGAAAATCAAACAAATTGGCTAAGTGCATCCATAAAACTACACTCACCAAAGAGAAACCTACGCTCAGCCAACAAAGGGCTTTTAAAAACCCCACCTGCTGGATCCAAGCAACTGATGGGAACTAGAAAGAGAGCCATAACCCTAGGTAGTCCCAAACTCTGGAACGAACTCCCAATCGAACTTAGAACACAGTTAAACTCAAAAACATTCAAAAAAAGAACTTAAAACCTTGCTGTTCACCAAAGCATACCTTAATAACCTTTAATCTGGCAGACAAATCTACCCCCGAATGCAATTAAGATGTATAGTTGGACTTCCGATTCATGTTTAAAAAATCATCATCAGACTGTTACTTAAAGAAGCGACCTAGATAAACAACCATAGGAACTTTTTTGGAAATTTTGTTAAATATCATTCAATATTATCTAAACTACCTACAATGTGTTAAAAAAAAACAAACCAAATGTTATTACTTGAATTTATCTACGTTATGCTTTTTAAGACTAACAACCTAAAGATCCGTTAGCAAATTTGTCACATCAAATCTTTGTAAACCGTTGTGATGGCGAAACCGAACAACGGTTTATAATGCTCGACAAATAAATAAATAAATACTGCGAAGGGCCTCAGTACTAAAATCTGCAGCAGTGTTACATGCCGGAAGGGTCAAGTGGGACCTGGGAGAACTATGCAGGGGCCGCTGCTTGATAGAGACAAGAATAATCCCAAAAAATGCATTTACTTAGGGATGCTCCATATCAGAACCAAGGTGTATTTGCAAAGCGGCATAAGGTACCCAGTAACAGCTTTCCAAATACCATCTAGCCTCTCGCTTTCATAAATCAAACAAATTACTTTTTATTAAAGCAAATAACCTCCGTGGAAGACTTCAGATATCTTTAAAAAAAAAAAAATCATAAGGCAAATAAACCATGGTTTCCATATAAAAGAAGCGACTGAAGTCTCTGAAAGCCAATGTACAGTAACATCCATGCATATGGTCAAAAAATATATTGAAAATGGAGTGTGTACATATTTGCCTATAGATACCAGGAGAGCATGCTAAAGGGGTTAAGTACTATGATACTTGCTTTTTTTCACTAATCCCCCTTTTTTTTTTTTTTTTGTAAGTAAGTTGACTCAAAACAAACAGGGAAATGGGTAGAACAGTAGATTTATTTTATTGGTTTTATGTATTGTTCTGCTTTGTGTGAACTGAAAGAGTTTCCCTTCTTTTATCAGTGTATGCAGTGAAGCCCTTTCCTATTTCATCACAGTGAATTCGGAGAGCCATCGAGAAGCATGGTCCAATCTCCTATTGTTGTTTTTGACAAAAACCCTTAAACTAAGTGATGAAAAGGTAAGACGGAGGAATGTCTGCTGCATTTTATATTGCATAAAAATCAGGGTCCCTGCCAGTTTCCCGTGATCAGGGCAAAACCTAAATGCTGGTCAACAAATAGGTTGTCAGTACAATAAAAAGATACTGCCTTTTATTTTTTGTTGTATGTTAAACTGTATTTCTATGCATTGAAATGGATTAATAAAGCAATGACCCAACTTTATCCATGGGAATGTACTAAGGGTACTGAACAATATATAGATATATAAGCAGGAACACTGGAAAGCTTCACACTTTCACATGTAGTAAATAAGAAATCATCATAAGAAAAGAGCTTTTGAAAATTCACTTAATAGCGGTTGTTTGATACAAGGTCCTATGACCAACTACCTCGGTGTAACTGAGCTCAAAATATAATCATTGGGCTCAGAAAAACATTTTGTCCCATGTGGGTTTTGTTTTGTTTTTTTAAGAATTTCTCCCTTTTGCAAATATATTTTTGGAAAAAAGCACTGAATTTATTTGTGGCCAAACAGGGATCTCTTTCTAACCTCTACTTTTTATCAGGATTCCAAATCTCATTACATTTTTATCAATCTCCTTTGGAAGAGGCAAGCAAGATATTCAAGAAGACCTGGATGATGTCATGCTCCGGGATTGCCATACCTCTGGACTGGGCGGAAAGGCACCTCCGGAGCTGCCGGAGATGGTGTTTTAAAGGCATTCCGAGGTCTTGGGTGGCTCGGGCAGCCGCGGCTCTCTTCACCAGATCCGTTCCTGCTTAGAGCAATAACGGACGCCATTTTGGATTCTATTCGTGTGGCAGCACAAGCCGCGGCGGGGATGGGAATTCTCCTCCGCCTTTATCGCTGCAGTAGGCAGCTTCTGAGGGAGGCAGACCGATTGGAGATGCTATAGGTGCGACAGAAGAGAGCTCTGAGGGGGCTTCAGACTCCTCCTCATCCTCTTTTTTTTTTTTTTTTCTCTGTGTTTATTATGCTTCTGCATAAGTCTTTCAAAGCGGGGAAAGCGGCCAAGAAGCACTCTGGAGGAAGTCCTTATGGGGTCCCTGGGGTCCTAAGCATTACAGCGCCCTGGAGGAAGAGGGGGCAGTGAAGAAGCACTCCTTGCGGTCCGCAGCACCCCGGCCAGCGGAAGTTTCTTCCTCGGAGGCTTCCGACCCAGAGGACTGTGATCCGAGGGACAAGCTTCAACCGGGGGTGGAGCAGAAAGATGACCAGGACCATCCTGCCGTGCATGGCCCCCCAGTTCTTGAAGGAGATGACCCCAAGGTGATCATCCTCTTTCGGAGGGATGAGTTGGGCCAGCTTATTCCCACGGTGTTGGAAGAGTTTGGCATTGCTGCCCTTCCAGAGAACTCCTGGATGGAGTCCATTGATCCCGTCATGGTGGGGTTTTTGTGGTCCATCCCGGTCCTTCCCGTTCCATATTTTAGTTACGGATTTGTTTTGGGAATGGGACACCCCGGATTTGGGTCTGAAAGTCAGCAAAGCGATGGTTAAGCTGTATCCTTTACCAGAGGAAGCCCTAGACCTTCATGTCCCCAAGGTAGTTGCGGCGGTGTCCGCGGTCACCAAAAAGACTACCATTCCAGTGACAGTAGCGACAGCTCTCAGGGATCTCCAGAATCGTAAGCTCGAGATCCAGCTCAAGAACATTTTCGAGGGGTCCACGCTGAGAGTGCGGGCTGCCATGTGCAGCAGTTTCGCCTTGCAGGCAGGTCTTCACTGGGTACAGCTCTTGCAGACCAAAATGTCTCTGTCGGCGTAGGAGGCCACACAAGCAGGGCGCCTAGAGGCTGCAGTAGCTTACAGTGCAGATGCCTTTTATGACCTGCTCCGCACCTCTGCCAGATCTATGGTTTCGGTGGTCTCAGCCCGCAAGCTACTGTGGCTGAGGAACTGGTCTGCAGATGTCTCTTCCAAAGCTCAGCTGGGTTCTTTGCCTTTCAAAGGCAAAGTGCTGTTCGGAAAGGATTTGGAAGACATGATTCAGTCTTTGGGGGAGAACAAAGTTCATTGTCTGCCTGAGGACAGACCCAAGGCGAGAGGTTCCTTCCCTCCTCGGTCTCGGTTCCGGGGGTCTCAGAGGTTCCACTCCTCCAGGTCTTCAGGCTCCTCGTCCAGACAGAGCTCAGGCCGACAGCAGTCCTGGTCCCAGTGCTTTCAGGGGCGTCACTTCAGTAGGGCTGGACACCTCCCCCCCCTCCACCCAAGCTGCAGGGAGAACAAAATCCTCTCAATGAAATGAGGCTGGTCCATTTCTTGGTTCCAGTTATAGGAGGCAGGTTGTCTCAGTTTTACAAGAAAAGGGCCAAAATACTGTCGGACCAGTGGGTTCTCAATGTGATAAGACAAAGCTACGCTTTAGATTTTGCTCCGCGCCTTCGCGGCAGTTTTCTTGTCTCCCCATGCTCCTACGACCAGAAGCGTCAGGCAGTTCGGGACACATTGCAACATCTGCGCGATCAAAGGGCCATTGTACCAGTTCCTCTGGTGGAGCAGCAGAGGGGCCATTATTCCATTTACTTCGTGGTGCCCAAAAAACAAGGCACGTTCCAGCCCATTCTGGACTTAAAAAGGGTCAACCGCTGTCTTTGGGTTCTGAGGTTTCGCATGGAGACCCTGAGGGCGGTCGTGGTGTCAGTGCACAAGGGAGAGTTCCTAGCGTCCCTGGATCTGACCGAAGTGATTTGCACATCGGGATCCGAGCCGACCTGCTTCATGGCCGGCTGCTTCCGGTCAGTCTTCAAGCACATTCTACCTGTTCGCAGGCAACATCATGGGCGGAGTATCAGCAAGTTTCATCACAAGAAATATGTAGGGCAGCTACTTGGAAATCTTTGCACACCTTTACTAGGCATTATCGATTAGATGTCCAGGCCCCCGGCTTTTGTGGGTTTGGTGAAGATGTGATCCAAACGGGACTCTCAAGGTCCCACCCCGTGTAGGAAAGCTCTGGTACATCCCAGGAGTCTGGACTGATCTGGGTACATACAGGGAAAGGAAAATTGGTTCTTACCTGATAATTTTCATTCTTGTAGTACCACGGATCAGTCCAGAGTCCCGTCCTTTTTTAGCGTGGGGATAACGGAGAGTCCGCTCATTCACTGCTTAATTATAGTTTCTGCAGACTACTTTCACAGTTAACAAAGTTTTCACGGGTTCTGCTCCTTCTTGGGATTAGTGACCAGGTAGTGTGTCTTACGGGGTTTTTCCTTCCCTGGTTCCTGCGGGGATAAAATTCGAGTTAAGGGAGTTTATTGGTTATGTTGTCTTTCAAATGTTCTGCTTGGATACACTGTATATTCTATATAAAAAAATTTTTTATCAGGACATCATATTGTATATAAAAATTTGTTCCCAATCACGTGTATATATACCTCCTTTAATTGTGGATACCCTCCTATATATCAGAATCTCCCCTGCCCCCCCCCCCCCCCCCCCCCCGTTTAGATAACCTCTTTCACGTATCCCACTTTGCTAATTTCTTCTTGTATAATCTAATCTGTTATTTGTATGTTCTTAATGTTCCTTATTTAACTATGCAATAATTGTAAAGCCTGTTGCTAAGTTCTGTTCTATGTAAACCGACGAGATGTTCCCAACGTTCGTCGGTATATAAAAGATATTAAATAAATAAATAAATAAATAAAAATAATACTGACAGACTGTGGGTGGCACCTTAGGGTATAGGGCAGAGTCACTCAAAACTTCTCTGTCTCCATCTGCTGGAGGGAGGCAAAACCCAGGAGTCTGGACTGATCCGTGGTATTACAGGAACGAAAATTAGCAGGTAAGAACCAATTTTCCTTTCTGGAGGTCTGTGCATAAGCAGGTCTCGGCCCTTTTTGACCTGGAGGTTCGTTGGTCACGCTCTTTCTGTATTCTAAATAATGATAATGGGGACGAGTCTTTGAATGTAGATAATCTATTTATCTCTAAGTTATGTTTAATTGCCAAAAAATGCCTTTTACTTCACTGGATAAAACCAGCACCCCCAACCGGGAACATGTGGAGATCCTTAATGACAGAACTGTTTCAAATGGAATACGGATCACGGTTTCCCGTCTCTCGCGCAAGAAGTTGATGATCTTCAAAGACATCTGGGGTGTATTTTACCAGTGTCTGCCAGCTAGTGTGCAGAGGCTCTTTCCCTTGGAAATCTAACTATGGGACTCGATGATCAGACTTCTCTGAAACCATCTAGCTTATTGCCTGCATTTACTAAGGTTGCTGTGAATGGTCCAGCTCCTGGGGGGGGGGGGGGGGGTGTTAAAATTTATATAGGAATGCTGCCTTGTTGGTTGCAGATGTATGTCTCTGTTCTTGTTTATGGAATTGGTCGCAGTACTCCTAATAAAGATACTTGGGGAGGGAAGAAGTTTCACCCGACATCTCCTCTGAACTATTAACATCTTTGTCCCCGGTACGATGGGTGGCACCAGTAAACCCAGCTGAGGATAGGCTGTTGGAGTAATTACGAACACAAGAGGTTATCAGCTCATTAGAAAATGGTGATGAATGAGCTGGAGGTAGATTTGATGCTCCTATTAATCATTTGAGAACTGGTGAAGATGTCGAAAATGCTGTTTATCTGTCATCTGCTGGTGAGGAGCTGAGAAGGTTAAAATAATGAAAACTGACCTGGTTAAACCTAAGGAAATTTCATTAGATTCAATCTGGGAAGCTTTACAGGCAGTTAATATCAATGGGGCGGATTTTAAAAGGGTTACACGCGTCGAGCCTATTTTGCATAGGCGTGTATGTCCCGGGGCTTAAAAAGGGGTGGGCTGGGCAGGGGCGGGACCGAGGCCTCCGGCACAGCGGACATGCCGGGGGATCGCATGCCGGCACTCAGCTGGTGCTCGCAACCTATGCCTGCCCAGAGGCAGGCGTAAATAAAAAAAATAAATAAATAAAGGTGGGGGGGGGGGGTTAGGTAGGGCTGGGGGGGGTTAGATAGGTGGAGGGGGGCAGAAGAAATGTTCCCTCTGAGGCCGCTCCAATTTTGGAGCGGCCTCAGAGGGAACGGGGAAAGCCATTAGGGCTCCCCTAGGGCTCGGCTCGCGCAAGGTGCACAAGTGGGCACCCCCTTGCTTGCGCCGTCCCCGGATTTCATAACATGTGCGCGGCTGCGCACGCATGTTATAAAATCAGGCGTGGATACGAAAATCTGGCCCAATATGTTAATCAAATTGTTCCATTCCATGACTTTATTGGGAGGCATGATACTAGAATAGATAAAATAGAAAAAGATGTAAAGCAAACACAGAAATCTATCCAGAAGATAGAGACTGAAATAAAAGAATCAAATACATATATCTCCTTAATTAAAGAAAATCAAATATTATCTTCTAAATTAGAACAACTTGAGAATCAGATTTATTAATTTTCCTAGAGATCGGTTTACATCTCCTACCGCGATCGCCTCCGCCGCTCCTCGATCTGGACTGTAGCTGCAGGCCTGCGCATCCGGCGCTGAAGCCCGTCGGGGCAAGGCTGCACAATTTCAGCACTCACCTCCGAGGCTCCAGCGCCGGCCACGCGGCTAGGCCCTCTGATCCGCCCATCCGAGACGCAGCCTACCAGGAAGGAGACCCTCCCTGACGTCAGCATCTGCGGTAAGCGGGGGATTTAAACCCCAGCCGCTCCGCCTGGCGTCCCTTACCTACCGCGATCGCCTCCGCCGCTCCTCGATCCGGACTGTAGCTGCAGGCCTGCGCATCCGGCGCTGAAGCCCGTCGGGGCAAGGCCGCACAATTTCAGCACTCACCTCCGAGGCTCCAGCGCCGGCCACGCGGCTAGGCTCTCCGATCCGCCCATCCGAGACGCAGCCTACCAGGAAGGAGACCCTCCCTGACGTCAGCATCTGCGGTAAGCGGGGGATTTAAACCCCAGCCGCTCCGCCTGGCGTCCCTTACCTACCGCGATCGCCTCCGCCGCTCCTCGATCCGGACTGTAGCTGCAGGCCTGCGCATCCGGCGCTGAAGCCCGTCGGGGCAAGGCCGCACAATTTCAGCACTCACCTCCGAGGCTCCAGCGCTGGCCACGCGGCTAGGCCCTCCGATCCGCCCATCCGAGACGCAGCCTACCAGGAAGGAGACCCTACCTGACGTTCAGCGACTTCGCTACCACCCTATCAGAGCCGGCCCTGATTAGTTTAAATTCTGAGCTCTGCTAGGCGCCGCGCGCCGAAGGAGCGCGACGCTCCTTAGTGCAGCTCCGCAAGGCAGCTCTCTGTGATACAATCCATTTATTTCATTTTTCTTCGTAACAGTAACTCCCATATTTCCCAAACCACTTTCCAATTTCCCAAACCATATTTCCCAAACCAATCGGCTGTTCCAGCTCTCTCCCACACTAACTCCTCCTGCGATATTTTGTTTTTGAGATTTTCCGCTCCAACCCACACCTTTCCCATTCATCGGCCTCCATTGCGGGCGAACCATGATCTCTCTCACCATCCCAATCATTCATAATAACAGGAGCAACTCAGCAAATTTCCCCTATTCACCATCAATCTTACAAAAGAGATTAACCCCAATCATGATATCACCTCTGAACCAACTTCTAGGTCTCTCTCTTTTCACCCTAACACTATTAAACGCTCAATCCCTCACAAAAAAAACTCACCTTCTCCATGACTACCTCTTGGAGTCCCAACCTGACCTATGTGCCATCACAGAGACCTGGTTAAAAACGGAAGATATTGCCCTAATCAACCAACTTCCGCTTTCGTCATACAATTTCTTCTCTATTCCCAGACCTAAGAAGAGAGGGGGAGGTCTGCTTCTCGCAGCAAACAGAAAACTTAGACTGTCTCTTCAGTGGGCAAATGCATCTCCCCCCCCTGGAACTCGCCATCTTCAAATCTAACAACCTACAAATCGCCCTTACCTATGCCCCTCCCGGCTACCTTGAGTCAGACCCTTCCCCGTTAATAGAGCTCATAGCCAAACATATT
This sequence comes from Rhinatrema bivittatum, assembly GCF_901001135.1. Lineage (NCBI taxonomy): Eukaryota > Metazoa > Chordata > Amphibia > Gymnophiona > Rhinatrematidae > Rhinatrema > Rhinatrema bivittatum. The sequence goes on along the minus strand of NC_042622.1, from coordinate 31,742,553 downwards.
AATTCAGACAAACCTGCCATCCTTTTGGGAGATTTCAACCTCCATGTGGATGAGTCCCCACCGTCTTCTAGCTGCGACACATTTCTCAACTCATTGAATGGAATGGGCTTTAAACAAATCATCAACGAACCTACCCACAAAGCAGGACACACCTTGGACCTGATCTTTTTAAATGAGAGCCTCTCCCCCTCAACTGGCACACACTGTACTCCTATCCCCTGGTCCGATCACAAGCTTATCTCCACCACTCTAAAAAATCATCATCCTATCACTTCTCAGTCTCAAAAGACCAAAATCCAGTATAGGAAGCTTTGTAACCCTGACACACTCATCAATCACCTAACTCCGGAGTTAGAACTTCTCGACCTCACTGACGCAGTCTCGGCCACTGCTTCCTGGTCCAAAATCACGACAAAAGTGGCCGACCTCACCTGCCCACTAACTATAAAAACTCTTCATTCAAATAAGGACAACAGAAAACCGTGGTACACACCGGAACTTAAATCTATCAAGAGAGTCCTCAGAAGCAGAGAACACCTTTGGCGCAAAAACCCTTCCTCGACAAGTAACTTGACGGCATACAAAACACTCATGCATCAATACAGGATCGCCATCCTCCGCACCAAAAGAAACTTCTACTCTCAAAAAATCCATCATTTCATCTACGACCCAAAAGCGTTATTTACCCTTATTTCTTCGCTCACCAAACCATCACCTACTGCGGTTCCAGATGATCAAGCCACAAGCAAAGCAGCCGAACTAGCTACTTACTTCAAAATGAAAATTCTAAACCTCGTAGCTCCGTTCACGATCAACAATTCTCCTCTCCCTCCAACCCCTATTACTGCAACCACTCATCCAATTACAAATCTGGAAACCTTCGAACCTACTTCTTCATTGGAGATAGAAATTATTCTCAAAAAGCTCAAACCTGCATCTCACCCTCTGGACGCAATCCCATCCAACCTGCTTCTCTCCATTCCTAGTACTATTTCCAAGCATATTGCAAAAATCATCAATTGTTCGCTCTCACAGGGCCATGTACCAGACCCTCTTAAACTTGCTATCCTAAAACCTCTGCTAAAAAAACCGAATCTCTCCCCAGATGATCCAGCCAACTTCCGCCCTATTGCAAACCTCCCACTCATCGCAAAAATATTGGAAAGAATAGTAAACCAGCAACTCACAGAATTCTTGAACAACAACAAAATCCTCTCCCCACATCAGTTCGGGTTCAGAAAAGCCCGCAACACAGAAACACTCTTAATCACACTTACAGACACCATCCTCACAAGTCTGGATAAAAAACAACCAAGTCTTCTCATTCTCCTCGACCTTTCTGCGGCTTTTGACACTGTGAACCACGCCCATCTTTTAGATCGTCTATCAGACATCGGCATCAAAGGCACCGCCCTAAGCTGGTTCAAGTCATTCCTTCAGAACAGGACCTATAAAGTCAAAATCAACAGTGAAGAATCCATACCTGTCTGCTCTACGTTGGGAGTTCCCCAGGGCTCTTCGCTATCCCCAACCCTCTTCAATATCTACCTCCTCCCTCTCTGCCATCTCCTCACTAGTCTTAATCTAATCTTCTATCTGTACGCAGACGACATACAAATTCTCTTACCAATTACCAAATCATTAAGCAAAACCCTCGAGTTTTGGGACACCTGCCTCAAGTCCATAAACAACCTTCTATCAAGCCTCAACTTGATCCTGAACACAAAAAAGACGGAATATCTACTTATCTCACACGACGGCAATTTCACACAGCTTAACCCACTTCCTGCAACCCTTCCCTCTTTCTCCGCCGAAGTCAGAAATTTAGGAGTCCTCATGGATAAACAACTCAACTTCAAAAGCTTCATCAATAACACCACCAAGGACTGCTTTTTCAAACTCCAAGTCTTAAAACGACTCAGACCTCTCCTCCACTTCCACGACTTCCGTACAGTACTTCAGGCAATCATTTTCTCAAAGATAGACTATTGCAACTCACTTCTGATCGGCCTCCCTGCAAATACTATCAAGCCATTACAGATGGTACAAAATGCCGCTGCCAGGATTCTAACCAGATCCAAAAAATGGGACCACATCACCCCCACTCTGAAGATCCTCCATTGGCTCCCTATCAATTTCAGAATACTGTTCAAAGTTCTAACCATCACCCACAAAGCGATTTCCAACATCACACCTTTGGATCTCAAATTCCCTCTCAGATTGCACTTACCATCCAGGCCGGTAAGAGCAGCATATAAAGACACCCTCCAGGTTCCCTTTCTAAAAACAACTTCAGGATTGAGAGCCCTCTCAGCGTCTGGTCCAAAACACTGGAATTCTCTCCCTCCAGACCTACGGCTAGAACACTGCCCGGTTACTTTTAAGAAAAGACTCAAAACCTGGTTGTTCAATCAGGCCTTTTCCCATTCAGATAATCCTCTGAATTAAATTCCTCCCGTTCCCCAGCAGTATTACACCCTTCCTATTCATTTATATCTCCTTAGTCAAAAAAATTTCATGTCCAGATTTTGCCCCTCTACTTAGCTCCTGTTGCCTTCACTACGGTTCACATACCTATTCCTCACCCCACTAGCCGTTTATTATATTGTACAGTGACACCCTTATATGCCCCTCTGTTCCATGATTTCAATTTGGTGCAATACCTTAGCGTCAACCCCTAGTTTTCTGTTTCTTAGTTCAAGACCTAAGCCTAAGCCTCTGCGACCACGGATGTATTATATTTACTCTCTCTGGGACACTGTTTTCTGTACAAATGTTAAATGTTGTTCTGCTTGTTTGTTGGTTAATAAGATATTTATTATTAGTTCTTTGTAATTGTTCACATTTGAAGCTCTGTTAATGTTCTATGTAATTGCTTTCATTTACCGAAGCACTGTTTTCTGTTCAATGTAAACCGAACTGATTTGTAAACCCTTACAAGAATTTCGGTATATAAAACTGTTAAATAAATAAAATATATGTTGGATATATTGAAAATCCCGGAGCAGGCCATTCCTATTATATCTAGGGTATTTTATATCCCTCCTTATAAAAGGAGAGATATAGTAAATCAGAATGAGGTACAGAAATTGGTTCTAATAGAACCATCATTGTTAAACCTTACAGAAATATTAGAGACTTCACAGGAGAAAACGATTACTCCTGCTACTCTTGTAGTATCATTTCTCCTAGAATCTGATAAACAATTGGTTTTAAAAATGTTTTTCAGAAATAGCTCTGCTCTCTTCTTAAATCTGAAAGTAAGCGTTTTCCCGGATTTTTCCAGGGCAACGCAAAAAAGAAGGAAATTATCCCTCTCTTTAAAAACCAGAGTGACAGAACTAGGTGCAATGTATCTTCTCAAATTCCCATGTTAAGTGCATTGTGAAATGGCAAGGTCTAACACATATTTTCTATGCTCCAGATCAATTAGTTACTTTTTTGTCAAATAAGAAAAGATTGCCGTCCAGTTCTTCGCCAATTGGGACAGAGCAGCAAAGTTAAGGCATTGGTCCCGAAAAGAATAAATTTCTCTCTCCAAAGTAGGTAATTTTCCTCTAAATTAGTTATACAAACATTTTCCTACAGATGAGGAAATAGGTCCTGAGTGAGGACTATAAATATGAGAGATTTATGTAATATTAGAGTTATAATTGTTGTTATGCAGTGCCTTTATAAAACTGATGAAGGAAATTATTAGTATGTTATGATGTAGAGACATAAGAGTAAAGTAGGAATAAAATTACAAGGAGAAAAGTGTAATGAAATCTCTCTATGTATTTTAATTCAAGATATTAATGCTTGTAAATTCAAGATGTGAAAATTGATAAAAAATAAATAAATAAAAGATATTGGGGGGGGGGGGGAGCACTGAAATTAAAGACCCTCGTCTTGTTGAATGATAGAAAGGTCCTTTTTTTCTTTTTGCCCTGTAACACCCGCCACGTGACGGGTTTCTTTTTGAAATCGTCCTCAGGGTCATAGGTCCTTGCACCAAACGGCCGCTATTAAGTGAATTTCCAAAAGCTTTTTTCTTATGATGGTCTCTAGTTTACCAAAGGGCTAATTTTTAAAAGCCCTGAGCGTGAAGATTCCAAGAAATACGCACACAGCTGGGCCGCGCACACGTCGCGTGGTTTTTAAATGGCCCACAAGCCACGCGCGTATCTCCCCGTAGGCGCGTGGCTTGTGGATTGAGATCGGATTGAGCGGGATCGATCCGACCAGCACGCGCAGACTGCCGCTGCTCCAGAGAGCAGCTAAGTTTTAAAACCCAAAAATGTTAGGTTAGTTAGCGGGGTTTTAGGGGTCGGAGTTAGTAGTGGAAAAGGCAGGCAGAGAAGGTAGGGGATTTAGGAATTTCCCTCCCAGGGCCTATCGCGTCGCACGCATATTATAAAATCTCCCCATTACGCGCACAATTCGGCATTCGCATGCACATGCACGCACCGATATAAAATCAAGCATGCCTGTGTGCGCGGGTAGCAGATTTTATAACATGCGTGTGTCGATGCGTCCATGTGCATGCGCACATAGATGCCTGAACGCAGATTTTAAAGTTACCCTCTAAATGTGCAAATGTGAAGTTTCCCAGTGTTTCTAGTAAGATAAAGAGCAAATCTTTTGTGTGAATCTGCCTTTTCTTACTGCTGTCTGTTTCTCCTCAAAGTTTAAAGCACATGCATCGAAGTATTACCCCCAGCTCTGTGAAACGATGCAGTTTGACTTGATTCCTGAGCTCCGTGTGGTTCTGAGGAAGTTTTTCTTACGCATTGGTGCAGTCTTCCACATCTGGACGCCGGAGGAGAAGCTGCAGACCCTCGGACCGCGTTCTTCCACACAGTAGCAAGCCTGAGTCCAGTCTGACCATGAACATAAAGCTTTATTCATGCGACAGTTGCTAAACCTACTCCAGAGTGGAGAGAGGCAAAAAAAAAAATAAATAACAACTTTGGTGCTTTACTCAAAAACAACAGCAACAAAAAAAAAAAACCAAAAAAAAAAAAACCCACAAATTTCTATTCTGAGAATGCCATGTTGAAATATTTATTCTGGCAAATTGTAAAGCTCCTTAGAAAAACCAGTTCACTACAATATATTCAGAGTAATTTATTTAAATTGTTGCAAGGAATTAGAAGATAACAGAGATTTTTTTTTTGTCTAAGTTCATTACACTTTTATTTCAGATGACAATGAAATTCTGGCTTGTCTTATTGCAGCTGTTTGGTTGTATGTGTCAGTATATCTATATGTATAGATATATGGTGAGAAAGCTATAAATAATCTATTTCACACTCATTAAACCTCCGCCCCTCGACCATTATAAATGCATAACCAGGAGTCAATAGTATCCTTGGAATTTTGAACATACCTGTATAGGCTTCTGATGTTGCAATATGTTAATAAAATATATTCCAAGGCTTCAGTGCCACCTATGTTAATTTTGCTGGAATTTTTTTTTCCTGTAAGTCTGCAGTTGGCTGTGAACAGTTTGGGGATTTAATGTATCATAGCTGTAGATGGAAAGGATTTTTCTCACACGTTTGTGGAGAGATTTTGTATGGTTAAAGTCATACTTTCCTGCTAGCAGTAAGCTTTAGATAAAGGTTTTATTTTACAAAGAAGGCAGAGTTATAACTTTTACCCCTTCTCCCATCATGATTCTGTATATGTATATATATTATATATATAGATATATAAAAAATTTTAGCAATTCTTCTGAAAGATTTTTAAAATTCTGCTGATTATTTTTTTGTCATGTTGCATAAGGTGTAGGCTTTTACTTGGTATCAACTAGTAGTAACCTGCAAGTCTGTAAGAAATGAAGTAAATTATAATTATTTTTTCAAGTGCACAATGAATGGGGTTCAATAAAAAAAAATATCACTGAAATTAAACCTTGCCTGGAAACTCGAGGATGTGGCGCCTTTTTCCTCTTAAAAATGTCAAGTGGCTCTGGTAAATTAACCCTGACTGTATAAAATTTCTTGGAATAATTAGAGGGTTTGCTTCTGAAAGTACCAGGTTTAGAGATGTTGGCGTTCTCTTAAATCGCACAGTTAATTAACTTTTGATTTGTATTCTGCCTTTCATGGCTGGTCTGCCACTTGGCCCGCATGGGAATCTTCATGGGTTCTAGAAAGGTGGTGTCAGGGAGGGCGTGCTGAGCCTTCAGAAAGGGTGGGTAGGGTAAGAGGTGATGGGAGACCGAGCTGTTAACAGCAGGCCCTTCCTGTTCATATTGGGCAGGGCGGGATACTGGTGTAGCCTTGGATGAGCGAGAGGAAGCCATGTTGGATAGTGCGAGATACACATGGGCTTTTTACATGCAAATTTGATGAACATGTGACTGTCAGGGCCACTGCTGCAAAGTTGGGAGCTTGCTGATCATTTCCAGCCTTCCATTCAGACAGCTGAGGTTGAAAAGAAACTAAATTTCCACCATTTTATATCCAAGAAATCTGCGGATGTACTTGTATAAGGGCTTAGTCAAATCTGTTGTTGCCAGAGCTTACCTCCTACATAGTGCAGTCTGGTCTTTTCCTCTTTCGAAAGTCTAGCACATCGGACCCCTCTGCAGGAGGAATATTCCCATGGCAAAGGACTGAACTAAGCCACACGTACATTTTTGCTGAAGTTATCCAAAAGGCAAGTCTAGAACTAATGAGCCAGGGATTGCCTTAGTGTTTGTCCTGCTATATTATCTGTAATACCTCTAATGCAATCATAGTTCGGATTGCAGCATAAGTGCAATTTTATTATAGAACTCTGGGTTTGTACATAATCTGTGAACAATGTTATATGGCTTACATGCAAAAAGTACAGAAGCATTATGAGTGTTGAAGATGCCGGAGGGGGGAAAAGTATTAAATCAAGCACTGTTTGTGCTCATGTGCTAAATTGAAAATTCATATCGGCAAAATACAAAAGTGTTAACTTTTTTTTTGTAGAAATTAATTACATCTGGGACCAGATGCTGGCTTTTTTTCTACTACTGAGTAGAACAGTGGTTCACAAACCGCTGGTTGAGTTTTCAGGAAATCCACAGTGAATATGCATGAACGAATTTGTAAATATTGGGTTTCCAGTGTGCGCAAATATCTCGTGCGAATTCATTGAAGATATCCTGAAAACCAAAATTGCTATGGGGTCAACAGGGCAGGTTTGGCAACCATTGGTGTAGAATGGCCTTTTCGGTATGTTAAAAACAATCTACACAGATGAATTAAAAAAAAAAAATTAGAATTGGTCTAGAGGGATTTGAATTATTTATTTGGCACTAGATGCGTGGAGGGGTTTCTCCTGTTTGATTTCAGAACGGACATCTAGGCCTTACCTGAGCTTGATTTTACTCGTAGTTAGACATGCCTAGAATTTGCATTTGTGAGTGCCTCATTTCCAGTACTAGGTATATAAGATTAGAGTAGTGGTGCTTTAACTTGTTAAAATATCTAATTTTTGTTGTCGCACATTTTTACTTTGCCCAGTTGGGCTTTCTGATCAGGGTTTTGTCTCCTTTTTTTTTTGTCTCTTTAAAAAGTGTACTTTGTTTCATTTCTCTACCAAAGACCGTGAAAAAGAGAGTGAATTTTACTCCAAGCTAAACTGAAAATGTGTCTATTTAATCAGGGAATAGATAAGATAACTAGTAGCTTTCGTTTTAAATCATTCTCACTTTAATACTTAGCAATTTAGAGAGTCATTTGGTAACTGCCTGCAAAGATTCAAAGTCAATTACACATGGACTTTACACCAGTTTTCAAAGAAAAAGTTCCCGTACACATTTATGCATCAAGTTTTGGTTTTTTTGTTTGTTTTTTTAAGAAAAATGCAAATGTGTTCCTATAAGTGCAAACCCCGCCCCCTGGGAACACCTCTTGTCACTGTGGGTAAAAGTACACACACAAAGGTCCTCTCCACATACTTCTATCCACAGATAGGAAAGGCAATTGTGAAAAAAAAAAAAACATTTCTGCAAGAAAAAATCCTGTTTTACCCTAAGACTTGGCTTTGAAAGTGCATCCTCTTAAAATGCAATTTCAATGAATGTGCTACTTGATGTCAATCTCTCATTCCATCAACATACATGTATTATATGAGAGAACATGTGTAATAAAACAGAACACAACAAAATAAATACAAAAATATCAAAAATATTTACTACAATGAATACATAATGGTGCTCAAAAAGTATATTTCCAATATCAAAACAATACATATATCATATAAACAGTATACAATGTTCAAAATCTGATACTGGTCGCATAATTATTCATAACAATCCTTGTTACTTAAAGGTACTCGCTTAAAAGTGATGTGTTGAATATTGGTTTAGTGTGTGCTTTAAAGTGATAAGGATTGTTTGTGCATTATTATGATGAGCGAGTGCCTTTAAGTAAAAAGGATTGTTATGAATTATTATGCGACCAATATCAAATTTTGGACATTGTATACTGTTTATGTGATATATGTATTGTTTTGATATTGGATATATACTTTTTGAGCACCATTATGTATTCATTGTAATAAATATTTTTTATATTTTTTGTTGCCCTCTTAAAATGCAACACTGAGTGTGCTTGGTATTTTATACCAGTGTCGTATTGGTCATAACATGGAAAGCAAGACCAGAAGTTGCCTGTGATGGTACAAGACCCATATCAAAAATATTCCCCAGTATTCTGTGGGTGGTGCTCCTTGCCTATGAATAGATTCCCTCTAGCTGGATGGTTTAGATCTTCCCTGACTTTTCATGATGATAGATGTACATTAGAAGACTTGTTAACCATTTACCCATACTTAAATATTGCTTACACCACTCCAGAGATTAGAAGAGAGAAAAAAATAACATGGATGCATATGTTTAGGTCATATTTCTGATTTACACTTTTTTTTTTTTTTTTAGTCAAAGCAAATGTACATTCACACAAGCTGAAACTCTGCTACAAAGTTTTGTGGTTTTCCATTTTAGTGTAATCAATGGAGTGTCCTAATGCACTGGAATACATCTACATTTTTGGCACCTTTTGGATTCAAGGAGTTCTCAAGCATGTAGCATGGATATATTGTAATATCATAACTTTTCTTTTAGTAGCTTCACTTTTTTTTTAGTTTATCATATATATGATATCCATGCCCTGATAAATTGTAGACTTAGGCACTTCAGACATTCCAACAAGGTTGCTTAGTGTTTAAAAAAAAAAAACCAAACAAACAAATATATGTTGTCATTACTAAATTTGAAGAATGAGGTGTATTCCATGTTTCATGCTTATCTTTGTTTAAGTTGACTTTACTGGAACTTGGCAAAGTCCAAAAAACTTTGAGCCCTAACCATGAACCTCAAAGTATCAAATAGTTTAGATATTATAGACCTTATCCCTAGGACAAAAAAAAAGCTCTGAGAAATAACATCTGTTTAAGCCATGTGCTGATAAAGCTTATATATCACTTGGTAGAATACTCTTTTAGTACAAACCTAATGCAGTTAAGATTGAGAGATTTGACGTATGTTCTTGAAGGCTGATCAAAGTTGTTTTATCATTTACTTTCAAATTTTGTCAAGGAAAAAATGTACTTATTTTGACTGTGAAATTGCAATGCTTAATCCCATGATCTTGATGGGTAAAGAAGACCTATCTAGAATAAAATGGATAGTGGAGTTCACATCTGGTTAACTTATTGAGTCTGTCCATCTGCAGTTCATATTTATTGTTCTGATGTAAGACCTACGTAAGTTGCGGGCTGATATTCAAATTTCTGGAGCTGAATAATGAACAAGACAGAAAATGTTGCAGAAAAGTAATAAGCTTAGTAATAAAAAGCAATATTACTTTAACACAATTTTGTCTCATCTGCTGCTCAGTGGCAGCTATTTGAATGTCGTCCTGCAATTTTAGTTAGGCCCTTATGATGACGACTGCTTCTAGCACACGGATTACTTCTGTTTTGTGACTGTGATCTTAGGTATAGCTTCTTTCAAAGAAAAGAAGTCATGACAATGTGTGAGTTCTTGTCTATCAAATCGAATATAATAGGAACGATCTAAGTGAAGGTCTGAGCAAGCGGGATCTGTAAAACACCATGCATCTCATGACTAAAAGCTCATTTTTCAGCTTATCGTGCGGGAACAGTCTTCACTTTTTGTCCAAAATCCCATTTTCTTGCACCTAACCTAGAAACTTAAAAGAAAATGTAAAATCCTTTGTGTAGCATATGTTTTGCCTATTTAAAAATATATAAAATGTGTTCTTAGTTACTTTTGGTAATGATAAACATAAATTGTATTATGAAGTACATTTAAACATTGATCATCTGATGTAAAGGCATTCCTTGCCTAGTGGGTGTATACACTTTTGAAAGGATGAGTGGAACAATTATAATTTGAAGAGAAATGTAAAGTTTTCTATGTAAAAATATATTGTGTATCAATAAAATTTTAAAAGTGAAGATCTTTTTTTTTTATATGGTAAAACTGCTCATGCATCAAACTGTTCTTGTTCACTATTCTGCTGTGTGTGGGACTTTCAGCTCACAGAGTCATTTCAGAGGCTGAAGAACGTGCAGCTGTACACACAGAGGGCAGTAATGTGTGCGTGTGTCATGCAGAGTTCCACCAGGGTTCTGGAGGTTGGTTCCAAAGAACCTTCTTTAAAGCTGTGGCACAATAAGACTTGAAGTTTGCAAAATCCATGTATACCATAAAATCATTTATATCTGGGTATGATTCAAACCCAAATATTCAGCAGTATATTGGAAACCTGGGGGATTGGGCTATGTAACTGGAAACACCAAGCCAGCCCATCAGAGTTTGATTTGCAATTGCCAGTTATGTCCTATCTGCAGGGTATTAAGCAAGGGTATTAGGCTTCCTAGGTGAACCTTCTGCCTTGCACCTGCCTTCCCCTGATCTCGGCCCAAACTCCTACCTCATTTGCGCCCAGAGTGTGTGCTGCTCCAGGCTGTAAGCAGGATGGGCACTGCTTGCAGCCCGCCGAATCTCTACTCCACTTTGCCATGAGTGGGATAGGCTCCGCTCGCGGCCCCACATGGCTGCTCTTTGGCGCCGCCCAATGTTCGGCGTCTGAGGCAACCGCCTAGTTCACCTAATAGGATGAGTCAACCCTGCATACACGGAGAAGGCCAATCTATAGATGTGAACTGGGCACTAGACATGTTTTGGTTTTTGGTTTTTTTTGGGGGGTGGGGGGAGAGTGTTCCTCCTGATTCTCGGTGACTTTCTAAAGTTATGATAAAAAAAACCTCAACCACCAAGTTATAGGTGATATATTTTTATAGGGCTAACAATCCATTTGTGAAAAGCATATGCTGTTTATCGGATCACACTAATGAGCGAAGGATAACAGAATATAAAAGTAATTTGTAGATTGGATTACAACAGTGCTTGTTGGATTAAAAAGTTATCCTTAAAATTCTTGCTTCTAGTGGGCAACAGGTTAAAACAGAAAATATAAAAGTAGATTTAAAGAACAAGACTCTTAAATAGCATAACAATGACAAGTTTAGTGCAGCAATGTATTTTTAGCAGCATCTTAATAAGTCATCTCAACAAAGCTGATATTCTTGAAGTTCAGAACCCTGATCTGTGTGTGACCCTGGTCCACGTGGAGACAAGAGACTCACATACGTGTTAAAATACTTTGGTGCTAGGTAAAAGTAATAATGGATTTATAATTAGCTTATAGGAATAATTAGACAAAGGTGATTGCTAAAAATAGCACTTAAGTAGTTGATTGCAGATAATAGCAACTACAGAGAATACCTAAATATATATATATATATATATAAACATACACAAGCACCCCATTCTCTTATCTAACAAACCAGTTATTATTTTATCAATGTCTATTTCAATACCTGTGTACAAATTTACCTCATAAAATCTGATTGCACCAAAACACCACCTTTCATTCACTCACACACCATCCATTAATCATGCATTCCCTCTTACAATGAAACGAATAGTTCACGTATCCCGAACACTACTGCTGTTCTTAAAACTCACATCAAGGCAGCTGTATGCTTATTACCCATGTTAAAGTTCACAGTTACATTGGCACTCAATAGGAAAAAGACAATTTCTTCTTGTCAAAGAACATTCTCCATGTTACAGTATTCATCATGCTTGATGGTTCTATTTTCCATTTATATCAAAGCATTAGGAGCCTTGGTATTTGGATCGACCCCCATCTTTCTTTTTGCGCTCACTTCAAAGCAGTCAGATTAGGTTTTTTTTCAAACTCCATGAGCTGGCTGGGCTTAAATGACAACTACATGAGTCTGAATTCCGAACTGTTGGTCAAGCTTCTATTTTTCCTTTAATTGATTACTACAATGGCCTCTCTTTAGGTCTTCCAATGACCATGTTACATCCTCTTCACCTCTTTCTCAATGCCTTAGCCTGATCTCTGAGGTTAAGTGTTACTTGTATATTACACCAACACTGATTGACCTTTTATTGGCTAACTATACCACAGTGCATGAGTATAAAATTGGTCCTAAGGGGGACTGACCTGCTCGTGAGGAGGCAAGGAAGGATTTCCAACCCGGCTGTCCTTTTCAGCTAAAGTTTAAAAGACCTGACTTTTTCTTCCCGGAGCTGTGGAGGAGGGGCGTGACGTCACATCCGCCCTGCATCAGGACACTGCCTATAAAACCTGGCTTTCAGCACCGAGAGAGCGGGGACTGACCTGCTCGTGAGGAGGCAAGGAAGGATTTCCAACCTGGCTGTCCTTTTCGGCTAAAGTTTAAAAGACCTGACTTTTTCTTCCCGGAGCTGTGGAGGAGGGGCGTGACGTCACATCCGCCCTGCATCGGGACACTGCCTATAAAACCTGGCTTTCAGCGGCACGCAGTCGATGCCGGCGCGCCGAAGGGGCGCGCGGCTTTGAACGAGAAAAGGTGACCGAAGAAGGAAATATAATCTTCTAACATCTTAGCCTCACGAACGATCAGTCCCTCAGTGAAAGAGCCTATTCTTATTAAGGGTAGGGTGAGTAGAACCCTTAATTTTGTTTGCAATAAGTTTTTCCTGTAATATAAATGCCGCATTCCAAAAGAAAGGGAAAAGTACGTGATGGTTCCTCGACCCCATGCATGTCAACCCCAGGGCAAACAACAATAAGGGAGTTCTACCCCGCGGTTGGGGCTTCTCCAGGAGGGTCAGTTGGGATTTCGGAACAGGAGCAGTTACCGGATCCCCTTGACGAGATATCTTTGAGCGCTGGAGCACCAGAAACTCCCTCTCCTCCAGCTCACGACAGTACAGCAAGTTCTGCGGACTTCCCGGGTCCGATGTTGTCCCTGAGGAAGGAAACGGTCGAAGGAGGACTTGCTGTTAAAATGTCAGGGCAAAATCAGGGCGACAGTATACTGTCTGCCCTGAAAGAAATTAACATCGGGATGGCGATGGGGACAAGTAGATCCCCCCAACTGTCCACGGAAGGGAGAGAACAGAGTGGTTTGGGTAGTTCAGAAATTAATTTTCAGAGGTTGCCATTAAATATACCACAGATTACATTACTAAATAAACCAGATATAGTGACCCTGGACGTTCTGTGGAACGCTGTATCTGTTATTGAGAAAGCTATTGTTTCACTGACACAAGCTTTTCAAAGCTTCCAGGATCAATCCAGTGTTGTAAATCCGGTGGTTTTAGCAAACTCAAATAAAATACAGGAATTGGATAATAAGGTATTACATATAAATGGGGTACAGGCTGGCTTAATTCAGGGGGAACTAAGGATAGATAAAAGAATAGAAAATCTGGAAAACAATCTGAGATATAATAATCTCAGATTGATGAATTTTCCTAAATGTAAAATAATCTCACCCAAGGAGCAATTTAATAAATATTTAAAAGAGGCTTTATCTTTTTCTTCAGGTAATTTACCCTCAATTTCTAAAATATTCTTTCTTCCTGAATCAAATAAGAGAGGGAATAGAAAAAACAGATGGAGAAATGGTTAGACAAAATTTGGAGACATTTTCTCCGCTAGAAGATCTATCTGTTTTCCTAGAAACCTCTCAAGAAGAACAGATTGAGAGGAGAGGGATATTATTAGTTACATTTACTATATCAGCTGAAAGAGATAATGTATTAAACAGTTTCTATAAAAACAGAAATAAAATGTACTTGGGTGAAAAAATTTGGATGTATCCGGATATTATTAGACCAACTCAGATACGTAGGAAGAAATTCCTGAATTTATGCCCAAAAGCACGTTCCTTGGGTGCACAAATTCTAATAAAATTTCCCTGTAAATGTTTGTTAACATTAAATAATACTAAGTATATTTTTATGGAACCAGACCAGTTGGAGAAATTTCTTAATTCAAAAAGTGATACAACCCCCACATCTGAGAATACTGGTGATTAAATTGAAATAACCCAACCACCCTTATATTTTCTTGATACTAAGATATGAATTATTATTAAAGTTGCTCCTATGTTTTCTACTGAAATAGGCTCTTTCAGTTTCATAGTATATGAAGGTGAGACAGTATGTTGCAGATAAATTGATGTATTTGGTTAATTTCTTTTTATTTTTCATGGGAATTAAAGTTGCAATACTACAGTTTTTTTTGCAACATGATGTACCTGATCTGTAAGGAATGTAATCCTTAATCTGTAATTATTTAAAAATCAATAAAGAGATAATTTAAAAAAAAAAAAATTGGTCCTACTGTTTTCAAACTTATATTCTCAAATTCTTGACCCTGGTCAAACTCCCTACTTAAACTATACAAACCTTCACGACAAATTAGATCATCTCAGCGAGGTCTGTCAGATGTTCCATCAATCAAAAATGCTCGCGTCTTTGTAACACAAGAATCTGCCCTTTCGTTAGCAGCTCCTATTCTATGGAACTCCTTCCCCGAGGAATTGCATCTCTGTACGTGTCTCTAAAACTTTTAGAGATCTTCTCAAAACCTTCCCTTTCAAGAAGGCTTATTGATTTATTTTTTGCCTTTTTCTCCCCACTGAATAAGACAAGGTTGCAAGTCTGCTTAGTATTTGGTTTTTCTCCCAGGACAAGCAGGATGGTAGTCCTCACATATGGATGACATCATCAGGATGGAGCCCTATCACGGAACACTTTTGTCAAAGTTTCTAGAACTTTGACTGGCACACTGAGCATGCCCAGCATGCCACTAACCCTGCATCCAGCAGGGTTCCCCCTTCAGTCTCTCTTTTTTTTTTTTTCCACGCAGCAGTTGCTTCGTGGTTCTCAGGAGCTCTGTGAGAATTTCTCACAACATTTTTCCTAACGGAACTTTTCTTAAAAATTTCAAAACTTTTTCCCCGTCCCAGTGTCCCCCATAGACCGAACTCCGCTAATGCTGGTAAGTTTTTACCTCGTTCTTTGCGGTCGGTTCCCGACGGTGATGTCATCGGTGCCCGACGTCCACTGACCGTGCGCCACACTTATTTTTTCGAAAAATGGCGACTGGTTTTCAGAAGTGCCCCAAGTGTCAGAGGACTAAGTCCATTATGGACCCTCATGACATCTACATCTTATGCTTAGGGCCTTCCCACAACGTCCAACTGTGCACCAGTTGCACCCAAATAACACCAAAAGACCGCTGGGCCCGCTTAGAAAAAATGGAGCACCTATTTAAATCTAAGCGCTCATCCCAGTCTACTCCAGCCAAGAGCGCACAGAGTCGGAAACCATTTTCATCATCGACTCCATCTCCATCGATGTCTCAGCATCAAGGTGCTGGAGAACGGCCATCACCGGCATAGTCACGCTCTCAAAGGCCTCCACATCCTCGGTGCCGGAGAAGGACCGGGTCGAGCACAGAGAAAAACACGGTCATCAACATCGTCGAGATCCTTCTTCTGGAGCAGGCACCGACAAACCATCAACATCATTGGAACCACCGACCAAGAAGTCCTGGGGAGAGAGCCCCCAACCTCCTCTGAACCCGGGACACCGAGGCATTCCCCACCTGCAATGGTGCTGGGAGCTGAGACCACAAATTCCTGTGGACCCTCTGGCAATGCCTATGGTGCCTCCAACCCCGGCAGCTGTGTTACCAACACCAGCCTTCCGGGAGGAATTGGACCGGATCTTACAAACGCTTTGAGGATTTCAATCGCCACCGGCACAGACTCCCATGCCTAGGCCTGACCCGGTGCCTACAATGTTGGCTCTACTCCTCGAAAGCCTAGACACCCTTATCAGCGCTCTTCCATCAGTGCCCGCACCTTCCGGACCGGTGATGCCTCCCAGACCATCGATTCCTCCACCGGCATCGACCCCCGATTCCTCTGTCGTCGGATGATGAAGAGTGAGATCCCTTAATACCAGACCCGATTCCTGGGCCATTGGTTATACTTCCACCCCCGACGACCATCGAAAACACCAGTGCCATTAGTGACTCCACCGGCCCCCGTGCTGCCTCCACCTATTTCGGTGCCTCCACCAATTCCATCGGTGCCACCTCCTGATCCTGCTGGATTAGGGATTTTGCCTCCATCGAAGGACCACAGGGTAGAGGAGACCAACCATAAGATCCCTGGGGTGATGATACCTCTGACTCTCAGGATTCTGAGGACATCCTATCAGAGCCTTCACCTCCAGAAGAAAGATGCCGCTCCCCTCCAGAGGACCTCTCGTTTGCCAGCTTTATAAAGGAAATGTCTGAAACTATCCCTTTTAAGCTGCAAACTGACGAGGATGCCAGGCATAGAATGCTGGAAGTTCTGCAATTTGTGGATGCCCCCAAAGAAGAGATGGCAATTCCAGTCCACGAAGTTCTGCTTGACCTGTTACACCGCACCTGGGAACACCCAGGTACAGTTCCACCAGTGAACAGGAAAACTGATGCTACCTACCTTGTTCAATCAGCTCCAGGATTTCAGAAGAGCCAGCTTCCTCACCACTCTGTAGTGGTTGAATCCACTCACAAGAAGGCTAAGAGGTCCCGATCTCATTCTTCTGCCCTTCCTGGAAAAGAGCAGAAATCCTTGAATGCCTTCGGCTGCAGGGTGTTCCAAGATTCTATGTTGATGGCACGTATAGCAGCCTACCAGCTATACATGACACACTACTCTGGAAACAAGTTCAGGATTTCTCTGAATCCCTGCCAGAGGAGTTTCAAGAGGGATTGAATTCCATCCTCCAGAAGGGCCTTGATGCTGGAAAACATGAGGTCAAAGCGGCCTATGATATCTTCAAGATTTCCTCCAGAGTGTCAGCAGCAGGTATAAGTGCCAGATGCTGGGCATGGCTGAAATCTTCGGACTTACGTCAAGAAGTCCAGGACAGGTTAGCAGACCTTCCATGCACAGGGGACAATTTGTTTGGAGAGAAAATTCAGGAAGCAGTTGCACAACTCAAAGCCCATCATGAGACATTGCGCCAACTAACTACTGTTCCCTCTGACTCCTTGTCTACCACCAAAAGGCCGTTTAGATGAGAATCCATATAAACCCCGTAGGTATTACCCTCCTCCATCCCAGGCCCATCCAACCCGTCCATCTCAAAGACGTCAGCCTTGTCAGCACAGGCCTCCAAAAGCCCAGTCAGCTCCCCAAACTGGTCCTGCATCAGGGTTTTGACTCCCTGCTAGAGAGCAGCAGTCGATCCTTGCCTCCAACAAAATTTCCTGTGGGAGGCCATTTGTGCCACTTTGCCAACATATGGCACTCAATCACAATGGACCAATGGGTCCTTTCTGTGGTTGCCCACGGTTACCATCTAAACTTACTTATGCTACCACTGGACTCTCCACCACGTCCGGCATGGAGTCTAAACAACCATACTCCACTTCTCGAGGCAGAACTCTCCACTCTTCTGCAGTCCAATACAGAGGAACCGGAGGAATAGGGTTCTACTCTCACTATTTTCTAATTCCAAAAAAGTCAGGGGGCATTTGTTCTATACTGGACCTTCGTGCCCTAAACAAACATCTCCACAAGGAAAAGTTCAGAATGGTAACCTTGGGCACCATGCTCCCTCTGCTACAACAGGGAGATTGGCTCTGCTCTCTAGATCTTCAGGAAACATATGCCCACATAGCCATAACCCCTCTTCAAAATACCTCAGATTCTTAGTCAGCCACAGGCTGACTAAGTGCTACCATTCGGCCTAGCATCAGCACCTCGTGTGTTTACGAAATGCCTGGCAGTAGTAGCAGCTTACCTGTGACAATGCAGCATCCACATCTATCCATATCTAGATGATTGGCTACTCAGAGGTCCATCCAAGGAGCTAGTACTTCAATCCCTCCATTTTACCATCAGCCTGCTACAATCCTTGGGGTTTCTCATAAAGTATCTCAAGTCAAATCTGACTCCATCACGCATTCTCTCGTTTATCAGAGCAGATCTAAACACCATTCAAGCCAAAGCGTTCCTCCCAAAAGACCAAGCACACACATTGTCGACCTTGGCCAAAGAAATACAGACTTGCTGAACCACCACAGCTAACCTTACTAGGTCACATGGCATCCACGATTCATGTTACCCCAATGGCTTGACTAGCCATGAGAGTAACACAATGGACTGTAAAGTCCCAGTGGTCCCAATCACACCAACCTTTGTCCCACATTGTCCACATCACCAACCAACTACGACTCTCGCTAGCTTGGTGGTGCAGGAGTCCAATCTTTAAATAGGACTATTCTTTCAACCCCCATATCCTCAGATTACATTAACCACAGATGCCTCCAATCTGGGTTGGGGAGCCCATGTCAACAACCTGCAAACCCAAGGAACCTGGACCACAGTGGAAGCAAAGCACCAGATAAAGTTTCTGGAGCTGGAGGAAGTGACGCCATCAGGGCTGATGGAAGCCTAAAAAGGTGCTCCTCCTGCTATCAAATGAACATCCTACACTATCGCTCTGTTCCGACTAGTTTTTAGCTGGAAAATAAAAAAACTATCAGAAGGAAGTATGCGGATGACGACCAAAAGCAAATCGCATGACTTTAAACAATATTCGTATCAAAAACTCAAGATGATCCATGAGGATCTACAGAACAAACTGGCAGATACCAACAAAGATGCTGATGCTATCCGAAACTAGATCGGGGCAGCAGACGCTTCATTGCCTGCTGAGGTGATCACCACCAGAGCTGAATTCAGAGAGTGGTTCTGCGAATTATGGCTTGATATTAAAAATCATAAACGGGATATGACAGCCATTAGCGAGGTAAAAGAGGACATGGCTGAAATAGGACACAGACTTGATGAAACTGAAACTCAGATGGAGACCCAGGCCGAAGAAATCAAAACTTTGGAATCAGATTTGAAGGGTGTGCAACAAACATGTGACGAACTGAACTCTCAAGCTAGAGGATATTGAGAACAGAACTCACCAGAATAATTTACGCTTCCGGGGAATACCGGAGTCAGCCAACACCCTGAACTACACAGAAATTATACAGCAGATCTGTGAAAATTTGCTTCAAGAGGATGAAAGCACAGATGCCGGAGACCTGAGTCCTCTTAAAATAGATAGGGCTCATAGGGCGATGGGACAATGGCAATATAACCGGTCGAGAGACGTTGTTTGTTTCCATAATTATCAGGATAAAGAGAAGATCTATCGACAAATGCGGCAACAATTCCCTATACAGTGGAAGGGTCATGACTTCACTGTATTTGCTGATGTGGCGGCCATTAATCTCTGCAAGAGGCAAGAACTGCGTGCAGTAACTGCGCTGCTTCGGAGGGAAAACATAAAATACCGCTGGCTGTACCCCTTTGGGCTGCAATTTTCCAAGCAAGGCACCACCTATAGAATCCAGAATATGGCTGAAGTGGCGAAAGTATTAACAGAAGCCGGATACTCACAACAAGATGTCAAGAACTCTACTCTGCTTCCTGCTTCCCGAAGGCCAGAGCAGCCATGATGGCAAAGGGTAGAAAGATAGGGACGCTGGCTCAAAAGAATCTCACAGAGTCCACCATCATCTAAATAGATACTCTCTGCACTAGAGGGCTTACTCTAGTTTGGCTCTGAATTGATACGTTCTCTTTGTTATCATTTGGCTATTGAGCATTCAAAATTGGACTTGCAGAGTTCCTTCCATTGTTCTCTTGACAGCATGAATGAGGCTAGAGTAATGGTTGCTGCTATAATTTAGAACTGTTTTACTAACATTGCTGGGATGGGCATTATGATCAGCGGGGGGGGGAGGGGTGTATGTTACCCTGGTGACTATCCTCCAATGTTTGCTAACAATCCTCCCTTTGGGGACAATTGCTTTGCGGGGTGGGGGTGGGGTTTGCTCTGTTATTAAAAGCACAATATTGTGCTTATTACCTTTATTTACTTGTTTATGTAACTCAGTTTTATTTTTGAAAGTACGCATGAGGAGCTCTCGGTGGCTCATGAAGGAAGGAGTGATGTATCTTTCCCTGGAATATTGTTATATTATCATTTTGTTGCTTTACGCTCAAATAACTATATATACTGGCTGTCTTTAAAGTACTATCAATGAATGTTAAGGGCTTAAACTCCTGCAGAAAGCATAAATTGTCTTATGAGCTACAACAACTGAAAGTGGCTGTAGCTATGGTCCAAGAATCCCATCTCACTAGCAGGCATATAGGATTAATGAGATCACCCCATTATCCCATACAATACTGGGCTGCAGCACATAAGAACTCCAAATATGCGGGTGTCTGTGTCCTCTTTCGAAAGGATTTTATATTTGAAGAGATAAAATGTATATGAGATACTGATGGGAGATATTTCATTTTGGTAATCTCTATTGGTGGTCATAAGTTTAGTTTGGTCATACTATATGCACCAAATAATCACCAGGGGCAATTTTTTCAAGCATTGTCTGAGGTTCTGCAAAATACAGTAGAGGATCAACTTCTCATAGGGGGTGACTTTAACATGACACTTAACCCTTCTTTAGATAACTCCCGTGGATCTTCAGTGGTCCTGCACAAGGATTGAAAGACCCTTAAGACAATGATGGCAGGTCTAGATGTTGTGGATGTGTAGTGAACTAGATATCCTAAATCTAAAAATTATAGCTTTTATTTATGCCCTCATGACACTTATTCCACAATCAACCTGATTTTAGTTGACAGGAGCTTATCAATGGAATATCCAGATCTGAAATAGAACATATTATGTGGTCAGACCGTGCCCCAGTATGGGTTGATATCTCACTTCAGTTCCTGGATAGAGGGCAATTATATTGGAAGCTTAATGATTCTCTGTTAGATGATTCAGACTTTGTTCATTCCTTAGAGGGAAATATTCAAGACTACTTGCTCATTAATGATAATGAGGAAGTGTCTGTGGTGATGGTTTGGGAAGGCCTGAAGGCTGTGATTAGGGGGCATTTAATAAGCCCGTGCCTCTTATGTAAAAAAATTGAAGGATAAAGAAAGAACACTTCTGATGATTCAGTTAGGAGATGCAGAACAGGCTCACAAATTGTAACCCTCTAAGAGCAACTGGCGTACCCTGCAAGTGTTAAGGGATAGATTAGCAAATATGGATGCAGCATTAATAGCTTTTCAATTGGACATTGTCAAACAAAAATTTTTTGAAGGAAGGAACAAAGCAGGCAAACTTTTAGCCCAAAAATTGAAAAAACTTATGACATGAAACAATGTGATTAAAATTAAGGATGAAAAACTTAATTGGTACCAAGGAAATTAGACAGCGGTTCCTAAATTTTTATGCTGCTTTATATAGTGCAGATAGGTATCTATATACGACTCATTAATGTTTCTATCTTTCCACCATGGATTTACCTATACTGCAAGACTCGGGGCGCATGTGCCTTGACAAGGAAATCATGCAATTGGAAGTACATACAGCCATCCGGCACTTAAAACTGGGAAAATCTCTGGGATTAGATGGGTATACCGCTAAATTTTATCAGACGTTTGAGAGGGTAATAATTGAGCCCCTTACACGTATGTTTAATTCCTTATGAGACAGGTAGAATCCCATAGTCCTCTAATAAAGCTGGCATTACAATTTTAGCTAAACCTGATCGAGACCCATCTTTGTGCGGCTCTTACTGCCCCATTTCCCTAATAAACATTGATTTAAAGATTTTCGCTGAGATACTGGCGGACAGGTTGAAGGGAGTAGTAGGAGACCTTATCTTCCCAGATCAATCAGGATTCATTCCTGGGAGGATGGCTTATGACAATGTCAGAAAGGCAGTAGACTTTATATGGTGGGCGCAGCATCAAAATATTCCAGCTTTGCTTTTAACTATAGATGCTGAAAAAGCGTTTGACTTAGTACACTGGCCCTATTTATTTAAATTACTAGAGCGTATGAAATTTGGACCCTTGTACATTCAATGGATCACTAAATTATGACTCCCCATTGGCTTGTCTTAAAATAAATGGGGGATGTTCTTGTTTATTGTTTTATGTACTTGTGATCTGTTGTCACTTTTGCCTTACTGGTTTGTATCAGGGACACTCAATAAAAATTGAATTTACAAAAATAAATAAATAAATAAATGGGGGATATTCAGATGTTTTTAAGGTACAAAGAGGCATGCGTCAAGGGTGCCCTTTGTGTCCTCTCTTGTTTGCATTTTTTTTTGGAGCCTTTTGCTACCGCGGTCCGATCAGCCCTATCAAAGGGCGGCTTCAGTGCAGCCAATCGGGGAGAAGCCGGCGGGGATTTAAATTCTCCAGCTCAAACATTTAGAATGCATCCAGCCTTCCAAATCCCAATTCTACAGCACTACCTATCACAGAGAAGAATTCCAACCAGACAAGCACAACTCCGCAACTTAAAACCCCTTACACCTATCCTGATTACACCGATTACTCAGCTCCTAGGCCTCACCCTATTCACCTTATCTCTATTCAACGCACAATCCCTAACCAAGAAATCTCTAATCTTCAATGACTATCTCACGGATGCTAAGCCGGATATTTGCGCAATAACCGAAACCTGGCTGAAACCTTCAGATACCGCAATAATAAACCAGCTACCGACGCTAACCTATGACATTTTCTCCCTTCCCAGACAGAAAAAGAGGGGAGGTGGAATTCTCCTAGCAACCAAAAAAGACCTTAAGTTCTCTCAACATCCTGTCCACTCGGATACCAAACTTGAAATCGGCTTTTTCATATCATACCAGCTACAAATTCTACTCGTCTATGCCCCCCCAGGCCTCCTAGAAACTGATGCCTCCCCTATTGTTGAAGTAACTACATCGCTCCTCAACCTGGACGCCCCAGCAATAATCTTAGGAGACTTCAATCTGCACATGGACAACCCTTCACTCTCTACCAGCTGTCAAACCCTTCTCTTAGCTCTCTCAGCAATGGGATTCACACAAATAGTCAACAAACCTACACATAAAGCCGGTCATACTCTGGACCTGATCTTTGTCAACAAAGGCATAAAGTCAACATCCCTACTGAAGAGTAAGAAGGTACCCTGGTCAGATCACTCCCTGATCTCAACTTCCTTCTCGCTCGAACAAACCATCGCCCCTCACATACCCTCACCTTCCTTTCCTTACAGGAGATCATGCTCCTCTGAAGACCTCAACAATCACTTGATTCCACACCTTCCCTCCATAGACCTCCCCGACCCTAACACAGCTCTCCATTCTTGGAATGTCATCGCAGAATCCATAGCTAACAAGCTCTGTCCGCTAGCAATAAAAAAAATCGCACTCAAATGCCTCTAAAAGACAACCCTGGTTCACTAACGACCTGAGAAGGCTTAAACAACGTTTAAGACAGAAAGAAGCCAAGTGGCGTAAAACACCATGTGCTAGCACGCTCTCCTCCAACAAATTTACGCTTCACCTGTACAAGACCTCCACTTCCAAATCAAAAAGGGATTTTTATGCATCTAAAATTCATAACCTGGTCTTTGATGCTAAAACCCTATTTGCCTATGTATCTAGCCTCACTCAGGTCACCCCCCCCCCCCCCCCCAGAATTTCCCAGCAACCAAGCACAATCCAAAGCGGAAGAACTCGCATCGTTTTTCCAAAACAAAATCATCAGTCTTCTTACCCAACTACCCTCCAAGATCGCCCCCCTACCATCGGTTCTGCAGCCTCCCATCAAAAATATTCACCTCGATGCTTTCGAACCCATTTCCTCCTCTGAGATTCAAGTTATTCTAAGAAGAATGAAACCCTCCTCTCACCCGGCGGACCATATCCCCACCAAACTTCTTCTCACAATCCCAGACTCTATCTCCAAAACACTGGCGGACATTATTAACTGTTCTCTCTCCCACGGTTCCTTCCCAGACGACCTCAAACTGGCGTCACTCAAACCACTCCTAAAAAAACCAAATTTGGACCCAAAAGATCCTAACAACTTCCGCCCAATAGCCAATCTCCCCTTCATTGCTAAGATTATGGAAAGGCTTGTGAACTCCCAACTATCGGACTACATTGAAGATAATAAACTTCTATCCGCCTCGCAATATGGATTCCGTAAAAATCTAGGCAAGGAATCCCTCCTTACTACCCTAACAGACTTACTTATCCTGGGTCTCGACAAAGGTCAATCATTTCTGCTGGTCTTTCTGGACCTTTCGGCAGCCTTCAATACTGTCAACCACTCCTTCCTCTTCAACCAGTTAGCTGCCATAGGAGTTTCCGGCTCTGCTCTATCTTGGTTCAAATCATTTCTCAGCAACAGAGGTTACAAGGTCAAAATCCAGAATAAAGAATCTTCACGCCATGACTCATCCGTAGGAGTCCCACAAGGCTCCTCTCTATCCCCGACACTCTTTAACATCTACCTTCTACCTCTTTGCCAACTCCTCACCAACCTCAACCTAAAACACTTTCTCTACACAGACGATATCCAGATCCTGATCCCCATCAAAGGCTCATACTCGAAAACCCTCAACTACTGGGAATCCTGCCACCAAGAAATCAAACATCTCCTCAATAGCCTAAATCTAGTACTAAACTCCTCCAAGACCGAAATACTTCTCATATCCCCAGAAAACAGCAATCTCACCGCTTCTCATCCAACCAACCCACCAACCACACAAGTGAGAGATTTAGGAGTGATAATTGACAACAGGCTGAACTTCAAAGCCTCCATCAACAGAACGACCAAAGACTGCTTCTACAAACTCTTTGATGCTTTGATTCTTTGATGCCAACTTTGATGCCAAGTTTTAAAAAGGATAAGACCTCTCTTCCACGCCCAAGATTTCAGAACAATCCTCCAAGCAATTATTTTCTCAAAGTTAGATTACTGTAATGCTATCCTACTTGGTCTCCCTTCCTCCTACACCAAACCACTCCAAATGGTACAAAACACAGCAGCCCATTTACTAACAAACACCAGGAAAAGGGACCATATTTCCCCAATTCTAAAAGACCTTCATTGGTTACCAATTCACTTCAGAATCATCTACAAATCCATATCCTTGATTTACAAAATCATCCATCAACACACCACAATTGACCTACAATTTCCTCTCCGCTTACACAACTCCACAAGACCTACCAGAGATGCATACAGAGGATCCCTCCATGTACCCCCTACTAAAACCACCAGTCACATTACCTTAAGAGATCGAGCCCTCTCCACAGCTGGCCCACTGTTATGGAACTCCATCCCTCCCAATCTCAGACAGGAGCCTTGCCTCCTAACCTTTAGAAAAAGACTCAAGACTTGGCTGTTTATGCAAGCTTTACGGACTTAAATTAATGCACCTCGCCATCAACATATCCAACACAGCAGCTGTACCTCTTCTCCTTGAATATAATTTAGTCTCTGCTAAACTATCTTTATTTCCTCTGATCCCAGTTCAATAGTCCTTGTTAATTGTAACTGCTTTCTTCGACACGTTATTTCTGTTTTTGATGTATTTATTGCACCCCTGTTTATTTGTAAACCAGCATGATGTGATCATTTCATGAATGCCGGTATATAAAAACCTTAAATAAAAATAAATAAATGTGCATCCATGGTAACTCCCAGATAAAAGGTATAGATTTAGAGGGTTTATCTTTCAAACTTGCCCTTTTCGTGGACGACATCCTGTTTTCAGTCTCAGAGCCGGATATTTCACTACCAGAGATTGTAGCAGAAATATCTCAGTTTAGCTCAGTCTCTGGATTCAAAATAAATTGGGATAAATTGGAGATTTTTAATATCTCAGTTCTGCCTAGACAGACAGTTGATCTTAAGACAGTATATGCATTCAAATGTCCTTCACAGAAGATAAAATATCTTGGGGTATATTTGGGTAGACTGGATGACCTATTCCACGTGAATTACCACCCCTCTGTTAACCAACATTTTTCAAGAAATGGAGATCCTATGTCAACTCTAGACAGAATGACTGGGCTGAACTACTGCCTTGGGCAGAATTTTCCATCAAGTCACATCCTGCTTCTTCAACGGGGTATAGTTGCGATGGAGAAGGTACAGCGAAGGGCAACCAAAATGATAAAGGGGATGGAATAGCTCCCCTCTGAGGAAAGGCTGAAGAGGTTAGGGCTGTTCAGTTTGGAGAAGAGACAGCTGAGGGGGGATATGATAGAGGTCTTTAAGATTATGAGAGGTCTTGAACGAGTAGATGTGAATCAGTTATTTACACTTTCAAATAATAGAACGTCTAGGGGGCATTCCATGAAGTTAGCAAGTAGCACATTTAAGACTAATCGGAGAAAATTCTTTTTCACTCAACTTACAATAAAGCTCTGGAATTTGTTGCCAGAGGATGTGGTTAGTACAGTTAGTGTAGCTGGGTTCAGAAGGGGTTTGGATAAGTTCTTGGAGGAGAAGTCCATTAACTTCTATTGATCAAGTTAAACTCTGGAATTTGTTGCCAGAGAATGTGGTTAGTGCAGTTAGTATAGCTGTGTTTAAAAAAGGATTGGATAGGTTCTTGGAGGAGAAGTCCATTACCTGCTATTAAGTTCACTTAGAGAATAGCCACTGCCATTAGCAATGGTTACATGGAATAGACTTAGTTTTTGGGTACTTGCCAGGTTCTTATGGCCTGGATTGGCCACTGTTGGAAACAGGATGTTGGGCTTGATGGACCCTTGGTCTGACCCAGTATGGAATTTTCTTATGTTCTTAAGTTTACTTAGGGAATAGCCACTGCTGTTAATTGCATCAGTGGCATGGAATCTTCTTAGTGTTTGGGCAATTGCTAGGTTCTTGTGGCCTGGTTTAGCCTCTGTTGGAGGCGGTTGCTGGGCTTGATGGACCCTTGGTCTGACCCAGCATGGCAATTTCTTATGTTCCCCTTTCCAACTTGTCTATGGGAGACAACCTTTACCTCTGCTGCCTATTCCATTGACAGTAGCCTCTCCTGCTGCTCAGGCTACCACAGCAGAACTATCCCAGCTTTGGAGACAGATGAAGGAGCTCCTCCTTAAAGCAGGACAAAAGGCAAAGAGGACCTATGATGCCCATCATCAAAAGGCACCTCAGTTCCAGCCAGGAGACAAGGTCTGGTTAAGCACAAAATATATCCGACTCAAACTTCCATCTGCAAGATTTGCTTCTCGCTTCGTGGGATCTTTTGCCATCCTTCGGCGATTAGGAAATTTAACCTACAGTCTCAAACTGCTTCCATCAATGAAGATACATAATGCATTTCATGTATCTTTACTAAAGCCGAGTTCTCCGGAAAATAACCAGAGCCTACCAGCCTGTACACAGAAGATGACATTGAATATGCCGTAGATGACATCCTTGATGTACGTAAAAGAGGCAAGACATGGGAGTACCTCATATCTTGGGAGAACTATCTCCCAGAGGAAAACTCCTGGGAACCACTGGCCAATATTACAGACAAGGAGATGCTACGCCAATTCCACTTGGCACACCCTCGCAAGCCCAGACCACCTGGAAGAGATCTTGGAGGGGGCCCTTTGAATTGGGGGTACTGTTGCATTCGTCAGTCGCAGACGGCTGCAACCGCTCTGCCTTACCTTTCTTTCTCCCCTTTCTCTCTCTCTGGGCAAGATGGCTGTCTCCGGTGCCCAGTGCCGCAGGCCTCTGCGTTCTCAGACCAGTATGGGCATCACCATCCACCATGCTCACTCCTGTGGCTGCCTAGGGTGCCAGTGCACACATCTGACGCTCAACCGCGGGGGCGGCCCAACCGCATGACGTCAGTACCTCCGGATATATCAGCCTCCGCTTCCACTACCAATTCGAGTTAGGCAGAGTAGCGAAGCGAAGACTTTGCTATCGTGAACATCTGAGTGAGACTACACTTCTGAGCCTGTTGAGCGTATTGGCACCTTGTGGATCTGTGCCTTACCTTCCTGCCTACCATCTACTACAGCAGTACAATAAAGACTATCCATTCTGTGTCTGCTGTGTCAGCCTATTGCAGTGGTTCCCCACGGGGCCCCTCCCCTTGGGCGGAGTCATCTCCATTGCGACCAAGGGTCCATAATGCCTCAAACAGTGGTCCCCAAACCTGTCCTGGAGGGCCACCAGCCAGTCGGGTTTTTGGGATATCCTCAATGAATATGCATGAGAGAAAATTTGCATGCACTGCCTCCATAACATGCAAATGTTCTCTCATGCATATTCATTGTGGATATCCCAAAAACCTGACTGGCTGGTGGCCCTCCAGGACAGGTTTGGGGACTACTGGCCTCAAACATAAATACATTTTGGGAAAACCCATTGCTGAATACAAGGTGGATTGGGCCATTAAGGACCTTAAATCTGGGAAGGCTCCAGGTTTGGATGGGTTTACCCCTCTCTTTTATAAAAAAAAAATATAGACATATCCACAGAGACCACCTGGCACAAATGTTTAATCATATCCAGGATGGGGGCAGTTCTTACCGAATGGTAATGTGGTTGGGATAACCTTGTTACCCAAGTCAGGAAAGGATCCTACCAATTGTGCATCCTTTAGGCCCATCTCCCTGATTAACATTGACTTGAAACTTTTGGCTAAAATCTTGGCTCTTTGCTTGAGAGGCAGAATAGAGGGGTTAATTCACACTGACCAAGCGGATTTTATCCCGGGGCGCACTACTGCAGATAATATCAGAAAACTAATCGATTTGATTTATAGTGCCCAGCGGACTGCACACCCAACAGTCTTTCTAACTATAGGTGCTGAAAAAGCTTTCAATAGAGTATTTTGGCCCTTCTTATTTGCAGTTCTGGATAAAGCGGGCCTTGAGGGTTATTTTTCTACATGGGTGAGGGAAATGTATCAAGCACCCCAAGCCTGTTTAAAAATCAATCATAGTTACACCCAGAATTTTACGGTACAGAGGGGGACTAGACAGGGGTGCCCACTGTCCCCATTGCTATTTGCTCTCAGTCTGGAACCCTTTGCAGCGAAAATCATGCAGGATCCGGAAGTGTATGGAGTCCCGGTGGGCTCTCGTCAGTATAAAATTTCTCTTTATGCTGATGATATTATATTTTCATTAACACAGCCTCTTTCTTCTCTGGCCCGGGTGAAGCATCACTTGGAAGTTTATGGCTGCCTCTCGGGGTTTCGTGTGAACTATGATGTCGGAAATTTTATCAGCCCATTCGATCTCTACCCATTGTTTGGTCGAGTTCGGGTCATGGCACTCAATTACCGATCTGAGTTGTGCTGCCACATTGGATTGGAACGAGAAGGAACTAGAAGGGAAATGATTGTTTCCCATTCGTTGGACAAAGGGCCCTATCCGCTATTTGGGTGTAAATTTAGGGCTAAATATTGCAGCATTAAAGGGGAATAATTATCAACCCTCAGTATGGAGTATAATGGGAGATTTGGATAAATGGGACAGGTTTCAACTATCTTGGCTTGGTAGGATAAATACCCTCAACTGGGATACCTTTTCCAGGCCCTATCCTGTCTCCTCCCTAAACATGACTTGAAACCCCTACCGAGGAAAATGTTCTATTTTATCTGGCACAGGAGACCACTGCCGGTAGCTAGGATGGTGTTGTATTAGGAGCAGATGGGACAGAGGGGTAGGACTTCCATCCTTAGTACATTATTATGTGGCAGCTCAACTCAGATCGGTAATTGAGTGTCATGACCCGAACTCGACCAAACAATGGGTAGAGATTGAACAGGCTTTGGTGGATGATTTCCCATTGCATAGCCTGGTTTGGCTTCTGTTGGAAACAAGATGCTGGGCTTGATGGACCCTTGGTCTGACCCAGGATGGCAATTTCTTATGTTCTTATGGTTCTTAAAGATTTTCCCCCTCCTTTACAATGTACATATCGAATATGGAGATGTTGGAAATCCAAACTGGTGCGGAGCAAACAATACTCGATGCTTTCATCCATCCGACATGTGAGACACTTTGTTGCTGGGAGATCAAATCCGGTATTTCTTAGAAGGGAAAAATTAGGGCTAACTTGTCTGGGGCAGGTTTGGAGGAATGGAGTGATAGCATTTGACCAACTACAACGGACATATGGCCTGTTACAAAAAGGGGAGCGCTGGGAGAGCAATCCCATCTTGAGGGGATTGTGTGCCCTACAAGGCAGCACCGAGGGTAGGCGAGGCGTGTCCCAGCATGGGTGGAGACGGACGGTCTGACCCTCTGCCGGACCTGCATGCTTCTGGAGCCAACACATAGAGTTGGTTATTGAACAGTCCTCTGACCGTTCCCAGCCCTTTCGGACCTGCCACAAGGAATGACAAGAAGCAGCAGGCAGGACTATGGACGAGGGCAGATGAAGGCTCTGGAAGAGAGAGACTCTGGATGTAGACTCACTTGGGTGCAAGGACTTTGGACGAAGGTTCAGAAGCAAGGTACTGCAGGCAAAGGTATTCAGGAGGAAGACCAAGTACTGGGTTGAGACTACGACGCAGCGCGCCCTACACAGCCCTAAAGCCATGTCCGAATATATTCAGGAGAACCTTCAAAAAGGCTTTATAAGACCATCCAAGTCCCCTGCTGGCGCAGGCTTCTTCTTTGTGGGGAAAAAGGACGGAACGTTGCACCCATGTATAGATTACAGGGGTCTCAATGAGATAACTGTGAAAGACCGCTATCCTTACCACTCATCTCAGAGCTATTTGACAGACTACAGGGAGCCAAGATATTCTCCAAGCTTGATCTCAAGGGAGCCTACAACTTAGTTCGCATTCGCTCTGGTGATGAATGAAGACAGCCTTCAACACCTGGGACGGTCACTTTGAATATCTAGTGATGCCCTTTGGACTATGCAATGCCCCGGCTGTCTTCCAAAATTTAATGAACGACATTCTGCGGGACCTTCTCTACAAATGTGTCGTCGTTTACCTAGATGACATCTTGATATTTTCCCAAGACATGACCACTCATTTGGAGGATGTCAAAAGAGTGCTGCAAAGACTCCGCGAGAATCATCTATACGCCAAGTTGTCTAAGTGCGAGTTTCACAAGGAATCAGTGCCTTTCTTGGGGTACATTGTTTCCAACCAAGGTTTCCAGATGGACCCATAGAAGCTGGAGAGCATTAAGAAATGGACTCAACCCACTGGTCTAAAGGCTTTCAGACGATTTCTAGGTTTCACCAACTATTACAGAACATTCATCAAGAACTACTCCTCACTAACTGTTCCGCTTACAGCTATGATGAAGAAAGGTGCCAAAGTTGCCAATTGGTCTACAGAGGCAGTAACAGCATTCCAGAAACTGAAAGACGCCTTCTCGAGCAAGCCGTGTCTCCGACACCCGGATCCCACTAAGCCCTTCATCGTTGAGGTCGATGCCTCAGATGTCAGCGTAGGGGCCGTGCTAAGCCAGGCCGATGATTCCAAGGCCTTACACCCATGCTCATTTTTCTCCCATGCTTCTCTCCAGCAGAGAAGAACTACGGAATAGGAGATAAAGAGCTCCTGGCAATAAAGATGGCATTCGAGGAGTGGCGCTCTTGGCTCGAAGGAGCACAACATCAGATCACAGTCTTTACAGACCATAAAAATCTGGAGTACCTCCGCCACGCACCGTGCCTAAACTATAGGCAAGCGAGATGGTCTCTGTTTTTCAACAGATTTGACTTTGTGCTGAAATACCACCCTGGAGATAGGGCATCTGCTCTGATGTTCTTATCTCGCTCATTCCTCTCTGAGGACATTCCAGATGAACAGCAACATATCATCGACCCGAAAAGTTATCTTGGCAGCTACTCACTCAGTACCTGCAGGTAAAACCATTGTTCCCAAGAACCTAAGAAAAAAGCTGCTAGCATGGGCTCACAACTCCAAACTGGCTGGACACCCTGGTCAACGCAGAACTCTGGCTAAACTGCAGAAATATTATTGGTGGCCCACCAGGAAAGAAGACATATTCTCCTACGTTGCTTCCTGTGCTAATTGTGCCAGACAGAAACCGCCACCCGGTCGCCCTTGGGGCCTACTCCAAACCTTGCCAGTACCAGACGAGCCATGGACACACATTGCTACAGACTTTGTGGTAGACTTACCACTCTCAGGAGGAAACAACACGATCTGGGTAACTGTAGATCGGTTCTCAAAGATGGCTCACTTCGTGGCTCTCCCTGGCTTACCCACAGTCATGGAGCTTACTAAGCTCTTTATCACGAACATCTTTCGCCTACACGGCATGCCTAAGCACATAGTCTCCGATCGAGGAGCCCAATTCACAGCTACGTTCTGGAAGGCATTGTGCAAGAAGTTTGATATCTCTCTCGACTTTACCTCAGCATACCATCCACAGTCTAAAGGGCAAACAGAGAGAATGAATAGGACACTCAAGCAGTTCATTCCGTGCCTATGTGGGCACTCTCCAAAATGATTGGGCTGAACTGTTGCCCTGGGCTGAATTTGCCATCAACTCTCATCCAGCAACATCAACTGGATCAACACTATTTGAAGTGGTCTATGGATGACTACCATCACCACCACTACCACTTCCACTGTCAGTGTCGGCCCCGGCAGCTCAATCTACTGTCGAAGATATTCAACAAATATGGACTCAGACCAAAGAGATGCTTCTTAAAGGAGGACAATGAACAAAGAAAGGATACGATGCTCATCACTGCAAGGCTCCAGATTTCCAGCCTGGTGACAAAGTCTGGCTATCCACAAAGCAGTTAAGACTTAAGCTACCTTCAGCTCGCTTCGCTCCTCACTTCGTTGGACCCTTTCCCATTCTCTGACGACTAGGCAATCTTACATATAGTCTGAAGTTAACACCAGCATTGAAGATTCATAAAGCATTCCATGTCTCACTATTGAAGCCATTGATCCTTAGTGAGTTTTCAACCAAGACACCTGAACCTACACCTATTGATGCAGAAGACATCGAATACAAAGTAGATGCAATCCTTGACGTAAGAAAGAGAGAGGCAGAGTATGGGAATACATCCTGTCATGGGAGGGTTATGGACTTGAAGAAAACTCTTGGGAACCTTTGGCTAATATCATGGATAAAGAGATAACATAAGAACATGCCATACTGGGTCAGACCAAGTAGCATGGGTTATTTTTCCCTATATGCATCACCTTGCACTTGTCCACATTAAATTTCATCTGCCATTTAGATGCCCAATTTTCCAGCCTCATGAGGTCTTCCTGCAATTTATCACAATCTGCTTGTGTTTTAACTACTCTGAACAATTTTGTATCATCTGCAAATTTGATTACCTCACTCGTCGTATTTCTTTCCAGATCATTTATAAATATATTGAAAAGTAAGGGTCTCAGTACAGATCCCTGAGGTACTCCACTGCCCACTTCCTTCCACTGAGAAAATTGTCCATTTAATCCTACTCTCTGTTTCCTGTCTTTTAGCCAGTTTGTAATCCATGAAAGGACATTGCCACCTATCCCATGACTTTTTACTTTTCCTAGAAGCCTCTCATGAGGAACTTTGTCAAATGCCTTCAACAATTCCACAGAATGCATCCTCAGAAACCAAGAACAGGTAGGAAGCCTGGAGGGCACCTTTTGAAGGGGGGTACTGTTGCATCCATCGGTCCTAGACGGCTTTGCCCCGTTTGCCTTGCCTTGTTCACGGCTCCTCCCGCTTACCTTGGCAAAATGGCTACAGCCGCATCTGCAAGCCGCCCTCTCCAGCGTCCCCGGAACGGCTATGGTGCTGCCACCCACCCCTAGGTTTGTATTTCTGATATAGTCTTCCTAATTACATAATTGGCAACAAGATAAATTAGTAAATTGGTATTACCTCAGGTGTTAACCACCAAATTATCAAAATGAGGACTATACAATGTAACTTTTGTGGAGCCTTTATTCTGAGGGAAATCATCTGGAAACTTAGGGCTTGCCCCATTTGTTCAGAACTCTCTTCCTTGAAAAAGGAGCTGGCTGAAGTTAAAGCTGAATTAGCTTCAATGAAGAAAGGCTCACCCTCTTTACAATTTTCAGCAATTAATCCCCATTACCACGGAAAAACCAAAAGTCAAGGATAAAGAGATTTACAGTGGGCTCAGGTAGGATAAGACCCGTGACCCACAGGAACCCATTCTTGATAGCTGTGCAGCCCACAAGTCTACTACCCCCACACTCACACAGGGCATTAATGAACTCAAACAACAAGATTACAGTGGGCTCTGGTAGAATTGAACCTGTGATGCAGAGACACACACTGTATCAGGTGCAACAAGTACAAAAAGCCCCCTCTGTAGTAAATACTGAAGAAGCGCTTGAGAAAGTGATTGAAGTGATATCTGAAAAGAAAGAAGAAACCCAATGCATAAAGAAATTCCAGATCCGTAACCAAAGGAAAAAGGTCATTGTGCTGGATGAATCTGTCATCAAAGGCAATAATCCTTTCCTTTGCACAAATGCAAAGGGGAAGGGTGAAGAGGACATCAAAACTCAACTAAATTCACAAAAGGAGTCCAGGAACAGCAGTAACCTGAACAAGGAAAGCTGGAAAGCTATGAGCACAAATGCTTGTAGTTTGGGCAATAAAATCCCAGATCTGCAAGCCCTAATGATAGAGGCAGACTTAGATATTGTTGCTGTCACGGAGATATGGTTCACAGAATCTCACGATTGGGATACGGCAACACCAGGCTATAACTTGTTAAGGAAGGACAGAGAGGATAAGAAAGGGGGAGGTGTGGCTCTTTATATCAGAAACAATATCCAAGCAACTGAGCTGCAAGGAAGATGGGGCAATGAAGAAGCACTATGGGCTGACCTAAAAAAAGCTGGGACATCCATTTTTATCGGAGTGGTTTACAGGCCTACAAACCAAAAGGAAGAGCTAGACAGAGATCTGGTTGAAGACATCCAAAAGATAGGAAAGAAGGGAAAAGTGGTGATCGTTGGAGACTTTAATATGCCAGATGTAGACTGGAGTATCCCATCTGCAGAATCTAATAATAGTAGAGAAATAGTGGATGCCCTGCAAGTATCTTTGTTCAAACAAATGGTAATGGAACCCACGAGAGAAGGAGCTATACTCGACTTAGTGTTCACTAATGGAGATAATTGTTACGCTTGGGCTCCGGTCAGGAGGCGTGAACACCACCCAGCAGGGTGGCTCCAGGTGGAGAGAGACAGGAAGCTTAGAAACAGTGTCTGGTTCCAGGCTGGGTCAGGGCAGGCAGCAATAAGCAGTGTCTAGTTCAGGCTGGGTCAGGGCAGGCGGCAAGGAGCAGAGTCTAAGTTCAGGCTGGGTCAGGGCAGGCGGCAATAGGCAGTGTCTGGGTCCAGGCTGGGTCAGGGCACAGTAAGCAGGGCAAGGCAGGTCAGAAGGCCCGTAGGCCACACACACACAGAAGGCCCGTAGGCCACACACCATAAGCGGGGCAAGGCAGGTCAGAAGGCCCGTAGGCCACACACACACAGAAGGCCCGTAGGCCACACACCATAAGTAGAGCAGGCAGGTCAGAAGGCCCGTAGGCCACACATACACAGAAGGCCCGTAGGCCACACACCGTAGTCAGGGCAAGCAGGTCAGAAGGCCCATAGGCCACACATACACAGAAGGCCCGTAGGCCACACACCGTAAGCAGAGCAGGCAGGTCAGAAGGCCCGTAGGCCAGGTGAGAACAGCGAGGAAGGAGGCCCGAAGGCCGCACAAGGCTAGAGCAGGGAGCCCAGGTGAGCTCGATGCCGAAGCACCGAGGCAACTGTCAGGCAGGGTTATAAGGGCACACCCAGAGCATAGAGTGGACATAGGAGATGGACTGAGCCTGTCCGGAAAGCCAGCACTAGAGGGACCCCTGGTGGTGAGGCGGTTGCACTGCAGCCAAAACTGTAACAATAATGTCTCTGATGTCCAGGTGGGCGCCCACCTCAGCACCAGTGATCATCAAACGGTATGATTTAATATCACAAAAAGGATACAGAAAAGAAGCACAAAGACCCGAGTTTTGCAGTTCAAAAACACGGACTTTGATGAAATGGGGAAGTACCTGGAGGAAGAATTAAAAGGCTGGGAGAACGAGAGAGATGTGGATCAACAATGAACCAATCTAAAAGGAGCAATTACCAAGGCAACTAATCTATATGTTAGAAAAGTAAAGAAAAGCAAAAGAAAAATGAAACCTATCTGGTTCTCAAAGGAGGTGGCTGACAAAATAAAGGCTAAAAGAACAGCGTTCAAGAAATATAAAAGATCCCAAAGGGAGGAGCACAAAGAAGAATATCTGGTAGAACTGAGGGAGAAGAAGAAATTAATCAAGACAGCAAAATGTCAAGCGGAAGAGAGGATTGCCAAGGAGGTAAAGAGAGGT
Organism: Rhinatrema bivittatum; assembly: GCF_901001135.1. NCBI lineage: Eukaryota > Metazoa > Chordata > Amphibia > Gymnophiona > Rhinatrematidae > Rhinatrema > Rhinatrema bivittatum. The sequence goes on along the minus strand of NC_042622.1, from coordinate 31,705,917 downwards.
GACAAAATATTTTTCAGATACATCAGTGAAAAGAGAAAAGTTCAAAGTGGTATAGCGAAATTGAAAGATGGAAAGGATCAATGGCTGGAGAGAGACGAAGAAATGGCAGAAATATTAAATGAATACTTCAGTTCTGTGTTCACTAAAGAGGACCCTGGAGAAGGACCGTCGCTAGTTAACAAGAAACTGGAGGGGAGTGGAGTAGATGTAACTCCATTTACAGTAGAATAATGTACGGGAAGAGCTGGAGAAACTGAAAGTGGACAAAGCCATGGGGCCTGATGAAGTTCATCCCAGGATCCTGAGGGAGTTCAGAGATGTGCTGGCGGGTCCGCTGTGTGACCTGTTCAATAGATCCCTAGAAACGGGAGTGGTGCTGAGTGATTGGAGAAGAGCATTGGTGGTCCCACTTCACAAGAGTGGGAACAGAGAAGAGGCTGGTAACTACAGACCAGTTAGCCTCACTTCAGTGGTGGGAAAAGTAATGGAGTCAATGTTGAAAGAGAGAATAGTGAACTATCTACAGTCAGAAGAATTAATGGACCAGAGGCAGCATGGATTCACCAGGGGAAGATCCTGTCAGACAAATCTGATAGACTTTTTTGACTGGGTAACCAAGGAATTGGATCAAGGAAGAGCACTTGATGTCATCTACTTGGATTTCAGCAAAGCTTCTGATACGGTCCCGCACAGGAGACTGGTGAATAAAATGAGAAGCTTAGGAATGAGTGCCGAGGTGGTGGCCTGGATTGCAAACTGGTTGACGGACAGAAGACAATGTGTGATGGTAAATGGAACTCTCTCTGAAGAGAGAGCGGTTTTAAGCAGTGATCCGCAAGGATCCGTGTTGGGACCGGTCTTGTTCAATATCTTTGTGAGCGACATTACGGACAGGATAGAGAAGGTAAGATTTGTCTATTTGCGGATGACACTAAGATCTGCAACAGAGTGGACACGCCGGAAGGAGTGGAGAGAATGAGACGGGATTTAAGGAAGCTGGAAGAGTGGTCGAAAATATGGCAGCTGAGATTCAATGCCAAGAAGTGCAGAGTCATGCATATGGGGAGTGGAAATCCGAATGAACTGTATTAGATGGGGGGAGAAAGGCTAATGTGCACGGAGCAGGAGAGAGACCTTGGGATGATAGTATCTAATGATCTGAAGTCAGCGAAACAATGTGACAAGCCGATAGCTAAAGCCAGAAGAATGCTGGGCTGCATAGAGAGAGGGATATTGAGTAAGAAAAGGGAAGTGATTATCCCCTTGTACAGGTCCTTGGTGAGGCCTCACCTGGAGTACTGTGTTCAGTTCTGGAGAACGTATCTCCGAAGAGACAGAGACAAGATGGAGGCGGTCCAGAGAAGGGTGACCAAAAGGGTAAATGGTCGTCATTGAATGACTTATGAGGAGAGATTGAAGAATCTAAATATGTACACCCTGGAAGAAAGGAGGAGCAGAGGTGACATGATACAGACTTTCAGATACTTGAAAGGTTTTAATGATCCAAAGACAACGACAAACCTTTTCCGTCCGAAAAAAATCAGCAGAACCAGAGGTCACGATTTGAAGCTCCAGGGAGGAAGACTCAGAACCAATGTCAGGAACTATTTCTTCACGGAGAGGGTGGTGGATGCCTGGAATGCCCTTATGGAAGAAGTGGTGAAGACCAGATCTGTGAAGGACTTCAAAAGGGCATGGGATAAACACTGTGGATCCATAAAGTCTAGAGGATGTGAATGAAGAGTGGGTGGCTCACGGGAATGACGGCTACTGCCTGGAGATAATACCCTTATTCAATAAACATACACACGGGTAATGCGACTCCAACATTGCTCTAAGCTTCAACGGCAAGAGGAAACGTGGAAAAAGATTTTCATTCACAAAAAAAGCGGGGAGTAGCTTGCTTGTTACGGTGGTTACTACCCCAAACCAAATAAGCCTGGTACTTCACTTTCAATGCATATCCAGCATAGCTCTCTGCATCAACGGCAGGGGAGAAAGTCTCATAGTTCACTTTCAATGTATATCCAGCATAACTCTCTGCTTCTACAGCAGGGGGAATGAAGAAAAATAGATCTATATACAGACAACAACCAACAAGGTCTGAATTATTTAGTCTGGGTAAACAAATAAGCATGGGTATAGCTTGCTTATTGCGGTGGTTACTATCCCTAACTAATTAAGCTAGATATTTCACTTAGAGGCAGTTCCAACACTGCTCTCTATATTAATGGTGGGGGTGGAAGGGAAATAGAATCAAAAGGTTACTAAGAGCCAAGAGTAACAGATAAGAATGAGAAAAAAAAAGTGCAAAACTTGCTGGGCAGACGGGATGGGCCGTTTGGTCTTTTTCTGCCATCATTTCTATGTTTCTATGTTCCTCCCAAGGGCCTATTAGGGTGTGCACATGTGCGCTACCCACGTCTTTATTCCAGCATTGGTGCAAACCTCGGGGGCGTCCCCCTCAAGTGACGTCACAGCATTTGGGTATATAGCCTGTTCTTTCTTGCTAGCTAATTGCGTTAGCAACAGATTGGTCTCGGCCGGTCTAAGCTACTCTGCCGCTTCCGTGCTGTCGCTGGAAGCTCTCTCGCTGCCCTTCGGGGTATTGACTAACCTGGGTACCCGCTCCTCGGGGGCCCTCTGCTTTATTTCAGGTGCCTTACAGGGACCAGGTACTCGCTCCTCGAGGGCCTGCTGTCCCTGCCTCGGTGCCCATACCATCTACTTCAGCCTGGTGGAATTGCCTAATTACAGCTACCATCTAGTGAGTAATCTAACTCTCAGTCTGTCTCCTCTACAGCATTGCCTTGCTGGGAAACCTACACTGGAATCCCCTATACCAACAGGGTGAGATGGGTTCCCTCTGCCGAGTGTCCCGAGACTGCTGCATCCAGACTACCTCACTATTGCCACCTCTGGTGGTATACACCAAACTGTACAATAAAAGATCTTATTCTGTGTTTGTGCATCCCGAGTCTAGCCCAGTACTGTGGCTCCCCATGGGGCCCCTCCCCGTGGGCGTGATAATCTGCCACAGTACCCAAGAATCCACCCAAACTCCGCTAAACCATAACATTAACCTTTAAAAATGAGTCATCCCAGCTTTTAAACTTGATGACAAGGAAATGCCAACAGTTACTCAGAAGTTAACTTTTTTATACAGGTGTTCGTAAAGGTACATCACGCTGGTTCACATTATAACAAAAAGTATTGAAATTACATTATAACAGGGAAGAGGGATGGGGCGACAAAGTGAAGCACAGAAATACAATTCAGAAATAAACAAGAAAGTATCTCATGAGTATAACAAGGAGTAACTAACACAACTTCAATATAACGACTGCATGAACAATAAATTACATGTAGTGACTAAGTTAAAAAATACTGTATCAGACTAAATAGTATTTCAAGAGAGTATCTTGGTAATGAGGAAAGAAGAGTTCCAGGTAGAGGGCTAGTTTGAGCGTTTCACTGCAGAGAGCAGTAAAGTATACCAGTGACTGAGAACCTATAACTATAACTTATATATATATATATATATACACCTATAACTCCTTGTAAGGCAAAATTACAGTTGCTAATAATTTCAACTGTTTAAATCCTTCCCTCCCTCCCCCTCTACCCATCCTCCCCAAGGCTTGCTCTTCTAATATAGTGTTGCTGGGGTACATAATTGGTAACAAGATAATTTGCTAATTCTTCATCAGATTAAAGGAGTTCTCTATCAAATCAAATAAATAAAATGACTATTATTCAATGTAATAACTGTGGAGCCTTTAGCTTGAGGCAAACCATCTGAAAACATAGGGCTTGCCCCATTAGTTCACAACTCTTCAGTTAGAGTTGTCTCAACTTAAAGCTGAATTACCTACAATAACAAAGGAATTAGCAACCACCAAGGAATCCTCACGCACTTTATAGCATTCAAGAATCTTTTTCTCACTACCACAGAAGATTCAGAAACCCAGAACAAAAGTTTTTACAGTGGGCTCAGGTAGGATAAGATATGTAAACCAAAGACACCCATTCTTCACAACTGAGCAGCCCAGATGCCCTCCTCCATTGTACAGAGCATCCAGAAATGGATGTATTCTGAGAACCATCTTGGTCTGTGTGAACCTTCTTATCTGCATGAAAGTTGCTACACTGCATTCAACTTCCCCCCATACTCTTTTAGCTGGATATTGCCAAAAAAAACTGTCACCAGCCATCTGCGGATCACTGAGAAGGGTCTTGGAAACTCACATTTGCAGGTGCGCGCCTTGGGAACTTGTGCCCTGCTACTTCGAAATCTGCTCTTTGGCAGATCACCAGTTTGGATGATGTCATGGATCATTGGATACCTCCCCCTATGCATCCGGTGGAATCTCCAGAGCCCCCAGCCTAGCAACATGCTCAACCTGGGTTTCGGCATCTAGTCCACAGTTTCTCGCAGTGGATGATGGGTGGAGCTAGCGGGTCCACCAAATTCCTCTCCCGCCATCTCTCCAAGGGGCGGAAAGGATGGAAGAAGAGAATTTGAGGCCTGGCTGGATGATCTCATCTCGTACGAGAGCAACACTCCAATCAACTCTCGACAACAGCAACCAAGACCTGATCCAGTTGACTCGGTGACCGTGTATGAGCAAGTGGTGCCCACCACTGCTACTGATTCGTCTTTGGACTCAGAATTCACATATTAAAATGTTCAGGAACCAAGATCTCCCTATCCGGATGAGCAACCAGAACCTGAATACATCCAACTACTCCCTGGCCCCATGGAACAAGCCTCCTCCTTCATACGAAATGGCCTGCTCTGGGGCTACCCATGCATGCAAAGTTGCGGGATATATCAGATACCACCTGCTACTTTCATGCTGACCTCCCAGGTACAATTTACTTATGATCATCGAAAGGGCCGGTATGTGTCTTACCCACCATCAAACCAATTATCCATCATGCACCCCTGCCACGCCAGCTCGTCTGCTTGAACAGCTGGTAGGAAGGATTCGCCAATGTTGCCCACAAATCCCTACACATGACGGAATCCGTGATGTATTCATTATTGGACCACTGACCGATAGAGACAGCTGTTGCTATGGACCCTCATCCTTAAATGATTGGATTGAGAACAGCAGGTGTTGTTTTATTTTAATTTCACATTCATTGGGTATGAATGTTCTCATGATTCCCATAAAGAAATTCAGAGAAACTCCTCAGGCCTGTTTATTATTAGTAACCAACTCAGATTTGCAAGCTCACACCTCTCTTTATCAACCTGGTAATGAACCATTTCTACAAAATCATTTGTATTTCAATCTGTATCCACGTTACGCTGTGCGCCAACTTGGCTCAGCACACACAGCTTGTCGCGTGGCCGCCTCCCCCTCAAGCTTCCTGGCACCTCGCTAATCCTTAAGCATCTAGCTAAGTTTTGATGTTGTTTAACTGACTCCATGGGGGGGGGGGGGTGTCAGAAAATGTGTTTCTGTATAGCCATGTGTGTAGTTAGAGCAGTGGTTCTCAACCAGTGTGTCACCAAGAACACACAGGTGTGTCACCACATTTCCCGGTCCCCCGCTGACCCAGCTGCACCTCGGTCCTCCTCCGCCCGTGCTTAAAATGCTGTCAGCCCGGACAGAACGTGGCAGAACAGCTGGAGTCAGCGGCACCGGCATGGTCTCTTCTTCCCACCCCACCCCCACCCCCGCGGCCCGGAAGAGGAAGTGGTGAGCAGCGGGTGCGTGCGGGAAGAAGAGACCATGCTAGTGCAGGCAGCGTCGGCCCGAAGAACAGAAGAGAGGTGCGGCCTGAGGAATGAGCAGCGCGACTTGGAGAAAAATTAAGAAGAACGTCAACCCCCGCGGCCAATGGGACTCCTTTCTCCGTGAGGGCTGAAAATGAAGGAGGTTAGGGTTGGGAGGAGGCTGCTGCTACCGCTAGTTTCAGGGAGAGAGGGAGTGAGAGAGAGTAAATGAGCAAGAAAGCATGTTTGTTTGAGATCCTGTGTGTGTATGGTGTGAGTGAGATAGCATGTATGTGAATGATTGAGAGCCTATATATGTGAAAGAGAGTATGTCTGTGATTGAAAGCCTGCCTGTGAGAGAACATAAATGTAAGTTTGTGATTGAAAACCTGTTTGTGTGAAAGAGTATGTGTGTATGATTGAGATCATGTGTATAAGAAAATGTCGTAGTGCGCCCCGGGATAAAATCCGCTTGGTCACTGTGAATTAACCCCTCTATTCTGCCTCTCAAGCATAGAGCCAAGATTTTAGCCAAAAGTTTCAAGTCAATGTTAATCAGGGAGATGGGCCTAAAGGATGCACAATTGGTAGGATCCTTTCCTGACTTGGGTAACAAGGTTATCCCAGCCACATTACCATTCGATAAGAACTGCCCCCATCCTGGATATGATTAAACATTTGTGCCAGGTGGTCTCTGTGGATATGTCTATATTTTTTTTTTTTATAAAAGAGAGGGGTAAACCCATCCAAACCTGGAGCCTTCCCAGATTTAAGGTCCTTAATGGCCCAATCCACCTCGTATTCAGCAATGGGTTTTCCCAAAATGTATTTATGTTTGAGGCCAGTGGTCCCCAAACCTGTCCTGGAGGGCCACCAGCCAGTCGGGTTTTTGGGATATCCACAATGAATATGCATGAGAGAACATTTGCATGTTATGGAGGCAGTGCATGCAAATTTTCTCTCATGCATATTCATTGAGGATATCCCAAAAACCCGACTGGCTGGTGGCCCTCCAGGACAGGTTTGTGGACCACTGTTTGAGGCATTATGGACCCTTGGTCGCAATGGAGATGACTCCGCCCAAGGGGAGGGGCCCCGTGGGGAACCACTGCAATAGGCTGACACAGCAGACACAGAATGGATAGTCTTTATTGTACTGCTTAGTAGATGGTAGGCAGGAAGGTAAGGCACAGATCCACAAGGTGCCAATATGCTCAACAGGCTCAGAAGTGTAGTCTCACTCAGATGTTCACGATAGGCAGAGTAGCGAAGCGAAGACTTTGCTAACTCGAATTGGTAGTGGAAGCGGAGGCTGATATATCCAGAGGTACTGACGTCATGCGGTGGGGCCGCCCCCGCGGTTGAGTGTCAGATGTGTGCACTGGCACCCTAGGCGGCCACAGGAGTGAGCATGGTGGATGGGGATGCCCATACTGGTCTGAGAACGCAGAGGCCTGCGGCACTGGGCACCGGAGACAGCCATCTTGCCCAGAGAGAGAGAAAGGGGAGAAAGAAAGGTAAGGCAGAGCGGTTGCAGCCGTCTGCGACTGACGAACGCAACAGTACCCCCCCTTCAAAAGGCCCCCTCCAAGATCTCTTCCAGGTGGTCTAGGCTTGCGAGGGTGTGCCAAGTGGAATTGGCGTAGCATCTCCTTGTCTGTAATATTGGCCAGTGGTTCCCAGGAGTTTTCCTCTGGGAGATAGTTCTCCCAAGATATGAGGTACTCCCATGTCTTGCCTCTTTTACGTACATCAAGGATGTCATCTACGGCATATTCAATGTTATCTTCTGTGTACAGGCCGGTAGGCTCTGGTTATTTTCCGGAGAACTCGGCTTTAGTAAAGATACATGAAATGCATTATGTATCTTCATTGATGGAAGCAGTTTGAGACTGTAGGTTAAATTTCCTAATCGCCGAAGGATGGCAAAAGATCCCACGAAGCGAGAAGCAAATCTTGCAGATGGAAGTTTGAGTCGGATATATTTTGTGCTTAACCAGACCTTGTCTCCTGGCTGGAACTGAGGTGCCTTTTGATGATGGGCATCATAGGTCCTCTTTGCCTTTTGTCCTGCTTTAAGGAGGAGCTCCTTCATCTGTCTCCAAAGCTGGGATAGTTCTGCTGTGGTAGCCTGAGCAGCAGGAGAGGCTACTGTCAATGGAATAGGCAGCAGAGGTAAAGGTTGTCTCCCATAGACAAGTTGGAAAGGGGAACATAAGAAATTGCCATGCTGGGTCAGACCAAGGGTCCATCAAGCCCAGCAACCGCCTCCAACAGAGGCTAAACCAGGCCACAAGAACCTAGCAATTGCCCAAACACTAAGAAGATTCCATGCCACTGATGCAATTAACAGCAGTGGCTATTCCCTAAGTAAACTTAAGAACATAAGAAAATTCCATACTGGGTCAGACCAAGGGTCCATCAAGCCCAGCATCCTGTTTCCAACAGTGGCCAATCCAGGCCATAAGAACCTGGAAAGTACCCAAAAACTAAGTCTATTCCATGTAACCATTGCTAATGGCAGTGGCTATTCTCTAAGTGAACTTAATAGCAGGTAATGGACTTCTCCTCCAAGAACTTGTCCAATCCTTTTTTAAACACAGCTATACTAACTGCACTAACCACATGCTCTGGCAACAAATTCCAGAGTTTAATTGTGCGTTGAGTAAAAAAGAACTTTCTCCGATTAGTTTTAAATGTGCCCCATGCTAACTTCATGGAGTGCCCCCTAGTCTTTCTATTATCCGAAAGAGTAAATAACCGATTCACATCTACCCGTTCTAGACCTCTCATGATTTTAAACATCTCTATCATATCCCCCCTCAGTCGTCTCTTCTCCAAGCTGAAAAGTCCTAATCTCTTTAGTCTTTCCTCATAGGGGAGCTGTTCCATTCCCCTTATCATTTTGGTAGCCCTTCTCTGTACCTTCTCCATCGCAATTATATCTTTTTTGAGATGCGGTGACCAGAATTGTACACAGTATTCAAGGAGCGGTCTCACCATGGAGCGATACAGAGGCATTATGACATTTTCCGTTTTATTCACCATTCCCTTTCTAATAATTCCCAACATTCTGTTTGCTTTTTTGACTTTGTATGTATGATTAAGAGCCTGTGTGTATAAGTAAGAAAGAGATCATGTGTGTCTGTGTGTGATTGAGAGCTGGTTTAGGTGAGGGAGCATGTGAGTATGTGATTGAGAGCCTATGTGTAAATGAGAGAGAGAGAGAATGTTTGTAAGCATGTGAATGAGAGTCTGTGTGTGAGAGAAAAAGACAGCATGTATGTGTGTGATTGAAAGCCTGTGTAAGCGTGAAAAGATAGACAGCATTTGTGTAAATGTGTAATTAAGAGCCTATATAAGTGAGAGAAAAAGCATGTGTATATGTGAGTGTCTGAGAGCATGTGTGTATAGGTGTGTAATTGAGAGCCAGTGTGAGAGAGAGCGCTGGTATGTAACTGGTATGTAACTGAGAGGTGAAAGTTCCAAGCAGACCGCCCCTCCTCCTGATAATTCAAAACAATCTCAGGACGCCTGGATATCAAATGTTCCCAGGTATGCAATGTTTGTATCCTTATTTTTCATTACTAGGTCTTTGTATCTGCTATTTTGAAATATTTTATTGGTATCTAGACATTTTTTATATGAGTTTTTAATTATTGGATATTCCACTCATCAGCTGCTTTGAAATAATCTGTTCTTTTTGTTAGTATGGTTTTACTGCTACTGATTTTATATTTCTTGATTTGTTTTATAAGGATGAGTGATGTTTCTTTTTTCCTTTATTACACTGCATACAGAGACTCTGGCTTGTTGCAGTTCCTAATTCATTTTTTTCTGCATGCTTCTAGTTATGCATTTTGGTCTCTTTATTCTTTGTTAGGTGAGTGTCAGCACAAGCGATTCAGGTTGAGGTTCTCTGCTGGTGTATAGTTTCTGTGTAGGGCTCTATAGCAGCCTGACTTGATCCGTTTTCCTAATAGGAGATGTACTGGTGTCTTAAGGCCTGGTGTGATATTTTTAGTGTTGCCTTTTCTTAAGGAAGGTGGTTACTGTTTAAGTGCTGGAAATTGGTGCTGTTTTGGTGTGGGATGTTTACTATTTATGCAATTTCTGTTCAGACAGAATACGTATCTTTTCCTTGTGTCATTTTAAACAAAAATAATTACCGGACCTTTTTATTTATTTATTTATTTATTTATTTATTTAACACTTTCCTATACCGACCTTCATGGTAATAACCATATCGGATCGGTTTACATCGAACAGGGTAAACTGAAACAAACATATGAACGGAGGAGGCAAAGTTACATTCAACAAGGAGGGTAAACTTGGAAGCTTAAGCAGCTGGAAAGAGAGGCCTAAGAGTAAACGGGCTACAATAGAGTAAACTGGCTAGTGCTTAATATGTACTTAAAGGTACAAGGTTCCATTGCTCATGCCTATTGGTGTGTATCAGGGGGATCTGAGAAGGCTTGGCAGAAAAGCCAAGTCTTAAGTTTTTTCCTAAATGTTAGGAGGCAGGGTTCCAGCCTGAGGTCTGAGGGGATGTTATTCCAAATAGTTGGGCCTGCTATAGAAAAAGCTCGGTCTTTGATCAAGGTGAGGCGCGTGGCTTTAGTTGGAGGAGCTTGCAGAGTTCCTTTGTGGATTTCTCTAATCGGTCTGTTGGAGGTATGGAGTTTGAAGGGGATTTCGAGGTCGAGTTGAAGTTGATTGTGGATGGATTTGTGTATTAAGGTGATTGATTTGTGTAGGATTCTGAAATTAACTGGTAGCCAGTGTAGGTTTCTGAGGATGGGTGAAATGTGTTCTCCACGGTTGGTGTTAGTCAAAATTCTAGCTGCGGCATTCTGTATCATCTGTAGCGGTTTGGTGGTAGAGTTGGGGAGACCTAGGAGGAGAGCGCTGCAGTAGTCTATTTTGGCAAATAGCAAGGATTGGAGAACTGTCCTGAAGTCGTGGAAAAATAGGAGGGGTTTGAGTCTTTGTAGCACCTGGAGTCTGTAGAAGCAATCTTTGGTTGTGATGTTGATCATTTTCTTTAGGTTTAGGCGGTTGTCGAGAATTACCCTGAGATCTCTTACATGCGTATGAGTGAGATGGGTGTTGTGTAGGGACTGTGGGAGGGAGTTATCTTGGTTGGAGATGAGGAGGAGTTCGGTCTTCGTGGCATTAAGGACCAGGTTTAGACTGTTGAGAAGGCTAGTGATAGATTGTAGGCAGTTATTCCAGTGAGTGAGAGCTTTTGAGATGGATTCTGTTATAGGGATCAGAATCTGCACATCGTCTGCGTAAAGGTAGTGTATTAGTTTAAGATCTGTTAGCAGTTGGCAAAGGGAGAGGAGGTAGATGTTGAAGAGGGTGGGAGATAAGGAGGATCCTTGCGGTACACCAACTGAGGAATTTGTTGACGGTGATTCTTTATTATTAATTTTGACTTTAAAGCTTCTGTTGCTGAGGAAAGACTTGAACCATCTGTGGACTGATCCTGATATACCAAAGTCTGATAGGCGATTCAGGAGGATGGAGTGGTTGACGGTGTCGAATGCTGCCGAGATGTCTAGCAGGACTAGTAGAAAGGAGTGGCCTTTGTCTAATCCCATAATAATATGGTCTGTTAATGAGATGAGGAGGGTTTCCGTGTTTTGTGATTTGCAAAAGCCATATTGGGATGGATACAGGATGTTGTGATCTTCTAAATAATCTGAGAGCTGGGTGTTTACCAATTTCTCCGTTAGTTTGGCTAAGAATGGGAGATTAGAGATGGGGCGGAAATTGGCTAATTCACTGGGGTCTAAATTGTGTTTCTTAAGGAGGGGTTTAAGGGAAGCGGTTTTAAGTCTGTCTGGATAAATCCCTTGAGTTAGCAGGCAGTTTATAATGTTGGTCAGTGGTCCAGAGATCGTGTTTGGGATAAGAAGCAGGAGTTTGGATGGGATATTGTCTGCTGGATGGCTGGATGGTTTCTATCTCTTTAGGAGGGATTCGATCTCCCTGGGGGAGGTTAAGTCGAAGTTGTCTAGCTTGGCTCCCGCGAGGGTGTGGGAATTGTCACATGTAGCGAGGGGGGTAGTATTGGTAGGGAGTAGTGCAAGAGTATTCGAAATCTTCTGTTGGAAGAATGATGCGAGCTCGTTAGCCTTGGATAGTGCCTGTTCATCTGATATCGTCGGCGGGGCTGACTTTGTGATTTGTGATACATAAGAGAAAAGAGCCTTGGCATCATATTGGAGATTGTGGATTTTATTGGCATAGTATTCTCTTTTTGTCTTTAGAATAGCGGTCCTGTAATGATGTAAGGTTCCTTTGTATGCTGAAAGGGTAGATGAGTTGGGGGTTTTGCGCCATCTGTTTTCTTTGTGTCGTAGGTCTTGTTTCAACCGTTTAAGTTCGGAAATGAACCAGGGTTGATTTCCTTTTTTTGCTGGATTAATTGTTTTGGAGACTGCGGGGCATAATTTTTTTGCTACTGCTTCAGTAATCTTATGCCAGGAAAGTACGGCTGAGTCAGGATTGGATAGATCTAAGTTTGTGAATTCCTTGGAAAGCTGATCACTGAGTATATCGGATGCGCATGGTTTCCTGAAGTGAATGGTGGAAAGGTGCTGTGGTGTGTATGTCTGTTTATTTGTGGAGAAGGATGAGTTTATCAGGAAGTGGTCTGACCAGGGGATTGGCGTACACAAAGGTTCCTTTGTGCAGGAGAAGTTAGAGTTGATGAAAATAAGATCCAGAGTGTGTCCAGCTTTGTGTGTAGAGTTATTGATGATCTGATTGAATCCCATTGCACTGAGGGAGGTGAGGAGGGCTTCACAATTGGAAAAGCAGGGTGAGGTATCGATATGGAGGTTATAATCTCCCATGATCATTGTTGGAAGGTCTGTGTTGATGTGCTTCACTATAGATTCTATAAGGGGTGAGGAATCAGTTTCTAGTACTCCTGGAGGGGCATAAACTAGCAGTACTTGAAGTTGTTTTGATTTGACTAAACCCGGTTCCAGTTTGGGCTCAGACCTGATTATATGCGATGTAAGTCTGAGTTCTTTCTTGGTAGCTAGTAGAAGACCACCCCCTCATTTTTTGTGTCTGTGGAATGTAAAGATGTCATATATGTGTGTGGGTAGTTGGTTGATTAGCGCAATGTCTGAGTTTTTTAGCCAGGTTTCTGTGATGGCACAGATGTCTGGGTTAGAGTCCAGGAGATAGTGGTTGAGGATGTGTGTCTTTTTAGTCAGAGATTGCGCATTAATTAGGGTTACCGAGAGTAGAGCGAGCCCTAGGAACTGGGTCAGAGGGGTGATCATGATTGGGATGAGAGATCTGGAAACTCTTGATGGTATTTCTTGAGCAGGAAGAATGCCCGAGTGGTAGCGGTGGTATCTAATAGGGATCTGATGGGTTAGCATTTCTTCCCGGAGTTCCATTGGTGGGACTGGGCGTGAGGAACTGAGACTTAGATGCTGGAGAAGTGGGGGTCCAATTGGCTTTATATCTATAGAGGACGCGTTAAGATTTGAGCTCAGTATGTTAGGTGAGTGAGTGAAGGGTATAGCTATGGGATGAGGTAAAGTCTGGTCAATGGGGGCGCTGTGAGTGATCCGTGTAAGGCTCTGGCCTGCGGTACCTGCTGTCGTCGTGAATTGTATTTCCGCCATGAATTGTAATGAGCAGTGTGTTACACATGTGAGCGTGGCCTTTCAGGTGTGTCACGATGAGAAAAAGGTTGAGTGTAGTCAGTTATATCAAGTTTGTATTGGAATATAAGGAATGCTTTTAGAACTTAGATAAGGACATATATGGGATGCCTTCTGGCTTCCGCCTCATGTCTCATGGTGGTTAAAAGTACAGACTAACCACAAATGTGGTAAGCAGAGAAGTGACCACAATTGTAGTCAATCTCAGAATAGCAACAACCTGGCTATTTAAATCCTGGTAGGGATAGTACAGGGGAGAGGAGCGAGAACAGTCCTTACTCACCACAAGAGAGACATTAAACGGCTAATAGCTTCATGATGTCGGTAAGCATTTAATTATAATTATTTCTGCATAAGAGAACCCTATGTAGTATGAGATAAGACATGTACTAGAAAGAATTTATTTTACACGAATAAAGACTTTAGTAGATATTTATCTGATTGCTATAGTTTCAATAACTATTGAAGGGGTCTGAACGCTTCAACCTGACAAAGGACTTCATGTACCAGAATTCCCTGCTTCATGACGGGTTTACTTACAGTCTGCAATACAGCTGTAATTAGGACATTGAGAAACTCTCTGTCAGCACATTGCACATTTTCATTTTTTTGGCTTCGCTGTTCTTATTCTCTGATAAGCTTTCACTGCTGTAACCTAGATTAGAACAATGGATGTATTATGTGATGGGCTGTATTACTGCAGACTCGCGAATTCCTTTCCAGAACTGCAAGTCCCAGCAGCCTCTCCTGCAGAACATGGGAGAAGTTTCACGAAAGTTCCAGGGTGTCTAGGGAGGGGGTCAGTAGCCCCTTCAGCCGGAATATGCTTGCTCAGCAATGCTTAGAACGCATGTGTAAAAGATAAGAACTGTAAAGTGCATAAGAGTCTGCTCCTGAAGGGGAGGGGCATGCAGTTGTACTGAGCCTTTGTCTTAGCTGCATCTTGCTGGCAATAAAAGTCTATCTTTACGGATCAGTTGTCTGGACCTCCTTACTGACTAAAAAGAGACGGTTACATTTGGCGAGCTCAGCCAGGAGGTACCGGGGACGCTATTTTAGCCCCCCAGTTGGTCCAGGAGATTTTGTGGCGGAGTGATCCCCCAGACTTGCCTGGTGAGTGGCCACCGCTGAGTTCAGTGATCAGGTATCTGAGGGGGTCATTCCACGGAGATCCTCTGAGACCTTTGGGCTGGTGATCCGGGAAGAAGGCTTTCATGACGTTCGGAAGAACCCTGCAGGCGAGTATTATGGGAATGATGGGAAAAGTGAAGAATAGCTAAAAGAGTAGCAAATAACCGGTCCATCCGTGAGGGGACCGAGGGGGCTTTGATCACACCCCAAGCGGTGGTTTGGTAGGAATTGCATTCCGAAAGCCACGCACATAAAAAGAGGAAAAAGAAGTAACGCATACGATAGTGGGAATAGGTTTCTTGTTGTGTGAAAGAGAGTGAATGGCCTCGCAGTTCTAGGCCGGGCTGACCGCGTCCTAGTCGGGGCGATTGTGACCCTTTTGTGTCTGACGGATACGGACCCCTTACCTATCCGTCTTCCCTTCCCTCCTCTGTCTGTGAATTCTATCCTGATGGGAGGGGGCGGTTCGACTCCATTAAAAGTCATGACGGAACACTATAGGGAAGTGTTCGATAGACATAAATGTACTAAACCCGGAATGATTCAACGATGCACCCATAGGTGGCCCAGTTTGTGTGTAAATTGGCCTCCGGTAGGAACTTTCGATTTCCAAACGGCCACAAGGGTCCAGAATATAGTTATACAAGAAGGGAATCCGGGTTGCCCTGAGGATATACCGTACATAACCGCTTGGATTGCAGTTATTGAAAATCCTCCGTCGTGGGCAAAGAAGCTAGTAGAGGGAGCCGCCCTCGTAATGGTAACTCAAGTACGCAAAATGGGGAACCGGAAGTCCCCAGTGTCTGTCTGTCTGTAAGATACCTGTAAAAAAAAAAAAAAAAAAAAAAAATTCTACTGTGGTAGATCGGTTAGACAAATTTCTTTTTGTGATCAAATGCATTATTTCTTTTGATCTACTCTGGTGATGCAGACTATTTTTACTTAAGGAAAACTTATTAAAAGTGATTGTGAATTATTTATCTGTATATGTGTGCTGAACAGCGGCAGTTAGCTGCTGCTGGGAGCTTGAGAGTTAATTAATTTGGCTGGGCAGCGGGACAGTTTAACCCCTATAACATTTCTCTGGTACGTTTGGGTTTTCAAATTATTAATTAAGGATTGTAATGTATGTAACTGCTATCTGTGAATTGCAAGCACATGTACCAGGGATTTTTAATTGTTTTAAACCCTAATAAGAAGAGATTTTGGTTTACAGATGCTGCACAAGACTACTATACAACAAATTAATTTACAGTGTTAAGTTAAAATACTGATTTGATTACTGAGAATGCATTTACTGGTGTTGAAGTTTAGAACTTGATGGCAGTTAAGGGTTAACGGCAGAGATAATTACAGGAGAGAGGAGGGGATCGAGCCAGAGAGAGAAGAGAAAGAAAAAAAAAAAAGGGGACATTGGGCTAGTCTGGGTGAATGAAAATTGTTTCGTTTGTTTTAACAGAACATTATTGAAAGTTAGTTGATGGTGTGCGTATGTGAATAAAGATAGAATTGTGGTATGTTAATTAAAAGAAAGGAAGATTGTAGCTCCGAGTTTCTGCTGATTAAATTTATTCTCCAAGGTCCTTGCTAAAACTGTCTGTAATCTGACAAAGGATTGCTACTTGCAAAGAAATACCAGAACCAAGGGTCCCTTACAAATCATTTAGTGCCTTATGATGCGGGCTATTTTTAAGACATTTTATAGCAGCAAATTAATTGTTACAGTACAAAGTGGAATGGTGGTGCGTCCCACTGCGTGTCAGTACGTAGTGCGTAGGCATTCAATATGGCTGTGCGTTTCAATGCTGGCGTTGCTAATCAGAAGTTTTTAGTTTTCTCATATCTTCTATCCCAGTGTCCTCCCTATGCTTATCTTTCTATTCTCTAATACCATGTTAATTATTGTTCTTACTTGTCTCCTATATATTATCTGTTATTTAAAAGTTACATTGGAACGCATGATAAAGTATGAACTCCCTTTTGCTGACGCAGTTTATTTTGAAGCTGTCTCTGGGAAATTTAGAGAAATGATTAAGAATGGGTTCTTTGTTAAAGTTTTTCTTGCTGCTTCTTTGGCTAGCAGTAGTTAAATATGCAGAGCTACTCCTTGTTTTAAGGAACTGGCAAGATAAGACAGCCAAGCATGTGCAGCGCTGACTGTGGGAATTACAGGATGCCGTTTGTAAAAAAAAAAAAAGACAATAAAACAAAGACTTAATATTAAAAATTTTGATTCAGTGGCAGGCGCAAGATAAGGATTATTGGAAGTTGTGGGCAAGAGAAGGGGCCACTATGCAAGATTAGGAACAAGAGCAAATATGAGTCGGCCCAAATGATAAAGTAGTGGCCCACACACACACACACACATATATATATATATATATATATATTGCAATTATGTTCTTTTACCACTGGTGGGGGCTGGGCTCTGGCTATTACCATATGTTCTTAGTGTTTGCAATGTAATTGATACAAGGCTTCCAAGGGTTTGATCATCACTCCTGCACACCTAAAGCGCCCCCCCCTGGATCCTTGCCTGCAGATCCAGGTTGACTTTATTGAATTAACCCAATGCCAAACTTACAAGTATGAAGGAAGCAATGTTTTGCAGCTTCTCAGCCTCGTCAGAACTGATTTGCCTCCAGGCGCAGGTCACCTATTCAATTTCCAGATGGATTGTGATCTTCTCATCGTATTTTGAGATGTATGGGAACAGGGATCAGGAAGAGAAGAAAAGGGCCCGTCCCTGCAACCAGGAACTTAATAATAGAGACCCGACATCCGAAAGAAGCTGCAGAAGGCCGAAGGCTTTGAGGGCATGAGCCTCAGCCAGTTAAAAGCTATAGCAGACCAGGTATGTGGAAATAGAGAAGTGGAAGAGAAAAGAGAGAAGCAAGTAGAGACATGAAGGAGAAAGTGACTGTTAGCCGCCGCTCTCGAGGACACACGGAAGGGAAGGAGCCAAGACAATGGCAGACCGCGAAGAGGAGGGGGAACAAGACCCCCCTTTGGGAAAGAATCAGTGTGCGTACTGCAAAAATGAAGGCCATTGGAAGAGAGACTGTGAAGAATGGCAAAAGAAATACGGGAGCCCTGCAGTGAATACTAACGACAAAAATGGACCTGCACCGACACAAAGGGGCCGAGGAGGAAGGAGATTGGACAACCCCCACTGGCAGATGGCGGGGGAGGCGACAAGGAGCATACAGCCTGAAGAGACCGGGAGGGAAGAATCCCCACTGACCCTCTGGTGGAGATCCACGAGGTAACACAACAAAATCAGGGGCCTGTTGGACTCAGAGGCCAACGATCTGTCATGACTGCACCAATCGGCCCCCCTGACGAAAGAGACTGTTTCTATAGTGGGTGCCTCAGGTCAGGTACTCACTGCCCCTCTGCAGAAAGAATGAACTATACAAGTAGGCGGGACCATGGTATCCCTTATCGGATGGAACCTGCTGTGTAAGCTACAGACCACATTGAGATTTCAACCAACAGGGGAAGTTAAAGCCTCCTTCGGGGACCATCCAGTGATACTCATCTGTCCCCTCCAAGAAGAATGGAGACTACATCTTCCCATAGTCGAACGAACCATCGAACATCGATATGAAAACAACACCCCCCTCAACAAAAACGAAGACAACTGATGGATAGTGTACCCCAAGTATGGTTCGAACAGAACCCGGGAGGAATAGCTATCGACG
Source organism: Rhinatrema bivittatum (assembly GCF_901001135.1). Lineage (NCBI taxonomy): Eukaryota > Metazoa > Chordata > Amphibia > Gymnophiona > Rhinatrematidae > Rhinatrema > Rhinatrema bivittatum. Next base: position 31,687,657 of record NC_042622.1, on the reverse strand, counting down.
CTACCCCCATATGGATAGAGATGAAACAGAATGCACAGGTGATTAATCAACCTCAATACCCCATTCCATATATGGCCAGGCAAGGAATCCAGATACATCTGCAGAGACTGTACGACTTGGGCATTCTCCGACGAATCCAATCTGCTTGGAACACCCCTTTGTTGCCCGTAAAGAAACCTGGATCTGATGATTATCGACCAGTACAAGACCTACGGAAAGTGAATAGTCAAGTAGAAGATCTAGTAGCCCTCGTGCCAAATTCATATTCAATCTTGGCTCAAGTTTCCCCTGCATCCAAGTGGTACAGTGTCATTGATCTCAAAGATGCCTTCTTCTCCGTCCCGGTGGCGGAGGAATGTCAAAAGATTTTTGCTTTCACATGGGAAGATGCAGATACTGGAGTAAAGCAGCAGTACACATGGACTCGGTTGCCTCAAGGGTTTAGGCACTCACCTACGCTGTTCGGTGAGCAACTGGCAAAAGACTTAAAGATGTATCAAGTAAAGTATGGACCAGTCATACAATACGTGGATGACCTTCTGTTGTTTCGAGAGACGTACCTCGAATGTGCGGTATCCACTCTTCAGCTGCTAAAGACGTTGTACTCAAAAGGGTATCGTGCAAGTAAAAAGAAAGCGCAAATCTGTGAATTGGAAGTAGAGTATTTAGGCTTCCAAATACGTGGAGGAACCCGTTGTCTGGGAGTTTCTCGCACCAGTTCTATAAGAGATCAACCTGTACCCACTTGCAAGAAAGAGCTCCGAGCGTTCCTTGGAGCTGCAGGATACTGTAGGCTGTGGATTGCTAACTATGCAGTTATTGCCCAACCCCTGTACAACAAGCTGCGGGGTAAAGAGGCAGAATCTCAACCCTTCCAATGGGAAGGAAACGAACTGGCAAGCTTACGTCAACTAAAAGAAGCCTTAATTGAACCACCTGCTTTAGGATTGCCAGATGTAATGAAACCATTCCATCTATTCGTCGATGAAAAGAAAGGAATGGCCATTGGGGTATTGACTCAAACTCTAGGCTCATGGGAACGACCTGTTGCATATCTGTCAAAAGGAATGGACAATGTGTCAAAAGGATGGCCGGGATGCCTCCGAAGCATTGCTGCTGCATGTCTACTGATACCCGAAGCTGTTAAGCTAACATTTGGACAAACTTTACAAGTAACAACTCCTCATACTATCCAAGGACTACTAGAAACTCATGGGCCAAAATGGATGACTAATTCACGTCTTGTAAAGTATCAAGCTCTGTTATGTGAAACTCCTGAAATTCAAATACAGGACAGCAAAAACTTGAACCCGGCCACTCTTATGCCGGCACCTGAACCAGTTGCCCATGACTGTGAAGAAGTCATGACTACAATACATTACAGTAGACCAGACCTGAGGGATCACCCCTGGCAAGGAGCTTGGACTTTATTCACTGATGGGAGCAGCCAAATCATTCATGAGATACGTTCTGCTGGATATGCTGTTGTATCCGAAGATGAAATCATTGAGGCTCAACCTCTTCCCCCAGGAACGTCTGCACAAAAAGCTGAACTAATTGCCCTTACTCGAGCTCTGCAGTTGGCAGAAGGACAAACTGTAAATATCTATACAGACTCTAAATATGCCTTCCTTACAATCCAAGTGCATGGAGCATTATAGAGGGAAAACAATTGAACAATGCATCAGAAGTACGTGAATTACTAGACGCAGTTTGGCTACCTCGCAAGGTGGCTGTAATGCATTGCAAAGCACACACCAGGAAATCAAACCCTATTGTCAAGGAAATCAGAGAGCAGATGAAGCAGCAAAAAGGGGCAACTCGGGAACCCTTCCAAGCAGTATTAATTGCATCGAATCATCAGGCTTCAGGCAGTCCTGGAGCTCATCACCAACGACTGCTTTCGCTCTTAAACTCTGGGCAAAACAAAATACCAAAATTATGACTGCAGTGTACCAGAATAGATTGGTTTTAGATTATCCTCTGGCCCAGGAAGGAGGGTTTGTGGAACATTTAACCTCTCCAATTGTTGTTTACAGGTAGATGACCAAAACAAGGTTATCCAAGACATCACTGATCGCATGGTCAAGATGGCACACGTCCCTGTCCAGCAATGGAATAGTGCTTAGGACTGGACCAATGGATTCCGTGGTTGGTTTTCCATGATCGGTGGATTTAAGAGCTTGTTTGTTATCCCAGCCAGTTTAATTCTGTTTTGTCTTTTAGGACCCTGAATTATTCCTTTCTTGCTCAAACCGCCTTCGTCGGGTGATGAAGGACATTGCTGAACGCAAAACAGCCACGCAGCTTCTGTCACTGTACATGTATTCCTCTGAGCCTATAGAACCTGTTTAACCATCCTCATGTTTTATCCTGGGCCATCTTCCCATACATGACAAGTTCGGGCTACAAAGGGGGGTGGAGCCATTAGGGCCCATCCGTCTCAATCCCGTGAAGAAACCATCGGACTGTTTGGGAAATTAGGGCCCCCTGAGAACTCAAATTGCTAATTTTTCTTGTTTCTGTTTCTTTCAGCTCCACAGTTGCGTTGTGATGGTGTGATACTTTTCATAAAGAATGATAAGTATCAAAGGGGGGAATGAAGGGGTCTGAACGCTTCAACCTGACAAAGGACTTCATGTACCAGAATTCCCTGCTTCATGACGGGTTTACTTACAGTCTGCAATACAGCTGTAATTAGGACATTGAGAAACTCTCTGTCAGCACATTGCACATTTTCATTTTTTTGGCTTCGCTGTTCTTATTCTCTGATAAGCTTTCACTGCTGTAACCTAGATTAGAACAATGGATGTATTATGTGATGGGCTGTATTACTGCAGACTCGCGAATTCCTTTCCAGAACTGCAAGTCCCAGCAGCCTCTCCTGCAGAACATGGGAGAAGTTTCACGAAAGTTCCAGGGTGTCTAGGGAGGGGGTCAGTAGCCCCTTCAGCCGGAATATGCTTGCTCAGCAATGCTTAGAACGCATGTGTAAAAGATAAGAACTGTAAAGTGCATAAGAGTCTGCTCCTGAAGGGGAGGGGCATGCAGTTGTACTGAGCCTTTGTCTTAGCTGCATCTTGCTGGCAATAAAAGTCTATCTTTACGGATCAGTTGTCTGGACCTCCTTACTGACTAAAAAGAGACGGTTACACTATCATTATCATACTTATACTTATAGCCATGTACTGTTTGTTTAAGATGAGATTTGAGAATTATGATGCTTCACAAGCTAATCATATACTTTAAATGTTTATAACTTATCTGAATAAAGAGACTGTTATTTTTCATACATCCTGACTGACTTGCTTCTCTAAACAAGTCTATTAGGGAACCCTCATCTCTAAAATAATAAACTCCTTCCCTAAGGGCTGGAAGGTCTGATGAAAGGTAGGATAGGAGCAGAGCTCTTCTTGGCTTTCACTGACAGCAGCAGCGAAGAAAGCAAATAGAATGCTAGGGACTATGAGGAAAGGAATGGAAAATATCATGCCTTTGCATTCCTCCATGGTGTGACCTCATTTTCAGTAAATTGTGCAGTTCTGGTTACATCTCAAATAAGATACAGCAGAATTAGAAAAGGTACAGAAAAGAGCATCTAAATTGATAAAGGGGATGGAAGAATTCCCCCATGTGGAAAGGCTAAAGAGGTTAGGTCTGTTTATCTTGGAGAGGAGACAGGTGAGGGGAGATATGATTGAGGTCTATAAAATAATGAGTGGAGTGGAATGAGTAAACCTGAATTGGTTGTTTACTCTTTCAAAAAATACAAAATCTAGGGGACCTGCAATGAAGTTACTAAGTTGTTTTAAAACCAATAAAAGAAAACATTTTTTTACTCAATACATAATTAAGAACTGGGATTCATTTCCAGTGGATGTGTGAAAGCTTTTAGTGTAGCTGCATTAAAAAAAAAAAAAAGGTTTGGACAAAATCCACAAACCATTATTAAGGTAGAGTTGTAGAAATCTACTGCTTATTCTTGGGATAAGCAGCTTGGAATATATCCACCCTGCCAGATACTTGTGACCTGGAAACAAGAGATGGGGTTCGATGATTCTTTGATCTAACCCAGTATGGCAACGCTTGTATTCTAAAATCAGAACTACAAATCCATGCATGCAATGGGGCAAAACCAGGACTGGTCGAGATGGCAACCTTACAAGGGAAAGAGCAAAGTCTTGCAATGCATTGCAATGACTGGCAGGAGACGAACTGGCCCTGCACACTTTTTTTTTTTTAGATGTGTTTAGCTGTAGCGCCCAGCATCATGCACATGGCACCGAATGCGTTGGCCTGAGACAGCCGCCCGAGTCGGGGAGTGAAGATGGCCAAAGTGCGGACGTCCGCAAGAGGGAAGTCTTTCGCGTGCGCCACGGCGCCTGCGCGGTGAGGTCAGCGCGCCATTTTGCCGGCGTTTGAATGTGAGCTGCGGACGGAGCGCGCGCCCCTTCGCCGGGCCCGGTTGAGGACTGCTCTCGGCGGCCGCTTTTATTTGTGTGTGGTTTTTTTTTTTTTTTCGTTTGTTTGTTTAAAACGTTCATCGTCCGTTACCGAGGTAAGATGAGTTCTGAGCGCTCTAGGGGCACAGTGGCGGGCGGCTCCGTGGTGCGTGGGTTTTTTTTTTTTTTTTTTCCTTCCTCCGGGCAGGGCCCAGCTTGGCCTGGTTTAGTCTGCGGCAGAGCCCCGGGGTGGAGTGCGCTGCGCCCCCAGTCTCTGCTCCCGCTCAGCGCCGGCGTTCTTTACTCCGACAAAGCCAGAGAGTGACTGCATACCCCCGATTCCGACTTGGCATTTCTTCCCCTCGTAAGAGACGGGCAAGGCCGCACAGTAATTACAGCTAGAGCCAAGCGGGTGCCTGCGAATGGAGATTTACAATGGCAAATCGGGAACTGGCGAGGCCTGCTGGGCGGTGGGGTGTTTTTATTTATTTGCAGGGAGGTGTCTGGTGAAATTTTTTTTCTCTCTGTCTCGGGAGGGCGTATGGGCTGAGTCCTGAGTAGGGACACCCCGCCTCACGCTTTGCAGGGGAAGGAGGTGGAGGGGAAAGCAGCCTGCCGACCTAGAGCAGGAATCGCAGCGTTTCTTATGCGGGCTTGCGATAGGGTTTTTTTGGGGGGCGGGGAGGGGTCTCCGCGGCTCGGCGACTGACGGAGAGAGAGGAGTGGTTGAAATCTGTGATGCGCCGCTATTTTAATTTTTAAGAAGAGTTGGCATACTGCAACTAATTAATTCTGTTCTGAGCCCTTTACTGTGATGGTGGGTGGATGGATTTTTTTTTGGGGGGGGGGAGGGGGAGAATAGTGATGGGTCTAAGTTGCATCTGTTCCCGCCCCTGCGATGTGCTGATTGGTGGCGAAGGCTTCACTATAAGAAAATATTGGGAAATGTTAGGGCTGTTCCCCCTGTCAATTACAAATGTTAAAACCCATCATGTTTGAGTGAACTGGTGCGTAATTTTGGGGTAAAAAACAAAAATATAAAGCTGAGGCCTGTTATATTAGCATTGTTTAATTCCAGATCATTCTCTCTGCATTTAGTTCCTGTATCGTAAGGGACACGGATGGACCGAGGAACGTCTCGTGTTTAAAAAAAACAAAACTATTACCAAAATACTGTGCCTGACTTGCTTTGGATTCATCGCTTCCTTAAGTTAAGATGCCAGGTAGCCAATTAGGATCCTCTTGTGTGTGCTAAAGGCTTTATTACGTAGTTAAAATGTTGTATCCAGGTTTTATGGGGAATGGTTGAGATTTAAAACATGTAAACTATTCTAAGGACATAAAACATAACCTTCAGGAAATGCAAGATGGCTTAATTATTTTTTTAAGGTTTCTTCTACAAAATCCCCACAAGTTTCATGCTATATTTGTTAGTTTAGCATTCACTTGTAATGAGAGCTGCCTTTTTTATTTAAAAAATTATAGATGCTAGTGTGTGTTTTTTCATCTGTCTCCTTTGCTAATAGTGGTGGTGTCAGATTTTTTTTGTACCGCTACTTTACAAATGTTTCTACTCAAATTCCAGGTTCTGCAAAATAATTGACAAAATTGTTGGAAAGAATGTTTAGTACAGTTGATTTACTTTGTATATCAAGGAATTTGCTTTTGGAGTACCAATACTAACAATATACTTCAAAATATCAATGTACTGCATTTTGACTTTGTGCCGGTTTTAGTCATTCCTAAGCCTTTTTTTGCCCTAATATATTTTTTCATATTCTGGCCACATCACCTGTTCTAAGAAATGCCTTTCCCCATTTTACTCTTCAGTTTATGCCAATTTCATGTATTGCATGTGAGAATGAAGTCTTCATGGGGTTTTCATGAGTCTTCCCAGCAAATACTGTAGCCTTACATATATAGTAGGTTGACACTGAGACTATCTAAAATCTGCAGTACCAGTGTATAGCAGTACTGCAGATTTATTTAAAAAAAATCCACATGAAATGAGGTAAAATATAACCACAGCTTAAGTCGAAAAAGATTCTCGGTTCCAAACAGTACATTTATTCATAGGTGTTTTGTAATTCACCAGTAAGAAACATCAATTCACCATGAGTGTAATTCCATAGAGGACTTCATAATTGTGATCAAATGCTGCAGAGGTTCGTAATCTTGAAAGTCCAACAATAATCAAATCCGTAAGACAAAGCTAGGTCCACAGACACTGCCATGTTTCACCAAGCGGCTTTACCGGGAGGGTCATTGCTGTAGAAAATAAAGTGTATCATTTCTTACACATACATGGACTAATAGAAGCAATAAGAGTATCACTAACTTAAAAGACAAAAACCCCATGCTACTTAAATCCTAGTGGTCTTTGTTTTGCTAAGTTCTTTCTTTTTTTCTTTTCAGCTTTATATATTATGTATCTCATTTGGGTGACTTTTATTTCTTGTTTTTAATTATGTTGGTCAGTTATTACTATAATCTTATTGGCTCTCCATTGTCATGTGACATGTTCATGCAGTTTTGACCACTTTATCTGTCAGTTGGGAGCCATGCTTTCCAAATAATGCTGGGAATGCTGCTCTGTGGCGATTTACTTGTTGCCTGTCCTTTTCAGAGTTTGTAGTTAGTGATACTCTTATTGCTATTGTCTTTATATCTCTTGGTCTGTGTATGAATTGATACATATTTTATTTTCTTTTTTTTCCTACAGTAATGTCCCTCCTGATGAAGCCGCTTGGTGAAACATGACCATGTTGGGGGACCTAAATTTCTTACTGATATTATTATTGGGACTTTCAAGATTATGAACCTTTGCAACATTTGATCACAATAATGAAGTCCTCTATGGAAATCATATTCATGACCAATTGATGTTTCTTATTGTTGGATTACAAACAATTATGAATAAATGTACTGTTTGGAACTGAGACAATCTTTTTTGACATAAGCTGTGGTTATATTTTTCCTCTCACTTTTTTTGCTTCATTTCATTTTGCATTTCATAGCCACTCTGTCAATGGAAAAAAAAAATCAAGCCATAAATCTCCATAGAGGTGTCCCCCCCCCAAAATGTTTTTCTGCTACAATTCAGAATCTTATAGCTGAAACTCACAGTACTCTTTTTTTTTTTTTTTTTTTTTGCTTGTATCTTGAGGCCCTACATACTGCACATAAATTAAAAGTAGCAGTTCCCTTTTTGATCTGATTTTCACTTATCTGTAAAAACAATATTTAAAGTTTTAAATGCTTCTAATTTATTTTCACCATTATGAATTCAAGTAAATGTGGAATGTTACCAGCTATTTTGTTTTCCACATTCATGAATGTGGCCTATTTGTCTTTTTTTTTTTTTGTAATTACATTAGCAAAATGTAGTTGTGTTTTGTGATTGCAGTCTCTGGTATTTCTGGTTTTATATTTTCAAAATCAAATCCCAAACTTTGTTGCAGAAATGAGCTGTATCTCTATCACCCCCAAGTTCAGTACTTAACTATTAAGTTAGCAGAAAATCAGTTTTTGGTTGTATGGGTTTCATTCTACATTCTGAGATTTGATATTTACCTTGAGGGACTGCCTCTTGATGACCATTTTTGTTGTTCATTCTTTATAGCAGAGCAGTGCTTAATTTGTTTTAATGCTGTGTGGCGTAATAAAAAACATTTATCAAGTTCAGAAATCATTCTGTCCTTTTTTTGCTTAGAGATGTGGGACTGCTTTTTTTTTTCTGCATCTGTGGGGCCAACTGAAGAGAATTAGCTAGGTTAAGAAACCTTGTAGTGCTAAGGATAATCACATAAGCTGTTTTCTCTTATTTTATTTCTGTATTTCTTTTTAACAATTTCTAACTGTGGGTGTATGTTTAGAAAGGGTTGCCTAATAATTTCTTAGCATTCAGACAGATTAATCCACACCAGTGGGTTATGCACCTCTACCAGCAAAGCTGACGTCACGGTACGTATACCCCTGCATGCCTGCCAGTGTTCTGTCTCCAGCAAATTGTGGACGTGCATTTCCATACTGGGGACTGATTTAAAAAAAAAAAAAAAGAAATATAGAAAATGATGGAGAAAAGAGAGAAATTGATTCCCCCCCCCAATGGTAATACCTTACGGTTCCTCTCTGTCGCATTTTCCTGTGGTGATATCTGCAGATCCTTCCCTCAGGCGAGTGCCTCGGTCTGGTAGCTGGTTTTCCGGAGCGGACTTAGCTGTGTTAAATAAAACAAAAAAAAAAACTGATGAAAGATTAGTGGGAGCAGGAAGCCGAGGGTGCTGGTGAAGGCCTTTGGGTCCCCCGCAGTAGGAGACACTCTATACTCGGCCAGGACAGGATGAGTTCAGGTAAGGAGTAAAACAAAAAAGAAGAAGTGGAGGGTTTCCATTCCCTGTACGTACCCGGATCAGTCCAGACTCTGGGTTTTGCCTCCTTCCAACAGATGGAGACGGAGAAAGTTTTACTGACACTGCTACTTAACTACACGTGCTACCTGCAGTTCCTCAGTATTTTTCTGTCTTCAGCAGATGGTAAATGGGTGCAAACCTGCAGTTCTGCAACTGAGACAATTTTTTTCCTTTGAGCCTCCTGGGGGGGCGAGCCGGGGCTTGGTGACCCTTGCGTGTGCTCGACCAATGCGCCCATAGGATGTAAATCTGGTGGTCCAGATCCCTCCCCTTCACGAGGCTGCTTAGGTGGCAGGGTCCGCGTCATTGAAGGATGTTCAGGATCATAAGTTAGAAGTACACCTTGAGGATTTTTTGAGGTCTCTGCCCTGGAGTTGCGAGCGGCTATTTGTACTAGTCTTATGCAATGAGCATGTCTCCAATGGGTGTAGCAGTCACAAAAGAACCTGCCATTTTCTGCCAAGGAGGTAGACAGGGCTGAGAGAATTGAGGCGGCAGTTGCTTATGGTGCGGATGCTCTTATGTGGTTTAGTTTGTATTTCGTCTGTGGTTTCCACCAGAAGGTTGCTCTGGCTGTGAAACTGGGTGGTGGACGTCTCCTTCAAGGTGCAGTTAGGTTCGCTGCCTTTTAAAGTTCTCTTCTTATTTGAAGAGGATCTTGAGCAACTGATGCGGTAGATTGAGGAGAATAAAGTCCTCAGGTTTCCAGAGGATAAACCTAAGGATGTGTTTTTTTCAGACATGTTCTCGTTTTCAGTTGGATAGGAAGGCCTGGCTGTCAAGACTTGTGTCCAGGCCCAAAGGCAGTTTTCTCTTAGGGGCAGTCCGGGGATCAATCCTTTTGAAGTGCTCGACCATTCTGAGCTGCTGCTGGAGGGAGTGCTTCCGGTCTTAAGTCCTCTCCTTCGTTCCCATTATAGGAGGTTGCCTGGAGAGGTTTTACAAGGAGTGGGCCAGTATTACTCAGGACCAGTGAGTTCTCAGTGTGGTAAGGGACGGTTACGTTTTAGAATTTGCTCGGCCCGTCTGCAAGTTGATTCTGATTTCCCCGTGCAGCTCCTTAGAGAAACAAGCAGTAGTTCGAGAGATGCTAGACCGTCTGTGTCACCTGGGGGCGGTGGTTCTGGTTCCCCTCGAAGAGCTTCACAGGGGGAGATATTCCATTTACTAATTACTTTGTGGTTCCAAAGAAGGAAGGAACTTTCCGCCCCATTTTAGATTCGAAGAAGGTAAATGCAGCACTCAAGGTTCTGCATTTTTAGGATGGAAACCCTGAGGTCTCTGATTACAGTGGTTCGCAAAGGGGAGTTTCTAGCGTCTCTGAATATGAGGCCTATCTGCAAATCCTCATTCATTAAGCCTCGCAGCACTTCCTTCGGTTCGATTCTGGGACAACATTTTCAGATTGAGGCCATTCCTTTCGGTGTGGCTACAGCACCACGCACCTTCATCAAAGTGATGGTGGTGGTAGCGGCGGCGCTCTGGAAGGAGAGAATTCTGGTGCATCCATATATGGACTTCTGGCTTATCAGGGTGAAGTCGGAGGTTCTCTATTGCCAGTTGGTTCAAAGGGTTCTTGAGGCACTCCAGTCCTTAGGTTGGGTTGTGAATGTAGCAAAATGGTCCTTGGATTATCTGTGAGCTTGGTTCGACACCCTTGTTGGCAAGGTATACCTCTCAGAGGAGCGTGTTCTGAAGCTGCAGGAGCAGATTCGGTGGTTGTTACAGTTGCCCAAGGTATGGGATTATTTACAAGTTCTGGGCTCTATGGCCTCAACCCTGGAATTAGTACCATGGGCTTTTGCTCACATGAGACCATTGCAGAGAGCGCTTTTGTCTCTGTGGAATCCAGTCTCTGAGGAGTTTCAGGTTCCATTGCCTCTCAAGGGCATCACTCAGGAGCGTCTTTCCTGGTGGCTTCTAACTTCCAATCTGGTCAGAGGTGTGGACCTCAATGTTCCAAATTGGGTAGTAATTACTACCAATACCAGTCTCTCTGGTTGGGGAGTGGTATGTTAGCACCATTCAGCTCAGGGTGGCTGGTCCAGGAAAGAGTCTGTATGGTCTATCAACCAGCTAGAGACCAGAGTGGTCCTCTCAGCCTTATAGGAGTTTCTACTGTTGGTGAGAGGTCAGTCAGTGAGGATCCTCTCGGACAATGCGACAACAGTAGCTTATATCAATAGGGCGGAACCAAGAGTCAAGAAGTAGCCCAGGAGGCACAGGCGTTAATTCGGTGGGCAGAGCAGCACCTGGAGCGAAAAGTGGCATCCCACATAGCTGGGGTCAAACGTTCAAGCAGATTTCTTGAGTCGGACGGCATTAGATCTGGGCGAGTGGGAATTGTCCGAGACCACGATACAACTCATTCGCGAGTGGTGGGGCTGCCCCCCATGTAGACCTAATGGTGACTCGTTGGAATGCCAAGGCACCTCTTTTTTTTCAATCTGAGGTGAGAGGATAGGACTGAGGGGGGTCGATGCCATGGTTCTCCCTTGGCCACGGGGGGTACTGCTTTGTCTTTTCTCCCTGGCCGCTCATGGGAAAAGTTTTGCCTCATAGAAAAGCATCAGGGAGACGTAGTCTTGGTGGCACCGAACTGGCCGTGCATCCGTGGTTCGCGGATCTGGTCAACTTGGCGGTGGACGGCCCGAATTCTCTTGGGTCTTCTGTGTCAGGGACCCATTTTTATGACCAGGCTGTTTGCTTTTGTCTAGCGGCATTGCTTTTGAGAGGCGGTGTTTGAGACGTAGGGATTATCCAGAGGCGGTTATTACTAAGTTGTTGCAAGCCAGGAGAAAGTCCACTAATATTTCCTATGTACAGATATGGAAAACTTTTGAGTTCTGATGCTCCACCAAAGGTGTTCGTCTTTTCAGGTCATTAGTTTCTGATATTTTCTTTTCTGCAAGGTTTCGACAAAGTCTTGTCTCTCAGCTCACATAAAGTGCAAGTGGCAGCTCTAGGTTGTCTTCTTGGTAAAATAGATGGTTCCTCTATTTCGACACATCCGGATGTTTTTCAGTTCCTTAGGGGTACAAAGAATTTGTGTCCTCCGCTTCGAAGGGTTTCTCTGTTCTGGGATCTTAATCTAGTCCTCAGGGGACTATGTGAAGCTCCTTTTGAACCTCTTCGGAGAGTGATGTTGAAGGACTTAACTCTCAAGGTTGTTTTTTATGGTGGCCATATGTTTGGTTTGGAAAGTATCTGAGCTGTAGGCTTTGTCTTCTGATCCATTCCTTCAGATTCAGGAGTCTCGTTGAGGACAGTACCTTTTTTTTTTTTTTACCAACAGTGGTTTTGGCATTCCATGTGAATCATCCGTGGAGCTTTCAGCCTTTCCCACAGTGGAAGCGTCCGTTCCGCATGCGAGAGAGCTCAAATTGTTAGATGTGAGAAGAGCTTTATTGAAGTACCTCAAGGTAATGAATGATTTAAGGAGGTCAGATCACCTTTTTGTTCTGTGGAGTGGTCTGAAGAGGGGTTTTAAGGCTTCTAAAGCTACTATTGCCCATTGGCTTAAGGAGGCTATTGGTTCCACTTACATTATTACAGGTTGTCCAGTTCCAGAGGGATTGGTGCTCATTCTATGCATTCTCAGGCAGCCTCGTGGGTGGAGGCGCAACTCGTTTCTTCATAGGAGATTTTCAGGGCAGCGACTTGGAAGTCGCTATATACATTTGCTAGACACCATTGCCTGTATGTGGGACATATGGGTTCCTCATCTTTTGGCGAAAGTGTTCTGCAAGTAAGGAGCTTTGGTACATCCCAGGAGTCTGGACTGATCCGGGTATGTACAAGGAAAGGACCTGCTAATTTTCGTTCCTGTAGTACCTACCCAGTTTAGTGAGGGGGAGAGTCATCCACTCATTCTGTTTTTATAGCAGAGAATATTTTCATGTTCTGTAAGTTTTTGAAAGTTGGGACATTTTTCGAATTGGTTGTCATTGGCTTTGTGTTAGATTAATACTGAGGAACTGCAGATAGCACTTGTGGTTAAGTAGCATTGTCAGTAAAACTTTCTCTGTCTCGTTTGCTGGAAGGGAGGCAAAACCCAGGAGTCTGGACTGATCCATGGTAGTACAGGAACAAAAATTAGCAGGTAAGAACCAATTTTCCTTTTCCCTTCTGATTTTCCAAGCCTCGGTGTGCCGATCAGACGTCTATTCCCGCCTCCAAGGGAGCTGGGGGACTCTTGGCAGGTTGAACACCTTTTTGGCTAGGCCCCACTCTCAGGCTTAGAAGCCACTTAGGTTGTGGCGGCGGCGCTTGCGTGCCTGGGTGTGGGTGTTCAGGTGGGCACCTACCTAAACCACATGTTGTGCCCCTATAATTATTGGACAGCCTTGTTTTTTGGCTGTCGTGTCCACGCTCACTTGTGCAGGTGCACAGCTGGGTGCACAATGGTCAGACGTTTTGGAAGTGTGCTGCTAGTGGGCATTTATTTTTGTGCTGTTAGCCATATTCAGGCATCTCACCTTGGTGCCCTTTCCCCCCCCCCCCCAATTACTAGCTTGTATCAGCGCTACTTGGAGGTTCAGGGAGTTTTCTCCGGCAGTTTTTTTTTTTTTTTTTAGCTGAGGCTGCTCTTCCCAGTATGAAGCGGGAATGGGTCCGGTAGGGGACCTGTCAGTGGTGTTGCCAGGTTTTGGGGCTCCCCTATGTGTATCATCAGCAGGGGAAGGCTTCTCAGTGGGTGTAGGACCAGTGCCCCCTGATTTTGGTATGCGGCAGCATTCGCCTGCTTTTTTTTTATGCGCAGGTCTGAAGCGAATCAGCTTGACAAGTTGAGCAGCCATTTGGCTAGGCCCCACTTATAGGTTTTTGCTCAGTCTTCGATGTGGTAGACCTAAAGAGTTCAGGATCGAGGTCTGCGAATTCCCGCTCACCTGGTGCTGCAGGTATGTGTTGGAGTGTCTACTCTTGCTGTGGGTCACGCTGATAGCATCCCAGGTGGCATGGATGGTGAATGCAGCCCTTATTCCCTGGAGAATGGGAAATTCCTCTGGCGTTGGAACTGTATAGCTTAATGTTGCATTTCTTCATAGAGGTTGCCGGCTTGGATCGCCCAGGCACTGAAGATGCAGGGTGCTAAAGCCAAACAAGAATTCGATTTAGATTCCTTATGGGAAGCATTATGGATGATAAGAATTGATTGATCTTACATGGGGTGCCTCGTGCTATTTTTTACAGGGGGTTGAGCCTTGGCAATGTGGTACCCCCTGGATTCGGCAGAGAGAGAGAGCGCAGTTGCGCTTTCTGAAAGTGTCTGCGCTGGTGTGTACTGGCACCAAGCAAATGACTATCCCTGTGAAAGGGGGAGTGGCTTTAAGGAGGCACAGGATAGGGAAATTGAGGCTATCCTTAAGCAGGCATCGAGGCGGTGGCAATGAATTGCAGATGGTCTCTTGCTGCTCTCTAACAGATCGCTCTTGCTCTCTGGAAGTCAATGAATCTGGATGAGTCTGATCTTGGAAGCTAAGCAGGGTTGATCATCGGCTATGACTGACGAATGGGTACCAAGACAATCCAAAGCCTTAAATGGCCTTTTAAGGATCACTCTGCTTTAGGAGTGAGATTTAAAAAAAAAAAAAAAAATCCACAATAAGTGGTGAGTCCAGGTTCCTGAGTTACCAGAGGAGTAAAAGCAGGTGCCTCAACTCGTTCAGCATGGTACATTGTGTTAGTGGGTTTCGATCCTACAGAGGAGACACTTTTCATAGGGGCTTGACCTTCGGGTAGGTTAAGTCCTTCATCCCAGGCAGTCTAGATTCGGTGTGGGCTCGAGTGGTATTCCTCCCCCGCTCGAACCTTTCAATGAGGTTCTGGAGATTCTCAGCGTGCCTTCAGACTTGATTACAAGGAAGATCAGTGGGCTGTGGTGAAGCTCATCCCACCATGGTCCAACGACAACAGGAGACTGTGTATGTGTGTGACTGAGAGCCTATGTCTCAAATGTAAGCTCTCACAGGCACGTACAAACACACACGATGTATCTGTGAGGGAGAGAGAGCCTATGATATTAAGTCGGAGGGTGTATAGAAAGCAGTTTTTTTATGCTTTTCTGTACACTTTCCCAGTGCCGGCAGAAATTAACCCCTGTGGCTTGGCTGCACATTTTACTTTCTGTATGGCGCGGGAATAACTAATAGGCCCATCAACATGCATTTTCATGTTGCGGGCGCTATTAGTTTCGGGGGGGGAGGAGGGGTTTGGCAGTACGTTTTCAACGTGCTATTACCCCTTACTGTATAAGGGGTAAAAATAGCGCTTCAAACTCGCGGGCTAACGGTGTACTCCGGCGCGCACTGTACTGTATCGACCTGTATGTTAGAGAGAGGGAATGTGAGAAAACGAATGTTTTGCATGTGTGTGAGAAGATAAAATTTGTGTGGCCCTACTTCCTCCAATCCACGACAATCTCAGGGTGACTGGAAATCAGAAGATCCCAGGTATGGGGAGAGCAGGAGACTTTTTTTAATCCTTATTAGTTTTAATTATTGAATGTAATTTGATTCTGCTCTTTCAAAATTTAATTTTTTGGGGGGGAGAATAAACATTTTTTAATAGTTTCTTTTATTCATTAGATGTTTTGAAATATTTTATTGATGTTTGGGACATTTTCAATATTCTGTTCATTCACTGGTTTGAAATATTCTTATGGATATGATTTTACTATTATGATATTTCTTGATTTTATTTAATGTTTTATGAAGATTGGTACTATCTGTTTTTCCATTGTTGCTCTGCATACAGAGGCTGGATTGTTGTGGGTTCCAGTTCTTAGCAAATTTCTGTTGATACTTTCTGATCTTTGTTTTGTATTTAGTCAGGGTCTCTCTGTGTTCTGCATACGGTATGTGACAGAGGTGAGGAATTTTGCTCATGTGTACTTTCTGTGAAGGGGTCTATAGCAGCCTGGTTTCCTAATAAGTTTTATTGGTGTTCTAGGCCCTGGTGTAATGTGCAGTGTTGCCTTTTCATAGGTAAGGTTGTTAGGCTTGTTTTGGTATGGGAGGTTACTATATTGTAATGCTAATTCCGTTTATTAATGGCTTTCTGAGGGCCATGCCCACACCAACATGCATTGCAAAAGTCTGATTCCCTAGGAGTTCAAGTGTTAGTTTTTTTTTTGGGTTTGTTTTTTTTTTTTGCAGGGTTCTCTGGTTGGCATGTAAATATAATATGCATGTTGTGAGTTATATTTTTGAATGTTTTCTTATGTAAAATTTGGTATAAATGCATAATTTGTGTGTCTCTGTGGGTGTGGGACTGAGGGGGAGGGGTGGCATAAGTGCAAGGCTGTAAGGTTTGCCCAGGGTTAATGGGTTTGGGGTGGAGGGATGTCAGCTTTTAAAAATATAGATTGCAGGATGGAGCTGGGCTTTATCTAATGGGCCCGGGACAGGCACTGAATACATGGGGGGGGGACACGACAACACAGGACAGCAAAAAATGCTAGCACCAGCCCTGGCTGTAACTATTCCTGATTCTGAATCTCAAGAATAAGTTTTATGTTCATAAACAAAGATAAGGATGCAAGTATAAAAAAAAATGGTTATGCATTTCAAAAGAATCAATATTTTTGAAAACTATTAATCCTTTTTATGTTATTGACGGCCTAATATCAGACTGCATTTTTAAATAATTTGTATTGCAAACTGCTAAATGAGTGTCATCCAAAGGCAGAACTTCTGTTAAATTCCTCTGGAGCGGTATATTTTCACAAATTCTACAGTGATATTGAGTCATTGTAACGCCCCCACCGACTGCAGTGCTCACTCTACAGCTAGTGTTGCTTTACCAATGCAAATCCCAGGTCACACACCTCGATCAACACTGCCAGCCATTTGTTTCCTTAGGCGCATGTATCTCCATATCACTTAAGAGTCCAGCGGTGGGAAGGGACTCTGCAACATTCCTGGATGATGACAGCCTCCAGGGACAGTTAAATGCTGACTTCACTTCTGATCTTTGCCTCAATAACAGGTCTCCCTGCATCCACCATTGGTTCTAGTTGCTTTCTGCTTTGTCTGCCTTGCCTTGTTCCAGTGAGTCCAGGCCTGCATCTAGTTCTTGTCTGTGCCAACCTGTTATGTCTCTCACTCTGTCCTTCCTTTCCTAGATTGATTTCTCTGCCTTGACCATCACTTGGATCTTGTCTCTGCTATCCTCTACCTGCCTCAACCATTGCCTGGATCTTGTTTTCTGCTGCCTGTCACCTGCCTTGACTATTGTCTGAACCTCGTCCTGCTACTAGTCAGCGCTCCCTAATCTCTGCTGGCCCCCAGAAAATGACTGTCTCAACCTGTAGAGGAGGGGATTAGTTTAGGTGAAGACTAAATGCTATGGTCCCAACTGGTGGGTGTCTCTGCTGCTACCGATCAGGACATGACTCGTACCTTTGCGAGCCAGGTATATCTATTTTACAGTTCTCTGATTATAGACCTAGAGGACTCAACAGGGAGCTGGGATTCATCCCCGGACATTGCATGCCTGCCAAAAAATCTACCTATCCACTCCAGGAAAAGACCATCTTCACAGCATGAAAAATCATGACAAGATTTAATTAGAACTCCAAACAAAAAAAACCACACAAGGAGGATAACACTAGAGTCCCATCTCATAGAATATTGGCCCAGGAAACGGTCTCAGATCACAACTCTTCTGAAGAATTTTTTCCACGGTTTGCTATCACATCATTCCACTCACACTTCCCTATCACCTTCTGGGAAGTGTAAAATTACATCAGTACGTAATTCTCCTTCCTCACCATTGAAGGAGCCATCCCCACAAAACTTGGTTTCACCTCCAGCCTTTCCGCATCATGAAACTTCACCAGGGAATTCTCCCTTATCATCCCCAAATACTTTACTGGAATTCCATTGGACCTTCAGAAGATCAGCCACAACCATCTTCACCAGCAGAAGATCTCACTTATTCCAAATTTCTTGAAAAGTTGGGCTCAGCCCTAAAAATAGAAACCTGGAAACTTTCTGACCCCAGATCTGAAGTTTTGGGAATCTTACACATTTTAGATGTTCCAACTGCTCCTTCCTTCTCCCCAAATTTTAGAAACTCTTCTGGATAAAACCTGGGACACCCCATATCTTATAACTACAACTTCCAGAAAGCTGGATCTCAAATAAAGAATGCAGAAAACAACTTACTTTCCCTGTACGTACCCAGATCAGTCCAGACTCCTGGGTTTTGCCTCCCCTCCAGCAGATGGAGACAGAGAAAGTTGTGACAGACTCTGCCATATATACCTGGGTGCCAAACTCACAGTCTGGAATAGGTTACTTGGTAGTTTAGATTTTTTCCTTTTGCTATAATTATAAAGCTTTTATTTAAAAAAAAAAAAAAAAAAGATAGAAAAGATCAACAAATTTACTTGCAAGGAAGATTGTTGGAGAGAGCACGTCAGCCTCCCAGGGGGTCGGCAGGTCCTGAGGAGACTATTCCCCCCCCCTGGTGTGAGGCGGCTGCGGCAGGGGTTGAGAGCCATCTGACCTGGTGCAGCAGTCCCTGGGGTGATACCGGGGAGCCCGGATCACTCACCCCAGCATCACCGACCAAAGACCATGGCAGACCGGCAAGTTTAACAAAAAAAAAAAGAAAAGTTAAATAATTTTATTCTCACTCTCCCTTGTTTTTCTTTGCTGCGACTGTGTGTGCGCCGGTGTTTACTTGCGGCCAGTTTTCCTTCTAGCTATTATTTTTGCAGTTTGTTCCGATGCCGCGCCTGTCCCAAGATGGGCTTTGTTCGGCCTGCCTCCCTGGCAGCGAGGGATCCTCAGCGGGCACCGGGGGGGGGGGGGGGGGCATGATACGGGGTCGGTCAGTTGTGCTGGCAGTCGGGGAGCTGCCAGTCCCTCCCCCTGTCTTTTCCCGCTGAGTGCGGGAAACGGTGCTATTTTGGGGGCCTGTTCGGCGCAGATCACGATGGGAGTTGCGCAGCAGCTTTCCCCACAGCGGTCCGTGCCAAGGCCTCGATCAGTTACGCAAGCTGACCCCCAAGGGACAGGGAGACTACTCTGATTCCGATTCGGAGGACTCTGCTTCATCTTTTTCTTCAGAGTTTGTGTTAGCTTTCCTGGCCTTAAGCATAACTAATAAGAAACGCGCTTTTTCGGGACTGGAGCCTTTGGATCCACCTCCCAAGGCCCAGAAGAGGGCCGCGTCTCGGGTCCGCGGGGGCTCCTAGAGAGAAGCGTCCTTTACGGACCAAGGTGCCACAGGTTGGCTCAGACACATCTTCAGACGCAGCAGATCCAGATGGGCAGGATTTGCAGTCCCAGCCCCCGAGGGGGGTAGAGGGTGACGGGGACCAGTGGCAGAGTGCTGCCAGTGGTTCTCATGGCATCGAAGGAGATGACCCGAAGATTGTTCTTCTGTGCAAAGTGGCCAGGGGAGTAGGTAGAGCGAGTGGAAGGGACACTCTTACAGTGAATTTCTAGGGAAATTCTGCTCAAAATATTTAAAATTCTGCACCTTTAAGTAATAACTTTTTTCTGTATTCATTTAAAATGTAATTAGACTGTCATGTAAATTATTTTGACCAATATAAAGTTTGTAGAATTTTAAATTTTTGTGCACAGAATTTCCCCAGGAGTAAATACAAAAAAACATTTTCATGCTGTAGGTTATTAAATATTTGAAGGGTAATATCTGACTTTTTATATTGGGTTCTGTACTGTTTAGGCGAAATATAAGAATGTCAGAGAAATCTGTCAGAGAATATGTAAATATTCTAAATTTTTTCAGTTCTATAGAGCTGTTTTACTACCTTCTAACCTCTAGAAATGTTTAAAGAGCAAAAGGTACTTGTGTGCAATACTATCTTCATCCTTTTTTTTTTTCGGAATCACACGAAAATGTATTGGATCTAATATTTTGGCTCAAGACTTTTTTTCTTCTCCAAATGTATGTTTTCTGTAAGTGGGATGTTAAGCTTGCAAAAGAAATTAGGGAAAATTATTTTCTATTCATTATTATGAGAACTCTAAAATTCTGAGGAGAAACATGGGCTGTTTTGACAGGCCAGCAACATTTATAACACAGCCAGCTCAATTTCAGCTCTTAGTAAATATTTTTAGCTGTTGATAACCTTTCCTTTTATTTCCCTCCTCTCCTAGTTCAATCATCCTTGTTATTTGTAACTGCTTTCTTCTGTACTATAGTTCTAGTCTGACGTTTATTATGCACCCCTGTTTAACTGTAAACCAGCATGATGTGATTGTATCATGAATGCCGGTATATAAAAACCTTAAATAAATTTCAGGGTTTGGGACTATGGAGCTCAGTGATGCCAATTTACAGACTTTGACGGAGTACTTAAAGAAGACACTAGACCCTGATCCTGCCATAAGACGTCCAGGTAACCAGTCTTAACATAATTGTATCAGTTTATCTCGCGTAATAAGTGTGAAATTGGTGTAGATCTCAAGTTGATACTATTAGTTTACCTAGTGTGTATATACTTGTTTTACCTTTTTAGTGGACAAATTTAAGCATCCAAAAATAACATTCACCTCTGAAGAAGGGACCAATATGAGGTTAAACACTCATACACATCTTACTTTGGTTTGTTAAAACTCGGCTGTCACTTTTTATTGAGTGTACAGTAATGCATATAACTTTTATTGGAAATAATGGAAGGCCCCAAATGGCCACACATTTGTGGTATTTGCTAGGCAAAAAATGGCATTGCTGTGTTTGTGAAGAGAGGGGAATTGCTCTTTTTAATACAATCTAAGGCATCCATTCCAGGGTTATAGAATGCATGGCAATGACTGTTATGCAAAAAATGTTGCATCAGTAAGTAATATGCATGGATATGATTTATAATAAATGAAAACTAGTCTTAAGTTGCATATAGGATATAACTGGTAGACAATAGTACACTCCTTGTTATGACTTCTTGCTATTATAAAATCAATACAAGGTTAAGATGTAGATCTAGTTATTATCCAATTGGATATTTCAAATTTGGAATCCTATTTGATAAAATGTATTCACTGACAAGGTGTGGTGAGGGAAAAGGATGTCCATTGTCAAAAGGGCTGTATAAAAATGTCTGCTTTGCAGACACCAATAAATGAATAAGAAGGCATGTTGAAATTCTAGAACTGGTAACTATGACAAAAGTAATGAATAATATTTGCAGCAAGGGGACAAACCTGAGGAAGCAGTTTATGAAATGTACACTTGTTGCATACACATTTTAACTATTCTAAATGTGCACATTTGCCATCTGCTTTTCTATAGTCTACTACACTTTAAGTGACCCAATCATTTGTCATTCTGCCTACTTGTATTTAGCAAATTTTAAGGCTTTGGATGCTATCTACTGATAGGAAAGGATAAACATGTATATGTGTGTATGTATATTTCTCAGAGGACAAGCAGAATAGTAGTCCTCACAGATGGGTGACATCAGATGGAGTCCTGATGTGGGAAAACTTTGACTAGGCACATTGATCATGCCCACCATGCTCTATTTCACACGTCCACGCAGAGTCCCTCTCCAGTCTTTTTCCATGGAGCTGAAAGCCTTGCGGTGTGAGTGAGCTCACTTTAGCTATTTTTTGGACTTGTGGAAATCTTTCCTTGTTTCTCACGTTTTTCGGGGTTTTTTTCTCATCCAGTCGCTGGGTCCCTCTCTGTACCTTCCCATAGTGTGTTCTAGTCAGGGTTTTAGGCAATTTGGGTACGTTTCCTTTCACAATTCCCCGTGGCAGTGGTTCCTCAGTGCCCGCCAGCCCTAGATGCTCTGCCAACCTCGTTTTCAGTTCCTGGTCCTTTTTGTTTTCATCTGGTTTTCAGCGATGCCCCAGTGCCTGAGGACCATATCCATCAAGGATCCATATGAGATGGTCCCTTTGCCTGGGGGTATCGCATAATGTTCGGGGTTGCTGTTTATGTGCCCAGATAACCCCGAAGGGACGTCCGCTTCGACTTGACAAGACTGAGCAGCTCTTCTGGTTGAAGGAAAACTGAGCTATTGGCATTGAAAGACAGGGAGCCATACCGATGGACACCGAGCTATCAACATCAGGGGGACCATCGGGTCTATCGATGCCTTTGGCAGTTAGAGATGCTGGAGACTGACCACTGTTGATCTTCTCCAGACTGAGGATGTTGAGTTCCTCGTCATCGGCCTTTGCACCAGGGAAGCCGAAGAAACATCGGCACCGGTCCCCATCGATGCATGGTGTTGGTCATGGGATTCACCAGCTTATACCGTAGTGCTTCGGAAGCGACCCCCATGGCAAGGAGTGCCAGTCCTCAGTCTGTGCTGGGGGTCCTGATGCCAGTCATTAATCCACCTTGAGGGTCCAAAGAGGATCTGGCTACCCCTCCTTCCTCCCATTTGAGGAGGAGCTAGAGTACAGAGTCCCGCTGGCAGTGGAGCAGATGCTGCAGGACTTCGGACCTGTGGCACCGACAACACCAGACCCAGTGCTGTCCATTCTTGTACTGCTTCTAGAGAAGCTCAATGTGCTTATCAGTGCATTACCGACCCAGTTGATGTCTGTTCCCAGGACAGTATTAGAGCCTGGCGGGGTACTGTGGCCTTCCCCTACTGGTACGGTGTTGCCAGTTCTTCCGAGGAGGAAGCTCCAAAAAGGCATGCAGAGACGTTGAGGCCTGGACACAGCTCAGGCCGAGGCCTTCCTGTCTTGCCAGAGGACTGTCTTCTTGATGACCATCGCAGCAGAGATTCAACCAAGCCAGCAGGTGACAGCTTGGTACACATTTAGACTGTTGGGCCATAAGGCCGCAACCATCCTTGTCACTCCCTTGGCATGTTTACACATGTGCAGAGCCCAATGGACCCTGAGGTTGCAGGGGATCCAAGCCACTCGGAGCCTCCAGGATTGCATCTGAGTCACCCCATCTCTCTGGGGACTCGTTGCCCTAGTGGCGGGTACTTTCAAATTGGGAACAGGGATCCTCTTTTCGAAGTCTTCCTACCCAAATTATCCTAAACACGGATGCGTCCATCCTGGGGGGAAGCTCATGTAGGCCCAAGGTCTCTGGTCCACTGAGATACGATTTTGTCAAATCAGCTTCCTAGAGTTTTGGGCGATCAGGTATGCACTATGGGCTTTCAAAGATTGGCTGTCCAATCCAAACCGACAGGTAGCCAATGTAGTACGTCAACGAGCAGGGAGGCATGGGATTGTACCTCCTGGGTCAGGAAATGGTCTAGATCTGGTAATGGGCCCTATCCCATGGGCTGATGCTCAGGGCTATGCATCTGGCCAGAACGGAGAACTTGATAGCAGACGGGCCCTGGACCAGGGGGTAGCAAATCGGATATTCCACCTGTGGGGGAGCCTGGACGTCGATCTGTTTGCATCCCTTTGCAACAGGAAGGTCCCTCAGGTCTGCTCCTTGTACAGGTCAGATGGCAAACCCCAGCCTCTGATGTCCTTGCCCAGAATTGGTGCAAGGGTTTTCTGTATATGTATCCTCCGAATTCCTTAGTGGCAAAGACTCTCTTGAAGCTTCACAAGGACAGGGACTATGATCCTCATAGCCCCTGATTGGCCGAGACTGCTCTGGTTTCCTCTCCTAGGGGAGTTGTCCATCCGAAGACTAATCAGTCTGCGGACTTCCCCAGATATCGCGCATGATCAAGGCAATCTGCGGCATCCCAACATCCAGGTCCTGTCTCTTACAGCCTGGATGTTGAGAGGTTAATCTTTCAGCTGCTTTATCTTTCAGAGGATGTGTCTCGGGACCTGGTGGCTTCTAGAAAGCTTTCTACTAGACTCCTATGGACTGAAGGGGATGCTTTCCATGTATTGTGAGCAGAAGGAAATTTATCACATGTTTTGGAGAATTGAAACCTTGAGGTGATTGATAGAGGGACATTGCTGGTATCATTTATTGCCGCTAAAGATTTAAACCTGGTCATGAAAACATATTTTAGGAAATACCCTGTAAATTTTTATGATTCTCCTGTTAAAACTTTTCCCGATCTTGCTTCGACCACGCAAATCAGACTTCGAGGGTTCTTGAACCTTTAGACAGGAGGTTTCCCGTTTGATAGCAGGGCTGAATTAGCCATGCTGTCATGGGATCTGTCAATCAGGTCCGGGAGGCGGAGCTTTTTAAGTAGAGGTTTAGTTTTTTTGTCTCTGCGGCTGCGCAGGGGTTCCCATGCAGGAAAGTAACAGATTCTCCTCAGTCTGTTTTTTTCTGCGCGCGGGATCGCATGCGGAGCCATTTTTATCCTCAGATGTCCAAATCGGGCTTCAAGAGATGTCGCTGTGGCAAGGTAATGTCAGTCACGGACGGCCATGACCGATGTTACCGTTGCCTAGGCGCCAACCATGACATGAGGGACTGCGAATTTTGCGCTCGTATGTCCCCTAGGGCCCAGAGACAGCGGGCCTTCCGTTTGAAGGAGCTACTTAGCCTCTCGGAGCCATCGGAGGCTCACTCTTCACTGGGCCCGGTGAAGACACCCGCTCCCCCTCACAAAAGAGCAGCCTCGTGGGATCCTCACCCCTCCAGTCCTGGAGGAAAAGAAATGAGGCAAGTACATCCAGTGGATCAGGGACCTGATCCAGTCGATCGGGATCGATCGACTTCAAAAACAAGAGCACCGAAAATGACGGAGCGGAGCGCGGGGTCGTCGAAGATAGCTAGGGCGCCGAAGAATTCGAAGCATACTAGGGCCCCGACAACAGCGGCGCAGACAATGGTGCAGAAGGAATCGACGCATATGACGCCGAGGACATCGGCGCAGCCTATGGCACAGAGTACATCTGTGCACGCTACGGCGCCGAGTGTATTGAAACCTATGACGATACCGACAGGACGCTGCCGTGAATTATACAGTCTTTATCACGGGACAAAATCCCGATCTCTCCTGCACATGCCCACAGGGAAACATGCAAACACCGAAGTAATCGGAAGTGGAGACACCAATCTCCACAATTACCTCATTCTACGCCATGACCATCAGAGTCTTCTTCAAAAGGGTTTTGATCTAAGCACAGGAAAAGGTCTCCATCAAGAGATGTGTCTAAGGCCATCAGGGCACATACATAGACACAGGCACCATTCCCGTCATGAGACTGTGCCAAAAAAGACTTGAGTGGGAAGTCAGCCCTTCCACCTCCCAGGTCTTCTAGAAGTCAGCGCCCTAGGGCACGGTCACATCAGTCGCCCATATGCCTTACTTCGTCTCACACTTCCATGTCTTCACGCAGTTCTTCTAAAGGTCTAGAAGATATATCCCAACCACGGGCAGAACCATTGCCACAGCATTCTAGCAAAGCAGTCATGCCGCCTAAGACAAGAGAAGCTTTCTGGCAATTATCACAATCGCTTGCAGGATTCTACGAAACTCTAGAATCCTCTTACAAAATGACAAGTCAACCACAGGACAACACTGCTGATCCTAATGTTCAACCTTCACGAGAGCCTTCGTCAGAACCCCCCCGTATCACGAGTTCCAGACCGGTCTCCATCCCCAAGTCCAAAACTAGACATTCAAACAGATTCTATGGCCCCACATACATCTCCTTCATCATCGACAGAGTTCCCGTTAGATCCGCAAGAACAACCGCAGGAACCATATTCTCCGCCAGAAACCTTTTGTACCCTCGTTTTCTGGAGAAACTAGGTACCATTTTGCATTTGGACAAACAAAAGGAATCCAATCCAAGATCAGAAACCTTAGGTTTGCTAAACATTTTTGATGTTCCGGGAGAGCCCATTTCACTCCCACCGCAAGAGTTGCTACACAGTGTTCTCCAAAAATTTTGGGAAACACCTCAATCTTTATCAGCGGTCTCAAGAAAATCTGACATCGTTTCAGATGAAGAAATATCCACCTTATGCGCCTCCGCAACTACCCCATGATTCCATAGTGGTAGAATCGGCGATGCAACGATTCAAAAGATCAAAAACACGCTCTACTTACCCACCGACCAAAGACAATAGATATTTAGATGAAATTGGACAGAAAGTGTACCAAAACGCAATGTTAACTGCTAGAATAATGCATCACCAAGTTTATATGGTGCAATATTTATACAAATGCATTCAGGCGACAAAGGGTATGCTCTCCACCACGGCGGATCAATCACCTCAAATGCTCCATGATATAGAAGAGTGCTCCAAACACCTCCTTCGGTCAATATATGAAGGCCTGGAAACATCCAGAGCATCCACAACAGCCATAGCGGTCTGTCGCATGGTGTGGTTACGTTCCAGTTTCATAAGAGAAGATTTACTCTCAAAACTGGCAAATCTACCATGTGCGGGAGAATAACCTTTTTGGTACCAGGTTCCAAGACACGGTGGGCAAACTGAAAGACGAAGCGATAGCCGTACAATCGTTACAGACACAACCAGCTTACACGGCCTTGCGACGTTACTACCCTTACAATCGGCGATCTTCTTACGGACGCAGACCTTATAGATCTTATCAATCTTACTGTCCTCAAACAATACCCATTGTATCGGCAGCAACAGCAAGCCCCACTTCATTGTAGGGGTAAACCTCGCAATCAGAGACAACAGTCCCAGCAGCTGGCAACTGCAACCAAACCAACACAGTCTTTTTAGACTTACAGCCACCACCACAAAACTTAACGCTGCCAGGAAGACTCCAATCATGTCTAACAGTGTGGAAACAGATTACTTCAGACCAATGGGTGCTAGAAATAATACATCAGGGGTATCAACTTCAATTTACAACAAAACCAACCTTACCCTACCTTCCCACACTAAAAATTCAGAGGTCTCAGTCACAACTAGCGGAAGAGATTACGAGCCTACACAATCAACAGGCCATCAAATTACTATCCTGGAAACAACAAAACACGGAATTTTACTCCCCATATTTCATGATACCAAAGAAATCAGGGGGCCAACGTCCCATCGTGGACCTTCGGGAACTCAACAAATTCCTGACCAAAGAGAAATTCAAAATGGTATCCTTAAAGTCAATTCTTCCTCTAATGCAACCCAACGATTGGATGTGCTCCATTGACCTGAAGGATGCATACACCCATATTCCAATCCATCCATCCTCTTGGCGTTACCTATGCTTTCGGTACAAGAATCAGCACCACCAGTACAAAGTACTCCCCTTTGGATTATCGGCTGCACCCAGGGTATTCACCAAATGCATGGTAGTGGTGGTGGCTCATCTCAGACAACAGGGTATGATAATATTTCCATATCTGGACGATTGGCTCATAATAGCCTCGACTCGAGAGACATTGATCGATCATCTCCAAAGAGTAATACAATGCTTACAGGCATTAGGACTGGTGATCAATTTTCAGAAATCACATCTGCAACCAACCCAACAACTGCAGTTTATAGGAGCATATGTGGATACCATTCGGAACAGAGCATACCTCCCATCGGAAAGAAGGGTACGACTACGTCAGCTTCTACAACACTCAAACACCCTCAGCGAGACAAGTGTTAGTGGTCTTGGGTCACATGGCAGCAGCCAATTTTATAGTTCCAAACACCAGACTGCATATGAGACATCTGCAGTGGGGACTGAAACATCAGTGGAGACAACACACACAACCATTAACACAGAAAATACGCCTAATGTCAGAGATGAAGAAGGACATAGCATGGTGGCTTTCCCAATCAACACTCTCCAAGGGAGCACTGTTCCATCCTCCCACACAACGCAATCCTAACCACAGACTCATTACGGAAGGGTTGGGAAGCGCATCTCGAAATTTACGAAACATAGGGACTATGGATGCTGGAGGAACAAAACCTACAGATAAATTTGTTTGAACTCAGAACGATCCGAAGGGCTCTACAAGTTTTTCAAGACTACCTAAAGGGCCGCAGAGTCATGATCTACACAATTCATTTTATTAGAATCCAGGAAACATTCAACAAGAAAGAACTACAAATGGAAACATTACTCAACTTGGTGCATATCCAATAACATATCACCAATGGACTGTCCACCAGAAAAACTAGTGGAATACCTTCATACGCTGTACGACACTGGACTAGCCACATCTTCCATTAGAGTTCATCTCAGTGCCATAGGAACGTACCATAGGCCATTAAAGGATACACCGATATCCAATCATCTGTTACTATCCCGCTTCATTAGAGGACTATCTCATCTTCGTCCTCCAGTTTCAAAACCTCCAGTTCCCTGGAATATCAACACAGTCCTGGAACAACTCATGCTTTCCCCCTTTGAACCTATGGAATTAGCATATATAAAGTACCCTACTTGGAAGGTAGTGTTTCTAATAGCAGTAAATTCAGCGAGACGAGTCAGTGAACTACAAGCACTAGTCCACTATTCACCATACTTACAATTTTTTCACCAAAAAGTGGTTCCCAGAACTCGCACATCCTTCTTACCAAAAGTAGTTTCGCAGTTTCATCTTAACCAAAGTATAGAACTACCCATCTTTTTTTCCTAAACCTCATGCTAATGAGAGGGAAAAATTGCTA
This sequence comes from Rhinatrema bivittatum, assembly GCF_901001135.1. NCBI lineage: Eukaryota > Metazoa > Chordata > Amphibia > Gymnophiona > Rhinatrematidae > Rhinatrema > Rhinatrema bivittatum. The sequence continues at coordinate 31,659,321 of NC_042622.1, read as the reverse complement.
CATACACTGGATTGTAAAAGAGCATTAGCTTACTACAAAGAGAGAACAAAATGGGAATCCCGGGCTTCTCAACTATTTGTATCATTTGATTCAAAAGCACCAAGACTTCCAGTATCGAAACGTACCATTTCCAGCTGGATAGTACAATGCATTCAATTTTGTTATGACAAGCAGAATTTACATCTGTCTGCTATCCCCAAAACTCATCAGGTGAGATCACTAGCAACTTTATGGGCACACCTTAGAAATGTACAACCCATAGACATTTGTAAGGCAGCTACATGGTCATCACACTACTACCTTGATCAGCAAGCGACCACGGATACGAAGATAGGGCAAGCAATACTGCAATCTCTATCATCCTGTCCACGGTGACTACCACACTTTCTTCAGATCACGTCCAGATAAAGGTATCACAATTAACGTGATCGGGAGCTTGGGACTCCCATGGCAGCATAGCTAATTCAGCCCTGCTATCAACGGGAAAAAGCAAGTTTGCTTACCGTAAATGGTATTTCCGTAGATAGCAGGATGAATTAGCCATGCTGACCCGCCCTCCTCCCTGGCAGTCGCCGCTTCTAATCAACTACGGCTTAATCACAGACTGAGGAGAATCTGTTACTTTCCTGCGCAGGAACTCATGCGCAGCCGCAGAGACAAAAAACTAAACCTCTGCTTAAAAAGCTCCGCCTCCCAGACCTGATTGACAGATCCCATGACAGCATGGCTAATTCATCCTGCTATCTACGGAAACACTGTTTACGGTAAGCAAACTTGCTTTTGTGTGGTTGGGTTATTCGTTTAAACTTCTTTTTCTCTGTAAATGCTATATAACAAAAGGAGAAGAGTTTTGTATTTTTCATCTCAGAACAATTGAAAGGTTTCCTGGCTTCAACAAGTTCTATCAACTTAATTCAGTAAAAATATATAGTGCTGTAATGTGTTTGATTTGATCCTTATTGTATTTCTTGTTAAAGCTCCTAAAATATTTTTTACGTTTCCTCCTCTTATCTGCTTGGTAGTGTGGTAAAATTAAACCTTAAAATGTCGATATTCCAATAGAGTAAATATGAATGAATGTAAATTCTATATACTCTTTCTTTCCTAAAGAATGGAATTATTTCAAATGGAATACTGGTAAAATTATATAGTCCCACGGCATTTCTTTCTTAAGCAAAATTTGTATTTTAATTTATAAAATGATAGATAAAAAAAAAAAGACCAACTCCGTTAGAGTTCATCTCAGTGCAATTGGCACATACCACCAAGGTATAGATGGTACGCCCATCTCTGAACAGCCTATAGTTGTTCGATTCATGTGGGGCCTGCTTCAATTGAAGCCTTCCCTAAGCCTCCCACTGTGTCTTGAGATCTCAGCTGATGAAAGCTCCTTTTTGAGCTGTTGTGCACCTGTGACCTGAAGTACCTGACCTGGAAGATCATATTTTTGGTGGCAGTCACCTCAGTGCACAGGGTCAGCAAACTCCAGGCCTTAGTGACTTATCCACCTTACACTGTTTTGTTTTTTTTATCGTGACAAGGTGCCTTTGCGTACACACCCTAAGTTCCTGCCTAAGGTGGTGACGGACTTCCATCTTAACCAGTCCATCGTCCTGCCAACATTTTCGCAGGCTCCATTTGCACCAAGGCAAAAGAGCACTGCACAGTTTGGACTGCAAGCGAGCCTTAGCTTTCTATCTGGTGCGGACAGAAGCCCATAGACAGTCTACCCAACTTTTCATTTGATTTGATTGGAATAGGTTGGGTGTTGCTGTGGCCAGACACTATCCAGTTGGCTAGCAGATTGCATCTCCTTCTGTTATGCCTAGGCGGGGCATCATGTCAAGGCTCATTCTGTCAGAGCCATGGCAGAGTCGGTGGCCCACTTGCAGGCAGTTCCTGTGGAGGAGATCTGCAAAGCTGTGATGTGGAGTTCTTTCCACACATTCAAATCTTGCTATTATCTGGATAGCGATGGCTAATGCGATAGTAGATTTGATCAGTCTGTCCTTTAGAACCCAACTCTTCCCACCTAGGGCCCGTTGTTTGGGTTCAGGCCATCTTCCCCCCCCCTCTGTTTCCAACAGTACTGTTGTGTGCATTGGCACTTGGTTGGTGCTGGTTGATCTCCTTTTGTGTTGGGGAGCAGTCTGTAGCTAGGGATTAACCCATGTGTGAGGACTACCATCCTGCTTGTCCTTGGAGAAAGCAGAGTTGCTTACCTGACAGGTGTTATCAGAGGACAGCAGGATGTTAGTCTTCATGAAACCCGCCCACTACCCCGCTGAGTTCGGTTTCTCCTATTTTATAATTCTAAGTTACAAGACTGGAGAGGGACCCTGTGTGGAATAGGGCATGTTGGGCATGCTCAGTGTGCCTAGTCAAAGTTCTTTGTTATAATTTTCCCCGCATTGGGGCTCCATCTGATGATGTCACCCATGTGTGAAGACTAACATCCTGCTGTCCTCTGAGAACACTCCTTACAGGTAAGGACCTCTGCTTATTCTCACTTGCTCTGTGTGTGTATATGTGTGTAATATATATTTAGTTAGTTATAGTTATCTGTCATTTGAATATACAAGTAATGGGTATTCTGTTCTCTTTGGGAAAACAGATAACTATCTTCCTCTTCAAGTCAGACCAGTCCAGACAAATAGGTTATGTGTACCAACCAGCAGATGGAGACAAAGATAAACAGGTTTGCTGGTGTCACACCTTATATGCTTCTGTGCTGACCTTAGCCTGCCGGTATCTTCTGTTTCCAGCAGATGGATGATAGGTGTACATCCTGTGCTGTAAGCTTGGGGCTGGACCTAGATGAACAGGAAGATTTCTAGTGGGTAGCTCCTGAGGTGGAAGATGGGTTTCTCCCTCCCTTAATTGAACGTAGCTTTGAACCAGTGGAATTGGCAGTGCTGGTTGGTAGTTCCTGAGGTGAAAGCTTAAGATTTCCTCCTTCAGTGGAGCACCAGAGAGCTACTAATGTAAGTACATGGTATCTCTCTCTTCCCCCCCCCCCCCCACCCCCAGTCTACCTCATCTGTTCAAAAGCAATATAAAAAAAAAAGTGGAGCAGACCCTGTTGCTTGTTACAGCTTAATAAAGCTGTTTAAACAAGTCTCTCGAATAATGCAGAGGGGAATCTTCAGCACCCATTCTGACCGCAGGACTGCAGCTGACTGCGGGGCAGAGTTGGTGACTGGAGCAGGCTCAATGAATCAGTTTTTCAGCTAGTGCTGGCAAGAGCATTCAGGGGAGTATGTTGCAGTGCAGACCTTGGGGGGGAAAACCCATGCTCTGTGTGCAATACTGAGCTTAAGGGTAGCTCCTGGGAGATTTTAGAATTGCGTTGTCTGTGCTGTGAGGCACAGGGCCAGTGGACTTGAGCTTTCTGGGGTTCTTTTGGCAAGGGGGTTAGTTTTTACTGCTATTTTCCACTGCAGAGGACAGTGCCCCAGAGAGAATGGCGGCAATTTTAGGACTGTGGGAATTGGATACCTTGATAGCGTCCCTTTGTTCAAATCTACAGAGCAGGATTTAGTCTGGATTTACTGCTGGACATTTTCGGTAATGCTGCATCAACGCTTTTCCCTACTGGCAGATTTTTCCTGGGTATGGACTACCTTGTCTACGAAGTTTATTAAAGGTATGAAATAGTTTGTTCTCTGAAGCAGAGTTTATTCAGAAATCCACTCTGGAGTTTATGCTCTGTGTGTTGTGAGCCCTTGGGCCTTTGCTAGATTTGTGCTGCCTGGTGTGTGCAGGCACACACCATGCTGTAGTTTCACAATGTTAGGTTCTATCTTAGGAGTTACCACCCAGGAAAGAGATCTAAGCGTCAGAGTGGATAATACATTGAAATCATCAGCTCAGTGTGCTGCGGCAGTCAAAAAAAAAAAAAAAGCAAACAATGTTAGGAATTATTAGTAAGGGAATGGCAAATAACATGGTAGATGTCATAATGCCTCTGTAGCGCTCCATGGTGAGACCACTCTTTGAATACTGTGTGCAGTTCTGGTCACCACATAAAGATATACCAGTAGTTGCACTGGAGAGAGAGTGCAGAGAAGGACGACTAAAATAAGGGGCATGGCATGGCTTCCTTATGAGGAAAGGCTAAAGAAGTTAGGGCTGTTCAGTTTGGAGGAGAAATGACTGAGGGGATATGATGGAGGTCTACAAAATCATTAAAGGACTTGAACAGGTTAATGTGGATCTGTTATTTACGCTCTCAGATAATAGGACTAGGGGACACGCCATGAAGTTAGCAAATAGCTCATTTAAAACAAATTGAAGAGAAATCTTTTTCACTTGGCGCACAATTAAGCTCTGGAATTCATTGCGAGAGAGTGTGGTTATGGCAGTTACTGTAACTGGATTTAAAAAAGATATGGATACATTCCTAGTGGAAAAATCCATAAACTGCTATTAATAAGCAATAATAGCTTGAGATCTATTTAATGTTTGGGTATTTGCCAGGTATTTGTGACTTGGATTGGCCACTGTTGGAAACAGGGTGCTGAGCTTGATGGTCCCTTAGTCTGACCCAGTATGGTATATCTTATGTTCTTATGTACACCTCAGGGCCAAGAGACAGGACATGTCTTCACCTGTACTGGCCACTTTCCCTTTGGGTTGGGCCTTTTGGTTCTGACGGCCAGCAGGATTTGGAAGTCCTGGGCAGATGGAGGGCAGGCGGAGCACAAGCAGAGTCAAAAGGCAGTCCAGGTGAGCAACAGGAGAATAGTCCTAGGTGTAAGGCAAGATGGAGCAGGGTGGAAGCAAGATTAGATGATGCAGGGCAAGAAGATGCACACTGCAGGTGGGAGCATGGCAGGAGACCTGTTGCTGAGGCACTGGCTGGTAGCAGAGGCTTTCCTTATATATTTAGGATATGATGTCATCAGTCAGCACCCCAAGAAGTCCAGGCTGCAGGGCCTATAAGAGGAGACCCTAGTTACAGTTAGTGTTATATCCTTGTATGCTGCACAAAGCGAAACGCTGTACTAGAAGCTCTGAAAGGTAAGGGTCATTACAGGTTTCTCTCCTATTGATTTGTAATCTGCAGCAAATATGCTGTGAACAGACAGGCTCTAGTTCAGGGATCCACTCCTGGAGTTCTTCAGCTCAGGAGGAAGGAACTGGGGAGTACCATGTTTAGGAGGAGTTGATAAGTCTCTTCAGCTGGAATTATTTATTTATTTATTTGTTTTTTTGTTTTTTTTATACCTATCTTCCTACATTAGAATCAAATCAAACCGGTTTACAAAGAACAAAAACTTGCCATACGGCCTTACATGGAACAATAAACATATAAATAAATATAAATAAATAAATAAACAATAAATTAGAAGCTACACTAGCTCAGAAGAGCTCCAGCCTTTATCTGGAACAGATTCTGGTTCAAAGTTGATCAGAACCTCCTAGATGTTTCCTTTAGTATGGAGTAAGTGGCAGCCAGACGTATAGTGGCAGCAAGGTGGTTACTCTGGCTTCGTAACTGGTCTGCAGTTCGATTTTTCTAAAGATGAACGTTACTAAGCACTTCTTTAAGGGAGAGCTGCTATTTGGGGAGGAGCTTGAGAAGGTGCCAAGGCCTGGGGTGAGTCCAAGGTGCCCAGTCTTCCAGGGAACTTCATGGAGAAACATTAAGGCCTCTCCATCACTTAGAGCTGGTCTGTAGGGTTTCTGTTCTATATGAAGTCATCTTGGTGTGCAGGTGTGTATCTTAGTCCAATTTTTGAGAGTTTAAAAAAAGACCAGTAAGGGTTCAGTTCCAATGGTCTTCTGATCTTGCACAAAGGTCTTCCTATAGTCTTAGACCATGTTTTCTTGACATTGCAGTTAGCATCACTAGCATATTACGTGGGGCAAATATTGAGTAGTCGTCTTTGCACCAGTGGTGGCTGCATTTTTTCCTTAAGCTGGTTGACATTTTTGTCTTCAGGAAAGTTTCCTGTTTCTCTTTGGCTTTTTCCTTTCAGGATTGTGGTCTACCCTATTGGGGGACTTCTTTGGGGGTTGTTTGTGTTTAAAAGCATTCTTCGGAGTGATGGTGGTTTTGCTGCAAGAGTATTGGATATGCAAGCATCTTGCTGAGTCTAGTGAAGGATTTGGTGACAGTTTGGGCAGCTCCTTCCTTCTTCCAGTTGTGTTTTTGGAATTAGACTTTTTATTGTCCTCATTACACTTCTGTTTTAATGGAATAGCAAAGCTCCTTTGTTTTACTGTCAGGAGAGTTCCTTGATGCCTCAAGAACAGACAATATCCTTCAGTCCGCAATTGAATCGAAATGAATAAAAATTTAAGTATATGCCATGTTGTGCAAGTTTGCATATGCTGGCACAAGTTTGTGCTAGTTTTAGCAAGGTTACTCAAGTCCATTCCAGAGATTTCAAGTTTGTGCAAGCTTGGCAGAATGAGGGTGGTCCTGGACTGGTCTGACTATATTCAAGGAAAGGAAATTATCAGATAACTAATTTCTCCTTCCTCTTCAATCAATCAGACCAGTCCAGATGAATGAGATGAACCCAAGCTACTCCTAATTAGCGCAGGACTACCAAACCTGTTTGCAACAACTCAGAGGTGAAGACGCCTCCTCTCTGATGCCCACATGCAAGAAACAATGTTTTGAAAAGCATGCAAGAAAGACCCAGACACTGTCTTCCAAAAATGCCTAAGGAAACATCAACCACTGCTCTGTTAGTAAAACAATTAATCCCTTGCACACAACCCAAACAATGGTCCAACCCTCTAAGGTATTTTCTATAATGTTTTATCTTAATCAGGTGAACAGTGTTGTGAACAGTGTCTGCTTCCATGGGATTGTTTTTGGAAGCACTCTGGTTTAAAAAGGAGCATTTGTTTTGAGTACTTGTGGTGGCATTAACATGCCAAAGTTAACTTATTACAGATAATACTACCAGGCTGAGGTCAGCATGGATGCATGTTAAGAGGTGACTTCAACTAACCTGTTGATCTGACTCCATCTGTTGGTTGGCTGCATAACCCATTTGTCTGGACTGGTTTGACTGTATTTAAGCAAAGGAAATTATCAAATAAGAGCTAATTTCACCTTGAGATCTATTTATTCTGTCCTAATTAAGTTGATTTTGTGAACTAACATTTGTGCATTTCAGTAGAATGCTTTTCAGGAACTCATATTGCAAGATTTTTTTTCCAGCTGAGAAGTTTCTTGAATCGGTTGAAGGAAACCAGAATTACCCATTGTTACTTTTAACCCTGCTAGAGAAGTCCCAAGATAATGTCATCAAAGTGTGTTCCTCTGTAACATTCAAGAACTATATTAAAAGGAACTGGAGAATTGTAGGTATCTTAGTGAATTTGACAAATATAAACTGTAAGATATGTTAATTACTGTAGACAAAATTGCATTCATAATAGGGGGAAGGGATTGGTATAATGATAGATACAGGAACATAAAAACATTTACTGATATGGTCCTTGACTGTGTGGAGTAGTATCATTGAGATGGTAATTGCACCTGAGAGTTAGAGGCATAAATGGCATGAAAAGGTGAGGCACTTAATTAAAAAGGAGGGTAGTAGGGGCCTTTAAGTCCTTTAATTTTAGGAAATAAAAATAAGCATAAAGTGAAATATTTGAGAGCAGCTGTTGTATAGCAGCAGTGTGTGAAATGAGGATGGACTGGTTTTTTTTTAAATAATTTTTATTTGTGTAGCAATCATGATACCTTCTGAAATGAAGAAGGCTTTCACTGTGTGTATAGAGTATAGTATATAGCATTAAAAGAATATGGAAAACAGCTTTGCTGGTATAAGTGTTTTGTACAGAAGTATTTCTATAATTGCTTGAAAGATACCATGTTAAAGAAATTAGCTAGTACAGGTGCAGTTTAGTTTTAATAGATTGGTGCTGACTTTAACGCAGATAGAGATAGTTGAGCTTTCATGCTTTTGTGTTTTCCATGGATGAGCTATACATTTCTTTAAATACTACTCTAGTCGTTTTTGGTAATGAACTGCAAGATAATACATTATTGCAGAACTGGTCATGGATAGAAAATGATGTGCAGTTAGCTTGGTGACCAAGCAGTTGGTGTGTTAGGTTCAGGTATTAGTTCTGATGCCCATGTACTGCATAGGCTGTATTTAACAGGAAAAGGCACAGAAGGTTTTGACCTCCAGAGGAGACTAGGAGCATGAAATTGACTTGCTTGGTGTAGCTGTCAAAGTAGATGCAGGTAAAAAAAAAAAAAAAAAGAAAAGATGGGCATGGGGAAGTAATCACTGCATCAGTTTTAATCTGACTTTTATTTAAATTTTTATTTTAAGATTGAGGATGAACCTAATAAAATTTGTGAAGCTGATAGAATAGCAATTAAAGCCAACATTGTACACTTGATGCTTAGCAGTCCAGAACAAATTCAAAAGCAGGTAAGGAATTAAAATTATGAATTGGATTAGTGCTTTGACTAATGACATCCTAAGAACCTTACCAGAGTTGTATTTCCTTTGTAGCTTAGTGATGCAATTAGTATTATTGGCAGAGAAGATTTCCCTCAGAAATGGCCAGATCTCCTAAGAGAAATGGTGAATCGTTTTCAGAGTGGAGACTTCCACGTTATTAATGGAGTTCTTCGCACAGCACACTCCTTATTCAAAAGGTATTGCATTTAATACTAATTTTTAAGAGTTAGATACATGCTTTTTTTTGTGGGGGGGGGGAGGGGGAGTGCATTGCTTTCATAATTTATATTAAGCAGAACATGCCTGCAAAATATTAATTTGCTTCTAGATGTAATGTTGCTATTATGAAAATGTTGCTGTCTTATAGGCTTTCAAAGAAAATGGTGTGGTGGTCAAGACATTTGCTATATAAAATGTCTACTGCATAAGAAAAATGGGCAGAATGGTGCAGAAAATTGATCCATTAGCTAGAGACATTTTTAGATATTTTTGGTCATTAAGAAAGCTGAATTGGCCATGCTCCATGCGTGATGTCATCAGGTGGCACAAGTTGGACATGTCTCAAAACTTGTAGAGTTTTTAGCTCTACTGGGCATACGCATTTCCCACACATCACATTGTAGAAGTCTCCTTGGTCTTGTTTTGCCTGTGGCTTTGCAAGAATGGCTGGAACTCTCTCTTGCAGGCCTTTTCCTTCTCAGATTTTTCACAAAAAGCACTTTTTCCTAGCATGTAGCTAGATGGTTATGTTCCCTTGCCAGCAGATGGAGACAGGTTTCAAAGTAGTGTCCTCAGCCCTTCAGTATTTCTCCATCTCCAGCAGATGGTGAGCGTAATTCTCCCTATGGGGATTGCTGTACTTTTTGAAAGGAGAAATTCTACATTTAAACTGGAGAAAAATTTGAGCCCCGCTCTCCTGGGGTGATACCTAAAGGTCCCTCTCCCAGTTGAGAATTCCTGAGGCGCTTTCCGAGATCCCTCAGAGGTGTGCCTTGGTCTGGTAGCTGGTTCCCAGCGTGGACTTTGCTGCTTAAGCAGCTGAAAGGCAGTGGGTGCAGGAAAAAGAGTGCGGCGGTGACTGCCAAAGCCCTCTCCCCCTTGAGATGGAGACCATCTCTGTACTCAGCAGGTAAGTGCTAAGCCCAGGTAAGTTTAAAAAAAAATATTTACCTCCCGATTCAGATGCATTTGGAGGGGCTCTGTAAACTTCCTTTGGTCTCCTTGCTCGGCATGTCGTACCGATGTCGTTCCCAATCCTGTTGGGGTAAGGGGAAGTGGGCTTCTGAGCAGGTTGAGCGGCCCTGTGGTGGTCTAGGCCCTGCTTTAGGCTGAGTCGGCACACTGTACAGTAGACCGTGACGGCACCATCTTGCACGACTTCGTGCATGCTGTATTGCCCTCCATAGAGTGTCGGTATGCGCAGTACACATTGTCACGTGGTTACATACACGCATGCCCTACTGAGCATAGAATAAAGTAAAGCCGGGCGCATAGGCTGTGCGTGTGCCTCGCTGCAGCCTGCATAGGTGCCCGAAATCTATGTGCATAAAATTTTAAGCGCAAGCAGACTGAACACAGTTACTGCCGCCAGTGGTTCCGGCTGCTTGTCATAGTAGGGCTTCACAGCCTGATCTTGATTCCAGCTTATGTCGGCACTATTTATTTATTTATTTATTTCAGATTTTTATATACCGGCATTCGAGACAGCAGTCACATCGTGCTGGTTCACATAAAACAGGGGTGCATAGTAAACATAACTATAACAATGGTGTTGAAAAGGCAGTGACATATAACAGGGTGATAAGAACTTGGCTGAGAAGGAAGAGAAAGGAAAGGTTATTAAAATTCACACAGGTAAACGATAGAAGATAAGGATGACCATGGTGTATTTGGAGATTAGTTAACCGAGTTGGAGAATAGTTAACCATGTTGGAGATTAGTTAACCATGGTATAGTTGGAGATTAGGGGTGGCTTGGTGGTGTTCTATCAATTGGCATCCGGGAAAGCTTGTGTGAATATCCAGGTCTTTAGTCTTTTTTTGAAAGTTGAGATGCATGGTTCTGTTCTTAGATTTGACGGGATGGAGTTCCATAACGGTGGAATGGCTGTAGAGAAAGCCCGGTCTCTTAGTGTGCAGTGTCTGGTGGATTTGGACGGTGGTACCTGTAGCGATCCCCTGTATGCATCTCTTGTCGGTCTTGACGAATTATGTAGTCGGAGAGGGATCTGTAGGTCAATGGGGGCCAGTTGGTTGATGTTTTTGTATGTGGTAAGCATGGCCTTGTATATTATTCTAAAGTGTATAGGTAGCCAATGGAGGCTCTTTAGAATGGGGGTTATGTGGTCCCTTCTCCTGGTATTTGTCAGAATTCGTGCAGCTGCATTTTGCACCATCTGAAGCGGTTTGGTGTATGACGCGGGCAGGCCAAGTAGGATGGTGTTACAATAGTCTAATTTTGAAAAAATGATTGCTTGTAGGATGGTTCTGAAATCTTGGGCATGGAAAAGTGGTCTAATTCTTTTCAGCACTTGTAGTTGGTAGAAACAGTCTTTGGTGGTTTTGTTAATAGTGGCTTTGAAATTCAGGCGATTATCAATTAAGACTCCTAGGTCTCTCACTTGTGTGATTGTTGGCGTGGCTTGTTGTGCAGAGGTGATGGTGCTGTTTTCTGAGGAAGTCCAGGGAGAGTTGGTCTCCCTGGCTTTGCTAAGCCCAGCTCCTCCCATTCAAAAGATAGATCAGCCACAGCCTTAACTGGAAGTACCCCAAATCTGAGTACCCCCAGGACTGGGTCATTCATGGGAGAGGGAAATTCAGCGGCACCTACCTCAGTACCTTTTGGGCTAGGCATGGACCCGGCTGCTTTCTCTTGGGTGGAATTTTTCCAGGGCTTTCAAGCCTTCGTATAGGTGCAGTCTGCTATCTCATTTGCCCCTCTCCAGATGGAACCTCCTCAGCCGGTAAGCCCTCCCTCTCCCAGTCCTATCGCAGACCTCGAGGCATTCCTCGCCTCACCAAAGGTATCCCTAGCAGGGAACCAGACAGCACAGATGAAGAGGAGGATACAGATTCCTTGGAAGATGGGGAAATTCTCCTGGTTTAGAACCGTATAGGACCATGTTACGGTTTTTCCATAGAGACGAATTGCCGGCCCTGGTTTCCCAAACCCTGAAGATGTTGGGCGTTCCTGGGGCGGACTCTGTGATGGAACCAAATAATCCCATTTTGATTTCCCTACGGAAAGCCTCTTGCTACTTTTCAGTACTGGAAGCCATTCAGGAGTTGATTGACCTGGAATAGGATGCCCCAGAAGCAAATTTTAAAAAGGGACGAGCGTTAGAAACGCTATACCCACTGGATCCGGCAGTGAGAGAGTATTTGCGTTTTCCTAAAGTGGATGTTCTGGTCTGTGCTGTCTCTAAGTGAACAACTATCCCAGTGGAGGGAGGAGCGGCCTTAAAGGATGTGCACGATAGATGAATGGAGTCCATCCTTAAAAGGCCTTTGACGCAGTAGTAATGACCTTATAAACTTCTTCGTGTTGTGCCCTGGTAGCTTGCTCATGCTTGCTCCTCTTTCGAGAGGTGGATGACTTGGGGGCGAATTCCAGAGTGGTATTGGAACCCGCTGACGTGGGCTCTGACATAGGCTATACTTTGGCCAGAGGAGTAGCCTCAGTGGTGGCAGCCAGAAGACAGCTATGGCTGCGGAATTGGTCAGCAGATGCAACTTCCAAGGCAAATCTTACAAAGATTTGCCTTGGAAGTTCACTCCTTTTCAGAAGATCACTCCTTTTCAGAAGCGAACTGGTAATGCTGCCCAGTAAATAGGACGAATCTCCACACAATCTATCACAAAAAAGGCTACTCTTCTCTGCAATATCCTCACTGACTAATCCCCCGACATTTGTGCAATAACAGAGACCTGGCTAAAGAACTCAGACACCGCTATAATAAACCAACTACCTACTGAAGAATATAACATCTTCTCCATTCCTAGAGGTAAAAAGAAAGGAGGTGGACTCCTCCTTGCAGCAAAAAAGAAATACAATCTTGCTCTGCAATCCATTTTACCTCCTCACAGGCTTGAAATCGGGCTCTTTAAGTCCAAGGATCTACAAATCTGCCTAATCTATGCCCCCCCCTGGCATTTTAGAAAACAACCCCTCACCACTAACTGAATACATTTCCAAATACATCAACATTAATATCCCCACTATCATCCTAGGTGACTTAAATCTACACTTTGACCGCTCACCGCTTTCACCAGCCAGTGAAGCCACCCTGGCCTCCCTAAACGCACTTGGATTTAGACAAACAGTATTGAGCCCTACACACAAAGCTGGGGACACTCTTGATGTCATTTTTACGAATTCACTTATCCAAACTGTCTCTCCACAATGCACCCCTATTCCCTGGTCAGACCACTACCGGATTGACACTTCCTGCACGATTAAATGCACTCCCCACATGCCTAACCACAATAAGAAAACTATAACATTCCATAAACATTGCAAATCTGAAGACATTATGATCTCACTATCAGAAGACCTCAATAAGTTAGATCTCACTGATGCCAACTCAGCATGTTCCTCCTGGCACCAAATCACCAGCAATATTGCAAATAAACTGTGTCCACTAATCTCGAAAGAAATCAACACGGAGAAGAAAGACAGACAAGACCGTGGTACACCCCTGATCTGAGAGTGATGAAAACGGAACTACGTAAAATGGAAAAGAAATGGCGTAGAAACCAAGACCCAGCGCTACTTTTAAAGTTCCACTCTCTTCTACACGAATACCGGAAAAATACAGACAAAACCAAGAAAGACTATTACGCATCAAGGATTCATCAATACCATTTCAACCCACGTGCACTCTTCCAATATGTATCTAGCATTATTATGCCTCCAACAAACGTTAACTCAGATAATGAGGACGAAAACAAATGTGAAAAACTAGCTGCTTACTTTCATGACAAAATAGATAAACTCATGGCACACTTTACCACCTCCCCCCTTCCTGTCAACTCACCTACTGCCAACGCACACATCACTACACCCACTCACAACGCACACATACACAACCCAAATACAACCATACCACTCTGCCACCCTTACAAACTTTGAAACCACTACTCCTCTAGAAATAGAAGCTATCCTCAAAAAGATTAAACCAGCTATGCACCCCTTTGATATCATACCCACTAAAACACTCCTTTCTTCTCCTGCAAGGATTGCCAAACCCATTTCCAAGATTCTCAACAAATCTATCACTTCTGGACTGGTACCCACTCAACTCAAGCATGCCATAATAAAACCGACCCTCAAAAAAGCGGACTTGGACCCTACTGAACCATCTAACTATTGCCCAGTTTCGAACCTTCCTTTCCTGTCCAAAATAATGGAGAAAATCATAAACAAGCAACTCACAGAATTTCTAATTGAACTTCAATTACTACTTCCATCCCAGTATGGATTCCGCAAGAATCATAGTACCGAAACCCTGCTCCTGTCTTTCAGAATTAATACTAAAAACACTAGACACGGGTCACTCTTACATTCTTGCTCTGCTTGACATATCATCTGCATTTGACACGGTCAATCACTATACCCTTATCACCCGCCTATCTCAAATTGGAATCTCTGGCTCTGCCCTTTGCTGGCTCCATTCTTATCTTAATGAGAGAAAATACAATGTTAAAATTGGCCGCCACGAATCCAAACCTAGAAAACTGCAACAAGGAGTACCTCAAGGATCCTCTCTCTCATCAACACTGTTTAATATCTACCTTATCCCCCTATGTCAACTCTTGATGAAACTTGGATTCCTGCACTTCATATACGCAGATGATGTACAGATCCTCATCCCCATTAAGGACTCTCTACCTAATGCTCTGAAAAACTGGGATACTGCCCTTGCAGAAATAAAGAATATACTCACCGAAAATTTTCTAGCAATCAATACCAGCAAAACAGAACTTCTCATCATCTCCCCACAAAGCAACATCCCCCTCAACCCTACCAATTATCCACAAGCTGACCCTCTCGCCGTACAGCAGGTCCGCAGCCTCGGTATTATCATAGACAACCATTTCTCATTAAAAAAATTCATTGCGGCCACTGTTAAAAACGGCTTCTTTAAACTCCATACTATGAAAAGAATCAGATCTCTCCTACACCCGCACGACTTCCGAACAGTTCTACAAGCTACAATATTGTCAAAATTGGACTACTGTAATTCTATTCTGCTTGGACTGCCAAATAATTCGCTACAAAACGCAGCCGCCCGAATACTCACCAACGCACATCGCCATGATCACATTACGCCGGTACTCCAATACCTTCACTGGCTACCAGTAGTATCTAGGATTACATACAAAGTCCTTACCTTGAAGCTCCAGGGAGGAAGATTCAGAACCAATGTCAGGAAGTATTTCTTCACGGAGAGGGTGGTGGATGCCTGGAATGCCCTTCCGAAGGAAGTGGTGAAGACCAGAACTGTGAAGGACTTCAAAGGGGCGTGGGATAAACACTGTGGATCCATAAAATCAAGAGGCCGTCAATAAAGAGTGGGTGGCTCGCCAGAATGACTGCTACTGACTGGAGATAATACCCTTATTCAATAAACATACACATGGTTACTGTGACTCCAACATCGCTCTAAGCTACAACAGCAAGAGGAAATGTGGAAAAAAGGATTCGCACTCACAAAGTGGGGAGTAGCTGGCTTGTTACGGCGGTTACTACCCCAAACCAAATAAGCCTGATACTTCACTTTCAATGCATATCCAGCATAGCTCTCTGCTTCAACGGCAGGGGAGAAGAAAAACTGATACTTCACGCATATCCAGCATAGCTCTCTGCTTCAATGGCAGGTGAGAAGAAAAACTGATACTTCACGCATATCCAGCATAGCTCTCTGCTTCAACGGCAGGGGAGAAGAAAAACTGATACTTCACGCATATCCAGCATAGCTCTCTGCTTCAACAGCAGGGGAGAAGAAAAAAGGATTCGCACTCACAAAGCGGGGAGTAGCTGGCTTGTTACGGCGGTTACTACCCCAAACCAAATAAGCCTGATACTTCACTTTCAATGCATATCCAGCATAGCTCTCTGCTTCAACGGCAGGGGAGAAGAAAAACTGATACTTCACGCATATCCAGCATAGCTCTCTGCTTCAACGGCAGGGGAGAAGAAAAACTGATACTTCACGCATATCCAGCATAGCTTTCTGCTTCAACGGCAGGGGAGAAGAAAAACTGATACTACACGCATATCCAGCATAGCTCTCTGCTTCAACGGCAGGGGAGAAGAAAAACTGATACTTCACGCATATCCAGCATAGCTTTCTGCTTCAACGGCAGGGGAGAAGAAAAACTGATACTACACGCATATCCAGCATAGCTCCCTGCTTCAACGGCAGGGGAGAAGAAAAACAACCAATAAGGGCTGAATAACACAGTCTGGGTAAAACAAATAAGCATGGGTGTAGCTTGCTTATTGCGGCGGTTACTTCCCCTACTACCCATAACTAATCAAGCTTGATATTTCACTTGGTTGCAGCTCCATCACTGCTCTCTACATTAATGGTGGGGGTGGAAGGGAAATAGAACCAAAGAGCTAAGAGAAACAGATAAGTATGAGAAAAAAAAATGTGAAGCTTGCTGGGCAGACTGGATGGGCCGTTTGGTCTTCTTCTGCCGTCATTTCTATGTTTCTATGTTTCTTACCCTCATACACAAATCCATCTACAACCAAGAAATGCAATGGTTCTCTGACCATTTTACATTCCACAAATCCAATAGACCTACAAGAACAATGCACCAAGCCAAACTAAAGACTCCCACGCTCAAACATATTAAACATGTTTCCACGAGAGAACGATCATTTACCATAGCAGGAACCAACTTTTGGAATAAAATGCCCACAGACCTGCGCCTGGAGCCCTGCCACAAGAAAATCAAACAAAACTTAAAAACTTGGCTTTTCAGAAAAGCTTATACACAATGACCTCCTACTCCTCAAACAGCCGTCCTACTTTAAACAGCCATCCTCTCCTCCCCCATTCCTTCTTACACTTTAATTCTAAGGTCTCCCTTTCTGGTAAAATCATTTGAATACATAATGTTCTTTCATACACTCCTTACCCCTCACCTATTACATCCCAATTCTTTCACCTCTAACTGCATTTGATTGAATGTACCTAATTATACATAGTTTGTATATTATTATTTGTACCTAATGCACCTAATCATATATAGTTTCTCCCATGAGATTAGGCGGGATTAAATTGTACTATATGTTGATTTATTGCCCTGTTCATTGACCGTATTGATATATATACCTGTTCTTTCTGAATTGATTGTAAAGCCTGTTGCTAAATTATTGTTCATTGTAAACCGAGGTGATGTTTGAAACGTGCCGCGGTATATAAAAAAACTTTAAATAAATAAATAGAATTTTACAGTACTCCTCGGGATGTATTCATGTCTTCTTGCCACTCCCAGCACAAGAAGCATGCAGTGGAGACTACTCTTTTAAGGCTCCACAAGATGAGGACTATAATCCCAGTACCTGCGACCCAGGAAAATACGGGTTGTTATTCCATTTATTTCATCATACCCAAGAAAGAAGGTTCCTTTTGCTCCATCCTGGACCTCAAGAGCGTCAGCCGACATCTGAGAGTGAATCATTTCTGCATGGAAACCCTATGCTCCGTGATAATGACTGTACAATCAGGAAAGTTCTTAACCTCCCTGGACCTATCTGAGGCCTACCTACGTGTTCCAATCCGTCAAGAACACAGTTTCCTATGCTTTGCGGTACTGGGCTGCCGTTATCAGTTCTGGGCACTGCCCTTTGGCCTGGCCACTGCCCCCAGAACATTTTCCACGATTATGGTCATGGTAGCGGCAGCGTTAAGAAAAGAGGGAATCCTGGTGCACCTGTACTTGGATGACTCGTTGATCTGGGCCAAGTCAGTGGAAGAGAGTCTCTGGGTGACCAACAGGGTGACCACCTTGCTTCAGGAACTCGATAAGGGCATAAACCTGGACTAAAGCAGTCTCAAGCCCTCCCAGTCCTTGGAATATCTGGGAGTCTGGTTCAACACAAAGCGCAAGGCAAGGTCTTCCTTCCAACCACATGGATAAGGAAGTTGATGTCCCAAGTGTTTTAGTTGATGAGCACGATATGCCGGCATACATGCGACCACTTCAGTGCTCACTACTGTCATGTTGGAACCCGCAGTCTCAAGACTATTCGATTTGCCTCCACATACCCCTGTCCTCTCCGAACTGGCTGGTCCTCGCTACAGACGTGAGCCTCAGGGGCTAGGAAGCTCACTATCAGGAACTGAAGGCCCAGGGACGTTGGACCGAAGAAGAGGTCCTCTGGATCATCAACTGCCTGGAAGCCTGGGCAGTCAGATTGGCATGTCTACAATTCAGCCACAGACTCCAGAGTCAAGCGGTCCATGAAATGTCTGACAATGCAACGATGGTAGCCTACATCAACTGCCAGGGTTGGAACCAAGAGCCAGCAAGTTTCATAGGAGATAGATCTCCTTATGAAATGGGCAGAAATACATCTACAGATGATCTCCGCCTCCCACATCGCAGGAAAAGACAACATCAGAGCAGACTTTCTAAGCAGGGAGAGTCTTGATCCAGGAGAGTGGGTGTTGTCGGCCAAAGTTTGTTTGTTTGTTTGTTTTTAAATTGGCTTTACATTGGCAACCCTCCAGTCTTTAGGTACCATAGACAATTTTAATGATAGTTTCCAAATTACTAATAGCAAGCCTGCATTTTCAGTTTTTTCAGCACTGTCTGGTCTAGTTGATTTGCTACTTTTTAGTTTGTCGATTTGCCGTTGTACATCTTCCAGGTTCACTGAGATGTTTCAGTTCTGTAGAATCATCTCTGAATATCATTTCTGGCATGGGTATCTGTCTTATATCTTCCTTAGTGAAGACTGAAGCAAAGGATTAATTTAGTCTCTCTGCTATGGCTTTATCCCTAAATTCGACTGGCTGAGCCCCTGCCCTTCACTTTCAATCCTCCCAGAGAACACTCCGATCCACTAATTCTGGACTCATTCCTACTCCATCACCGAGAATGGCCCACCTGACCTCAACAAGGGAACGATCCCCAACAGTGGCAGATCCAACACTCTGGAACAGCCTACCACCTCAACTCAGGCTCAACCCCACAACCCAATCATTCAAAAAAAACCTAAAAACATGGCTCTTCCAAAAAGCATACCCAACTACCACCCACCACCCAACACATGAACACGATCTCTCCCCCACACACCTCCTACCCTCCTCCCTCAACACCCACATTAGATCTGCATAATCACACATTACAATGAACCCCAAAAACCTAAGCTTTCTTACTACACTCGATGCAAAGTTTTAACGATTTTCTCTGCCTCTAATATGTATCAGAATGTCTCCCCACAGACCAACTGTTATGCATGCTACAAAGTTTCAATGCAAAATGTTGTAAAGTCTCAATACTAAAAGTTATAAAATTCATTGCAACGTTAAAGTTCAATGTAAAATGTTAGAGTTAACTCTTAAATGTCACAATGTTACATTGTAAAACAATTTTACACTAATAGACTCCTCTGTTACACTGTAAACCGGTGTGATATGTCCGATGAACATTAGTATAGAAAACCAAAGAAAATAAATGTTTCCCTTTTACTCCTTGATCATCTAATGGTCCAGCTGACTCCCTCACAGACTTTTTACTTCGAATGTACCTGAAAAAGTTTTTGTTTTGCTTCCACTACAAGCTTCTTTTCAAATTCTCTTTGCCTTCCTTATGAATGCTTTGTATCTAACTTGCCACTGCTTATGCTATTTTCTTCATTCGGATCCCTTTTCCATTTCTTGAAAGATGTTCTTTTAGCTACTATGGCCTCTCTCACCTCACCTTTTAACATGCTGTTAGTTGTTTAACTTTCCTTCTATGGAAAGGAGCAGAAAGGTAGACTATTTTGCTCCATCCATCCCAGTCCTGAATGTTTTTCTAATCTCATGGGCAAAAGGTGTTCTCTATGCCTTCCAATTCCACTAATAGCCAAACAGTCCAAAAATACATACAGGATGGAGCCAAAATGCCCTAGCATGGCGGAGACAACCTTGGTATGTGCATTTCAAACAATTTTCAACAAACCCCCAGCAGGGCCTAGGGTGCAGTCCATCCCTTCTAACCCAGGAAAAGGGTTCTATCCTTCTTCTGCTCCAACCATGAACCTAACAGCATGGATGTTGAACACACAACCCTAGCTTATTTGAATTTATTAGATGAGATTCAAGAGGTTGTAGTATTAGCAAGAAAACCTTCCACCTGACTTAAATATGCTTTCAAGTGCAATTGTTACATCATTCCATCAATCCCTTCACTTGTGAACTTAGTTAGCTACTGTCATATGTATATCACCTTTCCCATACAGGTCTGGCAATATCTTTGATTTAAGTGCACATCAGTGCCATAGCGACCTATCATCTGTAGGCGAACAGATCTCCGATCTTTGTATACCCGTTTAATTTCCCAATTTATGAGGGGGCCTACCACATCTACACTCCCCAAAGTGAAAGCCTCCTGTACCCTGGGACATTAACTTTGTACTTAACAGCCTTACGGAAACCCCATTTGAGTCTCTGGACGCTGCTGACCTCAGGTTTCTGACCTGAAAAATGGTTGTCATAGTAGTGGTTACGTCCGCATGAACTGTTGGTGAACTACAAGCATTTGTGCAATTCCTTCCTTGTTTGCAACTTTTCCATGACAAGGTGGTCCTCTGCACACTCCCTAAGTTCCTACCAAAGGTAGGATCAGCCTTCCACATAAACCAACCCATCACTCTTCCAAACAATATTTTCCCCAAAACCACACAGAAAAGAGCGGGGGAAAAAGCCTCCATACCCTGGATTGTAAAAGAGCTGTGGCCTATTACAAACGCAAAAAGCAAGGGCATAGACTGTCTTCAACTATTTGTCATATGACCCAAATAGACTGGTATTGCCAGTAGCAAAATGTATCCTCTCAAACTGGATTACTTCTTGCATAAAATGCTGTTATGCTTCCAATTAGCTTTCCCTAACTCATCTAGTAAAGGCGCACCAGGTGCGTGCAACAGCAGATTCCATAGCGCACTTGTATAATGTGCCAGTTCAAGACATCTGCAGAACAGCCACCTGGTCATCAGTTCACACCTTCACATCCCACTACTGCCTAGACACGTTGGCAAATGCAGACAGTGCAGTAGGGCAGGCCATGTTAGGCCAGTTAACATCCATATAAAATGCTGTCCACAGAGGAGTCAGGGTTGCAAAAAAAAAAAAAGACTGATAACATGGCAGCAACCTTGAGCTTGGGACTTCCCATGGAGCATGGCTAATTCAGCCTGCTTATCAACAGAAAAATGCAAATTTGCTTACCATAAATGGTGTTTTCATTAGCCATGCGATCCTGCCCTCTTCCTAGGACAGCATTTTTCCTTCATAATCTGTTTACTGCTTTGATATGGACTGAGGAGACTTCTAGAATGTGAGCATGCAGGAACTGCCACACATGCCCAATAGAGCTAAAAGCTTTTCAAGTTCTGCCTTGTACTGCCTGATGATGTCACCCACAGAGCATAGCTAATGAGTCCTGCTTTTTTATGGAAAGCACTCTTTATGGTAAGTAAACTTGCTTTTTGGTTCAGATGGTTTTAATTTACTGGTAATAGCATGCTTTAGAATTCTTTGAAAGTAAATTATTAAATCTTCCATTCTTCTACTAGATACCGCCATGAATTTAAATCAAATGAATTATGGACAGAAATTAAACTTGTACTTGATGCCTTTGCAGAACCTTTGACAAATCTTTTTAAGGTATGTTACAACTTGGTAAATTTTCTCTGTTCTTGGAGGTGGCAATGAAAATACAGTTTAAATGAAGAAAATGCTGTTGAATATGAGAGAAATTAGGATAAGGAAAATGGTGATTCTGAAAAGACATTCTGTAGATTTTTATATTTTGTACTTTTAAGACTGAGAATATGGTGTTAGCTTATAAGAACAGACTAATTAGACTATTACATCAGCTCGTGTCTTTATTCATAATATTGTAATGCTTTTAACACTGATGTTAGTATATTGGGATTAACTTCTTAATCATAACCATCGGGTTGTTAGCATCGGGTTCAAGATTTAAACTTTCTAGTACAGCGATAATTCATGCAAAAATAGATGAATGATTGCACACACGTTTGTGGTGGTCTGCTAGGTCAGATTGCTCCTGGTGCCTATAAAACATGTCTCCAACTGATCTGTTCAAGTGCTAGCAGATAATGGTGATCATGGACTGCTTTCTTCTTTTCTAGGCCACCATTGAACTTTGCAATACCCATGCAAATGATGCTAGTGCTTTGAAAGTTCTCTTCTCATCTCTCATTCTGATTGCAAAACTGTTTTACAGCTTAAACTTTCAGGTAATTGAATTTCCTTTGTGGATTCTTTTGGAAAATTCTTAACCCGATGTTGAATTGGGGTTGTGTAGAAATCTTGGTTTTGTCCTCACTCATGATTGTCGTGCTTTCTCATTTAGGATCTGCCTGAATTTTTTGAAGACAACATGGAGACTTGGATGACAAATTTCCATAGCCTTTTAACTTTGGATAATAAACTTTTACAAACTGATGTAAGTGGTTTGTTTTTGTTTTGTTTATTTTTTAATTTATTAAACTTGTGCTGTATTATAAATGACTTTTACTTCAAATTAAGGTGCCACAATCTTTAGTCTCTGCTTTTCTCTCAAGTCTAGTTTGATAATTTATTGGAGGTTTGAAGAAGAGCATAGCATAAGAAATGCCATACTAGTTCAGAACAGTAGTCCATAGAGCCCAGCATGCTATCTCTTGAGAGTAGCCAGTAGATCCTAATGGGGAGATCGATTCCCTGTTGCTTATTCCTGTTTTGCAGCAGTACAAGATGGCATTACCCAAGTTTACCTGGCTAATAAGTTAATATTTCTGTCTTCCAGAAAGTTGTCCAAACCTTTTTTTTTAAACCCAGCTGTACTACTGACTTTGATCACATCCCCTGGCAGCCTAAATATGCATAGACTGAAAAAAATACTTTATTTTTAAATATGCTACTGGTTAATTTTTTTTATGGAATGTTCTTTAAAAAAACCCAAAACAAAACTTTGACAGATTTACCTTTATCAAAATTTGAGTCTTCAGTTACATGAATTGATGCATGGAATTCTTAAAGTTAGACCAATTGGATACATTTTAAGAGTATATCTAAATGTTTGTTCTAAATTCTATTTTATTATGTTGATTTTATGCTAATTCAATTTTATTGTCATTTTGTTTTATTGTAATTTTATTACTGTTGTAAGCCGTTATGGCTACACCAAATGACTGTATACAAAATCAGTAAATAAAAATACTCATGTGGGTCACAGTGAAAGATTGGATATCCCTGCTGTTTTTCTGTTTACAAGTGGAGCACTTATATGCAGGCTAAAGTGAGATTCATGACTTTTCAAGAGGCACCTCATGCTGGGACTCTACATTTCCTAACTTTTTTACATTTTTGTTTGCCTTTTTTCTTATCACTTTTTTTTTTCTGTCCTTAAGAGTTTGTCAAAACTTCTAATGTTAGGCTGAATGCTAAAATATTTACCTGCTTAAAAGTCCTACCATGCTGGTTACAAGTTGTGCCCAGCTTGTTGCTAGGTAGGGTAGCTAGTAAGGGGGAGAAAGAAACAAGCAAAGTAAGTGGGATAGGCTGTGGAAATGATAGATAAAATGTAGCCACTTAAATTCTTATAATAAAATTCATCAGTGTTCAAAGATTACATGAGAAGAAAAGGAGAATAATACTTGTTAAAGAAAACATTCTAAAATGACTCTTTGATTCCTAAATGTTTAGGAAATCATCCTATGTTGAGCTTCTGGAGAGATAGTTAATTGGATATGGTTTGTCTTCAGGCTCTGTCAGATGTAGCGAAGGAATTTGTGTGTTGAGGCTTTTATTTTTCATATGCTCAGTGGGGAGAACTTACACAGGAGAGCCTGCCAACAGTAGGAATTTCTCTTATCGGTGATATTTTGTATTGGGATTTTTCTGTAAGGATGAAGAGGAAGCTGGATTGTTGGAGCTACTGAAATCGCAAATCTGTGACAATGCTGCGTTATATGCTCAGAAATACGATGAAGAGTTTCAGCCATACCTACCCCGTTTTGTCACAGCAATCTGGAATTTGTTAGTCACAACAGGACAGGAAGTCAAATATGATTTGGTAGGTAGAATAATTTAAAGTTGCTGTAGACTGTTTAAGAAAAACATATTTCCTGTTTGTACCCCAGATCAGTCCAGACAAATGAGTGTTTTGCTAAGTGTTGCTGTTTTGCTTTGTTTTTTTTTTCTTTTTTTACTTTCTCAGTTGGTAAGTAACGCGATTCAGTTCCTAGCATCGGTTTGTGAAAGACCTCATTACAAGCATCTTTTTGAAGATCCAAATACACTGACCAGTATCTGTGAAAAAGTTATTGTGCCCAACATGGAGTTCAGAGGTAAGAATTTGGAAATGATTGCCAATCATTTAGCACAGTCAAGCAAGATTTGATTGAGCAGATAAAGTGCTAAGTATACAGTCTGATCATTTAAAAAAAAAAAAAAAAAGAAAAGAAATGGGATCTAATTTAACTTATTAGAACAGTTGAAATTGTCTAAAAATTACATGTGGTGGGAGTCAGGTTGAGGCGGACACTAATCCTAGAATTATACCCAAGACTAGACATTTAACTTTCAGTTCACTATTTTTCCCTCTCATAATTGCTAACTGGTATAAAACAAGTACTTCACAATTCACTGAGTTCTGTTTTAGAGTGAAAATTGGTTATTTCCTAGTGTGTAGCAGATAGACTCAGGACCAATGGGTATAGTGTGCACCTGATAGCAGTTTGAGACTGATCAGATTTCAATCTGACGTCAGTCCTAGTATATATACCCCTGCAGGACGCCATGCTCCTCAGTATTTTCTGTCTCCATAGCAGTTCGGGACTCTGTACACGCTTGCACAGCGTTAGAGTATTCTATCCAAAGAAATACAAAACAAGAAGAAATCTTACCTCTACAGACGATCCCCGCTCTCCTCCAGTGATACCTACGGGTCCCTCCCCTAGTTGAGAATTCCTGAGGTGATTTCTGCGATCCCTCAGTGGTAAGCCTCTGTCCAGCAGCCGGTTCCCAGCATGGACTTAGCCCCCAACATTGGGTGCAGCTGAGAGGCAGCAAGTGCAACTTTGAGCACGGCGGTGAAGGTACTTTTTCCTCTCCCCCCGCAGCCAGAGACTGGGAAATTCCGAGACAAGGTAAGGTAGAAAACTTCCTAAAAGTCTCTGGTCTCCGAGGCTCGAAGAGCTGCACAGATCGCCAGCTGGTGTCAGTGCCATCGGGTTGATCAGCCTTTCCGGGCTAGACCCTGGTCCGATACAAGGGTCCTCCCTCGTGGAGACCTGCCGAGGTGGTAGCCATATTGCTTGCGTGGTCGCTGTTGCCATTTTCGCCTGATCGCCGCCCTGTCCGCCGATGCGAGCCGTGCGCACACGGGCGCACGCATAAGTGCTGTGCTCACAGCAGCGCGCACATCTTCTTGAGCGTGTATTCGACCTACATGCACAAATTAGGCACACCCGGAGTCTTGAACGCACAAACTGGAGGTTTCTGCAATCCTGCGCGCACAAACCATGGCACCACCGGACAAGAAGCTCAAGGCTCAGGGCCTCTGCCCAGCATGCCACATTAGAGCTGCGCAGCATGAAGAGGCCACGGCCTTGTGTATACAGTGCGAGGAGGCCCTGGGTGATCCAGCCCAAGGTCCTCCCCAGTCGGTACTGGGATCCGGATCCACTGACAGTACACCGGACCTAGCTACCCCCAGCAGGAGCTTCCTTCAAACAGGCTCCCCGGGGACGCAGCACCTCACAATTTAGACCCAGCATCTTTCTCCTGGTTAGAATTCTTAAAAGGCCTACATACCTTTGTCCACATGCAACCGGCGCCCCCAATGACACAGCCACAGCCTCCCCCAGAGGACCCTAACATCCCGGGACCCTCTAAACCCAGAGAAGTGCCTCGCCCGCCCAAAAGCCCCAGCATTGGGGGACATGGACACCTCTGATGAGGATCAAGACAGTACACCTTACCGAACCATGAGGCGGTTCTTCGCCAAAGACGAGCTTTCATATCTTGTGGCGCACAACTTGAATGAGCTCGCTATCCCAGGCATAAGTGCCACAGTGGATCCTAAGACTCCGCCAAACCTTCTGCCATTTTCCTTTGCTACAAGCTGTCCAACAGCTGATTGACCTGGAATGGGAGTCTCTGGAGGCCATATTCAAAGGGGGGCAGACCCTGGCAGCCATGTACCCCCTGGACCCCGCTGCCAAAGATCTCCTGGCATTCCCCAAAGTAGATGCCATGGTCTGCGCGGTCGCAAAGCGCACTACCATCCCAGTCAAGGGAGGAGCGGCACTCAAGGATGCCCAGGACAGAATTCTGGAATCCATCCTCACAGTCATTCGACGTTTCAGCTATGTCACTACAGATCGCGGCCTGCTGTGGTGACACGCGCCTGCTTATCTAAGACCAGGAACGCCACCATGCCCGTCGAAGCACTAGAACCAGTAGTATCATTCCTCACGGATGCGACCTCCAATCTGGTACGCACTGCAGCCAGGGGCATTTCGTCCGTTGTGGCAGCCAGAAGACAACTCTGGCTTCGAAGCTGGTCAGCCGACGCGACTCATGAGAATGCCCTTTAAGGGAACCCTCCTGTTCGGAAGCGAACTGCAAAAGTTAGCCTACAAATGAGGCGAATCCCCACTATTGCGGCTACCGGAGGACAAGAACGAGAAGCCAGCGCCCCTCTCCCTGAACATCTAAGGGCAGGGGATCACAGCGCTTCAAACTGTTCAAGAGTGCATATCAAGCATCTCGCCCCGCAGGCAGGGGCCAGTCCTTTCGGAACAAGCACAACAAAAGGGGAGCCGGCTTTGGTCCAGGCACCAGCCGTACCCCGCAATGAAAATAAGCCGGCCCATCCACAGGAAGAAGCCATAGGGGGCAGGCTTGCCCTATTCTACCAAAGATGGGTCGAGAACTTCGGACAAGTGGATCCTAACCATCATTCGAGAGGGATATCTGGACTTCCACAACATCCCTCCGGACAAATTTGTGAAATCTCCCTGCCATGACCCCTCCAAGAGGACGGCAGTGGAAACCACGCTGACCAAATTGCTTGCCTTAAAGGCCACAACGCCGGTGCCCACGCAACAACAAAATACTGGGCACTATTCCATCTATTTTATCGTTCCCAAGAAAGAGGGCATGTTCCAACCCATCCTGGACCTCAAGTCCGTCAACCGTCACCTGAGGGTCCCTCGCTTCCGCATGGAAACTCTACGCTCGGTCATAAGGGTGATACAGCCGGGAGAATTCCTCACATCCCTGGATCTGTCAGAAGCCTACCTGCACATCCCAGTCCACCACGAGCATCAGCATTTTCTGCACTTCGCGATCCTGGACCACCACTACCAGTTCTGGGCACTACCCTTCGGGCTAGCCACAGCGCCCCGAACATTCACCAAAATCATGATGGTAGTGGTGGCGACGCTGAGTAAAGAAGGAATCCTTGTACACCCATATCTGGACGATTGGCTAATCAGGGCAAAATCCCCAGAGGAAAGTCATCAGGCAACCACCAGAGTCAAAACTCTATTGGAGAACCTTGGGTGGGTGGTCAACACGAACAAGAGCTGTCTGCAGCTCTCCCAATCTCTGGAATACCTGGGAGTCCGGTTTGACACCAGACAAAACAAGATCATCCTAACTCCTACAAGGAGAAAAAAACTGATGAAAAAAATTGCAAAACCTGTTAAGCAGTCTTCGCCCCAAAGTGTGGGACTACCTCAAAGTCCTCGGCCTCATGTCATCCACACTGGAAGTGATCCCATGGGCAAGAGCTCACATGCGGCCCCTACAACGTTCCCTACTGTCACTATGGAATCCAATGTCCCAGAGCTACTCTGTCCGCCTCCAGCTCCCGGAGGAAGTTCGAACCCAGCTACAACAGTGGCCTACATCAACTGCCAGAGAGGATCCAGGAGCCAACAGGTGTCCCTGGAAATAGACCCCCTAATGTCGTGGGCGGAATCAAACCTATGAGAGATATGATGTCCAACAACGTATATCGGTATAGAAAAATCCTTAAATAAAATAAAAAATCTCAGCCGCCCACATTGCGGGAAAAGACAACATCACTGCGGACTACCTCAGCAGAGAAAGTCTAGACCCAGGGGAATGGAGGCTGTTGGCTACAGCCTTCCAGTTGATAGTAAACCGCTGAGAAACACCAGCCTTGGACCTCCTGGCAACCCGGTCCAACACACAAGTTCCCAACTTCTTCAGTCGCAGACTGGAACCACAATCCCAAGGAATCGATGCCCTCGTCCAGGCCTGGCTATAGGAAATTCTGCTATACACCTTCCCTCCGTGGCCGCTACTGGGCGGGATCATCTGCAAGATAGAACACTACAAGGGACCAGTACTTCTAGTGGTCCCGGACTGGCCAAGAAGGCCTTGGTACGCAGACATGTGAAGACTACTGACAGGGAGCCCTCTCCCTCTGCCTCCGAACAGGGATCTGCTCCAACAAGGCCCGATCCTCCACGAAGACCCAACTCGATTCTCACTTACTGTCTGGCCATTGAGAGGACTTGCCTGAATAAGAGCAGAATCTCGGGGGCAGTGATTGACACCCTGCTCCGAGCACGCAAGTTCTCCACTTCTCTAACATACATAAGGATATGGAGAATATTTGAAGCCTGTTGTGGAGACCGCGACATCCTCCCGCGATTCTGGAATTCCCGCAGAAAGGCTTTCAGAAGGGGTTCTCTCTCAACTCCATCAAGGTGCAGGTGGCTGCGTTGGCATGCTACAGAGCCAAGATGGGATGGCGGCAGCCTAGCCTCTCACCCGGACGTCTCCCACTTCCTGAAAGGGGTCAAACAGATCCGACCACCCCTAAAGTGGCCGGTGTCTCTCTGGAATCTCAATCTAGTCCTAGACTTCCTAGTGGGAACCTCCTTCAGACCCTTCTGTAGTCTGTCCCTCCGACTACTAACATTGAAGACTGCATTTCTAGTTGCAGTCTGTTCAACCTATCGCATCTCCGAGCTTCAAGCACTGTCCTGTCGAGAACCGTTCCTCAGGTTCACACCGGGATCCATACAGCTACGCAAGGTCTCTTCTTTCCTCCCAAAAGTGGTTTCTCTCTTCCATCTAAACCAAACCATCTTGCTGCCATTGCCAGACGAGCATAAGGACTCTGAGGAAGCTCGCCGCCTTCGCCAAATTAACGTCTGCAGACTCCTAGTCCGATACCTGGAAAGGACGGAATCCGTAAGAAAGACTGACCACCACTTCGTCCTTCACAGCGGAAAGAAACCAGAGGAAGCAGCCTCGCGGGCAACCATAGTCTGTTGGATCAAAGAAGTAATCAAGGCAGCCTACGTAGAGGCAGGCAAGCCTCCACCTCTACAAGTCAAGGCCCATTCCACTAGAGCCCAGGAAGTGTCCTGGGCGGAAACCAAATGGATGTCACCCGCCGAGATCTGTTGGGCGGCGACATGGACCTCAATCCACACCTTCTCTAGGTTCTACCACCTGGATGTTCAGGCTCGGGAGGACACATCATTCACAAGGGCAGTACTAAGTGGGCCACGGGCAGCCTCCCACCCGGTTCGGGAGTAGCTTTTGTACATCCCGTTGGTCCTGAGTCCATCTGCTACACGCTAGGAAATGGAGAAATTACTTACCTGATAATTTCGTTTTCCTTAGTGTAGACAGATGGACTCAGCATCCCGCCCACAGCTGCCAACAATCCCGGAAATCTCGGGGGACAATCCAAGAGAGCAAGACACACGAGTAAGCCAAGCTTCCCTCTAATTAGGACACCCATACCTACCGGGTGTCGGCGTTTCTCGGTTGAGTGCACTGGCGGTCTCCAGCTATAACCGCATCAACCAGTTCAAGTTAATCAAGTTAACCAAGTTATGCAAATTATTCAGTAACACATATATCCACAATTGCTTTTCGAGGAGAATACTGAGGAGCAAGGCATCCTGCAGGGGTATATGTACTAGGGCTGACGTCAGATTGAAATCTGATCCGTCTCCAACTGCTATCAGGAGCACACTATACCCATTGGTCCTGAGTCCATCTGTCTTCACTCTGGAAAACAAAATTATCAGGTAAGTAATTTCTCCATTTTGTTTTATGTAATACAAAGATTCAATAAACAAATTTCATAGCTACTTCCCTGTACGTACCCAGATCAATCCATACTTCTGGGTTTTGCCTCCCTTCCAGCAGATGGAGACAGTTTCATAGGCACTTCCTCTTAACCCGGTGTGCCACCTGCATCTCCTTAGTATTTCTCTGTCTCCAGCAGATGGAGGTGGTGCAAAACCTGCAGTTCTGTACCTGAAGAAGAAAAAAAAAAAGAAAATCAAGAGAAGAAAAGATTTCCTCCAAGGAGGTTGGCAGGTCCTGGTGGGACCATCCCTCCTGGTAGCAAGATAGAGTGAGCAGGGCTTGGGGACCCCAGGATTGTTCTAGCTGTCATGCCAGGGGTGAAAGCTAGTGGTCTAGCTCCCTCCCCTTCAGCAAGGATCACTGGAAGCCTCTTGCCATTCAGGGAAGTACTTTTTAGTGTTTTCTTAGTAAAGCTATTAAAAAAAAAAAAAGGAAGCTGTTGGAGCAGTGTTGCTTTTTACTTTCGGCTTTCCCGATCGCATACGGCAGTAGTCAGGGACAGAGGCAGGTACCTGAGGCGGCTCCCAAACCAATGTTCTCTCGACGCGGGCCACACGGTCTAGGGCATGCCCACCCATGCCGCAAGCGAGCCGTTGCTCCGTGTGTGGGGAGCACTGCTTGTAGTTTTCTAGGGCTGGTAGATGTTCCCACTGCCTCTCTGGGGAGGGCTCCTTGTGGGGGACTGCAACGGCTGGTAGGTCTCAGGCTGCTTCTGATGGAGTGGTCGGCCTGTTTCCGCTGAGCACGGGAATGGCGGCCATTTTGAAATCATTCTCAGCTGCTGGAGAGAGTGGCGGGGGGAGGAGATTTCCCATCCATGCTGTCATGGTCCGATATGAGACCGGGGGGGGGGGGGGGGGGCGGGAAGACGGGGGATCCTAATCCCTTGCTGGGGGATGAGTATGGTTCCCTTCCCTTTTCTATGGATTTTATTTTGTTAATGCGTGAGGCATATCTGGCCCGGAGGGCCAAAGAGTGGTGCTCTTTCAAGTGCAGGTCATCTTGGGGGGGGTCTCTCAGGAAGAAGCCCAGAGGTTTAGAAGCTTTGGAAACTACAAGGATCCATAAGATCAAAGCACCAGTGGAGCAGTGTACTATGGATGTTTTTCCTCAGAGGAGTTCAACCAGGGATTGCCCTCGGGGGATGGTCCTTCTGATGTTCTTCTGCCCAAGAGTGGACAGGATCCGGAGGAGGAGGAGCCTGGGAAGGTTCCTTCCATGGCGGGGGACGACCCTAAGATAGTTTGCCTGTTTCAAAGGGATTCTGCATGCCCTGGCGGAGTTAGGGATAGCGGTCCTGCAAAAGGAGCCAGATCAAGACATGGTGGATCCGGTTATGGCTGGTTTGAGGGGCCCAGCCAGGACCTTTCCTTTCCATAGGATGGTCAAGCAGTTGTTGGTTAGGGAGTGGAATACTCTGGAGACTGGCCTGAAGTTTAGTAGAGCAAGGATAAGCTTTATCCCTTGCCCGAAGATACTCTGGAGCTCTTGAGGGTGCCAAAGGTGGATGCTTCCAGGTACACGGTCACAAACAGGGCTACCATTCCAGTAGCTGGCGTGGCAGATCTAAAGGATTTACAGGACAGGAAGATCAAAGTGCACCTCAAGAGGATCTTTGAAGTTTCTGCTCTTGGCATCAGGGCAGTAGTGTGTAGCAGTTTCATGCTGCGAGATAACTTGAGATGGGTGCAGCAGTTATAATGTGCCAAGGATCTGTCACACCAGGAGTCTGAGTAAGTGGAATGCTTGGAGGCGGCGGTCACTTATGGGACTGATGCATTATATAATCTTTCCTAGTGTGTAGCCAGATGGACTCAGGATCAATGGGTTCATGCTCACCTGCCAGCAGATGAAGACTGAGTCAGGTTTCAAAGCTGACATCACCCTAGATACACCCCTGCAGTGACCTCAGTCCTTCAGTATTTCTGTCTCCAGCAGATGTAGACATGATTTCCCTATGGGGATCACTGTACCTTTTGGAAGAAGAAATTCTACTTTTAAGTTGGAGAAAAGATTGAGCCCTGCTCTCCTGTGGTGATACCTAAAGATCCCTCACCCAGTTGAGAATTCCTGAGGTGATGTCTGAGATCCCTCAGAGGTGTGCCTTGGTCCGGTAGCCGGTTCCTAGCATGGACTTTGCTGCTGAAGCAGCTGAAAGGCAGCAGGTAAAGGAAGCCGAGCATGGCGGCGACAGCCAAAGCGCTCTCCCCCTGCAGCCAGTGACAGTCTCTGTACTCAGCTAGTAAGCGCTCAGCCCAGGTAAATTAAAAAAAATAATTCAGAGACGTTGCAGGGGTTTCAGTAAGACTTACTCAGATCTCTTTGCTCAGCGCCCTGTACCAATGACATTCCCGATCCTGTTGGGGTAAAGTGACATGGGCTTCCAAGCAGGTTGTGGCCCCCTGGTGGGCTAGGCCCCACTTTAGGCTTGGTTAACACACCGCATGGTAGGCCACTGTGGCACTATCGTATATGTACGTTTGTGCCTGTATTGCCCACCATAGAGCTTCAGTACTCGTAGTATATATAATGAACATAAGAACATAAGAAAATGCCATACTGGGTCAGACCAAGGGTCCATCAAGCCCAGCATCCTGTTTCCAACAGTGGCCAATCCAGGCCATAAGAACCTAGCAAGTACCCAAAAGCTAAGTCTATTCCATGTTGCCATTGCTAATGGAGGTGACTATTCTCTAAGTGAACTTAATAGCAGGTAATGGACTTCTCCAAGAACTTATCCAATCCTTTTTTAAACACAGCTATACTAACTGCACTAACCACATCCTCTGGCAACAAATTCCAGAGTTTAATTGTGCGTTGAGTAAAAAAGAACTTTTTCCGATTAGTTTTAAATGTGCCCCATGTTAACGTGATGGAGTGCCCCCTAGTCTTTCTAATATCCGAAAGAGTAAATAACCGATTCACATCTACCCGTTCTAGACATCTCATAATTTTAAACATATCTATCATATCCCCCCTCAGCCGTCTCTTCTCCAAGCTGAAAAGTCCTAACCTCTTTAATCTTTCATCATAGGGGAGCTGTTCCATTCCCCTTATCATTTTGGTAGCCCTTCTCTGTACCTTCTCCATCGCAATTATATCTTTTTTGAGATGCGGCGACCAGAATTGTACACAGTATTCAAGGTGCGGTCTCACCATGGAGCGATACAGAGGCATTATGACATTTTCCGTTTTATTCATCATTCCTTTTCTAATAATTCCCAACATTCTGTTTGCTTTTTTGACTGCTGCAGCACACTGAACCGATGATTTCAATGTGTTATCCACTATGACACCTAGATCTCTTTCTTGGGTTGTAGCACCTAATATGGAACCCAACATCGTGTAATTATAGCATGGGTTATTTTTCCCTATATGCATCACCTTGCACTTATCCACATTAAATTTCATCTGCCATTTGGATGCCCAATTTTCCAGTCTCACAAGGTCTTCCTGCAATTTATCACAATCTGCTGGTGATTTAACTACTCTGAACAATTTTGTGTCATCTGCAAATTTGATTCTCACTCATCGTATTTCTTTCCAGATCATTTATAAATATATTGAAAAGTAAGGGTCCCAATACAGATCCCTGAGGCACTCCACTGTCCACTCCCTTCCACTGAGAAAATTGTCCATTTAATCCTACTCTGTTTCCTGTCTTTTAGCCAGTTTGCAATCCATGAAGGGACATCGCGCACAACTTACTAGGCACAGAATACAAGTAAAGCCGGGCGCACAGGCTGTGTGTGCGCCTTGCTGTGGCCCATGTAGCCGCCCGAAATCTGTGCGCATAAAATTTTTAGAGCAAGCCATCTGAACACGCAGTTACTGTTGCCAATGTCTCTGGCAGCAAAGAAACATAAGCGCCTTTCTCTCTGCGCTGCTTGTGATATTAAGGCTGCACAGTCTGACCTGGATTCTTACTTTTGTCAGCACTGTGAGGAAGCCCAGGGAGAGTTGGCCTCCCCGGACTTTGCTAAGCCCAGCTCCTCCCGTTCAGAGGATGGGTCAGCCACAGCATTAACGGGAAGTACCCCGATCTGAGAACCCCGGGACCGGGTCATCCATGGGAGAGGGAAATTTTAGTGGCACCTACCCCCAGTACCTTCTGGGCATGGACCCAGCTGCTTTCTCTTGGGTGGAATTCTTTCAATGCCTTCATACAGGCACAGTCTGCTACCTCACCTGCCCCTGTCCGGACGGAACCTCAGCCGGTAAGCCCTCCCTCTCCCAGTCCGATCAGCAAACCTCGAGGCTTTCCTCAATTCACCAAGAGTATCCCTGGCTGGGACCCAGATGGCACGGATGAAGACGAGGATCTAGTTTCCTTAGAAGATGGGGAAATCCCCCTGGTTTATAACCGTCTCGGACCATGTTATGGTTTTTCCATAAAAAATGATTTGCCGGCCCTGGTTTCCCAGACCCTTCTTTGGTTCCCTCATACAGCCCGCCCCAGGGTCTGGCTGTATCAGGGAACCTCTTGCTAATTTCCAGTACTGGAAGCCATCCGGGAGTTGATTGACATGGAATGGGATGCCCCAGAAGCAAGTTTTAAAGGGGGGTGAGCGTTAGAAGTTCTATACCCACTGGATCTGGCAGCTAGAGAACATTTGTGTTTCCCTAAAGTGGATGCATTGGTCTCTTCTATTTTTTTGCCAGGTACTTATATCCTGGATTGGAAACAGGTTGCTAGGCTTGATGGATCCTTGGTCTGACCCAGTATGGCATGTTCTTATGTTCTAACCCAGTGTAGGGAGGAATGGCCTTAAAGGATGCGCACAATAGGTGGATGGAATCCATCCTTAAACAGGCTTTTGCAGTAGCAATGACCTTAAAGATTGCTTCTTGTTGTGCCCTAGTAGTTTTGTTTGTGCCTGCTTCTCTCTCGGGAGGTGAATGACTCAGCAAATTCCAGAATGGGTATGGAACTCACCACTGCCTTTTTAGTTGACGCGGACTCTGACCTAGTCCGTACCTCGGCCAGCGGAGTGGCCTCAGTAGTGGTGGCCAGAAGACAGCTATGGCTGCGGAATTGGTCATCAGACGCAACCTCCAAGGCAAATCTCACAAAGATGCCCTTTAAAGGATCACTCCTCTTCGGAAGTGAATTGGAAATCCTGGCCAGTAAATGGGGTGGATCTCCAGTATCCTAGCTACCAGTAGATAAGAGGAAACTAAAAAGTCATGGGATAGGAGGCGATGTCCTTTCGTGGATTACAAACTGGTTAAAAGACAGGAAACGGAGAGTAGGATTAAATGGTCAGCTTTCTCAGTGGAAAAGAGTAAACATTGGAGTGCCTCAGGATCTGTACTTGGACTGGTGCTTTTCTATATATATATATATATATATATATATATATATATATATATATATATATATATATATATATATATATATATATATACACTAGCCGTTAAGCCCGTAACAACGGGCTACATTAAAACGTTTTTTTTTTTTCGGTTTGGTTTTCAGAAACGGCACTCTTCCTCATTTCTTTTCCCTCACTCCCCCTTCCTCCACTCACCTCCCTTCCTTCCCCTGCCTCCACTCAAACTCCTTTCCCTCAGTCTTATTCACCCTCTTTCTCCCACTGCCTCCCTTCCCTCTCACTGAAACCCCCTTCCTTCACTCTCACCTCCCCTTCCCTCATTCTCACTCCCACCCTCTCCTAATCCCATCCCTCACTCTCATCCCCTCCCGTCCCCTCTCAGTCACTATGTGTGACTCACTCCTTCCCTTGTGGCAGGGCAGTCTGTTACTCTTGGCCCTTATTGGAAACTTTTTGTTTCTAATTTTCTTCCCCTCTGCCATTGATGCAGAGAGCAGTGCTGGAGCTGCATCAAAATAAAGGCTTGCTTTGCTCTCTTTCTGGGAGACCTGTGCCTTTTTTAAGAAATCCGCTCACGGACTTGAGAGGGCGGAGGGAGCAGGGAGCACGACTCTGGCTTTCACTTTTGTTGCTCTGCTTTGCAGGGAGTGGGGGTGGAGGGATGTCCAAGTAAACTCTTCCCCTGGTGGCTGAGAGCCCCCCCCCCCCCCCACCACGCGGTTTGACTGCACTGCTCCCCCCTCCCCCCTCCTGCAGTTGCTGAATGTTTACTTGGCTTCTTATCTGCAGGACTCAGGGGGTGGGGGCGGGCCGACTCGGATCTTCTCCTTTCCGTTGTCTTCTCTGTGCTCCTGCTGCAGCTGCTTTTAATCTGTTCAGCTG
The DNA here is from genome assembly GCF_901001135.1 of Rhinatrema bivittatum. NCBI lineage: Eukaryota > Metazoa > Chordata > Amphibia > Gymnophiona > Rhinatrematidae > Rhinatrema > Rhinatrema bivittatum. The sequence goes on along the minus strand of NC_042622.1, from coordinate 31,623,265 downwards.
GAGGTAAGGAGTAAGGTCCCTTCACAGCAAGTCTCTACTGCATTTGCTCGGCGACTCTTCTTTCCTCCTCCTGTCCCTGTGAGTGACAGTCCGGCAGTCCCTCCCTACTCCCCCCCCCCCCCCCCCCCCCCCGGCAGTGGAGGAGGAGGAGGGTCGGGCTCAGGCTGTTAACATATCGGAGCGGAGGCTCCCTGCCCTTTCCTCCTCCCCTCTGTTGCTCAGAGTTATCTGTGCCGCACATGCGCGGTAGAGCTGCTCTCTACCGCGCATTTGCGGCACGTCGGTCAGGGCTCATTTATCTAGTTAGATATATATGATCTGGAAAGGAATAAGACGAGTGAAGTTATCAAATTTGCGGATGATACAAAATTTTCAGAGTAGTTAAATCACAAGCAGATTGTGATACATTACAGGAGGATCTTGCAAGACTGGAAGATTGGGCATCCAAATGGCAGATGAAATTTAATGTGGACAAGTGCAAGGTGTTGCACATAGGTAAAAATAACCATTGCTGTAGTTACATAATGTTAAGTTCCATATTAGGAGCTACCACCCAGGAAAAAGATCCAGGCATCATAGTGGATAATACTTTAAAATAGTTGGCTCAGTGTACTGCAGCAGTCAAAAAAGCAAACAATGTTAGGAATTATTAGGAAGGGAATGGTTGTTAAAACGGAAAATGTCATAATGCCTCTATATCGCTCCATGGTGAGATCGCACCTTGAATTGTGTGTACAATTCTGGTCACCGCATCTCAAAAAAGATATAGTTGCGATGGAGAAGGTACGGAGAAGGGCAACCAAAATGATAAAGGGGATGAACCAGCTCCCCTATGAGGAAAGGCTAAAGTGGTTAGGACTTTTCAGCTTGGAGAAGAGACGGCTGAGGGGGGATATGATAGAGGTGTTTAAAATCATGAGAGGTCTAGAACGGGTAGATGTGAATTGGTTATTTAGTTTTTCAGATAATGGACTAGGGGGCATTCCATGAAGTTAGCATGGGGCACATTTAAAACTAACCGGAGAAAGTTATTTTTCACTCAACGCACAATTAAACTCTGTAATTTGTTGCCAGAGAATGTGGTTAGTGCAGTTAGTATAGCTGTGTTTAAAAAGGATTGGATAAGTTCTTGGAGGAGAAGTCCATTACCTGCTAATAGTTAAGTTGACTTAAAAAATAGCCACTGCTATTACTAGCAACAGTAACATGGAATAGACTTAGTTTTTGGGTACTTGCCAGGTTTTTATGGTCTGGATTGGCCACTGTTGGAAACAGGATGCTGGGCCCTTGGTATTACCCAGCATGGCATGTTCTTATATTCTTGGATGAGAAGTCCATTAATTGCTATTAATCAAGTTTACTTAGGCAATAGCCACTGCTATTAATTGCATCAGTAGTATGGGGTCTTCTTGGTGTTTGGATAATTGCCAGGTTCTTGTGGCCTGGTTTGGCCTCTGTTGGAAACAGGATGCTGGGCTTGATGGACCCTTGGTCTGACCCAGCATAGCAATTTCTTATGTTCTTAAGAGCAAGCTATTTTTAGGTGAAGACTTGGAACATCTGATCAAACATCTGGGAGATAATCAAGTGCCCAAGCTGCCAGAAGATAAGTGCAAAGATTCCAAATTTCTGCTGGTTCGTTATCTCTTTTGGAGCCAAAGGAGTTTCCATCCGAGTAGAACTTCGGGCATGGGTCAGATACAGACCTTGAGGAGGTCTCAGTCCTGATCCCAATCCTTTTGTGGCCGCAGAGCGAACCGAGGGTACTCGGGACAAGGCCCAGCTGGAACCAGATCTGGGCAATGAAGGGTGGCCGACAAACTCCTCAGTTCTAGCCATCGGGGGTCGGTTGACTCTTTTTACAAGGAGTGGGTCAAGATCATGTCAGACCAGTGGATTCTAAGCGTGATAGGAAAAGGCTACGCTTTAGAATTTGCTTGGCCGCTAAGGAACCTATTTATGGTGTCTCCCTGTGCTTCACCAGTAAAGAAAGTTATCGTTCAGCAGACCATCCAAAGACTGAGAATGCTCGAGGCCATTGTTCCAATCTCCCAGGAGGAGTGGGAGATGGCGCATTATTCCATTTATTTTGTGGTGCCAGAAAAGGAAGGGACCGTTTGCCCAATTCTGGACTTGCAGAAGGTAAACATGGCTCTCAAGGTTCCCCGTTTCTGGATGGAGACTTTCAGATCGGTCATAGTGGTGGTGCGATACCAGGAGTGCTTGGCATCCTTGGACCTGACGGAAGCATATTTGCACATCGGAATACACCAGAATCAGAAATTTCTCAGGTTTATGATCCTCTGGGAGCATTTTCAGTTTTGTGCTCTACCATTCGGTCTAGTCATGACCCTGAGGACTTTCACCAAGGCCGTGGTGGTGGTGGTGGCAGCAGCACTCAGAAGGGAGGGCATGCTGGTTCACCCATATCTGGGTGACTGGCTCATCCAAGCGAAGTCGGAGGAACTTTGCCATCAGGTGGTGTAAGTGGTCTTGTGCCACTTGAGATCCTTGGGCCGGATAGTGAATCTGACCAAGAACCATCTTTCGCCTTCGCAGGTTTTGGAATTCTTGGCTGCGCTTTTCGATACCCGTGTAGGGAAGATCTTTCTCACGGAGGAGTGTATTTGCAAGTTGCAGTTGCAAGTTCAGGGACTGTTGGAGGTCAGAGGTACCCAGGGTCTGGGTTACTTGCAGGTCCTCTGTTCCATGGTCCCGTGGGCGTTTGCTCATATGAGACCTCTGCAGAGAGTGCTGCTTTCCTGGTGGGATCTGAGTTTGGAGCAGTTTCATCTTTATCTACCTCTTGCTGAGTTTGCCAGGTCCAATCTTTCGTAGTGGCTTGGCCGGATCCATTTGTGCCGCGGAGTGGACATCGAGGTGCCTCAGTTGGATGGTGGTTACTACCGACAATGTGCCGGCGGATTTTCTCAGCCGCCAACAATTGGCTCCAGGAGAATGGGAGCTATCGGAGGAAGCAATAACCCTCATTTCTCGCAGGTGGGGCATGCCTCATATGGATCTGATGGCAACCCAAAAGAAGTCTTTACATACCTATGCCAGTCACTACCGATTGGACGTCCAGGCCCTGGATGTTGGCAGTTTTGGTGAAAGTGTACTTCGAGCGGGACTCATAGTCCCACCCTGGTTAGGGAAACTTTGGTATATCCCAGGAGTCTTGACTGATCTGGATAAGTACAGGGAAAAGAAAATTGGTTCTTTCCTGATAATTTTCGTTACTGTAGTACCACAAATCAGTACAGAGTCCTGCCCGGTGGTGGAGAGGAATCTGAGAGTCTGCTCAGTCTATTTTAAAAATTCTGATTCTGAAGAATGGCACAGGTTTCCCATTAGTCTTTTTAAGAAGTGTTTATAAATTTACTTACGAATTTCCTTCTGGAACGGGGAATATACGGTAGTAGAGTTAATTGGTTGAAAGTTTTGTTAAATATTTTGTTTGGGTACTGAATAATTCTGAGGAGATGCAGGTGGCACACTAGGTTAAGAGGCGGTGCCTATGAAACTTTCTCTGTCTCCATCTGTTGGGAGACAAAACCCAGGAGTCTGGACTGATCTGTGGAACTACAGGAACGAAAATTAGGAAGAACCGATTTCCCTATAAGTAATATAAACATACATACTTAAGTAGATTTGTATGTTTGCTGGTGTAGCAAAAGTGAAGCCCTCAGCCCTGGGAAGGGAGGAAAAATGGCTGCTAGGTGGTCTGTGCGGACCTAAGAAGCAATGCTTCTCCTGTCTCTCCAAAATGATCTCTCAGTAAATTATGCCTTAAGATGCATTCTTTCCCACTTCCCCCTCCTCCTCTCCCCCCCCCCCCCCCCAAAAAAAAAACTTTGGTGCAAAATACATCAGGATAGTAAATGCAAACATTCCATCATTTGCTTTATTTGTAAAGCTTCAGCCCTGGCACCTATGACTTTTTTTTTTTAATAATTTCATATTTGAGATTTTCACGTTTCTAGCAACCAGAGTTTGAGGTCTTCCTTTCTCACCTTTTTTATATATACTTGTTTTTCATTTGTAACAGCTAGAATTTGTTTCAATATAGTAAGTCAAATATGAAAACTTGTTCAGCATGTTTAACTCTGTAGCAAAATCCACCAAAACTATTTTTGTATAAAGATTCTGCTGAGAATGTAATGATCAACTGTAGCAGTTTACCCTAATTGATGGCAAATGTATTCTTGCAGTGAAACTAACAAATGATACCATAAGTCATGTCTGGTTTAAGTGTATTCCATATCTGAAATGCTTCTCTCTTTAGCTGCTGATGAGGAGGCTTTTGAAGATAATTCTGAGGAATACATAAGAAGGGATTTGGAGGGATCAGGTAAATGAGTATTTGTTGCCTTCAAACTTATAATCAGGCTGACCATGTTTGACCGCGCGTTTTACATGTTGTTATCCCTTATACTGTAAGAGGTAATAGCGCGTGGAAAACGCATGGCCAAACCCCCCCCCCCCTCCCGAAACTAATAGCGCTTATCACATGCAAATGAATGTTGATGAGCCTATTAGTTATCCCCATGGGATACTGAAAGTAAAATGTGTGGCCCAGCTGCACATTTTGCTCACACCTTCCGACTTAATATCATAGAGATATTAAGTCGGAGGTCCCAAAAAAAAAAAAAAGCTGTCCGCCGGCCCGTGGGTTGGAAAACAGACGCTCAATTTTGCCAGCGTCTTCTTTTCCGAACCCGTGGCTGTCAGCGGTTTCGACAACCGATGTCTGTAAAATTAAGCGTCGATTGTCAGACCCGCTGACAGCCGCCGTTTCCTTATTAGCGCGGACCCTAATTTAAATAAAGAATCGCGTGCCCAGGAGAGGTGCCTGGGCGCATGTCAGGAGAGCGGGCTCTCAACACGGAGCACCGGCTCTCCCATGGAGTTTTTTTTAATCAGCCTGAATGATTTAGTTTTACAGTATCTTCGTAATGAGTTATTTTTCAAATTTGTGCATTATTCTTTGTGCATTTGTTCCAACACTGTGTGGGCAGTTTGGTTCCTTGTCTTTTTTTTAAATCTGTTATTGCACAGTGAAAGTAGCTTAGAAATTATGATACTTATAAATTGTGTTCTGTTATAATAGGATTAAAAATATGTAATGGCGAAACATACTGAAGATCTTATTTTTACAAAATATCACTAGTTTTTGTTAAATTCTTCCTTTAGACTAGAGTCAAAATTCATATGTGGTGATGTGCCTTCAGAATTTGAACACTTCAATGGCTGAAATGTCCAATGTGATTGAAATCCCCCATTTCAGTCTCTTCCAGTGTGTAAATGCTCTGTGTGAGGTATATCCTGAGCAATCTGCCTTTTCAAGAGTTGTCATAATGCAATGCGCATAAACACTTTGAGAAATGACACATTTGGGCATTACATTATTTAGTTTGTTAGGTCATTGAACTGACTTGCAGGATACCTCCCCCCCTCCCCATCTTCAGGGCTTTTAGACTGGTATATATTGAAGTAAAACATTTTCAAAAACTAATTTTGGTTAGCTATAGGTTGATAGCATCGTACTTCCAGTAGGATTCCAGCCAGCTGTAAAACAGTAAGGTAAATGCATGTAATACTATATTGCAAGATTAGCTTGGAATTTTGATGTATTCAGACTTAGGAGCCATTTATTTTTTTTCCCTTGTACTTTGCAGACATTGACACCAGGCGGCGAGCAGCTTGTGATCTGGTGCGTGGCTTGTGCAAGTTCTTTGAAGGACCTGTGACTGGGATCTTTTCTGGCTATGTTAATTCTATGTTACTAGAGTATGCAAAGAATCCATCTACAAACTGGAAACACAAAGATTCAGCCATTTACCTTGTTACTTCTTTGGCATCTAAAGCTCAGACTCAGAAGGTATACCTACTGCTTTCATTTAGACTCTAGGTAGTAATGAATCGAGTTCCTTTTTGTGTTTTTCTCAACCACATAAGTGAATATAAGAATTGGACTCCTAGCCAAAAGGTTTTTATAACTGCATTGTTGATAGAGGGACATAGTTAGATCTTATCAGGATTGATTTAAGCAGGGCAGTAGGCATTTGGTCAGCTGAAACTGATTAATATTTGACAATTTTAAAAATATATGCTGTCAGTTTCTTGAAATCTCGACTTTAAGACAGAAAATCTTATAATTGCAGTGTTGATGGGAGTGTCTTTTAAGCAGTCATGTATTTGAAAAGAATTGTATTGGAATAATTATTTGAGACATTAAGAATTTAAAAGTAAGGGTTTTTGTTTTTTTTGAGTCAATTGTAAGCACTTTGCAAGACAGGGCCTGGGGGAGGGGAGCAACTTGTAAATAGCAACTCAAAAAAGGCTTGAGCACACCAGACTAAGATGCCCACTGTTTAATTCCCTCCCACATTGCCCCTCTACCCAACCACACCAGGGCTTGTTCTAATATAGTCTACCTGGATTAAGAATTGGAAACTAGTTAGTTTAGTAATCTAACAATTCCTTAGGCGTTCTCCGTCAAATAAGTTGATAAAATGAGGACTATCCAATGTATCAACTGTGGAGCCTTTATTTTGAGGCAAGTCATCTGGAAACTTGGGGCTTGCCCCATTTGTTCAGAACCCTCTTCCATGAAAGAGGAATTGGCTCGTATTAAAGCTGAATTAGCTATAATAAAGAAAATATCAGCAACCAACAAAAATTCCCTGTACCCAGATCAGTCCAGACTCCTGGGTCTTACCTCCCTTCCAGCAGATGGAGACAGATGTAGTGTATTTGGATTTTCAGAAGGTGTTTGATGAAGTTCCTCATGAGAGGCTTCTAGGAAAAGTAAAAAGTCATGGGATAGGTGGCGATGTCCTTTCATGGATTTCAAACTGGCTAAAAGACAGGAAATAGTACGATTTAATGGACAATTTTCTCAGTGGAAGGGAGTGGGCAGTGGAGTGCATCAGGGATCTGTATTGGGACCCGTACTTTTCAATATATTTATAAATGATCTGGAAAGAAATACGATGAGTGAGGTAATCAAATTTGCAGATGATACAAAATTGTTCAGAGTAGTTAAATCACAAGCAGATTGTGATAAATTGCAGGAAGACCTTGTGAGACTGGAAAATTGGGCATCAAAATGGCAGATTAAATTTAATGTGGATAAGTGCAAGGTGAAAATGACACACCTAGAGGGCATATATTATGAAGTTATATTCAGAAAACGTTTTTTTTATTAAATATGTTGATACAAAAACAATTTAATAAACCTCTCCTAATACATAGGATCACCTATCTAAACGGTCTCTCAACACATAAAATCCCATACATTCATTACCCTACATACACACTATACATGCATACCCAATCATACCCTCATCATAAAACACCCATCACCTCCAAATATCGATTGAATTTGTTTAGCATATATTCTCATAAACATCGGGTAGAAAAACTACCTCACAAATTAATATTAAGTATATCAATTAATTCCACCTGCTTTCATCTCCACATTATAGCCTTTATGTCGTGTAGTACTGCTACCTCATAATTTTATAAGAGTATCAATATTATCCATAACCCTGATCGTTCGACTGTAAATATCCAACGAAGATCTCGTTTCACCCGTTATCACGGGCTTCCTCAGGGACTCTTTATAATCACAAGCAGAAATCCTTCTTCATGCAAATGAGTTACATATGCTATACTTCTGATACTTTATATTCATCAGCTTCTTCCTTATGATATTTTATACCATCACCGCACATAGATGGGATCCTATGAAATATATATCATTCATATTAGACATAACCTTTGACTCATTATCACTAAAAATATATATAGTCAGCCATATCACCAAAACCTCCAACTAATACCATAATTCCAACCTGCATCACCTTGACCCGGTTTCTTAAAGCCATTCACCATAAATGTACCCAGCGTGATACTCCTTCACCGCACACCATATCCTGTACGTTTCACAGCTTGTTGCATTTATGTATCTAAAACAAACGTATACAAAATATCCATTACTTGCACTCATTGTATCCGGTAGACAGATATACATTACTGCTTGACTCATCTCTTACTCATACTCTAATGCTGCACACTTCACCACATTCTCATCATATAAACTACAAAATGTATTACAAAAAATACCAGAAACCCACACTTACCCACTTTAAACAAAAGCAGCGCTTCACGGTATATTTTACCCGCACTCCTCTGAATCCTTTCAACGGCCTCCGGGGGAAAGGAAACCGCTCTTACAATGAACAATTACTAACCACGCTCAAGCGCGGCGTCCCTTTAAATTGTAAATTCTACCAATGAGCTTTATCCAATGTCGCTTACGTCATCCCCTCACTAAGACACTATCCACACTCTGGCGCAGCGTACCTTTGCATCCAATCACTACCAATCAGCTGTATCAAATGTCACTTGGATCCTCATCTCACTAAACTTTATAGCACACACAAATCCCGAACAAATACATATTGAATCACGGTATATACCTACCCCGAGCTACTATTATTATAACAAACACCGATTCAATATCTTCAACATCATTCTCACCATAGTGAGCAAATGTATTCCTGCAAATATCGCAATGTCTCATAACAACCATGCCACGACAAATCTTCCTACACTTCATGTACCATATCACCATAAGCTAATAGAATGCCTCCCACTCTATCATCTCATTTAAACCCCACGGTTGCACTGTATTCCATAAATAAATGTATTTTTGCTCAATCCTACGCAATGTATTAGTTACATCCCCCTGTTGATTAAATTGACATTGTTGAATCACAAAAAATTTTAAATGATCAACTTCATGTCCTGCCTCCGACCAATGTGACACTAGGGGAGCTCCTACCTTACCTGTTCTCAGTCTAATCTTGTGTTCTATAATACGCAATCTGATTTTACGGGTGGTATATCCAATATATACCAACCCACATGGACATAAAATAGCGTAAATGACCATTAAAGAGTCGCAAGAAAACTCTCCTCTTAATACAAAAGGCTGCTTGTGCTGAGATGCTTGAAATGTACGTATTTCCAATACATTCTCGCAGACTGAACACCCAATACATTTATATTGACCCCACTGATCTTGTCCCACCGGTCTACTAATCCTTGACAACATTGATCGAATATTAATCCCTCTCCGCATAGCAAAGATTGGAGGTTCTTCAAACCCAGGAAGTGTCTGTACAATTTGCCAATGTTTCAATATGCATTTTTTAATGCATTGAGTCTTGGTTGAAAAAGGCAAAGTACAAATGGGTCTGGTGACCTCACTACGTGGACTAGGTTGTAATAAATTACATCTATTCGAATACATTGCCCTTTTATAAGCTCTTTTGATACATTTAGAGGGATACCCCCTCTCTTTAAACTTAACCATCAACGTTTTTGCACAAAGTTTATAATCCTGTACTGTAGAACACATGCGTCTGTATCTTAAAAATTGGCTGAGTGATGGTAGTGGTGGTGACTGCTCTCAGGAGAGAGGGAATCCTGGTCCATCCTTACCTGGACAATCGGCTCATCCGAGCAAAGTCAGAAGGGCAGTGTTGTCAGTCGATTCAACGAGTGATGAAACTGCTGGAATCACTGGGTTGGATCAAGAACCTAGCGAAGAGTCATTTTGAAACCGTCCCAGTCTTTGGAATACCTTGGAGCTCGATTCAATACCCAATTAGGGAAGGTGTTTCTAACCATGGAGAGAGAAGTCAGGTGCTCAGTCTTCTGTGCCTGGCAGTGCCCTGGGGCTGGGATTATTTACAATACAGGTCCTGCATTCTGTGGCTTCTACGCTGAACTTAGTTCCGTGGGCCGTTGCTCATATGTGACCATCGCAGAGAGCTCTGCTGTCTCTGTATAATCTGCTTTTAGAGGAATTTCTGCTTCCTTTGCCACTCCTGGGAGTTCCCAGGTCCAGTCTCTCATGGTGGCTGTCTCAAAGCAATCTGGAGAGAGGAATGGACTTGGAGGTGCACAACTGGGTGGTGGTGACCACAGATGCCAGTTTCAAAGGATGGGGAGCTATTTGTCGAGGCAGATCAGCCCAGGGCCTATGGTCATCAGAGGAGTTGTCCTGGTCCATCAATCGTTTGGAGACCAGAGCTGTTCGCAAAGTGTTGCTGGTGTTTCTCCCACTCATACAGGGAAGGTCCATGCAGGCGCTTTCAGACAATGCGAAGACGGTAGCGTACATCAATCTTCAGAGCAGAACGAAGAGTCGGGAAGTGCAGGAGGCACAGGATATGTTCCTGTGGGCGGAGAGTCATCAAACACTAAGAAGATCCCATGCTACTGATGCAATTAATTGCACTGGCTATTCCCTAAGTAAACTTGATTAATAGCCGTTAATGGACTTCTCCAAGAACTTATCCAAACCTTTTTGAACCCAGCTACACTAACTGCACTAACCATATCCTCTGGCAACAAATTCCAAAGCTTTATTGTGCGTTGAGTGAAAAAGAATTTTCTCCGATTAGTCTTAAATGTGCTACTTGCTAACTTTATGGAATGCCCCCAGTCCCTTCTTTTATTAGAAAGTGTAAATAACCGATTCACATCTACTCATTCTAGATCTCTCATGATCTTAAAGACCTCTATCATATCCCCCCTCAGCCGTCTCTTCTCCAAGCTGAACAGCCCTAACCTCTTCAGCCTTTCCTCATAGGGGAGCTGTTCCATCCCCTTTATCATCTTGGTTGCCCTTCTCTGTATCTTCTCCATCGCAACATGTCTTTTTTGAGATGCGGCGACCAGAATTGTAGACAATATTCAAGGTGCGGTCTCACCATGGGAGAGAGATAGAGGCATTATGACATTTTCCGTTTTATTCACCATTCCCTTCCTAATAATTCCTAACATTCTGTTTGCTTTTTTGACTGCTGCAGCACACTGAGCCGACGATTTTAAAGTATTATCCACTATGATGCCTAGATCTTTTTCCTGGGTGGTAGCTCCTAATATGGAACTTAACATCGTGTAACTACAGCAAGGGTTATTTTTCCCTATATGCAACACCTTGCACTTGTCCACATTAAATTTCATCTGCCATTTGGATGCCCAATCTTGCAGTCTTGCAAGGTCCTCCTGTAATGTATCACAATCCGCTTGTAATTTAACTACGCTGAATAATTTTGTTTCATCCACAAATTTGATAACCTCACTCGTCGTATTCCTTTCCAGATCATTTATAAATATATTGAAAAGCACCAGTCCAAGTACAGATCCCTGAGGCACTCCACTGTTTACCCTTTTCCACTGAGAAAATTGACCATTTAATCCTACTCTCTGTTTCCCTTCTTTTAACCAGTTTGTAATCCACGAAAGGACATCTCCTCCTATCCCATGACTTTTTAGTTTTCTTAGAAGCCTCTCATGAGGGACTTTGTCAAACGCCTTCTGAAAATCCAAATACACTACGTCTACTGGTTCACCTTTATCCACATGTTTATTAACCCCTTCAAAAAAATGAAGCAGATTTGTGAGGCAAGACTTCCCTTGGGTAAATCCATGTTGATTGTGTTCCATTAAACCATGTCTTTCTATATGCTCTACGATTTTGATCTTGAGAATAGTTTCCACTATTGTTCCTGGCACTGAAGTCAGGCTCACTGGTCTATAGTTACCCGGATCGCCCCTGGAGCCTTTTTAAAATATTGGGGTTACATTGGCCACCCTCCAGTCTTCAGGTAGAATGGATGATTTTAATGATAGGCCGACAGACCGGTTGCTGTTTGGGTTTCCCCTGTGGTCTCTCATAGGGAGAGTGTTGCGGCATATTGAGCTTCATCCAGGCAGGGTGATTCTAGTAGCTCCCAAGTGACCACGTCGTCCGTGGTTTGCAGACCTGATTTATCTGGTGGTGGACGGGCCCATGCGTTTGTCGCATCTTCCAGGGTTACTGCAGCAGGAGCCTATATTTTCAGACCGAGTGAATTGTTTTTGTCTAGCAGCCTGGCTTTTGAAAGGCAGCAGCTCCACGGGAAAGGTTACTTGGAACCGGTTATTACTACTTTGCTTCATGTGAGAAAGTTGTCCACTTCTCTGGCTTATGTCTGGGTTTGGAGAACCTTTGAGTCCTGGTGTTTACAGAATGACTTGTAGCCTCTGAAGGTGGATGTTCCGCAAGTGTTATCCTTCTTATAGAGCGGGTTGGCTAAGGGCTTGGCCTATAATTTGTTTCAGGTTCAGGTGGTGGCCTTAGGTTGCCTTCGAGGTAAGGTACGGGGAAGGACCCTGGTAGCCTATCTGGATGTAATGCATTGCTTGAGAGGGGCTAAGCATCTGCGTCCTCTGCTCCGGAAGGTTTGTCTGGAGTGGAACCTTAACTTGGTTCTTAGAGTTCTGTGTGGTCCTCCCTTTGAACCAGTTTGACTAGCTTCCTTGAAGGGCTTAACCTTGAAGGCGGTTTTCCTGGTGGCTATTTGTTCACTAGAAGAATTTCGGAGCTACAAGCTTTCTCATGTAGATATTCTTTTTTTAAGGATTTTAGAAGATGGACTGTCATTGCGTACAGTGCCTTCCTTTCTGCCTAAAGTGATTTTATCTTTTCATCTTAATCAGATGGTGGAACTTCTGGCGTTTCCAAAGTTTGATCGCAATGCTCCTATGGCAAGGGCTTTGCACTTGTTGGATGTGCAGTGGATTTTTTTGCGCTATCTTAAGGTCACGAATCTGTTTCGAAGATCCGATCATCTTTGTCTTGTTTGGGCCAAAGAAGGGCAGTACAACTTCCAAGGCCTCGATTGCAAGATGGTTGAGAGAGGCAATCAATACAGCTTACATCTGTAAAGGCAAGTCAGTTTTGGAAGGGTGGCGGGCGCATTCTACTACGGTGCATGCAACGTCTTGGGCAGAGTTTCAGTTCATATCTCCACAGGAGATTTGTCGAGCAGTGATGTGGCCTTCTATGCACATTTTCTCTAGGCATTACCTCCTGGATGTGCAGTCACCGGAGGAAGCGATTTTTGGGGAAAGTGTTGCTCGCAGGTTTTTCAGATTCCCGCCCAGTTTAGGGGAGCTTGGGTACGTCCCACTTGTCTGGACTGATCTGGAGTACGAACAGGAAAGGAAAATTTGTTCTAACCTGATAATTTCTGTTCCTGTAGTACCTCAGATAAGTCCCAATGGAAAGACTTCCTCGCTTCTGGACATGGTTGACACAGTATACACTCATGTGCAGAGTAATGAGTGTACCGGTAGATATATATGTTTATTCTTAGTGTTCATCAAGGGGTCCTAGTTCTAGGGGTCTCCAGCTGGTTCTCTGCTCGCCCGTTGTTTGTTTGGGGTATGTTAGTTTATTAGTCTGTTAGTTTGGTCATCATGGCTTGGGTACAGGTCAATACTGAGGGACTGCAGGTGGCACTCTCAGATATGTGGCAGTGCCTAAAAGTTCTTGTTCTCTGCCTCCATCTGCTTGTAGGGATGCATAAACCCACTTATCTGGACTGATCTGTGATACTACAGGAATGAAAATTATCAGGTAAGAACACATTTTCCTTTGGGTAGAAAGCTGACATCCAGAACCTCCAGATTAGCTATATTCCAAATGTACAGGTTTTGATAATGAAAGTTTTCGGTAAGTTCAGTTATATAAATCCCCAGTATTGTAAAGTAGACTTAGCCTTTTAAAGAATCTTCTGTCCAGTTTTTGTTGTATGATCTTATTATAAAGGTGTTCTCTAAATACGAAAACACTGACTGATTTTATTTATAATTTTATAGCATGGAATAACGCAAGCAAATGAACTTGTGAACTTGTCTGAATTCTTTGTGAATCACATTCTGCCTGATTTGAAGTCTGCAAATGGTAAGTTGGTTTTGTTATCTATCTATTGCACCTTGTAGTAGTAATAGCATGTTCTATTGCACCTTGTAGTAGTAATAGCATGTTTCCTTATCCAGTCCAGATGCATGGATTTACACCGCCTGCTAGCAGGTGGAGATGCAGCCTTGAGGGCGCAGGCATTCTCAGTGTCTGGACTGGTCTAGCAGAATGATAAAGAGAAATTTAATTCCATCTCATCCTGCTACACCAGTCCAGCCCTTAACAAGTGGGCTATTTTCCCCTTCCAGCAGACGAAGGCAGACAACATTGTTTTCTTCTGACATCACAGCCACTACTTAGGAGGTGGTGCTACCAGCAGGAATCCAGTATTTCCCTGTACGTACCCGGATCAGTCCAGAGTCCTGGTTTTGCCTCCCCTCCAGCAGATGGAGACAGAAGTTTTAACGGACTCCGTCCTATACCCCTGAGATGCCACCTAGAATCTGCCAGTATTTCTCTGTCTCCAGCAGATGGAGGTGCAAAACTTTAGTCTGGGTTTGATGTTAGGTTTTTAGTTTGGTATTTGTTCCTTCGGGAATCTTAAAAAAAAAACACCAAAGAGAGAAGATATCTCTTTAAGCCTCCCAGGGGGTTTCTAGGTCCTGGGACCGTCCCGCCCCTGGTAACAGAAGTTCTGGAGCAGAGGGTTGGGAGCCCGTGGAGCCCTGTTCACTCACCCTCTGAAGATCTGCACACAGGAAAAAACAATGCTGAGGTGATTTATTTAATTTCTGAGCCCGCCTAGCGGTCTCTTTTGGCCCTCCTTCCTTCCGACGCTATTTTCGCCGTCCTTTTCAGTTCCTATGAGCTCCCGGGGGTTTGTCTTGGTCGCACTGGTTCTTTGTTCCAGCCCCGATCCTAATTTAGTTCGGGAATCGTGCTGCATGGTATGGCCTGCGGGCCGGAGTTTGTACCGGGTGTTTGTCGGGAGGGGAAGGCTCTTTGGGGAAGATGATTCCGGCGAAATCGCAGCAGCTCTAGAACATGCAGGGACCCTGGGAGGGCAGAATTGCTGCGGCAGCCTCAGGACCCTTTTCTCCTCAGCACAGGTACTGAAGCCTTACTGATAATGTTCAGGGAGCAGGGGAAGGCTGCCCTGGGGGAGGGGAGCTCCCCGCCACCTCTTTTGCCGCGTCCTGCTGCCCCGGGGGGGGGGCGACTTGCAGGCAGATCAGATCTCTTCCTCAGAGGAGGAATAGGGGAAAGACTCTGAGTCTTCTTCCTTGTTCTCCTCCGATTTCCTTTTGTTGCTGCATAAAGCCTTCAAAGAATGGAAAGCAGCAAAGAGCCAGGGTACTAAGGTACCCTGTGAGGTCCTGGTGTCACTGGGGGCTGGGACAGGAGCCTCATCACTCCACAAGTGTACTAAGTCACACAGTGGCATAGAAGCCCCCAAGGCCAAACGCCCTCTCTGGTCCGGTGGACAGTTCAGATACGAACGATGCGGATGAAGGGGAGTCTCCTCCGCAAGCCCCTGGTGAGGGACCAGATGCGGATCAGGATCTCCAGCTTGCCAAGCCAGTGGACGTGCCTCTAGTGGAGGGTGATGATCCCAAAGTGGTTTGCCTGTTCAGAAGGGATGAACTAGGTCTACTTATCCCGGCCATTCTGGAGGAGCTGGGCATTGAGGTTCCTCCGGAGGACTCGCGGTTTGGGGCTATGGATCCGGTGATGGTGGGGCTCAGGGGTCCAGCTCGATCCTTTCTGTTTCATATGTCTGTTACAGATCTTTTGTTTGAGTGGGACACTCCAGACCTTGGTTTAAAGGTAAGGCGGGCTATGGACAAGTTATACCCGCTTCCAGAGGAAGCGCTGGACCTCCTTATGGTCCCTAAGATGGACGCCACGGTCTCGGCAGTGACCAAGAAAACCACCATCCCAGTAACAGGAGCCACTGCCCTGAAGGATTTGTAAGATCGCAAATTGGAGTTGCAACTTAAAAAGATTTGAGGTTTCTGCCCTAGGAGTCGGGGCTGCTATGTGCAGCAGTTTCGCGCTACGAGCCAGTCTCCGCTGGGTGCAGGATTTGCAAGCAGCAGCATCCCTTTCTGCGAGTGAGGCAGTGCAAGCGGGGCGCCTGGAGGCAGCGGTAGCTTACAGTGCTGACGTGCTTTATGATCCGTTACGGATGTCTGGCAGGACGATGATCTTGGCCATGTCCGCCCGCAGGCTCCTCTGGCTTAGACACTGAGCTGCGGATGTTTCGTCTAAGGCTCAACTGGGTTCCTTACCCTTCAAGGGTAAGCTGCTTTTCGGGCAACAATTGGAGGGCATGATAAAATTTCTGGGGGAGAATAAAGTCCATTGGTTGCCGGAGGATTAGACCCAGGACGAAAGGATCCTTTCCTCAACAGGCGAGATTTTGGGGAAATCGCCGGTTTCGCTCTTCATGGTCCGCCGGTTCGTCCTTTCGACAGGGTCCTAGCTGCCAATCTTCTTGGAATCAGTGCTTTCGAGGGCGCTGGCCTGCCAGAGATGGAGCCCCACAATCTCATGGGGGTCCCAAGTCAGTGCAATGAAACGAGGCCGGTCCACTCTTCCGTCCCAAGAATAGGGGGGAGGTTATTCCTTTTTCTAGAAGAGTGGACCAACTTAACCTCAGATTAGTGGGTCAGTATAGTTGAACACGGTTACGCTTTAGATTTTGCTTGGCCGATCCACGAGTGGTACATGGTTTCCCCATGCGGGTACCACCAAAAACACCGGGCGGTACAAGACACTCTGCGGCGGTTACAGGACCTAGGCGCCATAGATCCAGTACCCGCAGGAGAGCTCGGGCGAAGGCACTACTTCATCTATTTCGTGGTGCCCAAGAAGGGAGGGCACCTTCCGCCCATCCTAGACTTAAAGGAGTCAATCGGACTCTAAAGGTGCCTCGTTTTCGGATGGGCACTCTTCGCTCGGTGATAGTCTGTACACAAAGGGGAATTTCTAGCGCCTCTGGATCTGACAAGCTTATTTACACATTTCCTGGCGTGTAGCCAGATGGACTCAGAACGAATGGGTATAGTGTGCTCGTGCTAGCAGTTGGAGACGGATCTGACGTCAGCACAGGTGTATTTATACCCCCATAGGAAGCGTAGCAACTTAGTAATTTCCGTCTCCAAAGCAGTTTGGAGAGCCTGCACGCTCGCGGAGCGTGTTTTCCAAATCTACTTTCTACTTTTCTTTTTCTAACAACTTCTACAGCATCGAGCCCCACACTCCTGCGGTGATACCCTAAGGTCCCTCCCCCAGTAGAGTTTCACGTGGTGATTTCCGTGATCCCCCGGAGGTTTAAGTCCTCGGTCCGGTGGCCGAATCGCGGCAGGGACACAGCCCCTGGGCGAGGTTCGGGTGAGGCTTACGAGGCGCCTCGGTCCCGGCGTGGACGAGGCAGCGGGTGCATATCCTCAAACGCGGCGGTGAAGGTATTTCCCCTCTCCCACCGCCCGGGTTCCAGCTGGGAAGCGCTGAGGATCAGGTAAGGTGTACGGCTTTTACTTCTGGTCTCCGAGGAACCGAGGATCGGCGGCGTGGCACGCCGTGGAGGGCGCCATTTTGTGGCCTTGTTCAGGTATTGAGCGCCCGTGATAGGCGCAGATCTATGACTATGCGCATATTCTATTCCTCCTTGTGCGTATATTGCTAACCCTTATTGCTAAGCGCATGTTGAATACCATTAAGCGTGTATTGCTAACCGCTTATTGCTGAGAGCATATTGAATGACATTGAGCGTGTATTGCTAACCGCTTATTGCTGAGAGCATATTGAATGACATTGAGCGTGTATTGCTAACCGCTTATTGCTGTGAGCATATTGAATGACATTGAGCAAGTATTGCTAACCGCTTATTGCTGAGAGCATATTGCATACCATTGAGCGCGTCTTGCTAAACCGCTTCTTGCTGAGAGCATATTGAATAACATTGAGCGTGTATTGCTAACCGCTTATTGCTGAGAGCATATTGAATTACATTGAGCGTATATTGCAATTGTGCGCCTGTTGTATTAAGCGCATATTGCTGCCGCATATTATTATTGTGCGCCTGTTGTATTCCGCGCATATTGCTGCCGCATATTATTAAGCGCCTGTTGTGCTCAGCGCATATTGCTGCCGCATATTATTCAATGGAACAGAACGCCTCAGCGTCTTCAGCGGGGGCGCCTCCTGCCTCCGGCATTAAAGCCCTCGGCCTTTGCTCCGCATGCCAGCTTAGAGCCACGCACAGTGAAGAGCCAGACTCCCTATGTGCCCAATGTGAGGAGGCCGTGGGACCCTCGGGCCAGGACCAGTCTCAGCCACGATTTGCTGACAGTTCCCCAGGGGCTACCCCGGATTTAGCGGTCAGTCTCGACCAATCGGGAATCCCGGGGGATCTTGTACCCCGGCGATTAGAGGCTGCTTCAATTTCCTGGGTGGATCTCTTTAAGGGGATTCATGCCTTTGTACAGATGCAAACGGCGTCCCGTCCAGGCCCTGCGGTTCCAGTTGTTCCTGCTGTTTCTGCGGTCCCTGCGGTGCCTGCGACTGCGACGGCTGCCGCTGCGGTGGCGGCTCCAGCGGATACTGTTCCTGGACCCTCACGCCCTTATCGTGAGCGGGACCTCCCGCCGCTGGACAGTCCAGATCAGTCAGACCAGGAGGTTTCACCAGACGAGTCTTGAACTCCCGGACGAGGGGGAACTTCCCCCAGGGATTGAGCCATATAGAACCATGCGGCGGTTCTTCCCTAAGGAGGATCTCTTGGACCTGGTGTCCCAGTGCCTGGCGGAGTTGGATATTACAGGTCCCAGCGCTACAGTGCCCTCTGCGCAGAACCCCCTGCTGGAAGGTCTTCGTCCTACAGCCCGCCATTTTCCATTCTTGCAAGCAGCACAACAACTGATAGATTTAGAATGGGCTGCACCAGCGGCCTCATTCAAAGGGGGTCGGGCCCTGACGGGCATGTACCCACTGGCGCCGGCTATCCAGGAGCTGCTGGCGTGCCCTCAGGTGGACGCCTTGATTAGCGCTGTGGTCAAGCGCACTACCATTCCAGTTGAAGGGGGGGCGGCCCTCAAGGAGCCTCATGACCGGCAACTGGACACCATTCTGAAACAGACTTTTGAGGTGGCAGCTCTATCTTTGCGGATCGCAACCTGCTGCACAGTGGTGACGTGTGCCTGTTTGTCACAGGTCAGGAACAACGCTCCAGCAGCAGACATGGAGTCCGCTCTCTCGTTCCTCACAGATGCTGCATCAGACCTAGTCCGAACAGCCAAGGGGATCTCATCCTCCGTAGCTGCCAGGAGGCAGCTCTGGATCCGGAAATGGTCAGCCGATGCGCCTTCAAAGACACGCCTCACCAGATTGCCCTTTCAGGGCTCTTTCCTGTTTGGCAGCGACCTTGATAAACTGGCCAGCACGTGGGGCGCTTCTCCAGTACCTCGACTGCCGGAAGATCAGTTCAGGAGGAATCAGCGTGCCTTTCCAAGGCCCTCCAGGGGTAGAAGCTCCCAGCGCTTCATTCCCTACAGGAGTCGCTACCAGGCACCTCGTCCTCAGGCCAGGAACCAGTCCTTTCGGACCAAGCAGCGCAAGAGGGGAGCAGGCCCGGGCTCCGGTCCCGGCCGCGCCTCACAATGAGAATCCGCCGATCCATCTGGGGGACGGAGCCATAGGGGACAAGTTAACCCTCTTCTACCCCAGATGGGTCGAGATTACGTCGGACCAGTGGGTCCCTGCCATCATCCGAGAGGGGTATTATCTGGACTTTCATCATCTCCCTCCGGACAAGTTTGTGGAATCTTCCTGTCCCACACACAAGAAGGCAGCATTGGAAGCTACCCTGGCGAGACTCCTGTCCTTGAAAGCAATCATCCCAGTACCTGCCTGGGAAGTGAATTCTGGACACTATTCCATTTATTTCATGGTACCCAAGAAAGGGGGCACTTTTCGGCCCGTACTGGACCTCAAGTCGGTCAATCGATACTTACGGGTCCCGAGGTTTCGCATGGAAACTCTGAGGTCCGTCAAGACCGCAGTACAGCCAGGAGAATTCCTCATGGCGTTAGACCTGTCAGAAGCCTATCTGCATATCCCGATCCATCCGGATCATCAGCGCTACCTATGCTTCAAGGTTCTAGGACGCCACTTCCAGTTCCGGGCTCTGCCCTTCGGGTTGGCCATGTCACCGCGGACCTTCACCAAGGTGGTCGTAGTGGTAGCAGCGGCACTCAGGCAGGAAGGAATTCTGGTCCATCCCTACCTAGATGACTGGTTGATCAGGGCGAAATCTCGAGAGGAGAGCCATCGGACAACCGACAGAGTGATCGCCCTTCTGGAAAGCTTGGGCTGGGTAATCAACCTCAGCAAGAGTTGCCTACAGCCTTCCCAGTCACTGGAATACCTGGGAGTACAGTTCAACACCCAGGCAGACAGTCAGTCTCACTGCCAAGAGAAAGTTGAAACTTCAGCAGCGTATCCAGTACTTGATGGGAGCCAGTCGGCCCATAGCTTGGGATTATCTGCAGGTTCTCGATCTCATGGCATCCACTCTGGAAGTGGTACCTTGGGCAAGGGCCCGTATGAGACCTCTACAGCACTCCCTGCTCTCTCGCTGGAGCCCCCGGCTACGGAACTATTCCACGCACCTACCTCTGCCAGCCAGAGTACGGACCCAGTTACCGTGGTGGTTGCAGTCCAACCACATGAGCAGGGGGTCGAAGATGTCCTCCCCCACGTGGACTCTGCTCACCACAGATGCCAGCCTGAGCGGCTGGGGAGCACACTGCGAAGAACTCGCCACACAAGGGTGGTGGAACAGAGAAGAGTCAGCGTGGAACATCAACCGTCTAGAGGCCCGGGCAATCCGATTGGCATGCCTTCGATTTGCTCACAGACTGAAGAACAGAGCAGTCTGAGTGATGTCCGACAACGCCACCACGGTGGCATACATCAATTGTCAGGGTGGAACCAGAAGCCGACAGGTATCTCTGGAGATCGCCCTACTGATGGCTTGGGCAGAGGCGAATCTTCAGGACATCTCCGCCGTCCACATTGCCGGGAAGGACAACACCACGGCAGACTTCCTCAGCAGAGAAAGCCTAAATCCGGGAGAGTGGCAGCTGTCACCCACAGCCTTCCAGATGATTGTGGATCACTGGGGGATTCCGGACATGGATTTACTGGCGGACGTTCTGAGTCCATCTGTCTACACTAAGGAAAAGGAGATTATCAGGTAAGTAATCTCAACATTCCTATACGCCCGGATCATCAGAAATATTTGCGGTTTGCGATCTGGGGCATCATTTTAAATTTTGCGCCCTACTGTTTGGTCTGGTGATGGTGCCCAGAGTCTTCACCAAGGTGATGGTGGTTGTAGCAGCGGCCCTGCAAAAGGAGGGGATTCTGGTACACCCCTACCTGGACGATTGGCTGATTCGAGCGAAGTCAGAACACTTTTGCAGAACAGCGGTGCAGAGGGTACTACAGATGTTGAGCTCGTTGGGTTGGGTGGTCAACCCCGAAGAGTCACCTGGTTCCCTCCCAGTTCTTGGAGTTTTTGGGTGCACGGTTCGACACAATCTTGGGAAAGGTTTTTTTTTACAGAAGAAAGATTGTCCAAGCTTCTCACTCAGGTGGAGTCCTTGCGATCCATGCCTCGTTCCAGGGTCGGGGATTATTTACAGGTCCTTGGTTCGATGGCTTCCATTCTCTAAGTGGTGACCTGGGCCTTGTTCTCCTGGTGGAATCCACTCTCTGAACAGTTTCATCTTGTCCTCCCACTGACTGATTCGGCACGGTCCAGTCTTCTTTGGTGGCTGTGTCCAGATAATTTACGGCAGGGGGTGGATTTGGAAATTCCCTCCTGGATAGTGGTAACCACTGATGCCAGCTTCTCCGGATGGGGAGCGGTTTGTCAAGGAACGGCAGTGCAAAGCCAATGGACAAGAATGGAATCCTCCTGGTCGATCAATCGGTTGAAAACCAAAGTAGTTTGGTTGGCGCTGCAGGCCCTCCTTCCTTTAGTAGAAAGACTATCCGTGAGGGTACTCTCCGACAATGCGACAATGGTGGCTTACATCAATCATCAGGGGGGAACCAGGAGTCGTCCGGTGGCGGCAGAAGCTCAGCTTTTAATCAGCTGTGCAGAACAACACCTCTACAAGATTGCAGCCTCTCACATTGCCGGGGTAGACAATGTGCAAGCCGATTTTCTCAGCCGCCACCAGTTGGACCCGGGGGAGTGGGAACTCTCCAAAGAGGCCTTTTGTCTTCCTTGCACATGCTGGACCGTGCCCTACATGGATCTCATGGCGACCTGCTGCAATACCAAGGCTCCTCGATTTTTCAGTTGGCTCTAGTCCTTCCCTGGCCAAAGGATGTTCCGTTGTACGTCTTTCCGCTGTGGCCGTTGGTCGGAAAAGTTTTGCGCCGCATTGAAGCTCATCCGTGCAAGGTGATACTCATGGCATTGGAGTGGCAGAGGTGTCCATGGTTTGCTGACCTTCTAAATCTAGCAGTAGTCGGTCCGCTGAGATTTTGGCCGTCTCTGAATCTCCTGCAACAAGGCCCCGTCTGTTTCGGACTGGTAGATCGCTTTTGTCTAACGGCATGGCTTTTGAAAGGCAGCAATTGAGTAAGGGTTACTCAAATGCGATTATTGCCACGCTCTTACATTCCCGTAAAACTTCTACCTCTATGGCATACATTAGAGTTTGGGGAGTGTTTGAATCCTGGTGTTTAGACCACGAAGTGCAGCCATCCAGGGCTTCAATTCCGGATGTTCTGGATTTTTTACAGGCTGGATTAGCCAAGGGGCTGGTGTTTAATTCCCTATGAGTTCAGGCAGTGGCCCTTGGTTATTTTCATGGAAAAGTGCAGGGGGTTGCGCTAGCATCTCATCTGGATGTGGCTCATTTTCTGAGAGGGGCTAAACATTTGCGTCGTCCTGTCCGGAACCCCTGTCCTTCGTGGAAGCTCAATCTGGTTCTCCGCACCCTTTGTAATGCTCTTTTGAGCCATTGAAATGAGCGACCCTGAAGGATCGGACATTGAAGGTCGTTTTTCTTGTGGCTATCTCCTCAGCAAGGCGTGTTTCCGAGCTTCAGGCATTATCTTGCAGGAAGCCCTTCTTACGGATTTCTAAAGCAGGAGTCTCCTTAAGAACAATTCCCTCCTTTCTCCCGAAAGTGTCCTTTCATTTGAATCAATCAGTGGAGCTCTCTTCTTTCGCGGGTCTGGATTCTTCTACTCCAGAGTCTAGAGATTTAAGGACGTTGGACGTAAACAGAGTGTTGCATTACTTGGAGGTCACGAACAGTTTCTGTCTTTCGGACCATCTGTTCGTTCTGGGGAGTGGATCCAGGAGGGGTCATAAAGCTTTAAGTGCCACTATCGCACGATGGCTAAAGGAAGCTATTGTTTCGGTTTACCTTGTTCAGAGCCGACCGATTTCGGTTGGACTTAAAGCTCATTCTACTCGATCGCAAGCGGCTTCGTGGGTGGAATGTCAACAGGTGTTGCCAAAGGAAATTTGTAGGGTGGCTACCTGGAAATCTACACACACTTTTGCCAGGCATTATCGTCTAGATGTCCGGGCCCCTGAGCCCGGTTCCTTCAGGACCAGGGTACTCCGAGCGGGACTCTCTGTCCCACGCTGGTTAGGGAAGCTTTGGTACATCCCAGGAGTCTGGTATGTACAGGGAAAGGAAAATTGGTTCTTACCTACTAATGTTCGTTCCTGTAGTACCACGGATCAGTCAAGAGTCCCGCCCATGGGAAAACGGAGAGTCTGCTCGGCCAGTAGTTAGTCATATTTCTGCAAGTTTACTGAATGCCCCCCTTTTCAGGGAAAGAGTAAGGGCATGGTTTCGTTCATTGAGTTGCAAGTTTTTCATTCCCTCTGCTCTTCGGGGGGAGGTTGTTTATGTCGAAGTTATGCTTTAATCTTTCTGCTTGGGTACAGTGTAATACTGACAGACTCTAGATGGCACCTCAGGGGTATAGGACTGAGTCCGATAAAACTTTTCTGTCTCCATCTGCTGGAGGGGAGGCAAAACCCAGGACTCTGGACTGATCCGTGGTACTGCAGGGAAGAATCAATTTTCCTTTTCTCCCTCCTGCAGATGGTGAGGTTTGTACTGGTGCAGCAACTCTGCATTGGATCTTGATCAGACCCCAAGGCCAGGCCACTGGTTTTGACCAGTAGTGCGAGCCATAAGAACATAAGAAATTGCCATACTGGGTCAGACCAAGGGTCCATCAAGCCCAGCATCTTGTTTCCAACAGTGGCCAATCCAGGCTTACAAGTACCTGGCAAGCACCCAAACACTAAGTAGATCCCATGTTACTGATGCCAGTAATAGCAGTGGCTATTCTCTAAGACAACTTGATTAATAGCAGGTAATGGACGTCTCCTCCATGAACTTATCCAAACCTTTTTTTAAACCCAGGTACACTAACTGCACTAACCACATCCTCTGGCAACAAATTCCAGAGCTTAATTAAGCATTGAGTGAAATAATTTTATCAGATTAGTTTTAAATATGCTACATGCTAACTTCATGGAGTGCCCCCTAGTCCTTCTATTATCCAAAAGAGTAAATAACAGATTCACATTTACCTGTTCTAGATATCTCATGATTTTAAAGACCTCTATCATATTCCATCTCAGCCATCTCTTCTCCAAGCTGAACAGCCCTAATCTCTTTAGCCTTTCCTAATAGGGGAGCTGTTCCATCCACTTTCATTTTGGTCGCCCTTCTCTGTACCTTCTCCTTCGCATTTTTTGAGATGCGGCAACAAGAACTGTACACAGTACTCAAGGTGCGGTCTCACCTTAGAGCGATACAAAGGCATTATGACATTTTCCTGCAATTTATCACAATCCTCTTGTGATTTAACTACCCTGAATAATTTTGTATCATCTGCAGATTTGATTACTTCACTTGTCGTATTCCTTTACAGATCATTCAAAAATATATTGAAAAGCACAGGTCCAATTACAGATCCCTGAGGCACTCCACAGTTTACCCTTTTCCAATGAGAAAATTGACCATTTAATCCTACTCTTTCCTGTCTTTCAACCAGTTGGTAATCCATGAAAGGACACTGCCTCCTATCCCATGACTTTTTAGTTTCCTTAGAAGCCTCTCATGAAGGACTTTGTCAAACGCCTTCTGAAAATCTAAA
Source organism: Rhinatrema bivittatum (assembly GCF_901001135.1). NCBI lineage: Eukaryota > Metazoa > Chordata > Amphibia > Gymnophiona > Rhinatrematidae > Rhinatrema > Rhinatrema bivittatum. Next base: position 31,598,277 of record NC_042622.1, on the reverse strand, counting down.
AACACTACATCTACTGGCTCACCTATGTCCACATGTTTATTAACCTCTTTAAAAAATTGAAGCAAATTTGTGAGGGAAGACTTCCCTTGGGTGAATCCATGTTGACTGTGTTCCATTAAACCAGGTCTTTCTATATGCTCTATGATTTTGATCTTTAGAAGAGTTTCCACTATTTTTCTTGGCACTGAAGTCAGGCTCACTGGTCTGTAGTTTCCTGGATCGCCCTGGACCCCTTTTTAAATATTGGGGTTACATTGGCCACCCTCCAGTCATCAGGTATAATGGATGATTTTAATGTTAGGTTACAAATTTTAATTAATAGATCTGAAATTTCATTTTTGAGTTCCTTCAGAATACTGGGGTGCATACCATCCGGGCCAGGTGATTTGCTACTCTTTAATTTGTCAATCTGGCCTACTACATCTTCCAGGTTCACAGTGATTTGGTTCAGTTCATGTGAATCATCACCCTTGAACCATCTCTGGAACCAGTATTTCCACAACATTCTCATTAGTAAACACAGAAGCAAAGAATTCAATTAGTCTTTCTGCAATGGTCTTATCTTCCCTAAGAGCCCCTTTAACCCCCCTTGGACATCTAACAATCCAACAGACTCCCTCACAGGTTCCTTGCTGTTTTTATTATGAATTTTTGCTTCTACGGCCAGCTTCATTTCAAATTCTCTCTTAGCCTGTCTTATCAATGTTTTACGCTTACTTGACAATGCTTATGCTTTTTCCTATTTTCTTCAGATGGATCCTTCCAATTTTTGAAGGATGTTTTTTTGGCTAAAATAGCCTCTTACCTCACCTTTTAACTCTGCCAGTAATCGTTTTGCCTTCCCCCCACCTTTCTTAATGCCTGGAACACAACCTGAGGGGGCTGATTGGTTGAGCCTGTCCCATGAGCAATTATTAAAAGCAGAGACACATGGACAGATTCAGAGAAGTGGCCTCTGTTCCTGGGTGAAGGTTTCCTGTTTCCCTCCTCTCTATGCTCCTCCAGCTTTGGCTATCGCTCTCTCCCCTGATCCCCTCTCCTCTGTTTGGTTTTTCTCACTTTAGCCTCAAAAAAAAAAAAAGGAAAAAGTGTTTTCTTTTGTGAGGCTGTAACGGGAGCAGGGCTGTCCAGTGGTAAACGTGGCTAGCACTCTGCGAGTGAGGTGAGGGGTGGAGCAGGAGATTTGAGCACGCCTCTCTTGGCAGTGTTTACCTTCATGGCTGCTGAATTTGTGCTGAGAGTGCATGGATAGGCCTGCTTGAGGTCCTTGGCATTGCAAGGCTTGCAGGATTCTCCAAGCCACTTCTGAGAAGGGGCAGTGTGCCTCACGTACAGGGGGGAGACCAGACAATTGCTCAGTAACAGGCCTGGCTCCTGCTTCATCGCCCATGTCCTTTTTTGGCGTGCCTTGCTCCACCAAGGGCCCTGACATGTGGTGAGCCCCGGGGTAGCTATGGCACTGGGTGAAGAACTCAAAACGGATGTTTCCCCGGGGGCATGTTGGCTTTAAACCTGGGTTCCCTCAGATTTCTGTCCAGAATGTTTTCACTTCTTACATCTGGCCTTCTGTGCCTTTGTGTGGCCAGGGGAGGTAGCTTGGGGGACCCTACCCAGAGCACCAGAATGTCTTGGCTCTGGTCCTTCCCCTTAGGTTTCTATCAAAAGACTACGACCGGACCTGGATGCACTGGAGCCATCATGGGAGGACACCTGGGGATGTGGAGGAGCCTGGGGATGCAGAGAATTTCTTTTGAATAGGGGGAAGTTCCCCCATTCCTGAAGATGATTCGGTCATATGCCTATTAGGAATGTGCATTTGTGTGTCCATTCGTTTGATTTGTTTCACCGCTAAGGGCGTATCTAATAAATGGACACTAGGTGCATAAAATGAATGGTGTGTGCATACGTCTATGGGCACCCCCATATGCGCACACCATTCATTTTGTGTATCCTTTTGTTAAATATGTGCTTAGCCACGAAACACAGTGAAAGAAATGAGATGAATGGACGTACGAATGCACATCCCTAATGTCTATTTCACCGTGATGAATTAGTGTTTTTAATTGTGCAGGTGGGTTCTTTTCTTCGGTTAGAGGAGTTGAAACCATTGGAGGCTCCGATGTGGGATTCCATTATTAAGGGAAAATGCAAGACTACTACTGTCTTTCCCCTCTACTCAGAAGTGGAAGAAATGATGGCAGAATTGGAGGCCGTGGAGTCAAGCCTGAGAGGAGTAGCCTTTCTGCAGTAACTGTACTCCCTTCTACCTGCTGCGCTCAGATGTTTATCCAGGTTCCAGTAGTGGATGCCTTGGTCGTGGCCATGACTAGGTAGACCACTATTCCTATTGAGTCTGCAGGGTAGGGAAATGGAACCCCTCCTTTGAAGTTTGTCTCTTCAGTGACAGCAGTGCCAATTTCTCTCTGCTTGTTACTAGTGGTCTGGGCTCTCCTTTGCTGGATCCAACAGTTGCTGTAGAGATCGAAGAAGTGGCCAGGATGGAGTCCACTGCCACCTTTCTGATGGATGCTCTGTATGGCTTGTTGCATAGTTCTGCCCAGTCGTTGGCCTCGTCAGTTGTGGTGCATGGTGTCCTGTGGCTAAGTAATTGGGCGGCCGACTCTTAATCTAAGACTCACCTGGGGAAGTTGCCCTTTAAGGGCCGGCTTCTGTTTTGAGAGGATCTGGACCAGTTGGTTAAGAATTTTGGCGATGATAAACTCCGCCATTTGCTGGAAGACTAGGGCCACTTCTTCCATAGGGATGGCAGAGGTTGCAGACACTTCAAACTTCCTGGCGGTATCATCCAGGTGGACTGTATTTTGGGGCCACTTCAGCTATGTATTTGGGTTCCAGGGACCAGGATAAGTCCTTTTGTGGAGCCTGAAGATGGAGAGGAAATGCAGGTTCTTCTGGAACCCATAGAGCCTTCTCCTGAGGTTCCATGAGTTAACTCGCTCTTGATACCTGTAGTAGGCAGTCTGCAGGAGTTCTACAGGGAGTGGACGCACATAACTACTGATCAGTGGGAACTGAAGATAATTTTCTCCGCTATTCTCTGGACCTACATTATACCATGATCTCCCCATGCTCTGCTTTGGCAAAACAGCAGGCCACCTGTGACACTGCTGAAACTGCAGCTCTTGCAGGCGGTGGCCCCTGTGCCTCCAGCAGAGCGAGGTCATGGCCATTATTCCATCTATTTCATGGTGTCCAAGAAGAATGGTTCCTTTCGTCCCATATTGGATCTCAATGAAGTGAATCACTGTCTGTAGGTCCCACAGTTTTGGATGGAAACTCTGCTGTCCATTTGTTCTGCAGTGTGACAGGAGGAATTCTGTGCTCGCTGGATCTGTCAGAAACTTACCTACATATTCCTATTTGGGACAAGGATCAGAGATATCTGATTTTTTTGCATACTGCAAGGCCATTTTCATTTCCGAGCATTGCCCTTCAGTCTCAACTGCGCCATGAGTTTTTACCAAAGAAATGGTTATGGTTGTGGCGGCTGGCTGGTGCGAGGGGATTACAGTCCACCCATTTTTCGACGATTGGTTAATCTGAGTCCTGTCTCACGTGGAGGCAGAATGAGTGTCCCGTACTTAGCTTTTTAGAAAGCTTGGGCTGGGTGTTCAGTTTTGCCATAAGTTTCCTGCAGCCTATGCAGTCCCTGGAGTTCTTATAGGGCATGGTTTAATACATAGGTGGGACAAATGTTCCTCATGGACGAGAGTACACAAGATATTCTGTCAGATTCATGATTTCCTGGGTTTCCAAATTCCCTCTGGGATTATTTGCAATTCCTTGGGCTGATGGCGGCAACGCTAGCCCCGGTGCTGTGGGTCAGAGCTCACATGCACCCTCTCCAGGCGTCCCTCCTGAGTTGATGGTCTCCGTAGTCACAGGACTATAGGGTTCGGCTCCCTCTGAGCCAGTCAGTACGTCAGTCGCTTTGCTGGTGGCTGGTTCCTGCCAATTTGTTGAAGTGAGTCAGTCTAACCACTTCAGGCTGGGTCTTTTTCACGACAGATGCGAGCATCTTGGGCTGGGGGCCTTGCTGTCAGGATCAGGTGACCCAGGGGAGTTGGTCTTCCGAGGAGGTCTCGTGGTCCATCACCAGCTGGAGACCAGGCTGATTCATCTGGCTTTTCTGACTTTTCTTTCGCTGATTCAGGGCTGGGCCATTTGGGTCCTCTCAGACTAAACTACTGCAGTGGCGTGTATGAATCAGCAAGGGAGAACCAAGAGCCAGGGAATCTTGATTGAAACCTTGCTCCTGTTTCCATGGATGGAGAAGAATCTCCAGCTCCTATCTGCTGTGCACATTTCTGACCAGGAAAATGTTCAGGCTGACTTCCTTAATGGGAATCTGCTAGAGCCTGGAGAATGGGAGCTGAGCTTCGATGCCTTTCGCAGGATTTTATCGCAGGTGGGTTGTTCTTGGGTGGATTTGATGACGACCCGGTTGAATGTGAAGGTGCTGCTTGTTCAGCCAGGAGAGAGAGTAGGGGTCAGTGGGGATCAATGCCCTAGAGCAGCCCTGGCCAGTGGGATAGGTCCTATATGCCTTTCCTCTGTGAGCGCTCATATGCAGGCTGCTACAGTGTGTAAAGTTAGAAAGCAACCGGTTCATACTAGTGGCACCAGATTGGCCGTGCAGACCTTAGTACGAGAATCTGCTCCGGCTTCAGATGGTTGACCCATGCGTCTCCCAAGGACGTGGGGGCTCTTGGCTCAGGGTCCTGGAGGATCCAGCTCTGTTTTGCTTTATGGGCCTGGCTCTTGAGCAGAGACAGCTCCATAGGAAGGGATATTCTTCTTCAGCAGTGATTTCCACACTACTGTAGTCTTGTAAGTAGTCCACTTCCTTGGCTTATATTTGAGGTTGATGCCTGTTTGAACAGTTCTGCATGTCCAGGGCAGAATCTCCCTGTCGAGCTCCAGTACCATGTATCCTTAGCCTTTCTTCAGGGCGGTCTGGATAAGGGACTGGCCCTGAATTCATTAAAGGTGCAGGTGGCAGCTCTTATTTATTTATTTTATTTATTGGTTTTTATATACCACCGCTCATCAAAGATATCACGTCTGTGTACAAGGAACAAGAACATACGCCAGGGTGTTAGACATTAAACAATTTAGAACATATGTAGGTAACAAAATAACATGCACAATAAGGAAGTTAACATGCCATAGCAGGGTGCTCTATAGTGGCTCACCTGGATGTCACATTTTTTGAGGGGCATGAAAACGTTGTAGCCACCTTTCCAATCTATTGTTCTCGTGGGATCTAAATCTAATATTTCAAGCCCTAATGGGGACCCCTTTTGAGCCTCTGAAACAGAGTTCTGTGAAAGATTTGTCATTGAAGACAGCTTTTCTGGTTGTAGTTTGCTGTGCAAGACTGATCTCAGAGCTTCAAGCTCTGTCTTGTTGGGACACTTTTCTAGTGATTTCTTCAGTTGGTCTTTCATCCATTGCTGTCCTTTTCCCAAAGGAAAATTCCATCTTTCATATCAATCAGATGGTTTCTCTTCTGGCCTTTTTTTTTTTCAGGAGAAGTGTGGATTGGAGTATAGTTTTCTCCAATGTTTGGGTATCTGGAGGTCACCAATGCTTTCCAGAAGTCAGATTTTTGTTTGGAAGGTCATGGAAAGGTGAGATGGTTTCCAAGGCCACACTAGCTCGCTGGATAAAGAGATGATTGAGTTGGCTTAATTTCTCAAGGGCAAGAAGCTGCCAGACTTGGTGTAGTCACACTTCACCAGGGCTCAGTTGGTGTCCTGGGCGGAGGTACATGTGTTTGCACATGTAGATATTTGCAGGGCGGCCAGCTGGTCTTCCCTGCCTACCTTTGTGAAGCATTACACCTTGGAAGTGCTGGCCTGAGAGAATAAGGTTTATGGTGCGGGGGTTCTTCGGGCAGCACTTACTTCCTCCTGCCTAGACAGATAAAGCTTTTAGTACTTCCCACTTGTTAAGGGCTGGACTGTTGTTGCAGCACGAGATGAAAGCAGAAATTTCCTTACTATTAGTCCTGCTACACTGGCCTAGGACCCACCCGGGAAGTGAGGTGTGTTTTCTGTCTGTTCACTTTAACACTCTGAGGCCTATGGCCCTTTTATGTTTTGAGTTTACTTCTTCCTGCTTTTCTTCTGTTGTAGGTTGCAGGGAAACTTCTCAGGTTTCGAATTGAAATTTGATTATTCTTCAAATGCTGAGGTCTGATCCGAAGCTTTGTCTTTCAGAAAGGATACTGGATTTCTGCTGCTAGCACTACCTCCTAAATAGAGGCTGTGATGTCAGAGAAAAGCTATTTTGTGCCTCTTGTCTGCTGGTAGGGGGAAATAGCCCACTTATTAAGTGTTGGGCTGTTGTAGCAGGACTAATGGAAAGGAAATTAACAGGTAAAGTTTCTCCTTTTACCTGTTAATTCCTTTCCTTGAATCCTGCTAGATCAGTCTAGGGATCCTCCTGAAAAATCAGTGGCTGCACTGTTCTCTGTGGTTGTAGGTCTCGGGCCTTGTAAAAATGTTCTCTTGTTCCCTATGGGAGAACCCAAGTACAGTTAGAGTTTCCTCCCCTTGTATCAGAGGAGGGATGGGGGGGGGGGGGGAGGGGGGTTAGCTTGGACGATTTATTTTCTCCCTTTATTTGCAAGCCTTTTTTTTGTTTGTTTTTTTTGTTAGACTACCCCTATTTATTTTAAAATGTGTATGCTACAAAAACCCATGTCCTTAGCGGCTCCCATAAAAAGATACACAGTGCTTATAAAACCAAAAGGTAAATAAAATACATACTTAGAATCAACAGCTTCCAATCTGGTTGTTATCTAAAATATCCAGTAATATTTAACCAGGAAAATTAACTATCCGAATCAGACAAGGTAATATAACCCTGGTCAGATCAAGTTATACAAAAGAGCCGGAATGACCAAATCTCAGCTAAGAAGAATTAACTCCTGTAAGCATCGTTAAATATGTTTTCCCTGTACGTACCCGGATCAGTCCAGACTGTGGGTTGAGCCTCCTTTCCAGCAGGTGGAGACAGGCTCTGTCCTCATATAGGATATCCTATCATGTAACCCTTCATTATTTGTCTGTCTTCAGCAGGTGCAGCACGTCTCCCTTCGGTCTCCTGATCTAGGCTAGTCAGCCTTCTTTCTCGTCCTTCTGGGATCAAGCAAGCACTTATTCCTTAGGGATTTTGTAGTTTTCTTCCTGTTAAAATAAAGTTAAAAAGTTGAGTCAGGAAGTTGTGGATTTTTTCTTCAGGAGACTGTTCCGTCTCCTGGTTCTTGCCGGACTCAGGGTGGCTTTGCCCCTTGTGCAGTGCATAGCCTGTGTCCGCCAATGCTTCCGGGTGTGGGGACCGAGTCTGTCCAGGGCTCATCCCCCCCCCCCCCCCCCCGGCTGCCGAAGGGTCTTAATGTTACACTGCTGTGCTCAGTTTATTTAAAAAAAAAAAAAGTGACACAGAAACAGGCTTAAGTTTAAAAGTGCTCCCAGTGCTTTTAATACTTACCTACAGCAGCAGACCAATATTCTGTGTCTTTCTCCCCCACCTGGGTTGAACCGGCAGCCAGACAGGCAGGAGTTAGCTGGTTTCCCCCTGCTTCACTCCGGGCCTCCAGGCTGTCAGTCAAACTTTTTCTCTGCAGCCTTTTTTCTTCAGAGCAGGTCTTTGCTGCGGCAGGCAGCCTGCATCTTCTCTGCCAGCCCCTTCGTGTTTTTTTGCGAGGGGACCTCTTCTCTGCCTCCCTGCCGGGTGGGGTAGGTCCCTCCTCGGCAGGGCTGGCAAATTTAGCCCAGGGATCAACTCCCCAGAGCTTGGCCAGGCCAGGAAAGCCCGAGAACGGTGGCCATTTTGGATTTTTTGTCGGCTCCGTTTTCGGAGATCCCTGGGGCTGGAGGGCCGATTTTGTTTGCAGCTACCCCCCCGATTTCAGCCCCCTGGCCCCCCCCAGGATGGGTTTTCTGTCACCCTCTTGCCTCTCTGGGACTTCTAGGGCTTGTTTTGTATCTGATTTTGCCCTCCTCCTGCGAAGATTTTATTTAGCTAGCCTGCAGGAGGAGGAGGAAGGTTCCCACCCCCCGGCAAAAAAAAAAAATTTCCTCGCTCCGCGCCTTTGATGGTTAGACCAGCTGCAGAGCCCCCGGGGTCCCTTGAGGCGCAGGTGGTCCCGGGAGTGCCCCTCTCCCAACCTCCCGGTGGATCCGGTACCCTCGGATCCTGCCGCTAATCCGGATGCGGATGATACTCTTCCACCCCTTACGGCCTCTTTGCCCAAGGATGTGGACCCGGTCCTGGCGGGAATCAGGGATCCGGCAATCGCCTTCCTCTCTCATCCCACGCACAAGTTGTGTACCACCTGCGGGAATGGAACGTTCACGAGACGGGACTCTAGGCGGGCCGTGCACTAGATAAGCTACCCCTCCCGGAGGTATGCTTAGATTAAAAAAAAAAAAAAAAGACAATACTCCCTCTGGGGACTACTTATGCGATCACAATACAGGAGGGTTTCCCGGCTTTTAAAGCCGCACAGGTCCGCATGCTCAAGGCTCATGGGGATGCACATTTTTTATGTCCTGGCGCTGGGGGTGCGTGCGCCTATTTGCAGCAGTCTCATGCTGCGGGCAGGTCTCAGGTGGGTTCAAAGTTGCTCTGCACCCGGGACCCCCCGTGGGCAGAGGCTGCGCCTATGACCTTCTCCACGTCCATGCAAAAGCGATGGCTACGGCGAGGTCCGCCAAACGGCTCCTCTGGCTGCGCCATTGGTCGGCCGATCCGTCTTCCAAAGCCCGGTTGGGCACGTTGCTGTTCAAAGGTAAGCTGCTCCTTGGCAAGGGCCTTGAGAAACTATGTATTCCTTGGGGGAAAGTAAGGTCCATAGGCTTCCGTTATCTGGGCCAGAGACTGTATACCCCACGCGGGTAGGGTGACTCCTCAGAGGGTATTTTCGTCTTGGTCGCAGCCTTCCCGTGAGGGCCAGCCCACGCGCTCCATCCTTACGCCTGCCACACAATGAAGTTCACTTGACTCTTTCCTCTGTCCCCTTCCTAGGCGGTCGACTCTCCCTGTTTTTCGTGGCATTGGTCAAATTCATGTTGGACCAGTGGGTCCTCGACATCCTCAGAGACAGGTACGCCTTCGCTTTGCTCGAGATTCTCGAGATCCTTTTTCTATTTCCCCATACGGTCGGTCCCAGCGGCAAGTGGTGGAACAAACCCCCGCCTGGCCCCTGTGTCTGGGCGAGGTAGTCCCGGTTCCAGACAGCAAACTTGCCGCAGGCCAGTATTCTATTTACTCTGTCGTTCCCTAACAGGACGGGTCTTCGTCTGATCTTAAACCTCACAAGAGTCAACCGAGCCCTCAAGATCCCGCTTTCCACATGAAAAATCTGCGAGTGGTCCTCGTGCCGTTTCGCCCCGAAGAGTTCCTCGCTTCACTTGATTTGACAGAGGCGTGTTTCCATATTCCACTTCATTACGGCTACCGTAGTCTCTTCGCGTTCACATCCTCCACCGGGACTTCCAGTTCAGGGCGCTTCCCTTTGGTCTCGCGACGGCACCTCGCGCCTTCACCAAAGTCGTGGTGGTGGCAGCAGCTCTCCACCGGAAAGGGATCCTTGTTCACCCCTACCGGGACGTCTGGCTCATCAGGGCCAAGGTGGAGGCTCTTGCCGGCAGGCGGTGGATCGCATGTTACTTCTCCTCGCGTCTCTCGGGTGCATACTGAATTTCTCCAAGAGCTACCTTCAGTCCTCCCAGGAGTTACGATTCCTGGGAGCCCACCTTGACAACTGGGTGGGCAAGGTCTACTTGCCTCGCGCACGGGCTCTCGAGTTGATCGGCCAGTTTCAGAGTCTGGTTTTGCTGCCTTCTCCGGCGGCCTGTATCTGCCTGCAGGTCTTGGGCCCCTTGGCTTTTGCCATTGACATTGTCCCTTGGGCTTTTGCTCATATGCTACTGTTCCAGAAAGCTTTGCTGTCCCGTTGGCAGACAGTGTCTGAACAGTTTCACACAGTCCTCCCGTTTTTTGGGCCTTACCGTTGCCGACTTGTAGTGGTGGCTTTCCCTTCCTCATTTGCTACAGGGAAAGCCTCTCCGAGTCCCTCAGTGGACGATAGTAACCACGGACGTCAGTCTCTCTGGCTGGGGTGCGGTCTGCCTCTCCCCGTACGCCCAGGGGATCTGACCGGCAGCTCAGTCTCGCTGGCACATCATTCGGTTGGAGGCTCGGGCGATGTTCTAGCTCTTCTGGAGTTTCTCCCCCTCATCCGCGGCAAGGCGATATGGGTCTTGTCCGACAGCTCCTCCACTGTGGCTTGTCAATCGCCAAGGAGGCGCCCTCAGTCCACTGATGGCCCTGGAAACCAGCCATCTCTTCGCCTGGGCAGAGCAACATCAACAGTGCCCGGCGGTCTCCCACATTGTGGGCAAGGGGAATGTTCAGGCCGATTTTCTCAGTCAGTCGCTCGATTCCGGGGAGTGGGAACTCTGACGCAGCCATGAATCTCATCGTCGACAGGTGGTCCCCCCACCACCTGGGCCTCATGGCGACCCTTTGCAATTGCAAAGCAAATTGGTTCTTCCGCCGCTGGAGGGAACATGGCTCGGAGGGCGTAGATGCTTTGGCTCTCTTTGGCTGGCGGACGTCCTTCTGTATGTGTATGTGTTCTCCCCCCCCCCCCCTCCCCCCCCGTGGCCCCTGGTTGGGAAAGTTCTCAGAAGAATGGAACTCCACTGGGTCCCGTGGTTCTGGCCGCGCAGGCTGTAATTCGTGGATTTTCTCAACCTACCGCCGGACGGACCTCTACGGCTACACCATTTTCCTCGGCTCCTTCGTCAAGGACCTGTATTTTTCAACCAGGCCGATCACTCCTGTCTAGCGGCCTGGTTTTTTGAAAGATGACGCCTAAGGCGCAAGGGCTAGTAGGAGGTCATCTTCACCTTGTTGCGGGCCCGGAAACAGTCGACTTCCCTGGCGTATGCTCGTATCTGGAATGTGTTTGAAGCTGTTTGTGCGGAGTCTGGTATCTCAGCGCTCTCCGCCCAGATCTCGTTAGTCCTCTCTTCCCCAAGAAGATCTTCTGCCCTCTCAGCTCTCTCCTGGGTAGGGTAGAATGTCATCACTGAACGGGCCACCTGGATGTGATTGGTGCTTGAAGGGCGTCAAGCATCTACGTCCACCTTCTCGGCCACTTGCCCGTCGGGGAGTTTTAGTCTGATCCTTCGGGCCCTCTGTGCGGCTCTGTTCGAACCTCTCCGTCGCGCTACCTTGAAAGCTCTTACGCTTAAGACTGTCTTTCTGGTCTCTATCTCTTCTGCTCTTCGGATCTCGGTGATCCACACGCTGTCCTGTCGGGAACCTTTTGTTTTGCAATTTTCCGATTCCGGGGTATCCCTCGTGACGGGCCCTTCCTTCTTAGTGAAGGTTCTTCTAACCTCCATGTCAACCTGTCTGCAGAACTCCCTGTGTTTTCCCCTGCGACTGGGGACAATTTCCGTAAACTTGATACTACACGAGTTCTACTTCGCTATCTCCAGGTTACCCATGGCTTTCAGGTCTTGGTTCATCTTTTGTCCTCTGGAGTGGGCCCATTCGGGGTACGCCGGCTTCTAAGACCACTATCGCGTGGTGGTTGAAGGAAGTGATCTCCTCGGCCTCTCTTTGTTGAGGACGGGCGGTTCCCGAGGGCCTTACGGCTCATTCACTGCGTTCTCAAACTACTTCCTGGGCGGACAGTCAATCGGTCTCTCCACAGGAGATTTGCAGTGCTGCCACTTGGACGTTCTTGCATATTTTTGCTCGACACTACCGTCTGGATGTGCAAGCCCCGCTGCTTGGTTCTTTTGGGCTACAAGTGCTTTGAGCGGGACTGTCTCTGTCCCACCCGGTTTAGGGAAGCTTTGGTACATCCCACAGTCTGGACTGATCCGGGAACGTACAGGGAAAGGAAAATTAGTTCTTACCTGTTAATTTTCGTTCCTGTAGTACCACGGATCAGTCCAGAAGCCCTTCCCTGTTTGTCTTTTTTTCTGTCCTCTCGAAGCTTGTTTCTCTTGCAGATTTGTAGATTTCCACACATCTTTTTTGTACATGAATACTGAGCAAATACACCGGAAGCCTTGGTTGCCCAGCACCAAGTATATGCAAGAGCGGTTAGTCATACCATATCTATTACATTGTTCTACATCTGCTCCATTGAGCTTTATGGTTACTTGCTTGATCCTACTCTGGTTTTGTTATTTTCTGCTTTGACATTCGTTATACTGAAGGGTTACAGGATAGGCTCTGTCCTCATATAGGATATCCTTTCAGTTTTAGTCTGTCTCCACCTGCTGGAAAGGAGGCTCAACCCACAGTCTGGACTGATCCGTGGTACTACAGGAACGAAAATTAACAGGTAAGAACTAATTTTCCTTTAAAAGTTTTTTGAATGTTTTCAATCTTCTTTCCTCAATGTGTCGGGTAATAAATTCCCCATAATGGGACCAGCTACTGTGAATATTCTTTTTTTGTCTCTCTTCTAATCTGACTTCTCCAATGGATCGAGTAAGCATCAACCAGAAGAGCATAATTCTTGCACTGGTTTATTGATTTTTAATAATGAATTGATACATGGTGGACTATCTACACTTAGAGCTTTAAAAATCAAAGTGAGTTTTTTTATATTTTATCCACCATTTCATCATTTAATACTGGAATGATATGATCAAAATGCAAAGCTCCGGGAACATAAGAACATGCCATATTGGGTCAGACCAAGGGTCCATCAAGCCCAGCATCCTGTTTCCAACAGTGGCCAATCCAAGCCATAAGAACCTGGCAATTACCCAAACACCAAGAAGATCCCATGCTACAGTTGCTAGTAATAGCAGGGGCTATTTTCTAAGTCAACTTAATAGCAGGTAATGGACTTCTCCTCCAAGAACTTATCCAATCCTTTTTTAAACACAGCTACACTAACTGCACTAACCACATCCTCTGGTAACAAATTCCAGAGTTTTTGTGCACTGAGTGAAAAAGAACTTTCTCCGATTAAATGTGCCACATGCTGCTGAGCTGCTTAGTTTTGGATCATTTGTAGTGATTTAATGTACAAAGCATGTAAAACACACAAATGAAATTGCAATAATGCAGGCTAGTGATTAATTAAGGATTGCATAACAGTTCTGAAATCAGATTGGGGGGGGGGGGGGAAGGTTTCAATTTACAGATTACCTGAAGCTTATAGTACAAATTGCAAATTAAATACCTGATATGAGCATGGAAAGACAAATCAGTCTAATATAACTCCCAGGTCCTCTGCATTCAGGCAGGCCAATTCCCCCCCCCCCCCCCCCCGAGTGGGTTATGCACCTCTGCCAGTAGATTGAGATAAAGTAAGAAGATAACTGATATAGTTCCATCCTGACAGCAGTCTGCCAGTATTTTGTCTCCAGAATACTCCAGAATATTCTGTTCCCTACTGGGAATTGCTTTAAAAAGAAAAAAAAAAAAGATTGAAGAAGATAACTAGAAGATGAGACTATTATTATATAGCACTGCTCAGAGAGCCTTTAGTCCAGTAGCCTTAGTTGGCATGGTCTTAAGCGTTGCAGCCTGAGGGGGGGCTCGGTGATGAAGGCTTTTGCCCTCTTCCCCGGTAGCAGGGACCTGTTCCTGCTCTCAAAAATTTTACTTCATAATAATAATAAAAAAAAAAAAAACCAAAACCTCTTTAGTGAGGATTCTTCCTCCTTGGCTTTCGGCTCTTCCACTTATGTCTCTGGGGAGTTCTATGAGATGTGGAAGTACAGCAGGTTGAGCAGCCTTTTGGCTAGGTCTCGATCTCAGGCTTCTCCTTGGTGTGTGGTAGGCCACAACGGTTGGTTAGTGCATTTTTTTTTTTTGTGTTGACAGTGCACGCCTGCGCGCCTCATTGTACGTCTCCATCAATCTCTTTTTTGGGCGCATGCGACTAAGCATTTTTTCTGGATGCACATTCTGTGTGTCCAGTTTGGGCGTCCTTTCTGGATGCACTTTTTGGGCGCCTAGTTTGGGCGCGTGGCTAAACGTATGTATTGAGCACATACTAACCATGGCACCTGCGGCAAAGAAGTTTAAGCGCTTATCTATTTGTGCTGCAAGCTGGAGCTTTCTGCAAGCCTATGTCAGCGCTGCCTGGATGCTCGTGGGGATTTGCCTCCAGCTGATATTACAGACTATGGTCCATCATCTCGATCTGAGGAAGTAGGACTGAAGGTGACGTGCCACGGGTGTCCCCTTCTTCGGTTGATCCACTGGCTGAGTCTTCTTCAGGGGAGACTTGCTTTCAGGGTGTCAGGTTCAGGCCTGTGGGGCCTGGTATAGAGCCATCCTCTTTCCTGGGTGGAATTCTTGCAGGGATTACAAACCTTTCTACAAGGGCATGCATCTGAGTCGACAGTACCTACTAGTTTACATCCATAGTCTGAGTTCCCATGTCTGATACCACAGACTAGCACGTCCTGACAAGGTTTGAATAGATGTGGATCAAGATGACGACTATGGTGGCTTCTCTATTGAGGAAGGGGAGATTCCTCCAGATTTGGAGCAGCATAGAAATCTTCTCAATTTCTTTCATAAAGATGAGTTGCCGAGCCTGATCTCTCAGACTTTTGAAGAGCTTCAGAGTGGTTGGGGGCGACTCTTCGGGTATGCAGGAGGAGGACCCCATATTAGTCACCCTATGCAAGGCTTCATGTTTGTTTTCCCTCCTGGATGCGATTCAAAAGTTGATTTAACCTTGAATCGAATACACCAGAGGTGAGCTTTACAGGAGAGGTGTGCCTTGGCGAGTTTATACCCCTTGGATCCACAGGCCAGAGAGCTGTTGCGGTTCCTGATAGTGGATGCTTTGTGTTCTGTCACTAAACGAATCATCATCCCGGTGGAAGGAGGAGCTGCTCTTAAGGATGCTTGGGATAGAAGGATTGAGGCTATTAAGCCTTTGAGGCAGTGGCGATGAATTTGCAGATTGCTTATTGTTGTGCCCTAGTAACTTGAACTACCTGCTATTCCATTTGTTTTGTCATGCCCAAGAAAGAAGGGTCCTTTCAGCCCATCCTGGATCTCAAGGGAGTCCGTCATTTGCAGGTCACTCATTTCAGAATGGAAACGGTGCGTTCTGTCATAATGGCAGTACAATAAGGGGAATACCTCGTGTCTCTGGATCTGACGGAGGCATATCTACATATCCCCATTTTCAAGAAATATCAACAGTTTTTTATGGCTTGCTATTCTGAATTGTAATTACCAGTTTTAGGCCTTGCGTTTTGGGCTACAGATGGTGAACCTGGCCAAGAGCTGTTTGTAGCCATATCAGACTCTGGAATATCTCTGTGTTCACTTCGATAATGAAGTAGGGCAGAGTATTTCCGCCAGAGTCTCAAATCCAAAAGTTGATTGCTTGAGTCCGAACCCTGACAATTTGGTCTTATCTACTGTTCTTGGGATTGATGGCTGCCGCATTGGATGTAATTCCCCGGGCAAGGGCACATATGCCATTTTGTTTAGCAACAGCACTAATTACCTTTTTCAAAGTTACGGTGGTGATAGAGGTGGCTTTGCCACAAGGAAGGAATCTTGTTCATCTTTATCTGGACAACCTGTTAATCAGGGCAAAGTCTCATTCAGCGTGTCTTTGGGCCACCCAGAGGGTGGCTTAGTCTCTGCAGGAGTTGGGCTGGATAGTCAACTTCTCCAAAGCCATCTACAGCCATCTCAGACCTTGGATTATCTGGAAGCTTGTTTTTGACACAAAGATGGGTTGTGTTCAGTTAATGGAAGAAAGGATGCAGTAACTAGGTCAACAGGTGCAAGCGCTTCTGGCGGCAAAGAGTCAAATAGTGTGGTTTTATCTTCAATGTCTGGGCTCCATGGCAGTAGCCTTGGATTTGATGCCAAGGGCAAGAGCACCTATGTGGCCACTTCAGAAGGCATTGCTGACTAGATGGAATCCCCAGTCGCAGTGCTATTCCATGAAACTTCCGATACCGGAAGCGGTGTGAGTAAATCTGCATTGATTGCTGAGTCCTGTGATCTTAAGAGCGTTGTATAGACCTGGAAAATCTGGATTGAGTGTCTGTGTGATGGATGCCAATTGAAAAGGCTTGGGAGTGTACGATCTGGGTCATTCAGACCAGGGTCAGTGGAATCCTGAGGAAGCTCAGTGTTCCATCAATCGGTTAAAGGCCAAGGTGACTCGGCTAGTTCTCCTAGATTCTGTTCTGTTAATGAGGGGTCAGGATAAAGTCTGACAATGCTAAGGCAGCGGAGTATCGAGTCCTCAGGTGTCGGAAAAAAATTTGCTTGTGATTTGGGCAGAAGTGAATCTAAGGGCGTTGCCTACTATGTGAGCCGTGGATGTGAATAATACTCGTACAGATTAATTCAATATGGTCGTTTCAGAAGAGTGGACACTGTCCAGGAGGCATTCTCACAGATTGTGTCAAAATGGGGTATGCCTAAACTAGACCTTATGGCAACTGTAAGGAACACAAAGGTTCAGCAGACTTTCAGAAGGAAGAAAGAGAAACGCTCATTGGGAATTGCTGTTCTGGTTCAGCCTTGGCCGATGAACAGACTTCCATATATATTTTCTCCTTGGCTTATGTTAGGCAGGGTTCTCCAGAGGAGACCGGGGCATCCTGGTCTGGTCTGATTCTGGTCGCGCCAGAATGGCCCAGGCCATCCTGGTACACGGATCACATGAGATTATTGCAGGGAAGGCCAATTAATTTTCTTCTCAATCCAGCTTTGCTGTCGCAGGGTCCGGTTTTGCACAAGGATCCGAATCAATTCTGTCTTAGGGCCTAGTCCTTGACAGGATCAGATTAATAAAGAAAGGTTATTCTCATGCAGTAGTGCTACTCTTCTATGGGCTAGAAAATTTTTCCACCTCTTTGGCTTATGTGAGAATGTGGAGAATTTTTGAAGGTTGGTGTATGGAGAATGTGTGCTTTTGATAGTGTCAGTATCACAAATTCTGGAGTTCTTACAAGAGGGGTTCTCCAAAGGTTTGGCTCTTCACTCCTTGAAGGTGCAGGTGGTGGATCTCATGTGTTACAGGAGTCATTTATTAGGTAAACCCTTGTCTTCACATTTTCTGAGAGTTGTTAAACATATTAACCATCCACTTCGGGTCCCGGTAGTTTCTTGGGATTTGCATTTCGTTTTGCCCTTTTTTGGCAGGTATGCCGTTTGAGCCGCTTGAAGTATTATTTTTTGTAGCTATTTGCTCCACTTGCAGAGTTCCAGAATTACAGGTGCTCTCTTGGAAAGAGCATTTTTTTTTTTTTTTTTTGCAGATTTCAACTGAGGTGGTTCAAATTTGTACAGTCCCTTCTTCCCTTCCACGTGAATCAACTGGTGTGCTTACCCACTTTTGGTAATCAGCCCAGTGCGGAGGAATATAGGTTTCTTGATGCCTTAGGTCAGTGCTTCTTAATCAGTGTTCCTTAGGAAAGTTCTTTCTGTGCTGTAAGCCCCAGCAAAATCCTCCCTGGGCTCATGCTCTGATTCTATTGGTCAGTACCTTAAATCTCTTGCTTATTGCTCTAACCCCTGCCCTGTCCCCACGGCAACCAGATGGCACAGGAATACTGGAAGGAAGGGACAGGAGCAGGGAGCAAGCACTGCAGCAGTGAATGGTGAAGAAGAGCCTCTGCTCCTTTCTCCAGCCTCTCCCCATCTGTTCACTTGTCACACCCATCTGTTGCTAGAATACAGAGCTCTTCAAGCAAAACAGAGCACAGCATAGAAGAGTACATCCCATCCATCTGGACTGATCTGACTGGATGAAGCGAAAAGTAAAATTCTTACCTGATTTCCTTTCCTTTAGCACAGTCAGACCAGACCAGGACCTGCTTTGTCCTGCCAGACTTACATGTCTGATTACTGTTTCATTTCTTGTAATGGTTAAGCCACTGTGCGGGTGAGTGTTTCTCTTGTTACTGTATGCTTTTTGTCATTTTCCTTGATCTTCTGAGGTCTGTTGGTTAAAAAGAAAATGAATTTCTCTGGTGTAATCTGGTTGTTTTCAGCTTATCTACAGTTAGCTTGGTACAGAAAATACTGGCAGGCTGATGTTTGCACGGATGCCTATATGGAGTGATATCAGTGAACTTGTTGATCTCTGTCTCCATCTTCTGGTCGGTGGTGATAACCCATCTGCCTGGACTTGTGAATTCCATTAGATCACAGATTGCAGGGCATAATACAATATCTTAATGGTTCACTACTTTGTTCTCATAGAGCTTGTACTTAGTGTTCTTGGGCTTTACGAGATTGCATGTCGTCATTGCAGTAAACTTGTTAAGAATTTGAAATGCAGTGGTAGCTTCACACCTTATTAAATCATGCCAAGGAACTGAGCTATCCTAATTTTGTTTTTCAGTCAATGAATTTCCTGTACTTAAAGCTGATGGCATCAAATATGTCATGATATTCAGGAACCAGGTACAGTGCACTCTTTATCCCTATTGCTAATGCTTTGGTTTTCTTAGCTTTTATTTCTGCTTGTTAAACCATTCTTTTCATTTAGAGAGAGAAAATTAAAAAGAGAATTATGTGGAATATCTTTGAGACAGCATTTCATGTTTATGAAAATTTAATGCAGAGGTTTACTTGTACCTTTGTCAGCATTTCTCTTCAGCATGTGGAATGATTAGTAGCCTGTTCCTCTAGGAGGTGTTGAGTTGGCAAGAATGTGAAGTAGTCAGTGATAGCAAAGGGTGTTATGACCATGTTGAGCTGAAAAGTTGCTCCCAGTATGAATGTTTTTAAAATCTGAATCAAAAAATCTAGTTATTTTTAATTGCATTTCTCCATTGACAAACAGAGCTGAAATTACATGATGTGGGTGACATCATAGGAAGGCACCAAATAGACCCTTCTCTCTCAGCTTATAAAGCTTTTGCTCTACTATAATTCTTGCTTGGGTGTTGCTTTGGGAGCTCTCTTAGTCTTTCTTTCATGTGAGCTTTAGCATGGACGTGTACTCTTTTTTATATCTCTGTAATTTATTTGTGTCAATTTCAAGTTGCCTCGCTACCTCAGCTGTCCCCCAGAAAGCACTTTTCAGTGCTAGTTTAAAAAAAAAAATCTTCAAAAGATGTCCAGCTCCAAGAAGCTCCTTCATATGTGGCATCAAGGGCTGTATATGCAGTAAAAAAAAATAATAAATAAATAAAAAAATGTCATTCCCTGTACGTACCCGGATCAGTCCAGACCATGTTGAGCCTCCTTTCCAGCGGGTGGAAACAGACCAAAACCGAAAGGGTGTATCCTATATGAGGACAGAGCCTACCCTGTAGCCCTTCAGTATTTGTCTGTCTCCAGCAGGTGGAACAGCTCACCCTGTGGTTCCCTGATAACTTCTGCTTGTCCCTTCTGGGCGTTTTTCCTTCTGTGTGTCTATCGTGTTTGGATCAAGCAAGTATTTCTGAGTTGTAAAAAAAAAAAAAAAAAAAGTTTGTTCCTGGATTTGTGTGAACTCTGTGGATCCTGTACAGGAGACAGTCCTGTCTTCTCACTCTTGCGGGGGGCCTAGGGGAGCTTGACCCCTTGTTTTATATAAAGATGTAAAGATGATTGTAGCTATGTGTGTATGTGGTACACTGTGGCGCTGTACGTCAAAGAAGGTCATAAAATCCCTCAGTTCTATGGCAAGGTGAGTGGTTGTCAAAAACAAAGATTACACTGGAGGTGTTCAGAAATGGACGAACATGCTTAGCAAATAATTCTGACTCTGACTCTTCCAGATTAAAGCACCATTAAGCTTTAACCCGTACGCACTATGGTATCACTTTGTATTTATTTATTTCCTGCCTCGTCTTCCTTCCAGCTTCCTGCAAGCTTCCAAGTTCTCTTACCCTGTTGATTGTAACTTTGACTCATTCCTACCTATTGTTTACCTATCGTTTACTTGAATTGCTACCCCAGTTATATTCTTGTTTATTGTAAACCGATCCGATATGGTTATTTACTATGAAGGTCGGTATATAAAACTGTTAAATAAAATAAAATAAATAAATATCCTGGGCTCCCTTTTCCCGGTGATCCTCAGCTGCAGGGGTGAAAATTGGTGGTGCCAGTCACTCCCCCTGTTCAGCTCTCACTCCCTCTCTTCTGTACTGCTCTCCCTTCATTGGGATCCATGGTTTTGTAGCTGCTGACAGGGACCATTGTGAAAAAAAAATAAACCAAAAAAACTAAATAAAAGGGGATTTTACCCAAGAGGAGTCCCTGACAGGATTAACAGAAGGCTCCTGCCTTCCCTACTTACTTTTTGCTGCTTGAGAGAGAGAATTGGGAGCGTGCACAGTTCATTCTGTGCCTCCTCTCCTTCAACACCGGCAGCTCAGCTTATTTTAGTGCTGCCCCTCCCAGCAGCCATGCCACGATCTCAGATGTGTTTAGCCTGCGGGCTCTGTTCACGCTGCCTACCGGGGAAGGGGTGGGGGGAAGGTTCCTCAGAGGTTCCAAAACGTTTTCCCCTGCTGTTCCCGGGCCGTCAAACCGTAGGATCGGCGGCCATTTTGGGTTTTTCTCCGGTTTCTTTATCGGAACTCCCTGAAGCCCCTGACCTGGTTTTTTTTTTTTTTTCGGTACCCCCCCTCCGGGGATGTTAGGAACCATTTTTCCACTGATTTTGTACTTTTGCTGCTCAAATCCTATTTAGCAAGTTTGCAGGAAGAAGCGGCCCCCCCTGGCCAAGGTCCCTCGGCTCTGTCCCTCTCTCCCCTGTGGCTCCTGACGGGCAGGGGGCGACCCGGGTCCGGGTCGTTCAGGGGGCTGCCCCCCCCCCCCCCCGCCCCGGAGGTGGATCACCCCTGGGTTCTCAGTCTCTTCCGCAGGGAGGAATTGGAGCCTCTTCCTCCCCTTCATCTCCCAGGAATTGGGGATTGACTGTCTCTCAGTGGAATAGTTTTCGGCAGCGATGCCAGCTTCTCTGACCCAGTTCTGGCGGGACTCAGGGCCCTGCCGTGCTCTTTCCCTTTCCATCCCATGCACAAATTAATGCTTCTCAGGGAATGGCAGGCCGCCGGGTCGGAAGGGCCATGGTAAAACTTTATCCCCTCCCAGAGGAGTGTTTAGAATTATTGAGAATGTCTAAGGTGGACTCCTGTGACGGCGGTCACTAAGCATACCACATACCAATCGTGGGGGGCTACGGCCTTGCAGGATGTTCAAGATCGTAAGCTGGAATTCCATCTCAAGCGCATTTTTGAAATCCTGGCCTTGGGTGTTTGGGCATCCATCTGCAGCAGTCTCATGCAACGGGCAAGCCTTAGGTGGGTCCAACAATTACTCAGCACCCAAGACCTCCCGTCTGCAGAGGCAGAGCAGGCTGACAGGTTGGAAGGCGCCATAGCGTATGGGGCAGATGCCCTATACGACTTGTTTTGGGTGAAGGAGATGGCTTCGATGGTATCGGCCAGACGGCTCCTCTGGCTCCAACACTGGTCGGCTGATTCGTCTTCTAAGGCACAGCTGGGAACTCTCCCCTTTAAGGGTAAGTTGCTTTTCGGTGAAGATCTAGACCAGCTTATTAAATCCTTGGGGGAGAACAAGGTTCATAAGTTGCCTGAGGACTGCCCGAAACAGGCTAGATCCTTCTTCCCTACTCATACCCGCTTTCGGGGCCAACGCCGCTATAACCCAAGAGCAAGGGGCGTCTTCCCTAGGGGAAATTCTTCTCGGGCCCAGTCTTGGCCCCAGTCCTTTCGAGGCCAGTGGCCCTTTCGAGATGCCGCTACCCACCGTCCTGCGCCCAAGCCCGCCTCCCCATGAGAATCCACCGGCCCAACCCTCCGTTCCCAACTTAGGTGGTCAATTGTCCCTGTTCGTGGAGGAATGGGCCAAGATCACGTCGGACCAGGGGGTCCTCGAAACCATCGACAAAGGCTATGCTTTAGTTTGCTCGCAACATCCTGGACTTGTACATGGTTTCTCCATGCGGCCACCGGAGGCAGCCCGCGATAACCCAGACTCTTATCAGGTTCCAGAGGCTGGGGGCCATCTGCCCGGTTCCTGTGGCAGAGCACGGCGTCGGCCAATAATCTACTTCGTGGTCCCGAAGGACTCCTCCTTACGTCCCATCCTGGATCTCAAGAGGGTCAACCGGGCCCTCAAAGTGCCCCATTTCCGGATGGAAACCCTTCAGGCGGTGATAGCGGCGGTACATCCTAGAGAATTCTTGGCCTCCCTCGATCTGACGGAGGCCCTTCTGCATATACCGATCCGTCCCAAACATCAGAGGTTCCTCCGGTTCCACATCTTGGGTCAGCACTTCCAGTTCAGGGCCTGCCCTTCGGTCTTGCCACGGCACCACGCACGTTTACCAAGGTGGTGGTGGTGGCAGCAGCCCTCCGGAAGGATGGTGTCCTGGTCCACCCGTACTTGGACGATTGGTTAATCTGGGCCAAGTCTGAGACCCTATGCTGCCAGGTGGTGGACCGCGTACTCGCTCTCCTCTCGTCCCTACGTTGGATAGTCAACTTCTCCAAGAACAATCTCCATCCGTCTCAGGTCTTGGAGTTCCTGGGGGCTTGCTTCAATACCCGCGTCAGCAAGGTCTTTCTACCGGACTCGAGAGCTTTCAAGTTGATGGATCAGCTCCAGGGCTTCCTCTCCATGCCTCTCCCCACGGTGTGGGATTATCTGCAGGTCCTGGGGACCATGGTTTCCATGATCGACCTGGTCCCCTGAGCATTTGCACGTATGCGACCGTTACAGAGAGCCTTGCTGGCTTGTTGGCAGCCGGTATCTGAGCAGTTTCAGATGCAGCTCCCGCTTTCAGACTCTACCATCAGCGAATTACAATGGTGACTTTCTCTCAAGCACCTCCTCCGTGGAATGTCCCTTCGGACCCCGCAGTGGATGGTAGTCTCGACGGATGCCAGCCTATCCGGTTGGGGAGCGGTTTGCCAGTCTAAGCCCACTCAGGGGCACTGGTCCCCAGCCCAGTCTCGCTGGCACATCAATCGCCTGGAGACCCGGGTGGTTCATCTAGCACTCAAGGAATTTCTCCCTCTACTTTGGTGACGGGCGGTCCGGGTACTCTTGGACAATTCTACCACCTTGGCGTACATCAATTGCCAAGAGGGCACCAGGAGTCGACTGGTGGCCCTCGAAGCAAGTCGCCTTCTTGCGTGGGCGGTGTGGCACCTGGACTGCCTCGTGGCCTCCCACATAGCGGGCAACGAGAACCTGCAGGCCGACTTCTTAAGTCTTCAGCGCCTGGACCCAGGCGAGTGGGAGCTGTCCGACGCCATGTCCCTCATTATCGACAGGAGGGGGTCCCCCGCACCTGGACTTGATGGCAACTCTGAACAATGCCAAGGCTCCCCGGTTCTTCAGCCGCTGGCGGGAACACTGCTCGGAAGGGGTGGATGCCCTGGCCCTTCCATGGCTGAGCGACGTTCTGCTGTATGTGTTTCCTCCGTGGCTCCTCATAGGGAAAGTGCTCAGACGCATAGAGCTTCACAGAGGCCTGGTCATTCTCGTAGTTCCCGAGTGGCCTCGCAGACCGTGGTTTGCGGATCTAGTCAACCTGGCGTCGGACGGTCCTCTTCGCCTAGGCCATCTTAAATGCCTTCTCAGTCAAGGTCCTGTATTTTTCGACCAGGCGGATCGCTTCTGTCTTGCAGCTTGGCTTTTGAATGGCGAAGGCTAAGGCAGAGTGGATATGCTGAGAATGTCCTTTCCACTATTTTGCGGGCCCGCAAAACTTCTACTTCTCTTGCCTATGTCAGAGTCTGGAAGGTTTTCGAGCTGGCCTGCGTGGAATCAGACGTTACATGTTCAGCCCCAGTCTTACTCGTTCCTCCAGCAAGGTCTCTCTTAAGGGTCTCTCTTTTGGCTAACTCCGTGTTCAGGTGACTGCCCTCTGTTCCACTTTGGGAAGCCTTGACTGCCATGCAGTTGCGTCTCACCCGGATATTGTCCGTTTTCTCAAAGGGGTCAAACATTTGAAGCCACTGTTGCGTCCTACTTGTCCCTCGTGGAGTTTGAACTTGGTCCTTCAGGCGCTCTGTCAGGCTCCTTTTGAGCCCCTTTGCCTTTCCACCCTCAAGGATTTGATGCTCAAGATGGTATTTCTGGTTTCTATTTGCTCCTCCAGACGGGTGTCTGAGATCCAAGCGTTGCCTTGCAGCAAGCCTTTATTACGTTTTTCGGATTCCGGGGTCTCTCTTAAGACGGTCCCCTCGTTCTTACCGAAGGTCGTGTCTTCTTTTCATGTCAGTCAGTCGAGCTCCCCGCATTCTCTTCTGCGGACATTGCAAGCCCTGGTGGGGATGACCTATGCCGTCTGGATGTGAAACGCATTCTCATTAGTAATCTGGAGGTAAGAAATGACTTTCGAGTGTCGGATCGTCTTTGTCTTATGGAGTGGCCCCAACCGGGGCAAACAGGCCTCTAGGACTACAATATCTCGCTGGCTGAAGGAAGCGATATCGTCTGCTTACATATGTCAGGGACGCCCGGTTCCGGGGCTTCAAGGCCCATTCCTTGCATTCACAGGCGGCTTCCTGGGGGGAAAGTCAGTCGGTCTCCCTACAGGAGATATGCAGGGCAGCTACCTGGAAGTCTCTGCATACGTTTGCTCGACATTACTGCCTTGATGTTCAAGCACCAGTTTTTGGTTCTTTTGGGCGGCAGGTACTTCGAGTGGGCCTGTCAAGGTCCCACCCTGTCTAGGGAAGCTTTGGTACATCCCATGGTCTGGACTAATCTGGGTACGTACAGGGAAAGGAAAATTAGTTCTTACCTGTTAATTTTCATTCCTGTAGTACCACGGATCAGTCCAGACGCCCTTCCCTTTCTATCTTCCTGTCCGCTCGTAGATCCGTATACTATGTGTCCCTTCTTGGAGGCACCGGAAGCATCCATGTGATGATTGTGGGCATTCATGCAAGAGTGTCCATGCACGGAGTTCATTCATTAATCCACTGTTTTTCTCTTGTTCAATATTTTCAGAGTTCTCCTGTTATTTGCTCGAACATAAGAACATAAGAAAATGCCATACTGGGTCAGACCAAGGGTCCATCAAGCCCAGCATCCTGTTTCCAACAGTGGCCAATCCAGGCCATAAGAACCTGGCAAGTACCCAAAAACTAAGTCTATTCCATGTAACCATTGCTAATGGCAGTGGCTATTCTTCTGTTACTTGCTTGTTCCATGGTGTTTATCTTCTCTGCTTTGACAATGGTTATACTGAAGGGCTACAGGGTAGGCTCTGTCCTCATATAGGATACCCTTTCAGTTTTGGTCTGTCTCCACCTACTGGAAAGGAAGCTCAACTCATGGTCTGGACTGACCCGTGGTACTACAGGAACAAAAATTAACAAGTAAGAATTTTCCTTTACAGATGGATATGACATGTTACTGCTACTTGAGATTGATCCATGACCAGGCAAATTACCATTGCGGCCAGATGTCTCCATGCTAACAGGTCTCATGCT
Source organism: Rhinatrema bivittatum (assembly GCF_901001135.1). NCBI lineage: Eukaryota > Metazoa > Chordata > Amphibia > Gymnophiona > Rhinatrematidae > Rhinatrema > Rhinatrema bivittatum. Next base: position 31,572,784 of record NC_042622.1, on the reverse strand, counting down.
GCCTTCCACTACTAATACTGCTGACACCTGAAGAGTGCTGCCATTTGTAACCCTAGCTGAAAGTTTTTGTGACATCATTTGGGGTCCTGACCCACAGTTTGAGAATCCTTGAGCTAGAGGAATGACACAAGATTACCAAAGACTGCTGGTGTCCTAAGATTGTGAAGTCTGATTAATGCTTGCATTTCTCCCAGCTTCCTGTAACTTCTCATTGCTCAGCCTTCAATCCAGATCAGTCTCACCTGGAGGTGGAGTTGTTTCTCAATCAGCTGGGGAGAGAATTTGTTCCACCCATCAACATGCCGAAGGGTTCTATTTCTGTTACTTCCCTATCCCCAAGAAATTCAGAGGATTGAGACCCATTCTTGATGTAGGAAGCCTGAGCAAGAATATACTCCAGGAGAGATTAAAGATGAATTCCTCCCCTTTATTCAGAGAGGGAATGGATATGTACCCTGGGTCTGAAGGTTGCTTATACGCATATACCCATCCATCTCTCCTACTGGCACTATCAACGCTTTGCAGTGACCTTGCCTCTCGGTCAGTACCAAGTAAACCCTTTCGGTCTATCAGCAGCACCGAGGGTCTTTACCAAGTGCCCAGCTGAAGTAGCATCACATCTTTGGTGTCAGGGAATCTGCTCTTTCCTAGCGTGTAGCCAGATGGACTCAGGACCCAATGGGTTTTGTGCTCTTCTGCTAGCAGATGGGAGACTGAGTCAGATTTCAAAGCTGACGTCATCCTGGATACATATACCCCTGCACTGACCTCACTTCCTCAGTATCTCTCCATCTCCTAGCAGATGCGGACACTATACCACATACTAGAATAGTATTAACAATTACAGCAAAGAAGAAAGAAATTACCTTTAAGAAGATCGAGCCCCGCTCTCCTGCGGTGAAACCTATGGGTCCCTCCCCTAGTCGAGAATTCCTGAGGTGATTTCCGGGATCCCTCAGAGGTGAACCTTGGTCTGGTAGCCGGTTCCCGGCGTGGACTTAGCCCCCAGTGTGGCTGAAAGGCAGCGGGTGCATAATCGAGCTCGGCGGTGAAGGTATCCCACTTCACACACACCCCCCCTCGGCTGGAGACTGCCCGGCACGTGACCGATAAGCACCGAGACCAGGTAAGGTAAAAATCTTTAAGTTAAGGTCTCCGGTATCCAGAGCTCGGATAGCCGTACTGAAGTTTCTTCCGGCGAGATTTAAAGGGACACAGATTGGGTTGAGCAGCCTGGCTTGGGGTAGGCCCCGATCCTGTGCAAGGGTCCACACATGTGGAGACCCTCGGGGGGCGCCATCTTGCGAACGGGGTCGTCTGCACCATATTCCCTCCTCGACTGGCGGTACGCCCAGGGCAGGCCGGACGCCAAACTTGCGTAAGCCCAATATAGTCGCACGCATAGCTGTGCGCACATTGACGTGCACAAACCGAGACGTGCGCACCCGGGCGCATAACCTTGCACACAAACTGGTTTTTGAGGGCAGCCATGTGCACAAACTCGTGGAAAACGATGGCACTGCCGCCCAAAAAGGCCAAGGGACACTCCCTTTGCATAGCCTGCCACATAAGAGCCGCGCAGCCTGAATTGGAGTCCTGCCTATGCCAGCACTGCAAAGAAGCCCAGGGGGAACCAAAACCTGGACCCCTACTGTCCGGCATGGAGTCCAGAACTACTGACAAATGCTTCCCGGAGCTATGTATCTCTGGCACGACTGCCCCTCAGGAGGTCACTTCTGGGGCCCCTACTCCACCTCTCCCTGGGATCAACATGGACCCAGGGACCTTCTCCTGGGTGGAATTTTTCAAAGGGCTGCAAACCTTCGTTCAGGCGCAACCAGCCCCAGCTGCGCACCAGGCTCAACCCCTACTGGGAACTCTAGATCCTCCGGGCCCGATTCGGATGCCGTGAGGCATGCCTCGCTTAAACCAAGAACTTCCCTAACAGAGATCCAGACACCTCAGATGATGAAAGTGACTCCCTGGAGGAAGGAGAAATCCCCCCAGGGATAGAACCGTACTGAACCATGCTTTGTTTTTTCCCCAAGGACAAGTTACCTGCCCTTGTTTCCCAGACCTCAAAGACGCTGGGTATTCCGGGCATGGGACCCTATGGCGGAACCAAAGAAGAACCCCATTTTGGTGTCCCTTTTAAGGCCTCATGCTACTTTCCAATGATAGAAGCCATCCAGGAACTGATTGACCTGGAATAGATTGCCCCGGAGGCCAGCTACAAAGGGGGGTGGGCATTGGAAGCCCTATACCCTCTGGAACCTGCGGCCAAGGAACGCCTGCGTTTCCCTAAGGTGGACGCTATGGTCTGTGCCGTCTCAAAGCGAACGATTCCCGTTGAGGGAAGAGCAGCACTGAAGGACACGCAGGTCAGACGGTTGGAATCCATCCTTAAGCAGGCCGTTGACGCAACAGCAATGACGCTACAGATTGCTGCCTGCTGTGCACTGGTGGCACATTCCTGTTTGCTCCTCTCGAGAGAGAGAGAGACTGACTGACACCTCCGGAATGCATACCGGAGAGTTGATGGAACCTGCAGCGTCCTTCTCACTTATACAAGCTCAGATCTAGTGTGCACCTCAGCCAAGGGTGTTGCTCGGTAGTGGCAGCCAGAAGACAACTATGGCTACGAAATTGGTCTGCAGATGTGACTTCTAAAGCAAATCTCACGAGAATGCCTTTTAAAGGATCTCTCTTATTTGGAAGTGAATTGGAGAAGTTAGCCAACAAATGGGGCTAATCTCCAATACCTAGACTACTTGAAGATAGGAATAAAAGATCTCGGCGTCCCTCCCCTAGAAGAGCCAAGGGCAGAGGATCGCAGAGCTTTAGACCCTACAGGAACACACAGTTCAGACAACTCGCCCCTCCGGAAGGTCCTAGTCCTTTTGGAGCAGAAAGACCAAGAGGGGAACAGGACCCAGGGGTAGGCTCCAGCTGTGCCCCACAATGAGAAGAGGCCGACCCATCCACAGAAAGAAACATAGGGGGTCGACTAACCCTCTTCTACCAAAGATGGGTCGAGATAACATCGGACAAATGGGTCCTAAACATCATTCGAGAAGGGTACTCTCTAGAATTCCGCAGCATCCCTCGAGACAAATTTGAGATCACCCTGCCACTCCCACTCCAAGAGACTGGCAGTAGAAACCACACTAACAAGACTACTCAGTCTGAAGGCAATAACTCCGGTGCCCATGCTCCAGCAAAATACTGGGAGCTATTCCATCTATTTTATCTTTCCCAAGAAGGAAGGGTCATTCCGGCCCATCCTGGATCTCAAGAATGCCAACCGTTATCTGCGGGTACTACACTGCCGCATGGAAAAACTGCGCTCCGTTATAATGGCAGTACAACCGGGAGAGATCCTAACCTCCCTGGACCTCTCCGAAACCTATCTTCACATCCCAGTCCATCAGGATCACCAGCGCTTTCTGTGCTTTGCGATACCGGGCCACAATTACTAGTTCTGGGTGCTTCCCTTTGGCCTAGCAACCGCCCCCAGGACCTTCACCAAAATTATGGTGGTCGTGGCGGCAGCGCTGAGAAAGGAAGGAGTCCTGGTACATCCTTACCTGGACAACTGGCTGATCAGGACAAAATCTCCGGAGGAGAGCAAAGTCAAGAGCCTACTGCAGGAGGTCAGATGGGTCATGAACACGCACAAGAGCAGTCTACAGCCATCTAAGTCACTAGAGTACCTGGGAGCCCGGTTCAACACCAAACAGAACAGAGTCTTCCTCCCTCCTCCAAGGAGAAGGAAACTGATGGCACAATTGCGACAATTGATGACCAATGCACGCCCCAAGGTTTGGGACTACCTTCAAGTCCTCTGCCTCAAGGCATCAATCCTAGAAGTCGTTCCATGGGCAAGGGCCCATATACAACCGCTCCAGCACTCCCTACTGTCACGATAGAACCCACTGTCCCAGGACTACTCAATTCACCTCCAACTACCAGCAGAGGTTCGGACCCAACTCCAGTGGTGGTTACAGGAAGACCACCTAAGCAGAGGAGTAAGCCTATCCCCACCGAACTAGATATTGCTCACCATGGATGCGAGCCTGCAAGGGTGGGGAGTGCACTGTCAGGAACTGACAGCCCAGGGACAATGGAACAAGACAGAGGCGGAATGGAACATAAACCGCTTGGAAGCACGAGCAGTCAAACTAGTGTGCCTGCAATTCAGCCACAGACTCCATGGCGAATCAATCAGGATAATGTCTGACAACGAGACAACAGTTGCTTACATCAACCGCCATGGAGGAACCAAGAGCCAGCAGATGTCTCTGGAAATAGACCCCCTCATGGCATAGGCGGAGATAAACCTACAAGGCATCTCGGCCTCCCACATCGCGGGAAAAGACAACATCTCAGCAGACTACTTCAGCAGAGAGAGCCTAGACATGGGGGAATGGACGCTGTCGACCACAGCCTTCCAACTGATAGTAAATCGCTGGGGCCTCCCAGCCATGGATCTACTGGCAACCCGTCTCAATCTCCAAGTTCCCAAGTTCTTCAGCCGCAGATGAGAACCACAATCCCAGGGAATCGATGCTCTTGTCCAGACCTGGCCAGAGGAAGACCTTCTGTATGCCTTCCCTCCATGGCCACTACTGGGCAGGGTCATCTGCGAGAGAGCATCACAGGGGGCTAATTCTACTAGTCGTCCCGGACTGGCCAAGATGACCATGGAATACAGACATGCAAAGACTACTTACGGGGAACCCTCTTTGCCTACCTCCACATAGGGACTTTCTCCAGCAGAGCCCGATCCTCCAGGAAGATCTGTCTTGATTCTCTCTTATGGTATGGCCCTTGAGAGGACTAGCCTGAAGAAGCATGGTTACTCAAAGGCTGTGATTGACACCCTGTTCCGAGTGCGCAAGTTCTCCACATCCCTGTCTTACAGTTTGGAAATCAGTTCAACCAGTCTAGTTTTAATCAAGTTTAAGCAAGTTATTTAAGCAAAAACATATCCTCATTGGCTTTTCGAAGACTATACTGAGGAAGTGAGGTCAGTGCAGGGGTATATGAACCCAGGATGATGTCAGCTTTGAAACGTGACTCAGTCTCCCATCTGCTAGCAGAAGAGCACAATACCCATTGGTCCTGAGTCCATCTGTCTACACTAAGGAAAACAAAATTATCAGGTAAGTAATTTCTCTATTCCCTTTCCTAGACTGGCTTATAATGGCAACTTCTCAGGAGTTTGGATTAACTTTCCTGTAGAAGACAATTCAACTCCTACAGTCATTGGGATTCCTGGTACATTTCAAGAAATCATCTGATTCAGAAAATCAAATTCATTGGAGTGTTGATAGAGTCTCTGCAAGGGAGAGCTGTTCTCTCGTCAGATCAAACGCCATTCTCAGGACCCTGGCATTCAGACTGCTGAATGCAGATCAAGTGTTGACCGGAGAGTTTGTGATTGTTCTGGGTCATATGGTGACAGTGATTCACATAATTTCACTAACCTGCCTTGATATGTGACTTCTACAGTGGGGCTTTCGATCCCAATGGGACCAGTTGACTCAACTCCCAGGGTGACAGTTTCACATGAAATGAAACAATCTATGCTGGTGGCTACAAACAGTCATCCTCTAGGCAGGAGCTTCTCCAAATCTGAGTTCTCACCAACTAATATTGGCAACCGACACCTCCACAAAGGGTTGGTGGGCCCACACAACTCCCTTTTGATCTCAAGGCACTTGGTGGTTCGTGAAAAGACAATTTCAGATCAATCTCTTGGAACTGAGTGTTAAGAGATTAGTCCTGGGGGAATTCTGCCCTACAGCGGAGCACAGAATTTGCACAGAATTGCCATTTTCTGCGCAGAAAATGGCAGAGGAGACCCCAGTATGCCGCGAACAGAGCACGCGAAGATGAAGGCCCCGGCATACTGTTCGCGGTGAAGATGAAGGCCCCCATGTGCCACGAACGGAGTGTGCTCCGCTTGAGGCAAAGATGAAGGCCCCAGTGAGAGTGAATGTGTGTGAGGTGAAGGGTGGGAGAGGGCAGGAGGGTGACAGCATGGGAAGTGAGAAACTGGGGGTGGGGAATGCTTGAATATGGATGCCAGAGAGAGGGAGCCTATAAGAGGAGATTGTGAAGGAGTGTGTATGTGTGTGAGACTGGGAACTCATGTGTATGAAAAATGGATCGGGTGTATGTGAGGATGCTAGCCTGTATGAAGGGATTGTGTATGTGTGAGACAGAGCCTGTGTGAAGGGGTGCATGAGAGAGTCACATAGGTAGCCTGTGTGAGAGAAAAAGGGAGCTTATGTGGGTGTGTATGCAAGAGAGAGGGACCCTTTATGAGGGGATATGTGCAAGAGAGTGAGGGGGTGTGTGTGTACTAGAGAGAGGGAGGGACAGAGGGAGCCTGTGTGAGGGGCAGAAATGAGAACGGGGTCAAACTCTGGGACTGGTGATTAGTTGGAGGGGAGAGATACTGGCAGGTGGAGGAGTTGGGGCCTGAGAGTGCAAAGTGGCCAGGGGAGTAGGTAGAGCGAGTGGAAGGGACACTCTTACAGTGAATTTCTAGGGAAATTCTGCTCAAAATATTAAAAATTCTGCATCTCTAAGTAAGAACCTTTTTCTGTATTAATTTAAAATGTAATTACGTACTGTCATGTAAATTGTTATTTTTGATCAATATAAAGTTTGCAGGATTTTAAGTTTTTTGCACAGAATTCCCCCAGGAGTAAGATGCTCTGACAACTTTTACCTATCTTTTCCAATGAAGGAACATTCTTATTCAAACATATAACTAGGTAGCCATGTTATGTGAGCCAGCAGGGCCAACTGAATCATGGTCTCCTTTCTTTCTTTCTTTATTTATTTATTTATTTTATTTGAAAACTTTTCTATACCGTCGCTAAGTTATGCACCATCGCAACGGTTTACAAATAGGCACAAAATAAGGTATATATAGGTAGTTATCATACATTCTAACAGGTGCCAAATAAGAACGGTTACAATATCATTAATAAAATTAAATTTTGGGTAGTGATGGCTTAATCCAGGAAAGTTATTTGAGATACTATGATTCGGTCTACTTCTTAACCGCATTATGTATTTATAATATTGTGATGTCATTTATTCTTAGCTGCGCTTTTCTGTATTTTTTCATTCTCTCTCTCCCTCTCTACCCCACTGTTTCTTTTGGAAAGGCTTGTTTGTAGAGCCATGTCTTTAAGGTTTTCTAAAAGGATTTTATATCACTCTGTATTCTTAGTTCAGTGGGCATTGTGTTCCATAGAAAGGGTCCAGCCAGTGATAAGGCCCTTTCTCTTACTTGGGTTAGTTTTGCTGATTTTACTGTAGGGATTGTTAGCAGTGCCTTGTTAGCTGAACGAAGGTTCCTTTTAGGGACATGGACTCTTAGAGCTGTATTTAGCCAGTCTGCTTCTTTATCGTATATTAGTTTGTGTATTGTGCATAAGGCTTTGTACTTGATCCTGTATTCGATTGGTAGCCAATGTAGTTCTGCTAAAGTTTCTGTTATATGGTCCCTTCTTTTTTTTCCGGTTAGTATTCTGGCTGCAGTATTTTGAAGTATTTGGAGTGGTCTGATTGATGAACTGGGGAGTAGTAGGAGTGCATTGCAGTAATCGGTACTGGCGAAAACAAGTGTTTGTAGGATTGTTCTGAAGTGGGCAGGTGTGAGTAATGGTTTCAGTCTTTTAAGGATCATGAGTTTTGCGTAACCTTCCCTTACTTTTAAGGATATGTGTTGTTTTAAATTGATTTATCAGGCGGCAATAAATATATGGGAATGTGCATGCAGTCATACAGCTGTCAAGCAAGCAATTTATCTTCCAGGGATCTCCAATACATTAGCAAATCGCCTCAGCAGAGTATTTCTGCCACAAAAATGGATCCTGCACCAATCAACTGCCAACACTGCTCAGCTTGTGTGGACTTCTGGCAATGGACTTATTCACATTTGAAGAAAACAGAAACGTGGAAAGATCTTGCTCTGTTCTTCCCAGCAGTCTCAGATCTGCTTAGGATGCTTTTCTGTTCAACTGGAATTCATCTCTGGTACACTTTTTCCATAGATTCCACTGATAGAACTGTTCAAAAAGTACTCAGACCAGGCCTGTGTAATTCTTATCACGCCAGCATATTCCAGACAAGTGTGGTTTTCTTATCTAATTCAACTATCCTGCAGCCCTTCTATCCATCTCAGGGCAGATCCATGCTTGTTAACTCAAGAAGAGGGACCCTCTGTTTTGTACGAACCATTCTTCCCTCAACTAGTTGATCTAAATGTTGAGCACTCGCTGATTGCCAAATTCACCTTACCCAAGGAAGTTGAGGACATAAGTGTCCACCAATGAGTCATCAGCTAAGATAGCTTACGGATTTAAATGGAAACTGTTCTCCTCGTTGTGTTAAAGTTACTTAGACATATTCATATGTGAACCAAAAGTTACTTACCGTATTTTTTGCTCCATAAGACGCACTTTTTTCCCCCCAAAAGTGGGGGGAAAATGTATGTGCGTCTTATGGAGCGAATATAAAAAAAAACAAACAAAAATCTAACAACCCCCCCCTCCTGACTCCCCCAAGACCTGCCAACTTAATTTACCGCAACCCCCCACCCTCCTGACCCCCCCCAAGACCTGCCAAACATCCCTGGTGGTCCAGCGGGGGTCCAGGAGCAGTCCGGGAACGATCTCCTGGGCGTGGGCCGTCGGCTGCCAGTAATCAAAATGGCGCAGACGGCCCTTTGCCCTCACCATGTCACTGAGACCGACCGCTGCTATTGGTCGGTCTCAGTGACATAGTGAGGGCAAAGGGCCGTCGGCGCCATTTTGATTACTGGCAGCCGACGGCCCACGCCCAGGAGATCGTTCCCGGACCGCTCCTGGATCCCCGCTGGACCACCAGGGACGTTTGGCAGGTCTTGGGGGGGTCAGGAGGGTGGGGGGTTGCGGTAAATTAAGTCGGCAGGTCTTGGGGGGGGGGGGTCAGGAGGGTGGGGGTTGTTAATTTAAAGTGTGGGATGGGGTTTCTTTTTGGCGGGGGGAGGGGTTCCCAGAGAAAAAAGTTTTCTGATCTGGGGAGTGGACCGAAATGGCCCTCCCCAGACCCAAAAACAAAATGGGGAGAAAAAAAAAAAGCTATGCACTCCCCTAATTTGCTCCATAAGACGCCCAGACGCAGAGCCGGTTTAGCACAATTTTTTTTTTTTTAATTTTCCCCCTCTAAATCCTAGGTGCGTCTTATGGTCAGGTGCATCTTATGGAGTGAAAAATACGGTAAGTACTTTCTCTCCTTTTTCTTCCAGTGGTCTTAGCACCTCATTAGTGAAGGTTCATCTCAGTGCCATATTAGTCTACAATATTCAGTTATATGTAGACTAGTCTCCATTCATTTTTTTTTTTTTAATTTATACTTTATTCATTTTAATTTTGGTTACAAGAAAATTTTCCAAAGCGTTCATCATATTCCAGGCATATAATAAAGAATAAAAATAAAAGACATATTTTCACTTATTACCCAGCAATAAATCCTATTATCCCTGGTCAAATACACATTGAAATCTTAATATAAAGAAATAAGGAGAGACAAAGGGTGAAAATAAGCAGAAATATAGGCAATCTATATAATTAAAGTATTACATGCTGATACTTATATTATTTATTTATTTATTTGAGGGGTTTTTTTATACTGGCATTCATGAAAAATTCACATCATGTTTACATAAAACAGGGGTGCGATGAATACAAGAATACTTGTGAGAGGCGCCTATATCCAATTTTTCTTATCCCAACAACCCCTGGATTATCCTAAGCTCATGATGGTAAATCCAGAAAACTATGTAACTGTGTCGGCTCTGTAAATATATATTTTGCATTCCCATAGTATATAAAGCAACGACAAGGAAAACGTAACATGAACCGCGCCCCTCTTCCCACCACCTCCGCCCTCATTTCCAGAAATTTCCTACGTTTCAACTGTCAGTCTAGCAATGTCTGGAAAGATTTGAATACATTGGCCAAAGAATTTTAATTTTTGGAATCTGAAATAGTGCTTTAAAACACTATCTCTATCCAGCTTCGAGGAAAATTGTACAAGTAATGTTGCCCTCAAATTGATTTCCATTTCAAAAGATTTTTCCAAAAAGTCAGTTAAATCTAACATTTCTTCTTCTCCTTGTTTTTCTTGGTTATTGATATTATTTCCAGAGAGGTTCCGTGGTGTTTGATAGTAGGTAGCAGATATAAACTGTATCTTTTCTGTCGGGTACTTCAATATATTTGTAAAGTAACTTTTTAACAAGTCCAAAGGTGACTGTAATTTAGTTTTTGGGAAGTTAAGAAATCTCAGATTAGCTCTCTTTGATTTTCAAAGAATTCTATTTTATTCTCAACCATTTTTTCAGACTTTATTAAATTTATTTGAACATCTTCAATTTTCTTAACTTTCCCCTCCAAGGTAATTATCTTTTCCTCGACAGAAACCAGCGAATTTTCTACACTTTGTGTTTTATTCATTGCTTCTTGCACCGTTGCGGTCAGTGTAATTATAGACTTCTGCATTGTTATTAAAATATTCTTTATCTCTTCCAATGAGGGTGCTAAAACTGAGGTGGTGAGTGGGGGCAAATTATCCATCATGATTCCTACCTCCAGGGGTCCTTTGCCATTCTTTAGATGTTCCGGGCGTTGTTGTGCCTGATCCAAGTGGTTCCTGGAACCCAAATACATCGGGTTCTCCGAGGGCGGTTCATCCGCTCCTCTCTGGTCACCGCTTGTTTCCAAAAGAGACTGCCCGAGTGCCTCTACACTCACTGACCGTTTCCTAGGTGGCTCCGGTACTGTTGGAAATCCCGGACTCAGCGAGGTCTCCGAAGTCAGGGGGCTCGGCAGCTGCTCTCTGCCTGCCCCAGCGACTACTACTTCCGGGTTCTGTATTGGCGTCCTCGTGAAAGCTTCATCAATCCTCGGTTGAAGGAAATGTTCAGGCGTTGAGGTAATTTCGCGAACACGAGCTTTTCTCTTAGAATGAGGCATTTAAAAACGCAAAGAAAAAGAAAATATTTTAGCGGTAATAGTTTGTGTTGAAATTTTCTCCCGGGAGCGAAGCCCTCACGACCTCACCGTTCAGCGGCCTACTAGTCTCCATTCATATGTTGATGTTCAAGTTCATGAAAGATTTCTGGCATATTAAATCTCCAGTGGTAAAACCACCTGTACTATGGGACATGTTCTTGCACAACTAATGACACCTCCATTTGAACCATTGGCATCTGCTTTTTTCAGATGTCTCACATGGAAAGTAGTATTTCTTATAGCAATCACTTCACCCAGAAGAGTCTGTGAACTCCAGGCTTTGGCTCCCTATTTTCCTTATATGCAGTTCTTCCGCACAAACTCAGTTTCTACAAAGAGTAATATCAACTTTCCATATTATTCAAGCTATTGTATTACGTATGTTCTTTCTGCGGCCACAAGCATATGAAGGTGAAACGGCTCTTCATTGTTTAGATTGCAAAAGAGCCTTAGCCTACTACAAAAGAAGAACTCAGACACATCATTAAACCTTGCAACTAATCTTACGATCATAAATGATTAGGCATAGTAGTTAAATATACACTTTCTCTCTATATTAATACAAAATGCATCTAATACAGGGTCTCAATTTCTGCTCACTAAATACAACACTAGTCATTTAATTTTTACAACTCTTCTTTTATTAATTTATCTGTTTCTTCAACCATATAAATACCAAATTAAATGGTGATCCTTAAATGTTCTAATATTTAAAAACTCACAACCATTCATTCATCTCAATTCATACTCCACAACAATCATACACCCCCCGTCCCTGTAAACCATTAATCCCCAACAATCTTAAACAAATGAGCTCAATGTTCACAATCTAAATAATTCAATCAATATCTCAAAGTATTTTTTCTCATCATTGTCAATAACCTCTTGCACTAATTGGAGAACACTCTAAAACCTCAAACAACTTAATCATTTATTGCATTGTATTTGCACTTGCACAGAGTCATTATTTTTCCCAATGTTTCACTCTGTTCATGTCATCTGTAGCAACAATACCCTACTCTCTTGTAATTTGTGTATCCAAGTCAATTTCTTTCTCCTGTGCCAAAATCGTACTCTTTCTTTTATAGAAAACACATTTGTTCTCATCAAAGCTTTTATCCTTGTCAAGCCATATCCTGTATCACTGACATCAGCAATGTCCCACTCTCTTGTTGATTATGTATCAAGGTCCATTTCTTTCATACAGGCATTTTGTAATCTTACTTTTGTAGAGATCACATGTATTCTTGTCAAGACCTTTATCCTTGTCAAATCAAACCCAACGCCATGGCGTTTCGGCGGTTCTTTGCCACCTGCATCAGGGGACAGTTCAGAAATGGATCCAAATTTTTAAAGAGCCTCTTTATTAAATATTCAGTTCAGTCTTATGACTGCTACTTTTCATGGAAATCTGAAAACAGATCATCATCACATTACCTCTAATGAACCGATATCACAAACATTCATTTACCCCTTCTCCCACAGATCATATACATGAAAACACATTCACATCTACACCCCCACTTTACTATTCATACCAACTTAAAAACATCCCCACCGTGCCTCAACTTGTAAAACACCCCCTCCATTTCCCTCCCTACCCCTAAACTATATCCACATCTTTAAATTTTTACTTGTTTAACCATATCATTCAAAATAGAATTAAACCCCGTTATATTATTTCTTCAAGAGTCTATAAAAGATTTTTTCAAGAGTCTGTAAAAGATTTTTATACCTCGGTTGATTACCAAAGCTAGAATTTATCACCCATTTCAGCGTTCTCAGTCATATGTATATAACTTCTATTGAACTGATATTACTGCCTTCTAACATCACATCGTACATACCCCAAAATATCCCACACATTCACACTTACCGATTACATTCCATCCTCCTCTCTACATCTTAAACACTGCTCTATTATGAGTGCAGTCTTCTGGAGTTTTGAGTATTTATCCTTGAGACAATAAGAGGAGATTCAGATATTTAAAATAGGAGGAGTGCTTGGAGACGAGTTATTTGGGAAAGCCATGTTGAAATTTAAAAGTAACATTTAAAGGTAGGGGTAGGAGAATGTGGCGTCCGTGAAGTCACTACGTAGGGAGAGGGAGGGGGGCAGGGTTTGGCACTTTAAAAATTGAGGTTTGGAGGTAAAGCTCACGGCAGAGTATTTGAATCTGAACAAGTGGCTCTTAACATTGGTGTACTGCAAGGATCTTCCCTGTCTGCAACCCTCTTTAACATAAATATTTTGCCCTTGTGTAAATTACTTTCTGGACTAGGATTAACTTATTACATATGTGCAGGTGATGTCCAAATATTGCTTCCTATCTCAGGCTCTCTCGAATTCTTTAAAATTATGGGAAATATATCTTCTATACAACAGCTCTTAACCCATATGAGTTTATCTTTAAACCAAGCAAAAACAGAAATACTCCTAATATGCACTAAAATGGACGATAGGATAACATTGTTTTACGTTATGTTATGCTTTACACACTCTGTTAATTGTAAACCGGGTTGATGTGATGCCTGTCATGAAACTCGGTATAACAAAAACAATAAATAAATAAATAAATAAAATATTGGATATAAAAAATGTACAGCCTAAATATATTCTAGTCAATGAAGTAAGAGACTTAGGAGTGATCGTAGATAGTGAACTTAATTTAAAGAAATTTATTAACAAGTTGATCAAAGATGGATTTTTTAAACTTCAAGTTCTGAAGAAACTAAAACCTTTTTTACATACCAATGATTTTAGAACCATTCTACAAGCACTGAATCTTTTCAAAAACGGATTATTGTAATGCTCTGTTAGGCCTTCCAGTATCTACTATTAGGCCCCCCCAACTCCTCCAAAATGCAGTTGCATGAATATTAACAAATAGTAGAAAATATGATCATATACCAATCCTAAAAGAATTACATTGGCTGCCAATCATATACAGAATTCAATTTAAAGTTCTATCATCCTACCTAATAAACGAAGGATGACCGTGCCGCAAATGCGCAGTAGAAACCAGCTCTACCGCGCATGTGCGGGTGAGCACGTCGGTCTGAGCCAGAAAAAAAATGGCGGCGTCGAATGGCAGCGGCGGCGGCGGCATTGAGTGGCGGCGGCGTCGGGTGGCAGCGGCGGCGTTGAGTGGCAGCAGCGGCGGCGGTGTCCGGTGGTGGCGGCGGCGGCAACGAGGGAGGAGAGAGAGAGGGAGGGACTGACAGAGAGAGGGAGGGACTGAGTGAGAGGGGAGGAGAGAGAGGGAGTGGGACAGAGGGAGGGAGGGAGTGGGACTGAGTGAGGGGGGACTGAGTGAGGGGGGAGAGGGAGGGAGTGGGGACTGAGAGGGACTGAGAGGGGGAGGGAGAGGGACTGAGAGGGGGAGGGAGAGGGACTGAGAGGGGGGAGGGAGTGGGACTGAGGGAGAGTGAGAGGGGGGGAGGGAGTGGGACTGAGGGAGAGTGAGAGGGGGGGAGGGAGTGGGACTGAGGGAGAGTGAGAGGGGGGGAGGGAGTGGGACTGAGAGGGAGTGGGACTGAGTGAGAGGGAGGGGGGAGGGAGTGGGACTGAGGGAGGGGGAGGGAGGGGGCGGAGGGAGTGGGACTGAGGGAGAGTGAGAGGGAGGGGGCGGAGGGAGTGGGACTGAGGGAGAGTGAGAGGGAGGGGGGGAGGGAGTGGGACTGAGGGAGGGAGTGAGACTGAGTGGGAGGGAGGGACTGAGTGGGAGGGAGGGAGGGGATGGTGAAGAGGGGGAGGTAAGAGACAGAGGGATGTAGCCCGTTTTAACGGGCTTAACGGCTTGTTAATCCATAAAATGCAATTTAATGACAAAATTGAATGGTTCAATGCAGCTCTTCACTTCCATACACCACAGCAGAGTTTGCGATCAGCAAACATAAGTTTACTAACAATACCATCTCCCAGACTGGCACATGTAAATAGCGTATGAGAGAGAGCTTTATCTCTAGCAGGGCCCAGGTTGTGGAATTCATTACCACCGGAATTAAGGCTTGAGGCTAATTTGTGGACATTTAAAAAGAAATTGAAACTTGGCTATTTCAACAAGCATTCGCATGACCAAATTGGATACCTCGATCTATTTGATGACCTTATGTATAAATACGGAAATATAGTAGTCTTAAGCTAATGCTTTTATTTTATTTTATTGTTGACTTGTCATATGATTTTTGGATAACTTGATTCATTTTTTAATGCATTTTGATTTACTTTTATGCCTCTAATGTATATTTTATTAATTGATGTATTTTATTAATTTTAATGTATTATCATGTGGTAAACTGGTATGATGTTACCACAAATATCAATATATAAAAATAAAATAAATCCAGGTTCAGTGGTTCTGGTGGTGCTGGAGTGGCCGCGATGTCCATGGTTTGCCGATCTGGTGCATGTGGCGGTGGACGAGCCTCTGTAGCTGGCTCACTTGCAGGGGTTGCTTCACCAAGGACCCATATTTTCAGATCGGGCAGATCACTTTAATCTTGCGGCCTGGCTTTTGAGAGGCGGCGACTGCGCTTGAAGGGTTATTCAGAGCCGGTTATTGCTACCCTCCTTCAAGCTAGACGTCCTGCTACTTCCATTGTTTATTCTAGGGGGTGGAAGGTTTTTTAAGTCCTGTTGTGCTCAGCAAAGTTTAGATCCGCTGCTGGTTTCAGTCCCGCATATTTTGTCCTTTTTACAGCAGGACTTGTCAAAGATTTAGCTTATAGCTCGCTTTGGGTCCAGGTCTGTGCCCTGTGTTGTCTCAGAGGGGAAGGTACAGGGCAAGTCTTTGGCGTTTTCTGAAGGGCATTAAGCATCTGCGTCGTCCTCTATGGAACATGAGCCTGGAGTGGAATCTCAATTTGGTTTTGCGGGTTCTCTGCAAGTCTCCCTTTGAACCTTTGGGTCATGCTTCTTTGAAGGTCCTTACCTTGAAGACTGTCTTTTTGGTTGCCATTTGCTTGGCCAGGCGAATTTCGGCATTACAAGCCCTTTCTTGCTGCGACCCTTTCCTGCAGATTTCTAACGACAAGGTCTCTTTACGTATGGTGCCTTCATTTCTTCCTAAAGTGGTCTCCGCCTTTCATGTGAATCACAGTGGAGTTGCTGGGGTTTCCAGACTGGTCTCATGATCCTTTAGGTAGGGAGCTCCATCTCTTGGATATACAACATGCCCTGTTGCGCTATTTGAAGGTCACTGATTCTTTCAGACTATCTGATCTGTTTTTGTTCGGTGGAGTGAAGAAGGGGGAGAAAGTGTCCAAAGTTTCTTTGGCTCGCTGGTTGAAGGAAACTATTAGCTTGGCCGGCCCTATGTTTGCAAGGGCTGCGTGGTTCCAGTGGGTCTTAAGGCTCATTCCACTCGAACTCAAATGCTTCATGGGCCGTGTGTCAGCTGGTGTCTCCCCAGGAGATATGTAGGGTTGCTGATGGTCCTCACTTCATACTTTCACCAAGAATTACCGATTGAATGTGCGCATGCCAGAGACTGTGTCGTTTGAGAGTGTGCTGAGAGCGGGTCTTTCGGGTTCCCGCCCGGTATAGGGGGGCTTTGGTACATCCCACTTGTCTGGATTGATCTGGGTGTGTTCAGGAAAGGAAAATTGGTTCTTACCTGCTAATTTTCATTCCTGTAATACCACAGATCAATCCAGAAGCCCATCCTCTGTATTGCTGCCGAAAGACTGCTTTTTCTGCTGCTGGACCAATGAGCTAATAAGAATTTAAGATGGTGCATTTGCTGAAGTTTCAAAGATTACTGGAGGTTGTATTTGCTTAGGTTGGTGGCTATCCAGTTTAGGAGTATCCACCCCAGGGTTTTAGTTCGCCCTGTTTTAAATTATCTTGACTTGGGTTCAGGTCAATACTGAGGGACTGCAGATGGCACTCTTAGATAAGTAGCAGTGTCCCAAAGGTTTGTCCTCTGCCTCCATCTGCTGGTAGGGATGAATTAAACCCACTTGTCTGGACTGATCTGTGGTATTACAGGAACGAAAATTAGCAAGTAAGAACCAATTTTCCTATTTCTCTATCTCTCTTGTGCTCTATCTATATATATTTCTGTGTCTGTCTCTCTATAGAGTGAGAATCTTGTGACAAAAGGATGGCCTACAGCACAGTAAATAAATTACAGGATGGATTTTGGTTTTGTTGCTGATTGCATAGTTTACTATAAGAAATGTTCAGTAACCTTATTGTCTGAAATGGAATGCGTGCAATTCTGAAATAAACCAGTTTAGTGTAAAAAAATTTTTTTTTTAAAAAAAAGTGGTTGTAATTGTAACTTCAGATTTTTCTTATTCATTAAGATTGTTCTGAATAGGTTTCAAAATACTGTCTTTAAATCTCACACTTGGTTTTATTTCTGACAGGTATCAAAAGAACAACTTTTGGTGTCCATTCCTCTCTTGATTTGCCATCTTCAAGCAGAAAGTATTGTTGTTCATACGTATGCAGCCCATGCGCTTGAAAGGTTATTTACCATGAGAGGACCCAACAATACTACCCAGTAAGGGTTTTTTTTTAATATTTATTCTTTGTTATCCGGTAGATTTTTTTTTTTTTTTTTTGCCATCCATATCACTAGAAATTTTTGCTGACAATTGTTCTGAACCTTATTTTCATACCCACAGCATAGCAGCAGCAGAAATGCAACCATTTGTGGAGATACTTTTAACAAACCTTTTCAAATCACTTGCATTGCCTGGCTCTTCTGAAAATGAGTATATCATGAAAGGTAAGATATTTTTACTAAACACTGAGATTAAATGGAACCTTGTAGCCCCATCTTTTATAATTTATGTACAACATATCTGCTGTATACTGTATATGAACTTAATTTGGCTGTATATACTAATTCAGAATGTTTTATAGCTAATTGTCATTTTGATATGGTGTCTGCTCTGAGTCCTCTCTTGCTTGTTAGTGAAGTGACACTGATAAAAGAAATTTATAGGTTTGTTTTACATCAGAATGAATAGATTTCTCAAACATATGAAACATTTTTGTTCTATTTATAGCTATCATGAGAAGTTTTTCTCTGCTTCAGGAATCTATCATCCCATACATCCCTTCTGTCATCTCCCAGCTTACCCAAAAACTGCTTGCTGTGAGCAAGGTAATGGAGAAAGAAATTACTTGCAGGGTTTTTTTTTGTGTGTTTACCCACTGTTGCTTATATTTGTCATGCATTCAGTTACATGTAATTGAAAGGTGGCTACCAGGAATAGAGAGAGTGCAGTGGCAGAAAGGCCACCGTCCTTGCTTTGGAAGAAGGGCAAAAAAGAAGCATTGGCCAAATAAAACTGTAGTTATGGAGGAGTAAAGATGCTCCAAAATTTGGCAGAATTGAGCCCATACTCTGTGCATGCTATCAATAACACCGATAACCAAATACTCTGGTTAGGTTAACTAGTTGTATGCCAGTGGCCACTGTCCTATGTAACAAACAATAATAGCATCTGACATTTGATTAAATCACTTTTTGTGCTTTTTTTTTTCTTTCTTTTTTTTTAAAGAATCCAAGCAAACCCCACTTTAACCACTACTTGTTTGAGTCCATTTGCTTGTCAATAAGGATCACTTGCAAAGCAAATCCTGGTGCTGTTGGAAGCTTTGAAGAAGCTTTGTTTATGGTGTTCACAGAGATTTTGCAAAATGATGTCCAAGGTACTGTAAAAGTAAAATCTATGTAGTCTTTGCCTATAATTATAACTAGGTTGAAGGCCACACAAAATTCTTGTTAACAGCATTAGTATTACTTGTAATGCAGCAATTAGAAATACTGCTATAAGATGCTTAGTCAAATCAATTGTATTGTTTTCATAGAAAGGATATTAAGTTTTCTCACCAGATTGCAATGTAGGCAACTGATAAAAGCTTCCCATGTTGTCTTTTTTTTTGTTTTCCCCCTTAGAGTTTATTCCATATGTGTTTCAAGTGATGTCTTTACTCCTGGAAATGCACAAAAATGACATCCCAGCTTCATATATGGCATTGTTCCCTCATCTTCTTCAGCCAGTTTTGTGGGAACGAACAGGAAATATCCCTCCTCTTGTAAGACTTCTTCAGGCATACTTGGAGAGAGGGGCAAATACAATAGCCACCACTGCTACTGATAAAATTGTAAGTTTGTGTTAGATCTGTATTGGATCTTTAATTTTATTTCTGGTGATCATGGATAATCATAAGGTTTATGGATTTCTTTTTTTGAAGAGGTTCTTTTGTCAGCTTAATTGCACTCACATAGGCCAAAATTGCCCAGACAGTCTGACCATTGGTGATTTGTCCACTTTGAATAGATGTGCATACAATTTCCCATATTAAACCAAACACCCTCTTCCTCTTTGCCTATGTCTGTCACCCAGTCTCTCAAAGTTGTAACTGCTGATGGGTCACAGGCCTGGATTCTGCACTTTGGGTCTAATCCCAACTCTGACATCTGTCTTCAGAAGTTGCTTCCTTTCTCTCTCCCAAGCTCTATTTGGTGAACAATCTTCTGAATTAGAAGCTACAATATCTCCATGCACTATACTCTCTTCAAGGCTATTGATTTGTTTTTGGTTGAAGATGCTGGGAATGTCTTAGAGTAATTTGATACATTTTCCACCAATTTATATTTTAACTTTTGCCATTTGTTTAATTTACAGCCTGGATTGCTAGGTGTATTCCAGAAGTTGATAGCTTCTAAAGCTAATGATCATCAAGGTTTCTATCTACTCAATAGCATCATAGAGCACATGCCACCGTAAGTATAGATGATCAGACTTTGGTGTTTTACCTCTTTAAATTACTAACAAAAATGCGTAATTCAAAAGTAGGCTTTAATCTAAATGTATTTTGTTGCTTACTTAAAATTCACAGTTTCCAGCATAAAAGTGTTGTATTGTTAATTGTTTAATGCATGAAAAACTGCACAAATAGAAACTGATGCCATTGGTATGTCTGTTCCAGTATGATAGTTTTTGCTAAAATGAGACAAATGTATACAGATACCTAGTACAAGTCTCTAAGTGATGCATTAAATGAGAGCAGGATTGTGTTCTGCCTTGGGTAATAGAGGTAGTATGGGACGTTCATAAGTGAGTGCATTATGCTGCCATTGTGGGTCAAAGGTGGTACTGCAGGAGTAAGATTGACAACAGGGCCGGGCTTCCATTAGGCGAGCTAGGCGGTCACCTAGTGCTAAGATTCTTGGAGGCAGCAAAATCTTACCAGTATGAGGTTTAGAGGGGTGCTGTACTGGAGCCAATACTATCAAAGAAGGGAGCGCTGTGCTGGAGCCACTGCTATCAATAGTTAAGATGGGGGAAGGGGGGTAAATGACCAAAGGTTCAACTAGGGTGCCAGATATGCTTGCACTGGCCCTTATTGGCAAGCAAAACCTTTTCAACAAGAATAAATGGCGTCAAAAGAATTAAGGTGCGCATGGATGGATTGGCAACATACAATTTAGTGATTATCTCATTTAAAATTGCAATTTTATTCTGGTCATATGTTAATCCTCAGGCAGCATTTATTGAATTGTTATGGCAAATGAAATTAAGATCCCAAAAATTTGGCAAATAACAGTACTGAATACAAATACTTAATTATGGGCAGAGTTAATGATCGTGGTGTTTTATTTTTCCAGCTACTGTATTTATTTGCTGTACTTGAATCTGCTATAGATCCCATGAAAAGAGACAAAATTGAGAAAGTGAGCCCAGCTGGGTGGTCACAAAATGTAACATTTCTGGAACTGTTCTAACTTGTAGAGTTGTGGGATTAGTAATTCAAGGTTATTTTATTTCTAGAAATTCTGTTGACCAGTACAGGAAACAAATATTCATTCTGCTATTCCAAAGGCTTCAAAACTCTAAAACAACAAAGTTCATCAAGAGTAAGTATTAAGTTGTATATGTTGTGGTGGTCTACAAGGATGGGAGTTTATTAGCAGATTTTTCCTATGCTGTACAAGGGTGTATTACTTTTTTCTATAGTGCTACTAGTCGTATACAGTACTGTATGGATACGTATGACATTCCTTATCGTCCAACCAGACCAGGTTTTGTTCCCTTACCAGCAGATAACAGGAGGAGAAAGACAGTTTCCTAGCGTGTAGCAGATGGACTCAGGACCAATGGGTATAGTGTACTCCTGTTAGCAGTTGGAGACAGATCAGATTTCAATCTGACATCAGCTCCTAGTACCTATACCCCTGCAGGAAGTGCAGCTCTCCAGTATTTTCCGTCTCCATAGCAGTTAGGGACTATCGGCACGCTCTCTCAGCGTTAGAACCAAATTCAAAGAAGAAAATCCAAATTTAAAGAAGAAACCTACCTGAAGACGAGCCCCGCTCTCCTGTGGTGATACCCTCCTGTGGTCCCTCGGAGGTAAGCCTCAGTCCGGTGGCCGAATCGTGGCGAGGACCTAGCCCCCGATACTCGGGCGCAGCTGAGAGGCAGCGGTTGCACCCTCGAACGCGGCGGTGAAGGTATTTGCCCTCTCCCCCCTCAGCCGGAGACCGCCCGGGACGAAACCGGGAAGCGCCAAAGACAAGGTAAGATAGAAATCTTCTGCTTGAATCCGGTCTCGGAGGATCGAGGAGGAGCACAGGTCTCCGGCCGGGACCAGTGCCACCGGTTAATCCGCCCTAATAGGCCCCGCTATTTCCGAGGGTCTACCCACGTGGAGACCCTCCGAGGGGGTCGCCATAGTGCCCGCGAGCTCGCCGTCGCCATCTTGGCCCTATTCGCTGCACCGTTCGCCGTTCGAGAGCGCACAATCGAGCTAGGCACACAAAGCACTTGTGTGTATAAACTTACACGCACATAAAACCTTGCGCGCATAAGTTGCGCGCACAGAGCCAGGCGCATACCTACGGCTGAACGCACAGCTGCGCGCACAACTACACGCTCATCTTAAGCGCACCGGAGCGCATAAGAGTTTACGCACAGACAGCCATGGCACCTCCAGAAACAGGGATAAAGGCTCGAGGCCTCTGCCCAGCATGCCACATCAGAGCCGCACAAAGCGAGGTGGCCGACGCCCTTTGCACACAGTGCGAAGAGGCCCTGGGAGACCCAGTCCAGGGCCAGTTCTACCCAGGGCCGAGTTCTAGTTCCTCAGGGGGTACCCCGGACCTAGCCAGGGGGACTTCCCCACAGACGGGGACCCCCAAGGAACCAGCGCCCCTCAGCTTTGACCCAGCATCGATCTCATGGGTGGAATTCTTAAAGGGGATTCACGCCTTTGTTCAAATGCAAACTGAACCTCAGGCTGACCAGCCACATGCTCCACAGGAGGACCCTCATGCCCCCCCAGGCCCTTCAAGACCTAGGCACAGGCTTCCACTACCCAGAAGCCCCACCTATGGGGACTCGGACATCTCTGAGGAGGAAGCCGAACCCTTAGAGGAGGGGGAGCTCCCACCGGGGACAGAGCCTCACCGAACCATGAGACGCTTCTTCACAAAGGACGAGCTCCCGGACCTGGTCAACCAATGCCTGACGGAGCTCGCTATCCCGGGCTCAGGTACTTCGGGGGAACCTAAACCGAACCCCCTGCTGGAGGGTCTTCGACAGACTTCTCGCCATTTCCCTCTGTTACAAGCAGCACAGCAGCTGCTTGACCTGGAATGAATGCTCCAGAGTCCACATTCAAGGGGGGGACGAGCTTTGGCAGCCCTGTACCCGGCAACCAAAGATCTTGCATGCCCAAGAGATGATGCCATGGTCTGCGCGGTCTCCAAGCGCACTACCACCCCAGTGGAGGGAGGAGCTGCGCTCAAGGATGCACATGACTGGTGGCTGGAGTCCATCCTCAAACAGTCATTTGACGTAGCCACTATGTCTCTACAAATTGCAGCCTGCTGCACCGTGATGACACATGCCTGCTTATCACAAACCAGGAACAACACCCCGGGAGAAGACATGGAACCAGCAGTATCATTCCTTGCAGATGCTGCCTCCGACCTAGTGCGCTTCTTGGCCAGAGGAGTATCCTCTGCGGTGGCAGCCAGGAGGCAACTCTGGCTCCGCAGCTGGTCGGCCGACGCATCTTCCAAAACGTGCCTCACGAGGATGCCCTTCAAAGGATCCCTCCTGTTCGGCAGCGAACTAGAGAAACTGGCTAGGGAGGACGCGGCATTTGCAAGGGCAATACTAAGTGGGTCATGGGCAGCCTCCCACCCAGTTCGGGAGTAGCTTCTATACATCCCATTGGTCCTGAGTCCATCTGTTACACCAGTGGTTCTCAACCTTTCTTTGGCCGGGACACTCCTGACAAATGGTTCTCACATGCATGACACACTGAACATGTGACCATCACGGGGCTAAATGTAGACATGCACTCTGCATCCACAGGAATCCCCTCACCCCCCCCCAGCAATGAGTGCAGAGCAGATCTAGGGCATTACCCTGTACAACTCGCCATACAAAAAAAGATATTCTGGTTCTGATGACATCTCAGTAAAAGCAAAACAAACTCCCTTTGCTACCAGGCACAATAGCCTTCCTTATGAAAAGACAGTAATTTACCACTAATGCATATCCTATTGAGAAAACACAACAAATAAGATTAATACAAATGCCTACATGCTAGTAAAATACCTCACCTCTGTCACACACCCAGAACTGACCTTCACCAAGTACAGAAAAAACACAAATTATAAATATGGAGACAGAAACTGGAATGGAAACCAGAACTACATAGTTTGTTCATAAACACTTCTAGTGTTAAAACGTTATTTTTCCCCTGAAGTTACTTGTAAGACTCTTTAATTGTTTAATTTATAATATTGTTAATTTCAATTATTTAATCTTCAGATGTAACTTCTGTTTTTCTTCATAGTTTTCTGTTAAATGTAACATGTTATAACTGTAAACCGGGGTGAAGGCTGATAGCTATACCTTGGTATAGAAAAAACTCTCTAAATAAATAAAAAGCCACTCTGCATGCAGTGCGAGCCTGGAGAAATGGAAAGAGAAATATAGCACCTAACATAATCCCAGGATCTGCAATAATGCACACAAACTAATCCGCACAAAGTTACACCTGCATTATGGAACACACGCAAACAGTAAAAACCCTATCTAAGAAACACAGCTATTAAACCAGGCCCTAAACACTAATACATTTCCTATTGGGAAAACAGAATAAACCAGAGCCCCACACAGAAATAATTGTAAAGTTATACCAAAAATGTTACAAAACAGCTGCTGAACAGAATAATATTCAATTAAACACTCATAAAAATTATTAAAACATGTCCAAATATCAATAAAATATTTCAAAAAAGCAGACATCACATACTACCCAATAATTAAAATGGCAGTCAATCAAGAAAAATAAATTTAAAAAGCCACCTTTACTTACCCTCTCCAGTAACTCTCCTACTCCTTTCCCTTCCAGGCCAATAGCACTCACCAGAAGCAGCAAGGGCTGCTGAAGCTTTGTCCTAAATCTTCTTCCTTAGCGCCCACAACCAGTCACTCACAACACACACCCCCCCAATTAGACCCCACGATCAGTCTCTGTCTCTTTCACACCAGTCATCTTCCTGACCAGTCTCTCTCTCTCACAGAAACACATCACCTTCCTGACCAGTCTCGCTCTCTGCCCCACACACAAGCTCTCACCCAAGCACCCATTCACACCCCCCCACATACAAGCTCTCACCCAGGCTTCCATTCACACCTACAGACACAAGCTCTCACCCAGGTTTCCATTCACACCCACACACACAAGCTCTCACCCAAGCAATGATTCACATCAGCTCTCATCCAGGCTTCCATTCACACCCACACACACACACTAGCTCGCACCCATTCACACCCACAAGCTCTCACCCAGGCTTCCATTCACACCTACAGACACAAGCTCTCACCCAAGCATCCATTTACACCCACAAGCTCTCACCCATTCACACCAGCTCTCATCTAGGCTTCCATTCACACCCACACACACAAGCTCTCACTCATTCACAACTTCAGACACACGCTCTCAACCATGCATCCATTCACAGACTAAAGCTGTCACCCAGGCATCCATTCACACCCTCAGACACAAGCTCTCACCCAGGCACCCATTCACACACAGACACACCAGCTCTCACCAAAAACAACTTTTTCCTTCACTGCAGGGATGGGCTTCAGTTCCGCCGCGGCTTTAATCCGGCGGACCTTCTTTTTTCGGCGCCACGGGAATGGGCGTCTGTCGGGGGTCAGGTTTTCCTCTTCACCACTACGGGGATGGGCTCCTGTAGCAGCCTTGCACCGTCGGGGTCGGGTTTTCCTCTTTACCGCTTCGGGGATGGGCTCCCATAGCAGCCTTGCTTCGTCAGGGTTCTACATTGCCATTTCTCCCACCCCACTCCCGGGCTATGCCTTGCCTGCCTCACCGGCCAATCAAAGGCTTCCTCCCTTCTTCCTACTCCCAGTGGCAGGTAGAAGGGAGGAGGCTTCCGATTGGCCTGCGTGGGGGAAGGCAGAATGAAGGAGGCTTCCCATTGG
The DNA here is from genome assembly GCF_901001135.1 of Rhinatrema bivittatum. Taxonomy (NCBI): domain Eukaryota; kingdom Metazoa; phylum Chordata; class Amphibia; order Gymnophiona; family Rhinatrematidae; genus Rhinatrema; species Rhinatrema bivittatum. The sequence continues at coordinate 31,547,207 of NC_042622.1, read as the reverse complement.
GCAGTGGGGGTTGGAAGAAAGGAGGCTTTCAATTGGCCCGCGGGGGCTGGAAAAAGGGAGAAGGAAAGTACAACGGGGCAGTGGGACACCTGGAGACGCGACATACCTGCTGGTGTTTGGCGACACACTGGTGTGTCACGACACACCGGTTGAGAAGAACTGTGCTACACGCTAGGAAATGGAGAAATTACTTACCAGATAATTTCATTTTCCTTAGTGTAGACCGATGGACTCAGCATTCCACCCTTGGCATGGTCTTCAAATAATTCAAGGGTAAGCCATGTTTTCATTTACCTTGGGCATCCACCCTGCCGGGTGGTCGACGCCTTCCAGTTGAGTACACTGGCGGTCTCCAGCTATAGTCAATCAACCAGTTCAAGTTAATCAAGTTTGAACGTTTAACCAAGTTATTCAAGTTAACCAAATTATTAAGTTAATCAATCAGTCAGTCACACATATATCCACAATGCTTTTCAAGGAGAATACTGAAGAGCTGCACTTCCTGCAGGGGTATATATACTAGAGGCTGACGTCAGATTGAAATCTGATCCGTCTCCAACTGCTAACAGGAGTACACTATACCCATTGGTCCTGAGTCCATCTGTCTACACTAAGGAAAACGAAATTATCAGGTAAGTAATTTCTCCATTCCTATTCATACCCCTGATCAGTGCAGACAAGTGGATTTATGCATCTCCTACCAGTAGATGGAGGCAGAGAGCAAAACCTTGAGGCACTGCTACATAAGAGTGCTACCTGCAGTCCCTCAGTATTTCTGTCTCCAGAGGTGCAAACCTGCAGTCTGGAGTTTAAAAAAAAAAAAAAAAAGAGAATAGAGATTTTGGCTCCCTGAAGTGTTTAGGTTCCTACATGGACCATCCCTTGGGTGGGGTTGGTGATCCCTGTGTTAGGTCGGCCTTTGTCTTCAGAGAGGGTGATAGCAGGTGGTTCAGTTTCCCTCATCCCCCCTGGGTCCCTGTCACCACCTGTTTTCAGTCTCCTTTGCCAGAAGCAGGGAAGTATTTCATTTCTTTCCCTTATGGGTGTGTGTTGCCTTAATTTATTTGTTAAACAAAAAAGAGAGGAAGGAGCAGTGCTTGACTGGCTGAGTTCAGTTTTATTGCCGGAAGGCAGTTCCAGGTGAGCGGGGCTGAATCGCCATCATTATCGGGGCTAGGTGCTTGATCAGCACCGGACAGAGCCGCCAGCAGTGCTCGCGGGCAAGGTTTATTTTTGGGTCCATTTTTCGCCGGCATGGAACCTCCCACACTGTGCGGGAAAGTTTGCAGCAGCTACTGCTCAAGGCGGTCTCGTCTCGATTTGACCACGTTTTGTGGGGAATGCGCCTCCGGGGGGGGGGGGTGGAGGAACCAGCAGCCATTTTGTCCACACGTGCTGGAGCTAGGCTGCTGTTTCAAGGCTCGGGACTCCCCTCCCACACTGTTTCCCACTGATCAAGACTCTGCTGGTGGCAAGGCAGGGGTTCCTGAATTATACCCAGTTCAGTCCAGATAAGTGGGTTTATTCATCCCCTACCAGCGGATCGAGGAAAAGGACAAACCTTTGGGACACTGCTACTTATCCGAGACTGCCACCTGCAGTCCCTCAATATTTCTGTGCCTCCAGCAGATGGTAGAAGCGTAAACCTGCAGTCCTGAGGGATTTGGAGTTCTGGTGATTTAGTGCTCCCCAATGTTCCTGTTGAGGGCCGTCACTCGGGTTGAGCCGGGCAAACAGGGGGTTGGATACCACTGGCAGTTTTAGCCCGAGACCCTCGGGGCCACTGATAGCCAGGGGACTGGTTCCCTCAGTGGTGCCCAAAGTCCCTTCCTGCCTACTTTGGCTTACTTCAGGGAAATATTCCTCTCTGGGGTTTCTTTGTTCTTTTTGCCGCTGTTAAGTTAAAAAAAAAATAAATTCAGTAGCTGGAGCACAGGCATAGTTCTGAGCAGCCAGACAAGCGGCCTGCGTGGCAGTGCCGACAATGGTCAGATCTGGGGGTACAGGGAGGGGATGGATTCTGCCGAAGCTCGTGTCCCCCGGGGGGGGGGGGTTGTGAGCTTTCTCTTGAGGCGCCTTGTCCTGAGCAGTGGTCTGCGCGTGTGTTTCCTGCAGTGGCCAACCTGGAGTTTTACGCTGATGGGAACTTCATGACAGTGCACTCTCTCCCTTAGCCTGGTGGCGGTAGCTTCATAGTGAGCCCCTCCCCCCGCAAATTCAAATTTTTTTCCCTGCTTGCGGATGCTTTTAGGCCCCAGTGGCAGACAAGCTGCTTGGGGGGCCTGCGGTGTTTGGTTTGCTTATCTTTATTCCCTCTCCTCTGCACAGTTTGTGCACTGGGGGGGGGGGGGCGGGGAGGGTTCCTCCACCAAAAATGCTAAGCCTTGGAGGGCTTTGCAGTCGGGGGTCACGGGGGGTCACCAGGGGCATGGTGCTTCTCCAGTGTAAGGAGACCCTGAGTAAGGGGGCACAGTCATTCTGGGGACCTTTACACCCCCCTCTCGGGATTCAGCAGCATGAGGAGGAGGAAGCTGGGTCGGGGTCCAGTAGTCCGGAGGGGGCCTCGGGGGACCTGAAGGAGTTTCGCCTGAATGCGTTGTCCTAATGCACAAAGCTTTCCTGGCTCGGGAAGCAGGAAAGCAGAGGTTCAAGGACTCCGCCAAGAGGCCTCTGAAGTCCCAGGTGGGTTCCGCAGGATCATGTGATCTTGAGGTCTCTGACCCTCAGGTGAGGGTGGTTCCTCTCCAGCGGCGGATCTGGATACAGCCCCAAGGGACCTGAGGCGGAGGGTGATGATCCTAGGGTGGTCCACATTTCAAGAGGGAAGAGTTGCAGTCTCTTCTGCCCCAGGTGTTGGAGGAATTGGGGGGTGAAGCTCTCCCTGGAGGAGTCAGATGGCCTATGGGTGCCACCCAGCACTTTTTCTATTCCAAAGAAGATCCAGAAGCTGATTGGGAGTGGGACTTCCTGGACTCTGGCTTGAAGGTGGGGAGAGCGATGACCAAGCTTTATCCTTTGCTGCAGGAACATTTAGATTGCCTCAAGACACCGAACGAAGATGCCGCCATGTTGGCGGTCACAAAAAAAGACCACAATCCCGGTAGCTGGTGCGGCCTCTCTGAAAAATGTTCAGGACCGCAAATTGGAGGTTCAGCTCAAGCGGATTTTTGAGGTGTCCACACTGGGTCTCCATGCTGCGGTCTGTGCCAGCCTAATTCAGTGAGCCTGTTTATGTTGGAATGCTGTCCCCCTGCTCAAGCGGCCCATCTTGAGGCGGGATTCAAGTATGTAGCAGATGCCTTGTATGATCTAGTGCGCATCACGGCATGGAGCATGGTTTCCGTGGTGGTGGCAAGATGGCTGTTGTGGCTGCGTAACTGGTTGGTGGATCTGTCATCCAAATCTCGGTTATGTAACCTTCCTTTTAAAGGCAAGCTTCTGTTCGGGGAGGACCTCAACCAGCTTATGAAATCCCTGGAAGAAAGCAAAGGCAGCAGGCTACCAGAGGATATGAAAACGACGAAGAAGCCTTTTTCCTCCCGATCCTGGTTTTGTGAGATGAAATTGTTCTTGGGCAGACAGCAGTCCTTTCGGTGTTTGGGAAAGCCTTCTAGAGGTGGGTCCACTCAGGAGCCGGTGGAAACAAATCTTCCCAATGAAGTCAGGCCAGTCCATTCCTCACAGTCAGTGATCGGAAGCAGGGTGTCTCACTTTTACGAAGATTGGACAAAGTTCACCTCTAATCAGTGGGCACTGGAGGTTGTTAGGGAAGGTTTTGCCTTAGGTTTCTCACCTGCTCAGGCAGGTTTTTCTGGAATCGTGCTGTCTTTCCCAAAGCAAGCGTGTGGCGATAGAAGAGATGCTCCAAAGATGGATAAGCCTGGAGGCTACAGTCCCAGTTCCACTGTCCAAACAAGGAAAGGGAAGGTACTCCATTTATTTTGTAGTTCCAAAGAAGGAGGGCACCTTTCGCCCCATAATGGACCTGCAAAATGTGAATCTGAGTTTGACTGTGCCATGCTTCCAGATAGAGACCTTGCGTACTGTGTTTTCGGCGGTCTGAAAAGGAGAAATTATGGCTTCTCTGGATCTCACTAAGGCCTACTTGCACAACTCCATTCGACAGGACCACCAGAAATTTCTCCGGTTCAAGGTGACGGATCAGCTTTTTCAGTTTTGGGTCCTTTCCTTTGAGCTAGGCACTGCTCCTCAAACCTTCATGAAGGTGGTGGTGGTAGGGGCAGCTCTGAGAAGAGACGGAGTGCCCTGTCTGGACAACTGGCTCATCCAGGCGAAGACAGAGGAGTGCTTGCATTCAGTGCACAGAGTGAGGTCTCTGCTGGAGTCGCTGGGCTGGGTCATCAATCTGGCGAAAAGTCACTTGGTGCCTTCTCAGTCCCTGGAGTACCTGGGAGCCCGATTCGATACTCAGCTGGGCAGAGTGTTCCTCACAACCAACAGGATGATCAGGCTCCAGGATCAGATATCTCACCTGGTCCGCCTCCCTGTTCTGAAGGTCTGGGATTTCTTGCAGGTCCTGGGCTCAATGGCCTCGACGTTGGAACTGGTTCCTTGGGCATTCGCTCATATGCGCCCATTACAGAAGGTGTTATCCCGATGGAATCCCCTGTTGGAACAGTATTTTGTTCCCTTGCCTCTCCTGAGAGAGTCCAGTTCCAGTCTAGCGTGGTGGATATCGGGGAGCAATTTGGAGAAAGGAATGCCCCTTGACTTCCTGGAGTGGGTGGGGGTCATCATGGATGCCAATCTCAGGGGCTGGGGTGCGGTGTTTCTAGGCAGGCCGGCCCAGGGCCTTTGGTCAGTGTTGGAGCAGACTTGGTCCATTAATCGGTCGGAAATGCAAGCGGTGCGCAGGGCCCTTCAGGAGTTTCAACCCTTGGTCCGCGGTCAGATGGTGAGAGAGTTTCCGGACAATGCGACAAGGACAGCATACATCAACTTCCAAGGAGCAACTAAAAGTTCCACTGTGGCTCACGAGGCTCAGCTCTTGTTTGTGTGGGCGGAACTTCACCTCGAGAGCATCACGGCCTCTCATGTTATAGGAGTAGACAACGTACAAGCGGATTTTCTCAGCCAACACCGTCGGCACTGGGGGAGTGGGAACTGTCCCCAGAAGCCTGGAATTACATTTGTGCCCGTTGGGGCACCCCTCGGCTGGACCTCATGACGACACGGGCCAATGCCAAGACTGAAAGGTTCTTCAGTCACAAGCGGGAGACTGGAGCAGTGGGCCTCGATGCTCTAGTGTGGCAGTGGCCAACAGGGATCGTTCTCTATTTTCCCTCCATGGCCCCTCAATAGCTCGAGTGCTCAGACGTATAGAAGCCCATCCAGGTTCTAGTGGTGCCGGAGTGGCCGTGACGTCTGTGGTTCGCAGATCTGGTGCATCTGGCGGTGGATGAACCGCTGTAGCTGGCTCACTTGCAGGGGTTGCTTCACCAAAGACCCACATTTTCGGATCAGGCAGATCGCTTCTATCTCATGGTCTGAGTTTTGAGAGGCGGCGGTTGTGCCTGAAGGATTATTTGGAGCCAGTTAGTTCTGCTCTTTTTCAGGCTAGACATCCTGCTAATTCCATCGTGTATTCTAGGGTGTGGAATGTTTTCAAGTCCTGGTGTGGTTAGCAGAGTTTAGATCAGCTGCTGGTTTCAGTGTCGTACATTTTGTCCTTTTTACAGCAGGGCTTGTCCAAAGGTTTGGCTTATAGCTTGCTTCGGGTCCAGATTTCTGCCCTGAGTTGTCTCAGAGGCCAAAGGTACAGGGCAGACCTTTGGCGCCATCCCGATGACGTGCGTTTCCTGAAAGAGCGTTAAGCATCTGCTTCTCCCTCTACGGAACGTGTGTCCGGAGTGGAATCTCAATTTGGTGTTGCAGGTGCTCTGTCAGGCTCCCTTTGAACTTTTGGGTCACACGACTTTAAAGGTCCTTACTTTGAAAACTGTCTTTTTGGTTGCCATTTGCTCGGCCAGGCGTATTTCAGAATTACAAGTCCTTTCTTGCCGAGACCCTTTCCTGCGGATCTCTACCAACAAGGTTTCTTTCCGCTCAGTGCCTTCGTTCCTTCCTAAGTGGTCTCTGCCTTTCATGTGAATCAGAATGTGGAGTTCCAGGGTTTCCGGACTTTCTTTGAATCAGAGAATGGGCCATCTTGCATCTCATTGTGCACTCTTCAAGCCTACTTGAGCCCTGTGCTTCCTAGATAGTGAGTTTAACTTCAAAAAAATACATTAACACCATGATAAAAGATGGTTTCTATAAACTTCAAGTACTAAAAAAAACTCAAACCACTCCTTTATTTTGTTTTTATAGACAGACATTCGATATGGAATATCACATCTGTTTACAGAGCAACTAATGGGATAATATGACAACGGTGTCTTATTATTTTTACATAGTAACAGAATAGCATATTTAACAATTTGGAACGCTCGTTTGATATACAATGTAACAAGGTAACTTGTTTAAACAATTTGGAACAATCTTGTTTGATATACACAGCAAGGCATGAGATGATGAGGTAGGTAGTGCTTTGTCTTCTTGATGGGGCGATTAATAGCGACTTGGCATTTTAGGCACTTGAATAAAGACTTGGTGACTGAAGTTATGGAAAGGGAGACTTGGTGACTGAAGTTATGGAGGGTGGGGGGGAGCCTCTGTTTGGGGGCTTAGCTCGGGTGTGCTGTGAGTAGGGTGAGGAAAGTGTGTTAGCCATGAATATGGGGAGGAGTAGAAGGGAGTTCATGTAGATGGGGGGGTGTCATTAACTCACTGGCTGGAAGGCTTTCTGGAATAGCCATGTTTTTAGGATCTTCTTGAAGATCTGGGTTGAAGGTTCCGTTCTGAGTTGTGTGGGTAGTTTATTCCATAGTGAGGGGCGCGCTATTGAGAGAGCGCGTTCTCATGTTGTGGTAAGGTGTGCCAGTTTTGTAGAAGGAATTGTTAGCAGACCGGTGTTTCTGGATCAGAGGTTTCTTTGCGAGTCATGTGGGTGGAGGGTATCCTTTAGCCAGTCAATATTTTCATTGTTTGACGGTCTTATGCATAAGGGTTAGGGCTTTGTATTGTATTCTGTGGGTTATGGGGAGCCAGTGGAGGTTTTTAAGAATGGGTGTGATGTGGTCGGAGTGTTTGCTGTTTGTGAGATCTGGCTGCTGCATTTTGCAGTAGTTGCAGAGGTTTGAGGGTGGACACTGGGAGCCCGAGGAGAAGGGAGTTGCAGTAGTCTAGCTTGGAGAATAAGAGGGCCTTGGTCAGTGTTGGAGCAGACTTGGTCCATTAATCGGTCGGAAACGCAAGCGGTGCGCAGGGCCCTTCAGGTAGTCATGATTGAGGAGAAGAGGTTTGAATTTTTTGAGGACCTGTAGTTTGAAGTAGCCCTCTATTATTGCGTTGATGGGGTTTTTTAGGTTTAGTTCGGAGTCTAATGTGATGCCTAGGTCTTTTACAGCTGATACGAGTTGACTGGTTGTGTGATCGAGGGGTCTTGAATGTTCTTTGGGTGGGGTTTGTTTGCTGTGTGTAGTATTTCAGTTTTTTTGTAGTTGAGTGTGAGCGATATCTGAGTTAGGAGTTTTTGTATTTGAGATGAAAAGGACTCCCATTGTAGTAGTGTTCTTTATGTTCTCTTTCATGGGAAGTAGGATTTCTAATTCATCTGCATAGATGTAGTAGGAAAGGCCCTTTACAATCAGGATTATCGTACTCCAGGCAATACTTCTCCCTAGATTACTGTAACGCTATTCTTCTGGGCCTCCCGGCGTCCACCTCACAACCAATGCAACTACTACAGAATGCAGCAGCAAGAATGATCACAAACAGTAGTAAAAGATCAGATCATATAACCCCAATACTTAGTTACATTGGTTGCCGATCCTATACAGACTCCAATATAAATCTCTGACCCTCATCTATAAAACACTCTACAAAGAGAATATAGACTGGTTCAGTGCAACTTTGCACTTTCAGATATCTCAAAGGAGCCTATGTTCTTCTAATACTGGTAGTCTTCCAACCCCCTCCCCAAAATTAGCACCCCTGAACACAGTCAGGGAGCGTGCACTATCATTGGCGGGGCCCACCTTATGGAGCAACCTACCAACTGAGCTAAGGATAAGAACCCCTGATACAAACTTTAAGAAAAAGCTAAAGACATGGCTTTTTCATAAAGCATTCGTGTAAACACAGCTAGGCTTACAATAACCGCCATACCCCCATACTATAACTGATATACCCCCGTAGTACATATGTTAGAACAGCGATTCTCAACCGGTGTGTCGCGACACACCAATGTGTCGCCAAGCACCAGCTGCTGTTGCGGCTTCCGGTATCCCACAGCCCCAGTTATACTTCCCTTTACCTTTTTCCTGCCCCCAATGGGAAGCCTCCTCCCTTCTTCCTGCCAGTGGGAGGAGGAAACCTCTGATTGGCTGGTGGGGCAGGAAGAAGGGCATCTCATAGCCCAGGGGTGGGGTGGTTTGAGGGGGGCTGGGAGGAGTGACAGTGTCCAGGCCCATGGCGGCAAAGAAGGCCAACCCTGTGGCCACCATGGGCCAGAAGTACTGAAATTAAACACAGCAGCAAGCCACAAAGAAAAGAGGCCAGCCGCCCTAGAAACCAAGCTAGAGTAGGGATTCCCCAAAGTGGCAGCGAGTCGCAAGCACGAAGAGGCCGGTTACTCTGGGGATTCTCTGCCCCCCCCCCCCCCCCCCCCGATGCAGCAGTGAGCACAGCAGAACTGCATTTAAAGTAAAATGGCACTCAGCCATGCTGATTACAGATGGGGCAATTGGAGCTCCCAGCGGCCGTAAAAGCAGGCAGATGGGGGCCACGGGAGCCTAGGGATATCCCGACAGCCAGAAGAAAGGCTTTGAGTGCTGTGGCTATTTTTCTAAAATAAATGTTTGCTGCTTCAGTGTGGCTGAGAATGCAGCGGCAGCACTGGGAAATCTGCCACTGCGAAATTAAAGGGGAACACAGAATTGGGGCTCTAAGCAAAGTGTGTGAAAGAAACAGAGACTGGGCAGGGAGGTGACCGGGGGTGTGTGTGTGAGAGAGAGAGAGACTGGGCAGGGAGGTGACTGGTGTCTGTGTGTGAGACAGAGACTGGTCGTAGGGTTTAATTGGGTGGGGGGGTGTGTGTGAGAGTGACTTGTGGGCCCTAAAGAAGAGGACCGTGAGGACAGAGCTTCAGCAGCCGCTGCTGCTCCTGGTATGTGCTTTCAAGGGAAAGGAGTAGGAGAGTTGCTGGAGAGGGTAAGTAAAGGTGGCATTTTAAGTTTATTTTTCTTAATTGACTGCCATTTTAATTGAGTATTATGTGATGTCTGCTGAAATATTTTATTAATATTTGGACAATTTTTAATTTTTATGAGTTTTAATTGCATGTTATTCTGTTTATCAGCTGTTTTGAAACATTTATTAATATAGTTTTGCAATTATTTCTGTGTGGGGATCTAAAGTAGCTTGGCTTGTTCTGTTTTCCTAATAGGAGGTGTATTAGTGTTTAGGGCCTGGTTTAATATTTGTAGTGTTGCCTTTTCATAGATAGTGTTGTGTGTTCCATAATGCAGGTGTAACTTTGTGCAGATTAGTTTCCTGGGACCGTGTTAGGTGTGCTATATTTCTCTGTTAATTTCTCCAGGTTTGCACTGCATGCAGAGTGGCTTTTTTTGGTTTTCCATTCCAGTTTGTCTCCATGTTTATAATGTGTGGTCTTTCTATACTTGGTGAAGGTAGATTCTGTGTGTGCGCCCAAGGTGAGGTATTTTACTAGCATGTAGGCAATTGTCTCAATCTTATTTGTTGTGTTTCTCAATAGGATATGCATTAGTGGTAAATTATTGCCTTTTCATAAGGAGAGCTATTGTGCCTGGTAGTAAAGGGAGTTTGTTTTGCTTTTACTGAGATGTCATCAGAACCAGAATTTTTTTTTTTTTTTTGCATGGTGAGTTCTATGGGTAATGCCCTAGTTCTGCTCTGCATCCATTGTTAGGGGTCAAGGGGGTTCCTGTGGTTGCAGAATGTGTTTACATATAGCCCCGTGACGGTCATATGTTTAGTGTATGTCACGCATGTGAGAACCATCTGCCAGGTGTGTCCCGGCCGAAAAAAGGTTGAGAACCACTGTGTTAGAAAATGCTACTTATCTTTACCTGATACTTGACTACCCTGACAAAGTTGATATGTGATAAAATCTGTTTTGAATACCACCTGATTATAATGATGAAGCTAACATGTTATCTGCCTTTCTGCATAAGACTACTCAAGAGAAGAATGTATGTAACACCAAATGATTTTACCTTTACATGCATTTCCAACTAATCTTTGTCTTATCTTAAACTCTGTGAAGATGCTACTGTAAGCAACTCTTGTTTATTTTTTGTAAACCGATGTGATATACTAGTTCGAATGTCGGTATATAAAAATAAATAAATAAAACATCTCCTGAGTTCCCTCCGCCGGAAATGTTATGTGAGTTTATTTTATTTATTTATTTTTATTTTTTCTATACCGACATTCCTGTAAAAGTACAAATCATATCGGTTTACAATGAAACTTTAACTTCACTCTGAGGCAGTACATGGAACAATGAGGCCAGTTAACAGTAGAAATACCAAACGAAACCTAAAACTCTAGACTCATTTTAACATCTAAAAGCACATGAAACTCAAAATAACAGAGAATACATTAAACAATATAAAAACATCAATATGGCATAAATAAGCTCAGGGGAAGGAGGAAAAGGTAGAAGGTGGGAAGGTGGAGGGAGGAGGAGAAGGTAGAAGGTGGGAAAGAGAAGGCAAAAAGAGGAATGCAATGTCTGGCCAGAGGGAGGGGATGGGAGAGATGGGAGTAAGGCGAAGGGGGAGGAGAGAGAGTGACTAGAGGTAGGATTTGCTAGTGAGAGATAGGTTGAAGGCAAGGGTAGTTAGGTGTCTTGAAAGGCTTGGCTAAAAAGCCATGTTTTCAGTCTCTTTTTGAAGACAGTGGGGCAGGGTTCTCGTCTCAGGTCGGGGGGTAATGCATTCCATTGGTGTGGACCAGCTGTTGAGATGGTGCGTTTTCTAAGTGAAGTTTTGGCTTGTGGGGCTACAAGGTGTCTTGGTAGGCAGTTCTGATTGGTCTGGACGAAGTATGTGGTTTTAGTTGGGAGGCAGTGTGGGGAGTGGTGAGGTTGTGAATAGCTTTGTGGATGATTGTGAGTACCTTGAAGAGGATTCTGAATTTAATGGGGGGCCCAGTGTAGGCTCTGAAGGGAAGGGGTGATGTGTTCCCTTTTTTTGGTGTTGGTGAGGAGCCTGGCTGTAGAGTTCTGAACTATCTGAAGGGGTTTAGTGTGGTTAGCTGGTAGCCCGAGAAGCAGGGAGTTGCAATAGTCCAGTTTTGAGAGTATGATTGATTGAAGTACCAGTCTGAAGTCTTGGAAGTGAAGGAGAGGTTTTAGGTTTCTGAGGACTTTAAGTTTGAAGAAGCACTCCTTAGTAGTGGCATTCACGAACTTTCTAAGGTTGAGCTGGTTGTCTAGAGTGACACCTAAGTCTCTGACATAAGGGGAGTGATTGAGCGTTGGTATGGTTGGGTGTGAGATGGTTGGTAAGATAAGGTGGGTGTCAATGTTGTCTTGGGAGAGGATGAGGATCTCAGTCTTGTTGGTGTTCAAAACTAAGTTGAGAGAAGTGAGAAGGTGGTTAATTGCTTTTAGACAGTTGTTCCAGTGATTGATGGATTTTTGCAGTGATTCTGTGATGGGAATGATTATCTGGACGTCATCTGCGTAAAGGTAATGGGAGAGATTGTTTAGAAAGAAGGTGGCATAGCGGAAGTAGATAGATTTTGAAGAGGGTTGGTGATAGGGAGGATCCCTGAGGGACACCCATGTTGGAGTGGACAGCAGGGGATTCTTTGTTGTTAATCTTGACTTTATAGCGTCTGTTGGACAAGAAGGAGGTGAACCAATTGAGTGCTGATCCCTTGATGCCAATATCAGTCGTTCTAGGAGAATAGCATGGTTCACCGTATCGAAGGCAGCGGATAGATTGAGAAGTATTAGAAGGTAAGATTGACCTTTTTCCATGTTTATAAGGATGTTGTCGGCCAGGGAAATCAGAAGGGTTTCTGTGCTGAACGTCTTCCGAAATCCATATTGTGCGGGGGCAGAATGTGATTTTCCTCAAGGTAGTCCGATAGCTGTTGACGATTTTCTCCATAATTTTAGCCATCATAGGGAGATTGGCTATTGGGCGGAAGTTGGCTGGGTCAGTGGGGGACAGGTTAGGTTTTTTTAGTATAGGTTTGAGGATTGCAAGCTTTAGTTGGTCAGGAACTAGGCCTTGGGTTAATGAGAGGTTAATAATGTCAGCGATAGGTTTAGAGATTGTGTTTGGGATGTTGAAGAGAATGATTTATTAGTGTTCTTTCTCTTACAGTTCAGTCCAGGATGGTGTCTTTTAGGCCAAATTAGGCAAATAAGATGGAAATTCAGGTAAAAGACAACATGCTGGTCTGAAGGGATTGATTGACATAAAAATGATCAGCTGATCCTGAACGCCTTCTGATATGTGTATATTTAATGCCTTTTTAAAAAAGTGTGGTGTTAGATAGTAAACATACAAATTCAGGAAGAGCATTCCATGTAAGGGGTCCTTCCATGCAAAATGTGCATTCACGCACTTCTGTGTGTTGGGAAGAGTATAGTGATAGGATTATACTACCGTCCATCTGGCTAAAATGATCACAGATGATGAAATGCTAAGAGAAATCAGGGAAGCTAACCAATTTGGCAGTGCAATAATAATGAGAGATTTCAATTACCCCAAAATTGACTGAGTAAATATAAAATCAGGACTTGCTAGAGACATAAAGTTCCTGGATGTAATAAATGACTGCTTCATGGAGTAATTGGTTCAGCAACCAACACGAGAGGGAGCTATTTTAGATTTAATTCTTAGTGAGAGGAGTAACAGTGGTGGGGCCACTTTGCAGTATCGATCATAACATGATCAGATTTAAACTAATAACTGGAAGGGGACAATAAGTACCATAAATCTACAGCTCTAACACTAAATTTTCAAAAGGGAAACTTTGATAAATGAGGAAAATAGGAAAAGAACTGAAAGGTACAGCTGCAAAGGTTAAGTGTTCAACAGGCATGGATATTGTTTACAAATACAATCCTAGATGCGCAGTCCAGATGTATTCCACACATTAAGAAAGGTGAAAAGAAGGCAAAATGAATACCGGCATGGTTAAATGTGATGTGTGAAAGGCTATTTTAGCCAAAAACAAATGCATCAAAAATTGGAAGATGTGAAAAGATCTGAAGATGATAGCATAATGCATAAGCACTGTCAAGTTAAGTGTAAAACATTGATAAAATAGGCAAAGAGAATTTGAAATAAAGTTGGCTGTAGAGTCAAAAACTCATAATAAAAACTTTTAAAAATATATCCGAAGCAAGAAACCTGTAACTGAGTCGGTTGGACCATTAGATGACTGAGGGTTAAAGGAGCTCTTAGGGAAGATGAGGCCATTGCAGATAGACTAAATGAATTCTTTGCTTCTCTGTTTACTAATGAGGATGTTGGGGAGATACCAGTTCGGTGATGGTTTAAGGGTGATGAGTCAGACGAACTGAACCGAATCACTGTGAACCTGGAAGATGTAGTAGGCCAGATTGACAAACTAAAGAGTAGCAAGTCACCTGGACCAGATAGTATGCATCCTAGGGTACACTCAACCTAATGAACCAAAAAGTGGCTATCTCTCCAGTCAATCATGCACGCAACCTTGGAGTCATAATTGACAAGGAACTTTCCTTCAAGAACCACATCACAACAAAAATCAAAGATGGATATCACAAACTTCTAACACTACGTCAATTAAAACCTTTCCTCTCCCCCAATGACTTCAGATCAGTCCTTCAACTACTCATCTTCTCCAACCTGGACTACTGGAACTCCCTACTATTCAACTTACCCTTAACACCATTTGACCACTCCAAATCCTACCAAACGTAACTGCAAGAATAATCACTGGATCGAAAAAACATGATCACATTACTCCTACACTTATATCACTTCACTGGCTCCCAATAAAATTTAGGATTGAATACAAAATTCTTTCCATACTACACAAAATAATATACGAAAAACAAACTGGCTAAGCTTATCCATAAAACTGCATTCTCCAAACAGAAACCTCAGATCAGCAAATAAAGGACTACTAAAGATTCCACCTGCTTGCTCTAAACACACCAACTCAAGAGAGCAATTTCACTAGGAAGCCGTAAACTCTGGAACACCCTCCCAACCGAACACAAGAAGATCTAAAAACCTGGATGTTTACCAAAGCATACCAACTCACCCAATGACTCTAAATCACCACTCCCCTTCACATTGACACCAACAAAAATGCTGAACCAATGTAAGAAAATAACATAACAATGAACTGAAACATGTATAACCTATCCTACGAACTAAGTTTATAAAACAATATCTATGTAAAATTATAATTTCTATGTTAACTATTTGAACGAACCTTTTGTAAACTCTGTTAAACATTGAAACTTTGTAAACCGTTGTGATGGCGAAACCGAATGACGGTATATAAAACTCGACAAATAATAAATAAATACTGAAGGAACTCAAAAATGAAATTTCTGATCTATTAGTTAAAATTTGTAATCTTTCATTAAAATCATCCATTGTACCTGAAGACTGGAGAGTGGCCAATGTAACCCCAATATTTCAAAATGGCTTCAGGGGCAATCCGGGAAACTATAGACCACTGAGCCTGACTTCAGTGCCGGGAAAAATAGTGGAAACTATTCTAAAGATCAAAATCGTAGAGCATATAGAAAGACATGGTTTAATGGAAAACAGTCAACATGGTTTTACCCAAGGGAAGTCTTGCCTAACAATTCATTTTTTTGAAAGGGTTAATAAACATGTGGATAAAGGTGAACCAGTAGATAAAGGTGTATTTGGATTTTCAAAAGGTGTTTGACAAAGTCCCTCATGAGAGGCTTCTAAGAAAACTAAAAAGTCATGGGATAAGGTTATGTGGGGGGATGAGCTGAAGCAGACGTGGCTAGCTTCAGCTCCCGGCCCCACAACAGAAAATCATCAGCGAAATTTGGCTAAGGGCTTCTGAATTCATCACCGGGATACAGGAGAAGGCAGCCCATGTCGATTATTACATACATGAACAGATCTCCAGGTATTATGACTTCAAAAAGCGGTAAGAAAGAAAAGGAACGAGCACGGCCCGCACTGAAAAGCAAGATGGCGACAGCCTCGTGTAACAAGCGATTC
Source organism: Rhinatrema bivittatum (assembly GCF_901001135.1). Lineage (NCBI taxonomy): Eukaryota > Metazoa > Chordata > Amphibia > Gymnophiona > Rhinatrematidae > Rhinatrema > Rhinatrema bivittatum. The sequence goes on along the minus strand of NC_042622.1, from coordinate 31,531,875 downwards.
CTCTGCGCAAAGTAGTCTCACAGCTGTGGCACTAAAAGAAATAATCGCTGTGACGCTGGACGAAAAACTTGCCGGAATCTCTGAAAAATTGTCCGAGGTAAGGGAAGCCCTGACTGAACTCGGACCGCATCTCGAGCAGGTTGAGGGACAGGTCTCCCTGCTCGAAGATGACATGATGGCGCAAACAGGGAAACTGAGCACACAAGAGGAGACAATTAAAGAATTACAACTCAAACTGGATGACCTGGAGAACAGGTCCCGCAGGGCCAAACCTGCAGCTGTTAGGGCTGCCAGAGACTGTAGATGAAAAAGGATTGGGAACATTTCTGGAAGATTGGCTGCCTGAAGCTGTTGGGGAACCAGAGCTGGCAAGATTCGCATAGAAAGAGCACACAGAGTAGGCCTCCAGAAAGCAATGGACAGTCGCCCTCGAATAACAATAGCAAAAGTTCTAAATTATGCCCACAAGCAGAGAATTTGGATAGCTTCGAGAAAACAGCGAGAAATACTATAACAAGGGAATAAAATAAGAATTGCACAAGATTTTTCAGCCCGAGTTTCACAACGGAGGGCTTTTTCCTGCATATGCTCTACATTAGTGGATAAACAAATCAAATTCGCCATGCAATATCTGGTGACCTTAAAGATATGGTATGGAGGAAAAGGGCAATCGTTTGATTCTCTGGAGACCACTCAAATATTTCTCACTAAGATCAATTCTACATGATCTGGGCACCTAGTCACTACTGAATGGTAAAAGTTTAGAAACTTCATGTCAAAAGACTTTCATTAGACCCTGGGACAATATGCTGCAGCTATGCAAATTAACTAAGAAAAGGATTCTACCTTTAGTTACAGAATACAACTGAACTGCATACGGGGAAATTGCACATATTCCCAGAAAACTGAGCTACTGGCTTATAATTTGCCCCGTATAGCTAATATTCTGTGTTGTGGGGCAGGAACGCTCTAAAATGTGACCTCTAAGTTCCTCTAATTGTGAGGGACATACTAGAGTCTAATCGGGGATTTTCATTTAAGGGAAGGGTATGGGATTTGGGACAAATTGCGATCTGGGATCTATGGATGCAGGGATAGGGGGATCTCACAAACGACAAAAGGAACATCGAGTATCTGATTTCAGCTTATCTAGTAAACCTAGGAAGCGGATGAAGGTGGAGAAGGGGATATGTGGATACTATTCTCAAACAATTTCACACTATGGGGGACAGGTTAGGCTGGGAAACTTGGACCCCTTTATCTCATTACACAATGATATTCTTGGGTAACAGACCAAACAAGGAGCAGAATGGGTAAATATAGGATAATTTCATGGAATGTCAACGGGTTGGGATCTCCCATAAAATGAAAAATAATTTACCAGCATCTCCAACGGCTAAAAGTGAATATTGCATGCCTCCAAGAATCTCATCTCACAGAAAAGGAAAGTACTAAGCTGCGAAGTGAGTGGGTCTCTGAGTGTCACTTCTCTCCAGCGAAGGGAAAGAAAGGAGTAGCCGCCATTCTAGTCAATAAGAATACACCATTAACAATAAACAAGGAACTTCAAGACCCAGAAGGCCGTTTTATCATAATCATAGGTATCTTAGCAGGAAAACAAATAACACTATGTAATATATACGGCCCCAATGTATCAGATCCTGGTTTCTTCAATGATGTGATTACACTACTTTTAACAAATGCACAAGGCGAACTTATCGTAGTGGGAGATATGAACTGTGTGTTTGATGCTCAGATGGATAAATCCCAAATCCCAAAGGGATTCCGTCAGAAAAAAGAAACAGGAGTAGCCCATTTATGTAAACAGTTAGGCTTAATGGACCCTTGGCGTACATTAAATCCGGCACGAGACTACACTCATGTGTCCCGAGCGCACATTACTCTGTCAAGGATAGACTACATACTGCTCGCCCTCCGCCTTTTTTCTAAAGTGGAGACCGCAGACATTGGAGCGATAGTTATAGTGGATCATGCTCCTATATGGGTGGATGTGTAGTTCTCATCGGAACAAAAAAACCGGAAGACCTGGAGGCTACCGGGTCATCTCACCAATGATCTCGACTTTCAGAAGCACTTACAGACAAAATGGGATGAGTTCCAGGATAACAATAAGCAACATCTTACTAATCCATCTTGATTTTGGGACGCTAGTAAAGCCGTGATACGTGGTGAAATAATAGCATATGCTGTGAAAAAACATAAACAACTGAATCAAACTATCCTAAACTTAGAATCTCAATTAAAACAAGCAAAATTTCAGCTGGCAGCAACATCCTCTCCTCCTAATAAGGCGGCATATTGGGCATGCCTAAATTCATTGAATGCTCATTTACATCTCCGAGCGCAAAAGTCACTCCAGACCTCAGAACACTACTTTTATAGACATGGCAATAAATCCAGTAAATTGTTATTACGTATGGTAGCGATAAAAAGGGAAAAAACCTTACATTAACGGCCTGAAAACCAATGCAGGCACTTGCGTGACAAATACCAGAGAGGTTCTGGATACCTTAAGACAATTTTATGAAACCCTTTACAAAGAAGATAGAAAAGGAGACCAGAACGATGAAGACGCTTTCTTCCATGATATTTCCTTGCCTACAATTACAAGCACAAAGAATTCATTGCTAGACCCATTGCAGCAGGTGACGTGTCGGGTGTAATAAAAATGAGTAAAAGCCATATCACCGGGTCCGGATGGATTTCTTCTGAGTACTATAAGATCTTAAACCCTAGGATTTCAGAGATTTTAGCATCCTTCTACAATCAAGCGTGGCAAGGAGATGGCTTCCCAGCGTCTTTCAACAATACCCACATCACGGTCTTACCGAAACCAGGCAAAGACTCCCTCCAAGCAGCATCATATAGACCAATATCCCTACTAAACTATGATCTGAAACTCTATGCCCGGGTAATGGCTATCCGCCTTGGAACAGTATTACCATCCATCATCTTCCCATATCAAGCAGGTTTTGTTGGTGGTAGAAATGCTGGTGCCCATGTTGTGCGATTAATGGCAGCTCTTGAGACTTCCCACCATCTTCGAATCCCAGCTATGGCCGTGGGATTTGACTCAGAGAAAGCTTTCGACCATGTATCATGGGATTACATGTTTTCAGTAATGGCCCGCTTTGGTTTCTCCAATCACATCATAAAAGCCATCTCTATCCTCTACCAGAATCCCCAATCTTATATTGTGGCAAATGATTGTTTCAACGGAGATCCCAATACAGAGAGGAGTTAGACAAGGATGCCCGATGTCCCCTATCCTATATATTCTTTTGTTGGATCCTCTCCTTAAGAAGTTAGCTAATGCTTCAGAAATACAAGGCCAAAAAGTAGGGGGGGGGGGGCTCATTTCACTGTCGCAGCTTTTGCGGATGATATGCTGTTGTATTTAACCAACCCAATACAGTCTTTGCTTTATGTTCTTACAGTGCAACAGGCTTTTGGCAAATTTGCCGGTCTAAAGATTAATGTGGAGAAATCCGAAGTCCTGGATGTATTGGGTATTTTAAAAAATAAGTGGCCTGGAACATTTCCATTAAAATGGGTTTACCTCTTCATTAAAATATCTAGGAATATATATCCCAGCAAATACCAAGGACATTTACTCCTTGAATGTTCTTCCTATGAAACGAAAACTGATCTACAAATTGCAATCGTGGCAGACACTACCATTATCACTTTCTGGGAAAATACTACTTCTCCATCATTTTGAGATTTCCAAATGGCTCTATTTATTCAGCAGGATACAGAGGACGTAAACAAAGCTCTAAGCAGATTCTTATGGCGAGGAAAACGAGCAAGGATTTCCCTACAGACTCTTATGCGACCCAAACATGAAGGAGGATTGAATTGCCCTTACTTACGGGCTTATAACTATGCTAGCTTAATGCGCCATGTATGTGACTGGACCCTGACAAGAGAGACATGCTCCCCAATATTTCCACCTGGACAAACACAGGCGTTATTTCTTCGCTGGTCACCACTAGGGCTAAAAACCGTTATACACATGTTTGATTTAGAAACCACACCAGTATATGTACACAGCTTTCAACAGCTCCAAGAGATATATCATGTACCTCAAGTGGACTTCTATGGCTACCTCCAACTAAGGAATTATATCATGGAAAAATTACAGATCATAACCTTTATTTCCGAAATCATTCCAACTGATTTCTTTCCTTCAAGGACCAGATGGCAAGCGTACTAGTTGCTCGCAGTTTTATACAGCGATTACGAAATTGTCTAACCCACCCGATTTCACATCTATAAAAAATAAATGGAACTAGTGGCTACCCCGAACAATATCAGAGAGAGAGCTTACCTCCTGTTTCCAAAACATTACTGTAACCATCGAGAATGTAACTTTGCGAGACAATTTCAATTTTACTACCAAGCCTACTACTCACAATATGCAGCGTTCCAAATGGGTCTCATACTGGAGCGTTTTTGCACTCTATGCTCGGCTGATAAACCTGACTTTTAACATAGTTTCTGGGCTTGCTCAGCAGTGGAAGAGTTCTGGCATTACCTACAAACTATAACGTTAAAAATGTGGAATATAACATTACCACTGGACCCTCTAACTTGGCTGTTTGGTATAATAGAGAAGCCTAATGATATACTGTATAAATACCAAATCCAACTCTTTCACAAAATCATCCTCATAGCAGTAGACACTATACTCTGACAGTGGTTGAACTCTAATCCTCATCTCAAACATATATGGAAAACGATATCTGGAACACTTAACAGCGCAGCTGAAGACTATTAAATCTCAGACGACAAATTCCAGAATATGGTCTGACTACGTAAAATTACAACTGACAGAAGCTTTATCATTCCTTAACCGGGACAAAGAAAAATCAGGATGATTTACATACAAGATATTTGTCAAATCCATACTATTTGAAATATGTACTGTATTAATATTATGCATAAACTTTAGTTACGGATGCCAAGTAGAAATCCTTTAGGTATGAGCCATACTTAGTCTATCGCACTGACTTTGCAGATATGGGACCCATAATTTACACTGCCTTTAACTCACACATAAACCACATGGCACCATATTGCTCAACCTCTCCCAACCATTTCATTTTTTTGTTCTTTCTTTCCTTTCTTACTGCTTTTCTTTCTTCCCATTCACGATACCTTTCTTACTTTACTCACATACCCATGCAACTACTCACTACACAGATTCACTCTTCCACCTCATCTATTTAAGTAAAGAAATCACTTCACTCACATATGCCACTTCATCAAAGCAATCCATGGTTTAATAGTTTAATACAATTTCTATGTTTGGAATTCCAGATAGCATGGGGTGGGGAACAAAAAAATCGCACAGCTATCATAGCACTAACAGAATATTACCTAATACGTACATCGAGATAGTAACTATGAGACTGGAAACAATATGAAATCCTTACTACCTATACTGGGTAGAACTACTAGGGATAATATCAAGGGCAATGACCAGATAACATATGAAATACTGCTGTCAGGAATTTCATAGAAAATGTTACAGAACTATGTCTTATGTCTAACCTATTGGAACAAGATACAGTTTACTGAATTGTTCATTGAATTGTTTAGGTTTTTATTCCGTCTGGTTTGCAAGTTTCTATCAGAGTAAACAGTTAAAAATTAACTTGAGTCTTAACCCCTACGAATTATACATCATATGTTATACATCGTTTGTTAACAACTTGCATTACCCTCTTATTACTTGACAAGTTCTGTTGAAAGGATGTCAAAAAAACTGTTTGTATGGTATAAAGCAAGGTGCTGTTAATAAACATAAAAAAAAAGTCATGGGATAGAAGGCGATGTCCTTTCGTGGATTACAAACAGGATTAAATGGTCAATTTTCTCAGTGGAAAAGGGTAAACAGTGGAGTGCCTCAGAGATCTGTACTTGGACCGGTGCTTTTCAATATATTTATAAATGATCTGGAAAAGAATACGGCGAGCAATGTTATCAGATTTGCGGATGATACAAAATTATTCAGAATAGTTAAAACACAAGTGGATTGTGATACATTACTGGAGGACCTTGCAAGACTGGAAAGATTGGGCATCCAAATGGCAGATGAAATTTAATGTGGACAAGTGCAAGGTGTTGCATATAGAGCAAAATAACCCTTGCTGTAGTTACATGATGTTAGATTCCATATTAGGAGCTACCACCCAGGAAAAAGATCTAGGCATCATAGTGGATAATACTTTGAAATCGTCAGCTTAGTGTGCTGCAGCAATCAAAAAAGCAAACAATCTTAGGAATTATCAGGGAGGGAATGGTTAATAAAACGGAAAATGTCATAATGCCTCTGTATCGCTCCATGGTGAGACTGCATCTTGAATACTGTGTTCAATTCTGGTCGCCGCATCTCAAAGATATAATGCCGATGGAGAAGGTACAGAGAAGAGCAACCAAAATGATAAAGGGGATGGAACAGCTCCCCTTTGAGGAAAGGAGGAAGAGGTTAGAGCTGTTCAGCTTGGAGAAGAGATGGCTGAAGGAGGGATTGGATAAGTTCTTGGAGAAGTCCATTATCTGCTATAATTAAGTTGACTTAGAAATTAGCCACTGCTATTACTAGCAACGGAAACATGGAGTAGACTTAGTTTTTGGGTACTTGCCAGGTTCGTATGGCCTGGATTGGCCACTGTTGGAAACAGGATGCTGGGCTTGATGGACCCTTGATCTGACCCAGTATGGCATGTTCTTATGTATATGACAGAGGTCTTTAAGATCATGAGAGGTCTTGAGCAAGTAGATGTGAATCAGTTATTTACACTTTTGGATAATAGAAGGACCAGGGGGCATTCCATGAAGTTAGCAAGTAGCACATTTAAGACTAATCAGAGAAAATTCATTTTCATTCAATGCAACAATTACCGTATTTTCCGGTGTATAAGACGACTGGGCGTATAAGACGACCCCCCCTTTTTTATACATATTTTTAAGAAAAAAAATAATTTTACACTCAAACAGGAGCAACCCTATCTATGAAAAGGCAACACTACAAATACCGTATATCAGGCCCTAAAAACCAATATACCTCTTATTAGGAAAACAGAACTAGCAAGCAGCTATAGATTCCCACACATAAATAATTGTAAAACTATACTAATAAGCAGAATAAATGTTTCAAAACAGCTATGAACAGAATAACATCCAACAATTAAAAACTCATAAAAACTATTAAACATTCTCCAAACTTATATACAGGAGCCCAGCTTATATACAGGAGCCCAGCTTATATACAGGAGCCCAGCCTCCCAACCTTCAGGAAGAGACTTAAGACCTGGCTGTTTAAAAAAGCTTTCCCGGACACCGATTAATTCTATTCAGCCAGATTCTACCACTTCCACATGTAAAAATGTTATTACTAATGTAAATACCTATACCTAATGTTATTCTCTTTCTTTTCTTCTCTCCTCCCAGTTCTATTACCTTGTTATTTGTAACTGCTTCCTTCTACACAAATAGGTTATTGAATTGTTTACTGTACACCCCTGTTATATGTAAACCGGCATGATGTGTTTGCAACATGAATGCCGGTATATAAAAATTTTAAATAAATAAATAAATAAATAAAATATTTCAAAAAAGCAGACACATCACATAATATTAAATAATTAAAATGGCAGTCAATCAAGAAAAATAAACTTAAAAAGCCACCTTTTCCTTACCCCCTCCAGCAGCTCTCCTATTCCTCTTCCTCTTCCTTAGGGCCCATGTCTCTCACACACACACACCATACCAGTCATGCCCCCATGACCAGTTTCTGTCTCTCACGCACCAATCATTTCCCAAACAGTCTTTGACACACACACCAGACACCTTCCTGAACAGTTTCTCTCATGCCATACACACACACAGGCTTCCCACTCCCGTGTTCTGCTTACCGTACATATACGGGCTTCTCACTCTCATAATCACTTTCTCTGTCTCACACACACACACACCAGTCTCTCTCTCATTTCCATGCTCACTCTCCACGTGCACAGGCTTCTCATTCCCTGAATCACATTCTTTCTCTCACATTCACACACAGCAGTCTCTTTCTCTCACACACACCGTCACCTTATCAACCAGTCTCTCTCTCATGCACGCGCACACACACACACACACAGCCAGTCCTCCCGCTCCCATGCTCTCTCTCACATAATCAGGCTTCTTACTCCCATGCTTTCTCACATACCCAGATTTCTCACTTCCATGCTTTTTCTCTCTCTCACACTCACATACACATCAGTCATCTCTCTGAGCAGTCACTTTCATTGTCTCTCACACACATGAGCTCGCTGACCAGTTTCTCTCAATCACACACATGCTCTCAATCAAATGCATTCTCTCACTTACAGGCTGGCTGCTTCTCTCTCTCTCTCTCTCACTTACACACAGGCTGGCTGCTTCTCTCTCTCACACACAGGCTGGCTGCTTCTCTCTCTCTCACTTACACACAGGCAGGGTGGCTGCTTCTCTCTCTCTCTCCCACTTCCACGCCCCCCCCAGCACAAATAGTAGCTGCAGCAGCTTCCTCCTCCAGCCCCCGCAGGCCAAGAAAGAAGAAACCCATCGGCCGCGGGAGGCTCACGCTGCTGTCTCCTTTCCCGATTACCAGCTCCTTCGACTGCTCGGGGGCCGATGCTGCTGCGCCACTGCTATTTTTTCACGCGGCACGGCTCTTTCTTCCCGTGCATCACTTCCTGTTCCGGTTCAAAGGGGGGGGGGCAGGAAGAAGACAAGGCCAGCCGCGGATGCCACAGCTTTTTTTTTTTTTTTGCACCGCTGCCGTTCCCGCTGGGCTTGAACGTGCTTTTAGCCCAGCGGCAACGGCAGTGCGGTGCGCGGGAAGGAGAAAGCCGTGCCGCATGAAAAGATAGCAGCATCGGCCCCGAGCAGTCGAAGGAGCTGGTAATCGGGAAAGGAGACAGCAGCATGAGCCTCCCGCGGCCGATGGGTTTCTTCTTTCTTGGCCTGCGGGGGCTGGAGGAGGAGGTGATGCAGCTACTATTTGTGCTCGGGGGTGGGGGTGGAAGTGAGAGAGAGAGAGAAGCAGCCAGCCTGTGTGTAAGTGCGAGAATGCATTTGATTGAGAGCATGTGTGTGTGATTGAGAGAAACTGGTCAGAGAGCAGGTGTGCCCGGCGTATAAGACGACCCCCGACTTTTGAGAAGATTTTTTTGGATTAAAAAGTCGTCTTATACGCCGGAAAATACGGTAAGTTCTGGAATTTGTAGCCAGAGGATGTGGTTAGTGCAGTTAGTATAGTTGGGTTCAAAAAAGGTTTGGGTAAGTTCTTGGAGGAGAAGTCCATTAACTGCTATTAATCAAGTTTAATTAGGGAATAGCCACTGCTATTAATTGCATCAGTAGCATGGGATCTTCTTGGTGTTTGGGTATTTGCCAGGTTCTTGTGGCCTGGTTTGGCCTCTGTTGGAAACGGGATGCTGGGCTTGATGGACCCTTGGTCTGACCCAGCATGGCTTGTTCTTATTGGTCATTTTCAAAGACAGGATTCTGGGCTGGGTGGGTCCTTGGTGTGGTCTGACCCAGCATAGCCCTTATATTCATAAACCAATATGGCCCATTCTGAGTGACTCATTTATTCTAAACATGATTGCTCCAAGTTTTAATTTACTGAGGGGTTGTTTAATGAATTTGAAAGACCGATTGGGCGCATTTAGCAGTAGACATTTTAATTGTTTACAAGTGAATTTTTTAAATCTTGTACAGTAGAGCACTAATTTAAAAATGTTCAGATCACTCTTTAACACTCAGATTTAAATCTTCCCTCGTTGTCATATTTTCCCCCTATGGTGATACAGCATTAAAAATGTGTAAAATTTTGTACATATTTAACTGGTATTTTTATTTTCAAACAGGTTTCTTGGTTTTTATTAATTTGTATTGCATAAAATATGGAGCGATAGCACTTCAGGAAATATTTGACAGCATACAGCCAAAGTTAGTATCCATTTTTATTACATATTCTGACTTTACTTATTTTTAATCCTAGAATCTTGTTCTACAGACATTCAGTAGGAAGCAAGCAACCAAACCTTTGATGTCTAATAACTATCCATTTTCCAAACGGTTTTGCACATTTTCTTCCCTGTGTGCAGTAGACTGGATCCTGATTAAGGGGCTGATTTACTGACTTGCATTACCACATTTAAGTAAATATACCCCATTCGCTCTATTATAAGCCACATTATAGTGGTTGATTTTTAGTGCAGCTTAGTAAATAGGCCCCTTATGTTCCCTTTTCTAGAAGAAATATTATATATTGGCCTTTAATTACTTAATATATAATTTTGCATTTGAATATTTGAGTTTGAAGAGCATTATGGTCATGTAAATATGAGGCCAGCATGTGTTTTTCTTCCACTTCTCTTCAGTATCACTCTGCTAGCTTGTAACTGATATTGAGGGTAACTAATTTATCTTCCTAACCAGATAATTTGCCAGGCTAACTTGGGTACTGAAATTTAGTCCTGTAACTTTTTTCCCTTAGTAGTATGTGTATCACTGTTTAATAAAAACAAGACCTGATAAACATCAATAAATGTTAGCACACTACATGTTTTCTGTTCAGTGCAATACTAACACTTACATTTATTAACTACTTTCATAACAGAATGTTTGGAATGGTTTTGGAGAAAATTGTCATTCCTGAAATACAAAAGGTGTCTGGACAAATAGAGAAGAAAATTTGTGCTGTTGGCATTACCAAAGTACTAACTGAGTGCCCTCCTATGATGGATACAGAGTACACTAAACTGTGGTAAGAAAACTTGTCTATAGACTGATGTAAAGCCTTTAGCACAATATGTTTATAAAGTTAGGTGCATATCTTTCATATTACCTCCTATTATTTTTTGTGTATGGTTAGCTATGTCCAGCATAAAAGTACTCAGCTTGCTCTAGAACCAAAATACCACATTGCTCTAGAATCACCTCGCAGCAATGCTTCATTATGCGGTGCAGCTAGGACCCACCTCACTCTGATACATACCAATGTATTTGAAATAGGCATTATCCCAGGACAAGCAGGATGCTAGTCCTCACATATGGGTGACGTCATTGACTGAGCCCTATTGCGGGAAAACTTCTGTCAAAGTTTCTAGAAACTTTTGACTGGCAGCCTGAGGCTACTGAGCATGCCCAGCGTGCCATGATATTCTCTGCCACAGGGGTCTTACTCCAGTCTTCGTTTTTCCGCGCTGCCCTCAGCATCGCGGTGACAGGAGCCCTGTGAGATCTTCTCACTAACTCTGACTGAAAAAGTCACTTTTTTCTCTTTTTTTTCCCCACTTGGGGTCTCACAAAATCTCATTTGTCACCAGACGGTGACAAAAACAATTATTTGGATTTCTCTCTTCTCAAGATTTCTCTTCTCTTCTCAGAGATTTTCCATCGACAGCTGTCGATAGAGACATGGCTTCAGGCTTCAAAAAATGCCTGGTCTATAACCGGACCATGTCTATAACCGATCCACATCTCGAATGTGTAATCTGTTTAGGAGAGAAACATGAAATTTCTTCATGTGTACAATGCCAGGAAATGACACCAAAAGGCAGAAAGCTGAGGCAGGAGAAAATGTCACAACTTTTCCCACCTCCAATCAGTGCCTTCACCGTCTCCTTCGACCAAATCTTCACCAACAGGGGTCACTAAGAAAATTCTTCTTAAAAGGCGAATCGAGGAATCCGGCGATGCTCCATCACCAGTACCGTCGACATCATCGACCAGGTCAGTATCGGAATCGAGGCCTAAACACAAGCACCGACGTCATCAAACCTCTGAGTCTCTGTCGCTCCCTCCCCCGGGGGAACCGACTGCTAAGCGGCATAAGTCATCCGAACCTCTGCTGACCTCCGTATCCTCGATTCCCTTGCCGACACCGTCGATATCGACGTCTGCATCGACATCCCAGATACCATCGACGCCAGACTTAATCGGCCTAATCAGACAGATGGTAAAAGAAGCCTTCCAGGCACAAGTTCTGGCGTCATCGCCGAGATACACCGAGGATATCAACTCAACTTCATAACCATTCCTCAAGATTCTCCACTGAATTCCTCTCATCTTAGCAAAAATCATTTGCTTCACATACAAACAGAATTATCCACCCTCCTGAAAGCCAGGGCTGTAGAGTTCGTACCCCGGCTTCAGCAGGGCAGAGGATTCTATTCCCGTTATTTCCTCATTCCAAAGAAAACCGGAGGCCTACGACCAATCCTAGATCTCAGATATCTCAACAAATTTCTAAAAAAAGAAAAATTCAGGATGGTCTCTTTAGGCACCATGCTTCCCCTTCTTCAAGCAGGAGATTGGCTTTGTTCTCTGGATCTTCAAGACGCCTACGCTCACATTCCAATATTTCCTCCTCATCGCAAGTACCTGCACTTCATGGTAGGTCATCAACATTTCCGATACAGAGTACTGCCATTCGGACTTGCCTCTGCTCCCAGAGTTTTCACAAAATGTCTGGCAGTAATAGCAGCCCACTTGCACAAGCAAGGTGTCCATGTCTTCCCATATCTAGATGACTGGCTCATCAAAAGTCAATCTCAAAAAGGAGCTCTGTCTTCTCTCAATCAGACAATTACTCTACTACACTCCATGGGTTTTCTCATCAATTACCAAAAGTCCCATCTTACTCCATCTCAACTACTCCAATTCATAGGAGCAGAACTGAACACCATCCTTGCAAGAGCCTTTCTACCCGAAGATCAGGCACAAACACTATCTTCATTAGCAAACTCGATTCACTCCGGACATCAAGCAACAGCCCATCAATTTCTAACCTTACTAGGCCATATGACCTCCACAGATCGTCACTCCTATGGCAAGGCTTGCCATGAGGGTTACCCAATGGACTCTAAGGTCACAAAGGATACAAGCCATTCAACCGCTTCATTATCCAATTCAAGTAACCCACCAACTAAGATCATGTCTACTTTGGTGGGCGAACATGGACAACTTGCGCAAGGGCCTACCCTTCCAGCAACCAGTCCCACAAATAACGTTAACTACAAATGCATCCACCTTGGGTTGGGGAGCTCACATACACAATCTCCAAACCCAAGGCACTTGGACAAAACTCGAAGCGACTTATCAAATAAATTTTCTGGAGCTTCGAGCTATACGTTATGTGCTACATGCGTTTAAGGACTGCCTTTCACACAAGACTTTTCTCATCCAAACGGACAACACAGTGGCCATGTGGTACATCAACAAACAGGGAGGTACGGGCTCGTATCTCCTCTGTCAAGAAGCCGCACAGATGTGGGACTAGGCCCTGAAACACTCAATGTTCCTCCGGGCCATTTATCTGGCAGGCATTCACAATGTAGTGGCAGATCAACTCAGTCGTCAATTCCAACCACACGAATGGTCCCTGGATCCCTCAGTAGCGACCAGGATATTCCAACGTTGGGGACATCCAAGAATAGACCTCTTTGCGTCACATCTGAATCACAAAGTAGACAATTTCTGTTTTCTACGCACAAACAAGACCCAGTCAACCAAGGACGCCTTTGCTCATCTTTGGAACTCAGGCCTACTATACGCGTATCCTCCGATACAGCTCATAACCAAGACTCTAGTGAAGCTTCAGCAGGACAAAAGGTCCATGATATTCATAGCCCCGTATTGGCCTCGGCAAGTGTGGTTTCCCACACTCCTAGACCTCTCAGTCAGCGATCCAATTCGTCTGGGAGTAGCTCCCACTCTCAGGATCAGGGTCGGTTGCGCCATCCCAACCTTCAATCCCTATCCCTGACAGCATGGATGTTGAAAGCTTGATTTTACAACCTCTCAATCTTTCAACCAATGTATCTCCAGTGCTTCTAGCTTCACGTAAACCTTCCACACGAAAGAATTACTCTTCCAAATGGAAAAGATTTACTATATGGTGCAGACAAAAGAATATAGACCCTTTCACCTGCCCCATAACCTCTGTTAGACTACTTATACAATCTATCAGAATCTGGTCTCCAGACTTCATCTGTAAGAGTCCATTTAAGTGCAATCTCAGCTTACCATAATAAGATAGGAGATGCACCAATATTTATTTATTTATTTATTTATTTAACAGTTTTATATACCGACCTTCATAGTAAATAACCATATCAGATCGGTTTACAATTAACAAGAATATAACTGGGGTAACAATTCAAGTAAACGAAAGGTAAACAATAGTTATGAATGAGTCAAAGTTACAATCAACAGGGTAAGAGAACTTGGAAGCTTGCAACAAGCTGGAAAGAAGATAAGGCAGGTTTATGAGAGGTTTAACTCACCTTAAACAACCAATTCGGCCACCAGTCACAGAATGGGACCTCAGTTTGGTATTAATAAGACTCATGCGTTCTCCTTTCGAACCCATAGATTCTTGTGATCTTAAATTTCTCACATGGAAGACTATCTTCCTCATAGCTATTACATCAGCTAGAAGGGTTAGTGAGTTGCAAGCACTTGTCACGTTCGCACCCTATACACAGTTCCTACATGACAGAGTGGTTCTTCGTACACATCCAAAATTCCTCCCTAAAATAGTTACGGAATTCCACTTGAACCAATCCATAGTTTTACCCACATTCTTTCCAAGGCCTCATTCGCACCAAGGCAAACGGGCTTTACATACTTTGGACTGTAAGCGTGCACTATCTTTCTACTTAAACCGGACTGCAGTCCACAGAAATCAAATCAACTCTTTGTTTCCTATGATCCAAACAAACCAGGGAAAGCAGTGGGTAAACATACTATATCCAATTGGTTAGCAGATTGCATACAGTTTTGCTATGAAAAAGCAGGCCTTCCTCGCCAAGGGCGAGTAAAGGTACATTCAGTAAGAGCAATGTCAACATCAGTAGTTCACTATCGTTCAGTGCCAATCCTTGACATATGTAAAGCAGCAACATGGAGTTCTCTTCATACCTTTGCAGCTCATTACTGTTTGGGCAAGGAAGGACGACAAGATTCAGCCTATGGACAATCTGTCTTAAAGAACTTGTTTCCAGTTTAATCCCAACTCCTTCTACATCCAACCTGCTGTGATCTTCGGCTGATTCATTTTCCACAACAATACTTCACAATTGCTTCACTACAAAATGACTCCGCCTCTAGCTTGCTAATCACCCATATGTGAGGACTAGCATCCTGCTTGTCCTGGGATAAAGCAAAATTGCTTACCTTGTAATAGGTGTTATCCCAGGACAGCAGGATGTAGTCCTCACGAAACCCACCTGCCACCCCGCGGAGTTGGGTCTCATACGTTTTATTTTATTTTTTGCTAAAAGCTTATTGCTACATACGAGACTGGAGTGAGACCCCTGTGGCAGAGAATATCATGGCACGCTAGGCATGCTCAGTGGCCTCACAGGGCCAGTCAAATCTTTCTAGAAACTTTGACAGAAAGATTTCCCGCGCTAGGGCTCCGGTGACGTCACCCATATATGAGGACTACATCCTGCTGTCCTGGGATAACCTCTATTACAAGGTAAGCAATTTTGCTTTCCTTTTTGTTCACCGGACAATCCAGAGGCATGCATTTTGTTCCCTTATCAGCAGATGGAGGCAGAACCAGATTGCCAAATTTCCTTTACATAGTAAATAATGGAGCTATCCATTATTTCTCTACCTCCAGCAGATGATAGAGGAGCAAATTTGTGCAGCTGAAGACACCTGGAAAATTGCTCCGGGGTGATGGGCCTTAGTTCTCCTCCAAGTTGAGGAGGATCAGTTGCTTCTTTCTGGCAGTGGCTTGCTGGTCCTGGGAGTGGGTGCAGGTATGTCCAAAGGAGTCTGGTTCCCTCTGCAATGCCCCGTCCCTGCCCCACCTCCACCACCAGGATTAAAAAATAAAATAGCAGGACTTGGTTGAGTTGATGTCTGTGCAGTGAGCCTTGCCTGTTAGGCATAGCTTCATGTTTTTAAGGCTTATTTATTTATTTATTTAGGTTTTTTATATACCGTTATTCCAAAATAAGATCACAATGGTGTACAAAATCAGCTTTCCGTTACTGGATCAACATTCCCGTTCTGTTTCAAAGTTCATATTCTAGGTCAATATAACAGCAAATACATTTTCTAGGTCATATTTATACATAATCTAGTTCATCTCAGTAGCAAATGTGTATTCTGGGTTGATACAGCAACATCAAGTACAAGGTAGCTAGGGTGCTTCGATATGTAGGATTATAACCTATGATTTCCATTTCATTATCCTTCGTTATATTCTGTATACATTTAACATCACTCAGTACTTACTGCTCACTCGGTTAACTTAACTATCAGAACCTTAGATTATGCTATCAGCATATTGGAATTTTACATTAGTTCATATACATTTCTAAAGAGCCATGTTTTCAGTTCTGGTTTGAAACTATTTCTGTTATCAGGCGTAGAGAGACTGGAAGAGAGTTCCATAGTTTAGGGCCCACTATGGAAAACATTCTGTCTCTTATTTGTGTTAGGTGTATGTTCTGTGTTGTAGGCAACTTTAGAAGTCCTTTGTTTTGTGATTTTTGGGCTCTCTGCATGGTGTACGGTTGAGGTGTCACTCCTATTAAACATGGGTTAATGTTGATATTACAAAATTAGTTAATACTTTATAATGAATTCTGATTTGTACAGGAAGACAGTGCAGTGCTATCAGTGAGGGGGTGATGTGGTCAAATTTCCTTGTCCCTAGTAAGAGTCCAGCTGAGGCATTTTGTAGTAACTGTAGTGGTTTTAGTAGTCCTGAGGGAGTTGCAGTAATCTGTTTGAAAATATTAATGTTTGTAAAACAGTGCAGAAGTCATGTATTGTTAGCAATGGTTTCAGCCAGTATAGTATTCTCAGCTTGGTGTCTCCTGTTTTGTTTTTTATTTAAATTTTTATTGGTAATAGCAAAGTCATGGCAACAATGAACAGAGTAATTGTACACAAACAAGCTTCAATAAACCTTGCACAAAATACAGAAATGCCTTTCTGTTTTTATGTTCGTCTGCCCCCCCCCCCCCCCCCCCGTCCGCCCCCCGTGGTGAATACGTTTGCTACCCAAAAGGTGTATCCTGTTTTAATTAATTTACTTATATGCTTTTTCATTGAAAGGTTCTCATAGATCTGTATTCCTAGGTCTCATACTTGATCTGAGGGTATAATGTTAAAATTTCCTAGATCTAAGGTTGGTGGTTTGGTTATTGTGGAATTTCTCCTTAATCACACAATTTTTTTTTGTCTAGTTAGCTTCAGCTGAGAGTTTTTGTTGTAATGCCTTCGTGTAGGTGGACAGAGTTTAAACAGTTTTTTCAAATGATTTGCCGAATTGTATGTCTGCATATAGGAATAAGTTGATTCCTAGTTCTGCTAGTAATGTACATAGAGATAGCTTATTTATTTATTTAACATTTTTATATACCGAGGTTCTAGAGACAAAATCACTAAGCACTTCGGTTTACATATAACTATTGAAATGACTGACTTGAGTCTTACAGGGAACAGGAAATACAGAACTGGGTATACATTAAACTCAAAATGACATAGAACCTTTAAATAACAGAAATAGTAAATGAATGGTAATAAAACATGTAACAGGCGATTGTATGAGAAAAGAGCAAAATGAGATATTATCTGTGGTTGTTTGGCAATGAAAAACATGAAAATTTGCATCCAGTGGTTAGGAAGGATTAAGATCGAATTAGGTGTAGGCTAAGGAGAAGATCCAAGTCTTGAGTCTTTTTTTTTTTTTAAATAATTGGCATATAAATGTTGAATAGTGTAGCCAAGAGTGCTGATCCCTGTGGGACACCTGTATTGATTGGGAAGGTGTCAGATAAGTGATTGTCTAATTTGATGTGGAACAATCTATCGGCTAGGAAGCAAGAGAACCAATTGATGACCTTTTCTGTCTATTCGGGTATTTCTCAACTGATTGCACAGCAAGGTGTGGTCCTTGGTGTCAAAGGCTGCTGTAAGATCAATTACCGTAGTACCAGGATATAGGATTCATCATTGTGAAACCCCTGTAGTACTCGGTCAGTTAAGGAAATGAGTGGGGTTTCTGTTGAGCGATCTTTTGTGAAACCAAATTGGTTTGGGTGTAGAATATTATTGTCTTCTAGGTAACTTTCTAATTGTCAGGCCGATACAGTACAGTGCGCTCCGGCTTATTCAGTAAGGGGTAATAGCATGGAAAACACGTGTCCAACCCCCCCCCCCCCCCCCCGAATCTAATAGCGCCCGCAACATGCAAATGCATGTTGATGGTCCTATTAGGTATTCCCGCGCGATTCAGAAGGCAAAATGTGCAGCCACATCTACTGGTTCACCTTTGTCTGTTTATTCACCCCTTCAAAAAAATGTAGGCAATTTGTGAGGCAAGACTTCCCTTGGGTAAATCCATGCTGGCTATGTGGGGAAATCTTTTTCTGCTAGAAATCCTATTGTTTCCTTTCCTGATGCGAGCGTCTAGACCCCAGCCGGCCCCCCAGCAAACCCCAGCCACGGACTTTTGACTGGCGGTGAGGGAGCAGAAGTCAGTTGGCTATACCCCTGGTGTCAGGTCCCCCCAGTCAGATGCAGACTCATGAGCTTTGCCTGTCACTGGGAAGAGAGAATATCGGACTGCTAGGTCCTTTCTGTCGTTCACCAAGGGTACCATCTACATTTCAGCTGGCTCCCAGAGACCTCTCCCCCATGTCCATCATGGGGTTCATCCAGCCGCCTGGTCATTCTTCAGACGAAACTCTCCGTCCTCCTTTCAGTGGGTGCAGTAGAACCGGTCCTGCGCCATCACCAGGGTCGAGGGTTCTATTCAAGGTATTTTCTCATTCTGAAGAGGAATGGCGGTTTGCTCCCCATTCTCGACCTCCAGGCTTTGAACAAGTTTCTTGTAAGAGAAAAGTTCAAGATGGTCTCTCTGGGCACGCTGATCCCGCTCCTCAGAGGCGGAGATTGGCTATGCTCCCCCGATCTCAAGGAGGCTTATGCACACATTGCAATTATTCCCAGCCCCCGGAAGTACCTCTGCTTAAGAACATAAGAAAATGCCATACTGGGTCAGACCACAAGGGTCCATCAAGCCCAGCATCTGTTTCCAACAGTGGCCAATCCAGGCCATAAGAACCTGGCAAGTACCCAAAAACTTAGTCTATTCCATGTTACCATTGCTAATGGCAGTGGCTATTCTCTAAGTGAACTTAATAGCAGGTAATGGACTTCTCCTCCAAGAACTTATCCAATCCTTTTTTAAACACAGCTATACTAACTGCACTAACCACATACTCTGGCAACAAATTCCAGAGTTTAATTGTGCATTGAGTGAAAAAGAACATTCTCCAATTAGTTTTAAATGTGCCCCATGCTAACTTCATGGAGTGCCCCCTAGTCTTTCTACTATCTGAAAGAGTAAATAACCGATTCACATCTACCCTTTCTAGACGTCTCATGATTTTAAACATTTCTATCATATCCCCCCTCAGCCGTCTCTTCTCCAAGCTGAAAAGTCTTAACCTCTTTAGTCTTTCCTCATATGGGAGCTGTTCCATTCCCCTTATCATTTTGGTAGCCCTTCTCTGTACCTTCTCCATCGCAATTATATCTTTTTTGAGATGCGGCGACCAGAATTGTACACAGTATTCAAGGTGCGGTCTTACCATAGAGCGATACAGAGGCATTATGACATTTTCTGTTTTATTCACCATTCCCTTTCTAATAATTCCCAACATTCTGTTTGCTTTTTTGACTGCCGCAGCACACTGAACCGACTATTTCAATGTGTTATCCACTATGACACCTAGATCTTTCTTGGGTTGTAGCACCTAATATGGAACCCAACATTTGTGTAATTATAGCATGGGTAATTTTTCCCTATATGCATCACCTTGCACTTATCCACATTAAATTTCATCAGCCATTTGGTTGCCCAATTTTCCAGTCTCACAAGGTCTTCCTGCAATTTATCACAATCTGCTGGTGATTTAACTACTCTGAACAATTTTGTATCATCTGCAAATTTGATTCTCACTCGTCGTATTTCTTTCCAGATCATTTATAAATATATTGAAAAGTAAGGGTCCCAATACAGATCCCTGAGGCATTCCACTGACCACTCCCTTCCACTGAGAAAATTGTCCATTTAATCCTACTCTGTTTTCCTGTCTTTTAGCCAGTTTGCAATTCACGAAAGGACATCGCCACCTATCCCATGACTTTTTACTTTTCCTAGAAGTCTCTCATGAGGAACTTTCAGAACTCTCAGAAAAAAGCAAAGAGATCCCGGCCTCATTTTTCTAACCGCCGGGCAAGGAGCAGAAATTTCTGGATGCCTTTGGACGAAAAGTATTTCAAGGGTCTATGTTGATGGCTCATATAGCAGCCTATCAGCTATACATGACCCAGTACACGAGAAACCTGTGGAAGCAAGTGCAAGATTTCTCTGACACTCTGCCAGAAGAATTTCAAGAGGGTCTAACTTCCATATTCCAGAAAGGCCTTGATTCTGGAAAACACGAGGTGAGAGCTGCCTACGATATCTTTGACACAGCCTCAAGAGTGTCCGCAGCAGGCATAAGTGCCAGACGATGGGCTTGGTTAAAAGCGTTGGACTTGCATCAAGAAGTCCAAGAAAGGTTGTCAGACCTCCCTTGCACAGGGGACAACTTATTTGGGGAGAAGTATCTTCTTTCAAGGCATCTGTTCCATTGATTGTTTCCTGACTGCAGAATAGGTTGCACAAGGACTTTGCATTGAATTCCCTCAAGGTTCATGTAGCAGCAATTGCCTTTTACAGGGGTTTAGTTCAGTGAATGTCTGTTTGCTCATCCAGATATTGCATGTTTTCTGAGAAGGGTGAAGCATCTGTTTTCCAGTGAGAACAACCATGCCTTCATGGGATCTCACCTTGGTGGTTCATGCCTTTTGTGCAGCTTCATTTGAACTCAGGAGGGAAGCATTGATAAAGGATCTTGCACTTAATACTACCTTTTAAGTGGTAGTCTGTTCAGCAAGATGCATAGCTGGGTTGCAAGCACTCATGTAGAGAGCCTTTTCAGATGAGGTAGTATCAGTGCGTACAGTTCTGGTCTTTGCATGAAATGGAGAGACCACCTTAGGCAAGTCGAGTGTTTTTCTATCAACATTCGAGAGAACATAGTGGAAAGTTTTTCAGGCACTTCATTTTCTGGATGTGCACAGAATCCTACTGCAGTATCTGAAGGTCCCAAACTTTCAGGAGATTGGATAGTTTGTGGTCTTTAGTGGCCATGGTGAGACCACACCTTGAATACTGTGTACAGTTCTGGTCGCCGCATCTCAAAAAAGATATAATTGCGATGGAGAAGGTACAGAGAAGGGCTACCAAAATAAGGGGAATGGAACAGCTTCCCTACGAGGAAAGACTAAAGAGGTTAGGACTTTTCAGCTTGGAGAAGAGACGACTGAGGGGGGATATGATAGAGGTGTTTAAAATCATGAGAGGTCTAGAACGGGTAGATGTGAATCGGTTATTTACTCTTTCGGATAGTAGAAAGGCTAGGGGGCACTCCATGAAGTTAGCATGGGGCACATTTAAAACTAATCGGAGAAAGTTCTTTTTTACTCAACGCACAATTAAACTCTGGAATTTGTTACCAGGGGATGTGGTCAGTGCAGTTAGTATAGCTGTGTTTAAAAAAGGATTGGATAAGTTCTTGGAGGAGAAGTCCATTACCTGCTATTAAGTTCACTTAGAGAATAGCCACTGCCATTAGCAACAGTAATATGGAATAGACTTAGTTTTTGGGTACTTGCCAGGTTCTTATGACCTGGATTGGCCACTGTTGGAAACAGGATGCTGGGCTTGATGGACCCTTGGTCTGACCCAGTATGGCATTTTCTTATGTTCTTATGAGATGTAAGGCAGTGTCGAAGTCTGTTAGCTCAAATTAAAGAAGCAATGTGTTCAGCTTATATTTCCAAGGGGGATTGGTGGTCCCTAAGGAACTCTGAGTTCAAGCAACATCCTGGGCACAACATCACTTGATTTCACTGGAGGAGATATGCAAGGTGGCAGCTTGGTCCTTCTTGCATTCCTACTGTAAGCATTACTGCTTGGATGTTCAGGGTAGGGATGCTGCTGCCTTTGGCGGGGGGTGTCTTGAGAGCAGGATAGCAAGTTGCCACTGGGTTTGAGGTTTTCTTCTGTATCTCCCATTTTTCTGATTTTGTGGAACGCAAAAAGGAAAAATTTGGTCTTACCTGCTAATTTTCTTAGAATCCTACCAGACCAGTCCAGAAACTTCCCCTGTTACAGGTTCAGACTGTACACACTGGTATCCTGCCCAGGGGCTTTGACCTGGGGGGCGGGGGCTAATCTCATATAAACACAATTACTGGGATTATACCTGGGGGCTTGAACCCAGAAGCTTATCCCCTGCACAGAGAGCTACACACAAACTTGGATTCAATATGTCATGGTTCCAGGTAAAGTAAGCTTATTTGAGCAACAAAAGGATAGAACAAATAAAATCAGATCAAATAGAAGTAATAGTAGATATTAACAATTGCTACATAGATATAAAAAGCTTACATTTCCAAAGGATCAGCCATCCCATCAGGTCCAGGGCTCTCTCTCCCCTCTCTTTTTCACTGTCTTCCCTTAACACTACAAACCCTTGTGAGAACAGCCCCATTCCCTCCCTCTGAGTTCTTATCAGTTTTTCAGACACAGCTGTGCAGGCCTTGATTCTCTCTCTCAGGCTTTAGTATAAGTTTATTGCTTGCTTTCTCATCATAGACTTAGTGGAATAACTAACATTTCACAGTGCAAGACAGTAAACAGGAGTTCACTCAGAGGTTGGCCTGTGGCCTTCAAACTAGTCTGTGTCTGGGTGAAAACTCTGAATCCATATGGCCTATCCTCTATATACATCCTCAGCAAAAAGTAACAAAAAATGACTCTCATTCCTCCAGAATAATTTTTTCAGCCTGCTTATCAGAAGTTTGTTCTGTCGTTTGTGGTTTGTGTGGGTTTTTTTTGTGGGAGGTGAATTTGTGCAGTTTACTTAAGCAGTCTGAAACTCAGTTGTCTGTGAGGAATCCATTGACAGTGCAAGTTATTGACACGTCCTGTTCCCCGTCCCTCCACCCCACCAACACACACACATTCTCTTGTTGGGGGTATGGGGGGAGTTGTGGTTTGTTGCTTTACCAGAATACTAGATGTCTGCAGGCTGTATAAGGGAAGCTCAGCAGTCTAAGGGAAGCTCAGCAGTTCTGTCTGCATCTGCTGGTAGGGGAGCAAAACCCATGTGTCTGGACTGTTTTGATAGGACCTGCAGGAAGGAAATGAGCAGGTAAGGCCAAATTTTTCCTTCAGTGGCATGGCCCTTTTTTTTTTTTTTTTTTTTTTAATTTAGGAAGACTGGAAGGAAATGCCAGAAACCAAGTAAGGTCATGTTTCTCTACAGACCCAGCAAGTGTAATCAAAGGGTGTTATCTAAGATTTTTTCCAAGGCAATCTTGAATGTATAGCATGTCTGCTTGAATTATCAAACTTGCCCAGTTGCCCTGTAGGGAAGCAATCTTCTCACTTGTCTATGAAGCTATTCTCAAATGAGCAATTTGCCTTCTTCAGTCTTTTCTTGTAACTGCTGCCTAATTGGTGTTCCTTTACAATTTTATTTAATATCATGTTGGTAATTTAAAAAAATGTATCTCATTTTGGACTAAGTAGTTATCTGGTCTCAAATCCTTTTTTTCTTGATGCAATAATAAATATCGCAACTTCCCAGTTTTTCCTGAGAGCAACACAAGTTTTGATCCACCCTAAAAATTACAGGAAAGGCAGAATGCATAATGCCAGTGCTTCCTTCTTTCTTGCGATCTCGTACCTAAGTGCCAGAGGAGAAACATTGCAACAGATTCTTCTGTGTGCACATATGGATTGTAAATTTTTTTTCTGCATGCATGCCGTCTGATTTGCAAGTGTTGTATGTCATCATGTGTTTGATCTTTAATTCCTTAGGGCCCCTTTACTGCAAGCCCTGATTGGTCTTTTTGAACTGCCTGAAGATGATACCATTCCTGATGAAGAACATTTTATTGACATAGAGGATACTCCAGGATACCAAGCTGCTTTTTCTCAGCTTGCATTTGCTGGGAAAAAAGAACATGATCCTATTGGTCAAATGGTTAGCAATCCTAAGATTCTCCTGGCACAGTCTCTTCACAAACTCTCTACAGCATGTCCTGGAAGGGTAAGTGGGTACTCGATTTTCATGTCACACAATTTTTTTAGCTGAACTAATGCTTTTAACCAAAGAATATTTTTCAAAACAAGAGCAATGGCATTTCTTGGTTAGTGTGGTTATCAAATCTTTAATAAAAATAATTGCCAAAATAATGTTCCCACCATTTTTGCCATTATATAATCTCTATATAATAGTCCTGGAGGAATTCTGCGCTACTACAGAGTGCAGAATTTGTGCAGAATTACCCCCTGCGCAGAATTGCAAAATTCTGCGCAGAAAATGACAGAGGAGACCCCGGCATGCCACAAATGGTATGCGACGATGAAGGCCCCGTGTGCCACGGGATGCGCTCCGCTCGCGGCAAAGATGAAGGCTCTGGCGCACCGTTCGCAGCAAAGATGAAGACCCCCTGTGTGCCGTGAATGGAATGTGCTCCGCTCACGGTGAAGATGAAGGCCCCGGTGAGAGTGAATGTGTGTAAGAGAGGGAGAGGGGTGCTGGGGGGGGGGGATGCTTCAGTGTGGGTGCCAGAGAGAAGGGAGCCTATATGAGGAGATTGTGAAGGAGTGTGTATGTGTGTGAGGGATTGGGAGCTCGTGTGTATGAAAAAGGATCATGTGTATGTGAGGGTGCTAGCCTGTGTGACGGGATTGTGTATGTGTGAGACAGAGCCTGTGTGAAGGGGTGCATGTGAGAGAGAGGGAGCTTGTGTGGGTGGTATGCGAGAGGGACCCTGTATGAGGGGATGTGTGTGAGCGAGAGGGTGAAGAGCCTGTATGAGGCTTTGTGTATATGTACGAGAGAGAGTCAGTATGTGTGTGAGAGGGAGGGACAGGGGGAGCCTGTGTGAGGGGCAGTACTGAGAACGGGGTCAAATTCTGGGACTGGCAATAAGAGTGAAAGGGGTTGAGCCTAGAGGTGAAGGGAGGGATAGTGGCAGGTGGAGGAGTTGGGGCCTGAGAGGGCAAAGTGGCCAGGGGAGTAGGGAGAGTGAGTGGAAGGGACACTTACAGTGAATTTCTAGGGAAATTCTGCATCTCTAAGTAATAACTTCTAACTGTATTAAATTAAAAAGTAATTACTTAAAGACTGCCATGTAAATTGTGTTATTTTGACCAATATAAAGTTTGCAGAATTTTCAGTTTTTGTGCGCAGAATTCCCCCAGGAGTAATGTGTGTATATGAATGTGTTAAGGGGTTATTTTATAGCAGCCAGTGAGGAATTATTCCTTTATATTACAGCCATATGGAAGCTTGTGGGTAAACAGAGACCTATGCAGAGGTTTAACATTTTACAGTGATTAATGTACTTTTGAACACACACTGCTCATCCAGAGCATATGAACATTTGCAGATAAAACAGGATTTGTTGCTTGCCTTATGAACAATGCATAACATCGCTAAAGCAGTGAAAAATGTGTATTAACAAATGGATAGTGTCTTTTTAGTTAAGTGATTTGCTGTAGATATAAATAATAATCCATCAGATTTTATTATATATGATGTGACTAGTGGAGTGAATGGAATGTAAATTTTTTTTATTTTGAGATTTGTTAATTTAAGCAAATTCAGTAATATTTGTGTACAAAATGAAGTTGCTATTTAGAATAGTTTTGACTAAAGTTTTGATACTTTGATAATTTTGCATTTACAAATATTATTCTTTATCCCCTGACGAAGCCCGAATGGGGCGAAACAAGGGTCCTTGTTGGGAAGGGTGACGTGGATTTTAGGGATGGTTGTTGGGGGGGTTTTAGGTGAGGGTTTTTAGATATGTGTGATGTTTGGATGGTATGATTTATGAATGAGTGAGTATGTATGGGTGTTGTAATAACATAATGTGGTTACTTGTTCACATGGGGTTATGTGCTTTGAAGATTATGATTTAAAAATTGTGGCGTGTACTGGTAACATGTTCACATGCGTCAGTTTTGAATGTATACCATAGCTTGATATGTGTATAGATATCTAATGTGGTTTAGTAAGAGATGATAAATAAAAATATGATGGTTTGAATCTATTAAATTTTGTTATAGATATTAGTGTAATTACATTATTGCTGCCCCTATATGTATATGCTTAGTCCAGTTTGCACATTCAGAGATTATTTATTTATTTATTTAAAGTCTCTTCTATACCGATAGCCATTCGCACATCGTATCGGTTTACATAAAACAAATAACTTTTGGGCAGAGCCCTTACAAGTAACAGACGAATATAATTAACAGGAAGTATGGATAATACTGATAAGCATAATAAAAAATTAATAAATAAAGTATTCTTAGTCAATTAATAAATAAAGTATTCTTAGTCAAAATTCGGAGGAGGAGGTAACAGGAATGATGTGTTGATATGTTACTCGATTGTTGTTAGGGAATTTTTATATGGGGGGGAGGTGACATGGGGTAAGCTTGCTGGAACAACCAGGTTTTAAGTTTTTTTTTTTAATTTGGAAGTGGAGGTCTCCATGCGTATATCATGAGGCAAGGAGTTCCATATGGTGGGGCCAGCAAGGGAAAAAGCTCTGCTTATGGTGGAGGAGAGTTTGATAGATTTGATGGATTGGGTACGTAGGGTTCCTTGTAGGGCTGGGCGGGTAGGTCTATTAGAGGTGCGGGGGAGGAGAGGGGGGTTGATCCAGTTGAGGTTTGAATTTAACAGACTTTTATGGATGAAGGAGAGTGCTTTGTACAGTATTCGTGAGTGTATTGGGAGCCAATGTAGTTCGATAAGTGTGGGATACATTATTGAAGAGATACATTGCAAATTAACTGTCCAGTTTAATAAGTAACAATTAACCAGCTAAACCAGATAATCTTACGTGCATCAGGGGTACTGAAAACATCTCGAGTTTCTCTCACTCTCTACTGCATTTGGGTTGTCCATCTCAGTCTGATCAGGTCCCATCTCGACATGGAAGGCAGCCAGCTGAACTCCTGGTTGGAAAATGACAGATTAAAACCACAATCCCAGGGCAGTGGTCCTGAAGCACTTATAGAAGACTGTTATTTTGTGTGCAGACAGGAGGCAGGAAAGAACATTAGCTTAGCTTGCAAAAACACGTGCAAGGATAATTTTGAAGATAATCCCACTTAGGGCTGGGCTGAGTGGGCAGCTCAGTCTTGAAGCTTGGCTAGAAGCCTTGTTGGAAGTCATGATCCAATCAGTTCTCAGCTGTTGCACAGTCTTAGACTAGTTCACTGAAATTCTGTGTTAGGCCACCTTTAGGGCTACTATTTCTGTCTCTGCATAGGATCCAAAAATTGATATTGGATATTACCACAATCCACTGGCAAAGAATTGCTGGGCTTCTGAGATTGCTTCTTAGGTGTTATGTGCTTGCAGATTTCATGTGGATGATATGTGCTGGAAGACATGGCTAATAGAACTGGATTCACAACTAGATGCAAAGTTTGTCAAGGCCACGGTGCTTTGTAAGCTTGTGTCCGGCATGTTCAGCTAAATTATAAGGTGAAGACAAATTATTCTATATGGAGAACAATAGCAGGTTTCTTCTCTTCAGCCTTATTGGCATTCACATTAAAAGTGCAAGGGCCATTATGTAGCTCAATGTCCATTTTGTATTGCTAGACCTGTACTCAGTTTTTGTTAGTTGCGCACACACTTTTTCAGGGTAGCTAGCTAATCCCTTCAAGTCTAGGTGCATCAGATTGGCCCAGTCGTTCTGGGTTTGGGTTTCTTGTGAGAATCAGAGGGAGAGCCTCTTAAGTTCCCTCAGGACAGGGATCTCTTGGTGCAAGGATCTGTAATATGTGAAGATCAGCTCCATTCCATCTCATGGTTTAGCCATTAATAGGGTGCGTTGATTTAGAAAAGGCTATCTTGGCAAGGTGGTGTATAAACTTTTATAGGCCCAAAAGAGGTCTGTGTCCATAGCGTATGCTAAGGTGTGAAGGATATTGGAGGATTGGTGCTTGGATAATGATTTCGCTTTAAAGGTATTAGTGGCTTCACCTTTTTATAGGAGACCTGGAGAAAGGGCTAGCACTTTATTCTCTCAGGGTGCAAGTTGAGGTCATTGCCTGCTATAGGGGCAGCTTCCTTTAAGCCTCTTAAGGATATGCCTCTGAAATATTCAACTTTGAAGATGCTTTTTGTTTGGGGAGGCAGATTTGGGATCTGTAGGTTGTTTCCCGCAGAGTCTCATTTTAGATGCTCTCGGAACAGGTGGTATTGATCTACATGGTTCTTTTTACTAAAGGCAGTCTTGCAGTTTCATCCCTACCAGATGAGTTTTCTTCCATTCTTCTAGAAAAGTTCCTTGATGAAGGGATCCAAGGACCTTCTGGATTGAATGTTCAGAGTCTTCTGCAATATGGGAAAGTGTCTAACTCCTTTAGGAGATTTCTCCATTTGTTTGTTCCTTTTAGTGGATAAAGGAAGGGGGAGTGTCCTCTAAAGCTTCCATAGCTCAATGGATTAAGGAAGCTATCAACTCAACTTACATTGCTAAAGGTCTTCCCAGAGGTCTTACGACTCATTCAACTAAGGCTCAGGCCTCTTTGTTGTTGGAGCTTTGTCTTTTTTCTCCAATGGAGATTTGCCGGGCGGCTTCTTGAAAACACTTGCATTCATTGAGAAAGCATTATAGTTTGGATGTTTGAGCCAAAGGGGATGCTAACTGAGTTGAGCGGTTTGAGAATGGGGCTGACAGTATCCCACCTAGTCTGAGGGATGACTTTGGTACATCACACTTGTCTGGACTAGTCTTGCAGGATGATGAGAAAAGTGAAATTTTTTCTGGCTTGATTATTTTCTTTCCAGATTGTTGGTTGGTTCACTATGTCTTGCTTGCCCACTGGTTTTGCTGAATGTATTTGTATGTCTAAAATTTGTATAGTTTACAGTTTTAAGGCCTTGTTAGGCTGCTTGTTGGCCGGTTTCTCATGGTTCTAAGGAATGCTGCTGTTTTCTCTCCCTATTGAAACTCCTCCCCAACCCCATTACCCAGGGGCAGGGAGGAGTTTGTTAGCTTATTACAGAAAATATCAGCAGTCTCCAACTTACCCCTAATAGCCAAACTAATCGAAAAAATCAGTTCAAAAACAACTATCGAACCACCTTGAAAATAACATACTATATCCAGCACAACATGGATTCCGCAACACTACAGTACAGAAATGTTGCTATTAGCTCTATCAGATAATATCTTAAGAGGATTCGACACAGGAGCACACTACATTCTGGTTCTATTAGATCTCTCTGCAGCATTTGACACTGTAAATCTCAGAATACTAATCAATAGACTGAAAGAAATAGGACTCACTAACAAAACGTTAAAATGGTTCGAGTCGTACTTAAACAATAGATGTCAGGTACAAATCAAAAATGCACTTTCAGACAAAGTCAAACTGCTAACTGGTGTCCCACAGGGATCAGCCCTATCTGCAACACTCTTTAACATCTACCTCCTCCCAGTATGTCACTTACTAGCAGGACTGGGAATCATACATTACATTTACGCAGATGATATACAATTACTGTTACCCATTCCAAACACCATTGAAGAAACAATGAAACTAGCCAATATGTACCTAGAAATAATCAAACAGCTCCTAAACCAGATGGAATTGGTAATAAACATTGACAAAACTGAATTCTTATACCTTGAACGTAAAAACACTCACCACACACAACCAACATTCACAATCAAAAATATTCAAACCACCGAGTTATCAACCAAAGTTAGGGATCTAGGAGTAATAATTGACCCTGAGCTAAACATGAAACACATCTCACAGAAAATAAAAGAAGGTTATGCAAAACTAATGATCCTAAGAAGACTAAAACCTCTAACGATTAACAATTTTCGCACAGTTCTACAAGCAATGATTTTCGCTAGCACAGATTATTGTAACTCCCTGCTTTTAGGACTACCTCAAACTACAATTAGGCCTCTACAAATATTGCAAAATTCCGCTGCCAGAGTTTTGACAGGCAAAAAAAAGAGTGACCATAATACAGGAACACTTGCTGAACTCCACTGGCTTCCAATTGAACAAAGAATACAATATAAAGCACTTTGTATAATCCATAAACTAATCCACGATGATAAAGCCAACTGGCTTAACACGGCACTGCGCGTGCACATACCACAAAGAAACCTGAGATCTGCAAATAAAGCT
This sequence comes from Rhinatrema bivittatum, assembly GCF_901001135.1. Taxonomy (NCBI): domain Eukaryota; kingdom Metazoa; phylum Chordata; class Amphibia; order Gymnophiona; family Rhinatrematidae; genus Rhinatrema; species Rhinatrema bivittatum. Next base: position 31,501,463 of record NC_042622.1, on the reverse strand, counting down.
CTACTAACTGTCCCCTCTATCAAATCAGCACATCTCACGCAAGTAAGGGAAAGAGCACTGTCACTGGCTGGTCCTGTACTCTGGAATACCATGCCACTTGAAATAAGACTACAGACAAGTCTGAAATTATTCAAAACTAATCTGAAAACCTGGCTTTTTAAACAAGCATTTTATAAAGATAAAAGGAGAAAAATAGTTGAGCGATAAGGATGCACCAAGCTAGAAGTTTTTAGTAACCTACATAAGCATATTAATGTTAAAATCAAACTGCCTAATTTGTTCCTAACAATCAGGTTTAACTTACACACCTAGTTTATTATTTTAAATTGTTACCGTACTATGATGGCACACGAGTAATTTGTAATCTATACCACCCATATTTCTCTTTATCGTGCCCTTCTGTAAACCATTGTGATGGTATTTAACTTAACGATGGTATAGAAACATTTTTAAATAAATAAATAAAATATCAGCAAGCTGAGGAAAGCCCAGGACCCTATATAGAGTGATATCAGCAAACCAATTGCGCTCTCCCTCTATCTACTGGTTCGGGAACATAACCCATTTGTCTGTGCTAGTTTGGCAATTCTCTGGGAAAATTAATTATCAGGTAAAACTAAATTTCACCGTTTTGCACATCCTATGACAAGAATGAACCTCATTAGTAAGCCAGGGGGTGTGGTATACAATCTCAATCTTTCAGGTATACTGTTAGTGGTGTTCTTAGTACTTGTAGTGTGCCAAAAAGAATCTTTCTCTTTCATAGGGTGCAATATGACAACATATTGAACTGCACTTGGCAGTTAATTTTAATCAGGCTGGTGGCTCCTAATATAATTGAAACTGTCTGTATCTTTCTGCCATGTTTTCTTGATCAGGCTAAGCAAATTTGCTGATGTCTTGTCTTTGATGCTTTGTTGAAATTGCAGGATGGGGAAGAGTATGTTGGTGACACAGCTGGATGCAGTCCCAATATTCTGTATAATGAGCAATAAACATAATGTGATTCATTTTCTTCATTATTTTTTTTGTAGGTCACATCTATGCTGAGCACTAGTCTGAATGCAGAAGCACTGCAGTATCTGCAGGGATACCTTCAGGCTGCAAATGTCACACTACTCTGAAGTCTGTAGGTTTGAAGAGCAAAGATCAAAACCTGTTTGGTTATAAAGAACTTTGTCTTCTCAGCAGAACTTGCATAAAACAAATTTTCTACTTCAGAATGTATCACGGCATCCATCTCATCAGATATTAGGTGTGGCTTTAAGTGAAATTGAAAGAGTTGGATGGACTTGGAGTAACTTTGCAGTTCCCATTTTATTTCAAAGGCATAGCAGTGACAGTTAACTTATTGTACGGATTGATTCATGTTTTGCATTTGCTGTGTTTAAATAACATTTGGAAATTATGGAAAGCAATGTTTGTAGATGTCATTTTCTGTCTATTCCTGTTCATTTTGATGCTGTTATCTGTATTTTCTTTTCTCTTTTTTCTTCATCTAAAATGTGAATAAATAAGAAGCATTTGTTTAAAATATCTAGTAATGTGCACTTATTGTTTGAGGATAATCAACAAAAACGAGACCAGATCTCTATTGCAGAACTGTAGGTGAGTTATGTTTTCTTTAATGTCATCAGTACTCTATTTGTGAACTACCATCTAGTCCTGGTGTCTTTCAACAAGTTTGTGTTTTGTGCTAAGTAATGCAATCATTTGAGAAGACTAGCTTTTGTGAATTGAGTTGTAATACTTGTAATGCTGTTCTTTTGTCTGTCTCCTTTTCAAGTCTTAACAATGCAAAAATTTTTCAAAACATGTGACTTGTTAAGTTAGCGGTTGGATGAGCTGCATCAGTTACAAGCCAAGATCTTTCTGTTCTGTAGGTTTTCTTTGTTATATATAATAGCATTTTGGCAGGGGCATGAGGAGGGGTGGAAAACAGCTGTTCAGTGTTGCCACGTTGCCGTACATTGCGTCCTGCCAATTTTGTTCATTTTTTTAAAGAACTGGCTCTTTGCTACCTGTGACCTAAGCATTATACCTATTAGTGGCACTGACAGGGTCAGAGCAGAATGTTGTAGACCAGGAGATGAATTGATTGCAAAATATCGACACCTGTACAGCACTATACTAGTTGATTGATTTGCTCTATATGAGAAACAATAGAAACCTAAAGCGACTGTATAGAGGTCTCATTTTTAAAGACACAAATGTATAATAAATTAAAGCCTTCAGAATAATTGGGTCATCTTTCTTGGGCAATGTACCCTGTACAAAAGTAATTTAACAATCTAAAGTTTACGTTGTGCATGAACATTTTTGCATAATTAAAGAATCTGTCAAATGACAAAACTATTTTGTTTGTGAAATGGTATAGTTCTGTTTTTTATACCATGGTATTCAAAAACATTTTCCATGCCATCTAATCAGTGCTGCGGTGTTCTCAGTTACATGTGGGTTTCACAAAAGTAAAAAAATAAATTACAAGAGTATAAATGGCCTGTGAAAGGAGTGCCAGTATTCTTTTTATTTTTTGGCCTCTTCCTCGATCTCCTTTTTCTCCCATAAAGACCATGGAGTGATTGGAGATCCCTTGCAGATTGATTTTTGCTAAGAAAAGACCTAGGGCTTATACTTCAAATAGAGACCAGCAATATAGTGTTCTTTCAACAAATAATGCCATACTGAGATATGAGGAATGTTATATGTAAAACACATTAAATAATTCTCTCACTCTGTACTTCACCAGTGGTCTTACCAATGTTGAACAATGTTCAATTTAAGGGCCTCATGTTTGAAGACTCAATTAGGGTGGTGGATGCCTGGAATGCCCTTCCGGAGGACGTGGTAAAGACTAAAACCATGAAGGATTTCAATGGGGCGTGGGATAAACACTGTGGATCACTAAAAGTTAGAGAATGGGAATAAATGGAAAAAAAGCATGGGGGTAGTGGGCCTGGTGGTAACCAGCACAGAGCGGCAGTTACTACCCTTAACAGAATCATGGGGGTAACCTGCACGGAGCAGCATTTACTACCATGGGAAGCTTGCTGGGCAGACTGGATGGACCATTTGGTCTTTTTCTGCGATCATTGCTATGTTACTATGTTACATCAGTTACCTTTTTTTTTTTTTTTTGACACTCCAAGCTTAGATTTGTGCACAAGTTTTCTACCCAGCTCGTTTGTGTGGGTAGAAAACTTTCATGTGAATAAGGCTAGTAATCCACAGCAGGTTAATACATCAGCCTTATAGACTTTCCATGGTTCTCCACAAAGCTTATAGGACAAATGTCTTTAAAAAAAAATATATATATATATATAGTGTTTGACTGTTGTGATGGGGGAAACAGTGGTGGCCCTACCACTGTGGGAAAGGGTATACATTAATAAACAATTGAGATTAAAAATGGTTTAGACAAATTCCTGGAGGAAAAGTCCATAAACTTATTAACCAGATAGACTTTAGGAAATCCACTCCTTATCCTTGAGCATAAGCAGCATGGAATCTATTTAGGATCCTGCCAGCTACGTGTGCCTGGATTGGCCACTGTTAGAACAGGTTACTGGGCTTGATGGACCTTTGATATGACCCAGTAAGGCAGTTCTTTTCAGGACCTTTGGAAAAATTTGACCTGAGGTTCCAGGGCTGCCTTCTCCTATAATAACCCTTCAGCCTGCGTTATTCTAGGAGAACGCCAAGAAACACCATTAGCAACTAAGTAAATTTGTCCTTTCCGGCTCACCTACGTAATGCATGATAACTACAACATTACTCTCCGCTTTGATGGCAGGGGTGGAGGTGGGAAAGAGGTATGGATTCAGACAACAATCAACACGGGCCCAGACTTCTACAGTCTGAGGTACTGATATGCAGACATAAGGGGAAAAGCACTCGACGACTTCTACGGTCAAGTCCATAAGCAAAGCAAGTCAAGCAGCACTGTCTGAATTTTCAAGAAGGCTTATCCAGTAAAAGAGAAACATGGGGGTAACCTGCACAGCATGGCAGATACTACCATAAGAAGCTTGCTGGGCAGACTGGATGGACCATTTTGGTCCTTTTCTGCCATCATTACTATGTTATAAGATGCTTGATCTTGCATTTCAAAGGTTTTTTTTTAAATGCTGAGACCGGTAAGCTTTTAAGAAGTGTGTTTTCATTGAAATAATCAACATATGATTATTTTGACAGAATGACCGTCTTTCATTCTGACTGAATATTCAGATAAAAATATTCTTTTGGTTTCTGAATGGACCACTCTAGGCATACCTCCCTATAGGCTGTACTTATTAAAAAGTAACCATACAATTCATAGTTTACACATCAAATACTAAAAGTATATGCCACACCTTTTGAATTTCCAAGGAAAATATTGTAACATGCAAATAAATGAGTTCTCAAATTAACATTAAATAATGCTAAGGTTAATGTCACCAAGATGAAGTATCAGTTAAAAGCTGTACAGGTTCTGAATTCCTTGCCACTAAATATATCCCAAAGACCACTACTCGATTATCCTCACACACTGAAAATAAGACAAAGCAGGAAGTACTGAGACGTTAAACTATCTTAGGTGAATGGTTCAGAATAGACTGCTAATGACTAATCTTTTGCTTCTGGATATCCAGGGTTCAAGTCCTGTTAGCTCACATTTGAAATTGGGAAATATTTTCAAATCAGCCAATCAAACTTTTTTCACATTGTAAAATCTCCTAAACTTTGTTACAACATTTTTCTTTTTGGCCAGATAATTTTCTCCTGCTCCTGTGGGTTTCCAGTTCCATTGGAACCAGCCTCTGTTGGGATTTTTGTCTCCCCCCCCCCCCCCCCCCCCAAATCACTTCACACCAATCATTGCAGTGACTGTACTTAAGGGCCACACACAAGGGCTCCTTCTGGAATCCTACAATTCTGGGACCTAAATCCAGCACTAGGTGTCAACATTGTGTGATGACAAGGTCTCCCATCACTCTGCCAGCCCAATGGACTGTGAATGCTGCCTCCATAGCATTCCCAGCTCAGCTGGGGAGCAGAAGACCTGACCTAAAATCGAACCCAGGTCCTCTGAATACAGCACAGCCACTGGGATGTTTAATCTTTGATCGTCTACCAAGCATTACAGTAGGAAGAGCACCAAGTCTGAGTATTGATATGCAGACATAAGGGGAAAATGTACAGGACTGCTTCTATGACCAAGTCCATAAGCAAAGCATATCAAGCAACAATGTCTAAATTCTCAAGAAAGCACATCACCCAATAAAAAATATTACTAGCTGCAATTTTTATGGGTATCATAAGACTTGGGGATTACGGCACAGTTACTACCCTTAAGAGAAACATGGGAGTAACCTGCACCTTAACAAGCTCGTTAGGTAGACTGGATGGACCATTTGATCCTTTTCTACCTTCCTTTCTATGTTTCTGTGTAAGAATCTAGAAAAGATCAGAAATGATTAGAGACATCAACAACCTATAAAGATCAGTTTAAGAAGTCTAGCTTTATTAACTTTAGAAAAGAGCACATTAAGGGGTAGCGTAATAGTCCTTGAAGAATGACAGAGAGCGTGGTAATTGATGGTTCTCAGTCTTCACCATGGAAAGAACAAGTAATGGTCTTAAATTCAGGAGGAGAGATTGTTGGACATTGTAAGTTTTCTATGAAGGTAATTTAAGTAGTGGGTATAGGGAAATACCTACAGTACATGAATGTAATTCACTTTAACATGCCGAAAAGCGAAATATAAATAACAAATAGTGAAGCAAGATAATCAGGGAAGTGGCAAGATCTCAATTGATGTAATATCATTCAGAGCAATATAAGACACACGTTAACCAGAATGGAACCAGGCTTGCTGGCACTAACCTTTAAAAAGGAAATAGCACAGCTTTTAAACTAGATGGTGGAAAGCAGACAGTGGCTCGGAAGCACACAGTTCAGAATGATGTATCTTTGAAGGATAACACATGAACAGGGAAATTAGGGCATCCCAGTAGAGAGGTTGCAATAAATGCTCAATTGGACTAGGTGCCTTTAAGTAAAGAGCAAACCAGAAAAATTTCAAATTACCCCTGTCAACTGACTAGCAGTTTAATGCAAACAAAAAACATACTTTGAAATGTCTGTATAAAATTGCTAGAAGTTTAAAAAATTTGATGGGAGAGTTGGATGAAGAGATTGATATAATTGATATCTTAGAGACCTGGTGGAAGGAGGATAACCAATAGGGTACAAATTACATCAATATGATAGGATAGATCAAACAGGTGGAGGGGTGCTACCTTATATTAGAGGGCATTGAGTCAAACAGGATAAACGTTCTGCAATAATCCAAATGCAATGTTGAATCTTTATGTATAGAAATTCCAAGTGAAAAGGGAAATAAAATAGAAGTGGGGGTGTATTAGTCCACCTGTCTAGAATGAACATAGACAATGAAATGCTAAAAGAAATTAGGGAAGATAAGAAAATCAGCAGCACAGTAATAGTGACTTCAATTACCCCACTATTGACTGGGTGAATGTCATATCAGGACATGCTAGAGAGGTAAAGTTCCTAGATGAAATAAATGACTGCTTCATGGAGCAATTGGTGCAACGAGGGGAAACCATTTTAGACTTAGTCCTTAGTGGAACACCGGATTTGGTGCAAGAGTAAACATGTTGGGAGCCACTTAGCAATAGTGATCACAGCAAGTAAAGTGCATTTACTTGAGTAAAACCCAGTTTTACTCAAGTAAATGTTTTTTTAAATCAGGCCCTTAGAGTTTACATCAGGCATGGATGTTTAAAAATACCATCTTGGAAGCCCAGACCAGATGTATTCCATGCATTAAAAAAGATGGAAAGAAAGTTGAATGACTACCAGAATAGTTAAATGGTGAGGTGAGAGAGGCTATAATAGCTAAAAACATATGTCAAGAAATGGAAAAGGGGTCTGAATAAAGAAAACAGCAACAGAATAAGTAAGCACTGGCAAGTTAGATGCAAAATATTTATAAGGCAGGCTAAAAATTTGAAAAGAATATTGCCATGGAAGCAAAAACTCATAATAAAAACTTTTGAGTACATTCAAAGACAACCTGTAGGGGAATCAGCTTGGACCATTAGATGATCAACAGAGATCAAGGGGTAAAAGGGGCACTTAGGGATGACAAAGCTGTAGTAGAGAGACTAAATAAATTCTTTGCTTCAGTCTTCACCGAGAAAGATGTAAGAGAGATACCCATACCAGAAAAGATATTCAAAGATGATTCTGCACAACTGAAACAAATCTGTGAACCTGGAAGATGTAGTAGGGCAAATTGACAAACTAAAGAGTAGCAAATCACCTGGACAAGAGGGTATACATCCCAGAGTGCTGAAAAATGAAATTGCTGACTTGCTATTAGTTTACAAATTACTATCATAAGTCTATGGTATCTGAAGACTGGAGGGTTACCTATATAGTGCCAATTTTTAAAAAGGGCTTAAGGGATGATCCTGGAAACAGACCAGTACCAGGCAAAATGATAGAAACTGTCATCATGAACAAATAGATATAGTTTCTTGGGACAAAGCCAACATGGATTTAACAAAGTGAAGTCTTGACTTCCCAATCTGCCACATTTTTTTTTTACATACATAAACATGGATAAAGGTGAGCCAGTTGATATAGTGTATCTGGATTTCCAGAAAGCATTTGACAAAGTCCCTTATGAGAGACTTCTTAGGAAATTATCACAGATGGGGGGAACTGCTTAAAAGATAGAAAATACAGAGTAGGGCTAAATAGATTATCCCAGTGGGGAGAGGTGAATTGTGGAGTGGCTCAGGTATCTGTTCTGAGACCACTGCTTTTTTTAATATATTAATAAACAACCTGAAAATGGGGACTAGTGAGGTGATCAAATTTGCAGATGACACCAAATTATTCAAAGTTGTTAAATCACAAGAGGATTGTGAGAAATTGCAAGAGGGACCTGTTAATCAGTTTACTCTTTCAAAGAGTACAAAGGTTATGGGACACACAATGGAAGTTACTAGGTGATACATTTAAAACTAAGAGAATATTTTTTTTACTCAACATTTAATTAAGCTTTGGAATTAATTGCTAGAGGATGTGGTGAAAACTATTAAGGTAGCAAAATAAAAAATCTACTTATCCCGCTAACATCTTCTAACCCCATTCCTAACCCCATTCATAACTCCCAGCCTCCACCTGACCAAAACCACGCCCCATCGACACACAAACGGTCTCTAGAATCTTTTGATACTACATCCCTGGAAATAGAATCTATCATCAAGAAAATGAAGCCCTCATCGCACCCAATAGGCCAAATCCCGACCAAACTCCTCACAATTCCTAGCATCATCGCCAAACCTTTGGCTGACATCATAAACTGTTCACTCACAAACGGAACAGTCCCGGACGCTTTAAAAACAGCCTCGCTGAAACCTTTACTAAAAAAAACCCAACTTGGACCCATCTAACCCCACAAATTTTCGCCCTATCGCTAACCTACCTTTCATAGCCAAGCTAATGGAAAAACTGGTCAATACTAGACTCACAGACTACCTCGAATCCCACGACATTCTATATCCATCGCAATTCGGTTTCAGGAAACGCAGACATACAGAAGCTCTCCTACTCTCATTAACTGACAACATCCTGTTGGGCCTCAACAAAGGTCAATCATACCTACTAGCTCTGCTAGACATCTTGGCAGCATTCGACACAGTTAACCACACAATCCTCATCAACCGTCTGATGGAAATAGGCATCTCAGGTGCTGCACTCCTCTGGTTAAAATCCTTTCTAAGCGACAGATACTATAAAGTAAAAATAATCAACAAAGAGTCTCACCCTGTAGCTGCCAAACAAGGAGTTCCCCAGGGTTCCTCGCTCTCGCCGACCCTATTCAACATATATCTTCTCCCCCTATGCCAACTCCTCAATAATCTCAACCTCACAAACTTCATCTATGCGGATGACGTGCAGATCCTTATCCCCATCAAAGAACCCGTCTCCGACACTAAACTACTGGAATAGCTGCCTCCACGCCATCAACCTCCTTCTTACAAGTCTCTGCCTCGTTCTCAATACGTCCAAGACCGAACTGCTAGTCATTTCCCCTAATGATGATAACCCGCTAGCCATCAATACTAACACACCTCTAGTAAATCAAGTGAGAGACCTTGGGGCCTTCCTAGACTCTAGAATGAACTTTAAAAAATTCATCAACAACACCACCAAAGAAGGCTTTTACAAACTACAAGTATTAAAACAGTTAAGACCTCTCCTACACTTCCACGATTACCGTTCAGTCCTTCAAGCCATACTATTCTCAAAGATTGATTATTGTAATGCGCTGTTGCTTGGTCTCCCGGCCTCTTCTACTAAACCTCTTCAAATGCTGCAAAACGCTGCAGCCAGGATCCTCACAAACTCCCGCCGCATGGACCACATCACCCCGATTCTAAAAATACTTCACTGGCTACCCATTCGCTACAGAATTCTCTTCAAGACACTTACTATTATCCACAAAACCTTATTTCAGGAATCCTCACTCCAACTTACCATACCCCTCAAACCACACTCCTCTGCAAGACCCACCAGATCTGCATAGAGATTCCCTCCAGGTTCCCCCAAAAAATCCGTTCTTCACAACACTATTGAAAAACGAGCACTATCAATTGCTGGGCCGCATCATTGGAACTCTCTCCCGCCAGATCTCCGCCAGGAACATTGCCATATCACTTTCAGAAAAAAATTTAAAACTTGGCTGTTTGCCCAAGCATACCCTTGAAGAAGCCTCAGGGTCACCCACACAGTCACATACCCCACGGTTGCGTCCCTTTCCGCAACTCAAAGGAACTGTTTTTCGCCTAATTGCACTTTGATAAAACTTGCTTAATCGTATACACTATGTAAATTTGTATATAATTCTTACCTTGTAAGCACTTTCTCCTGCTTATATACCCTTCTCTCCAGTTAGAAAAAGGATAGGTTAAACAATTTCTAACAGCCTAGTTCCACTTTCCCTGTTATAATGTAACTTTTGCTTTCATTGTTAACTGGTTCCCCCTAGTTTATTGTAAACCGGTACGATAAGACCTGGTCTTGAGCATCGGTATATTAAAAGAATTTAAATAAATAAAAATAAAATAGCTGCATTTTAAAAAGGTTTGAAAACCGTTTCTGGAAGAAGTCTATAAACAATTAAGGTAGACTTGGGGAAATCTACTACTTATCCTTGGGATAATCAGCATGGAATCTATCAGCCCCTTGGGATCCTGCCAGGTTCTTGTGACCTGGATTGGCCACTGTTAGAAACAGGATACTGGGCTTGATGAACCTTTGGTCTGATCCAGTATGGCAAGCCTTATGCTCTTATTTGTCTAGGATGGCATAAGTATAGTTAATCGTTTCTGAGGACAGAATGGGGCTAGCTGATGTCTTCCATAATCTTTTCCAACCATATTTTTTTGTGATTCTCTGATCTATTCGGTTCCTGTTTGTGCCACTGATGTGGGCAGGCTTTGGCCAATTGTTTCACTTCCAACTTGCTTAATCTAACTCATCTGTATGCCAGGGTACTAGATCACTCCTTTTTTTAAAATTTAATTCTGAGTATAGTTATTTTCTCAGTAGAAGTACAAAAATGTTTTTCATTTTTCCATCGAGAAAAGCACAGAAAACCCTGACTGTATTATGTACATGTGGAAAAATGGGCAAAAAAATGTTTACATTAGTGTTTGCTTTGTGACTGAATTAATTATAGAGGTTCTAGTATATACTTAATTTATCAAAGGCCGAACAGCTTATCCCTAGAACTAATTAAAGTGCACTACTTAGGAAAAATTGTATTCTCACTGAATGAACTCAGATTTTTCTCCATTAACATGAATGGAAGAAGAGATTTATTAAGGCTGATTGTATGTTGGGTTCCCACTAAAGTATGTTTCTGAGACGTGGAATACCCTTGGGAAAATATCTAAAATTCTGAAATTAGTTTTAACCCTGCTGCTCTGTATGAAAACAGATGCCAATAAATAGGCAGAAGTAATTGGCCCTTTAATAGGATAGAACAGGTAAATGTAAATCTGTTATTTACTCTTTAACAAAATGCAAAGAAAAAAATGCACTCCTTGAAGTTAGTAAATAGTACATGCAAAACAAATCTGAGAAAAAATGTTTTTTCACTCAACGCACAATTAAGTTCAGGAACTCATTACTAGAGGATGTGGTAAAGGCAGTTAGTGTACTGAGGTTTAAAAAAGTTTGTACAAGTTCCTTGAGGGGACATCCATAAACTATTATTAACCAAGTAGGGCATTGAAATAAAGGGCTTCTTCTGATCGTCCGATTCTCATTGTCTTTACTGTATCACAGCCAACTGGATCGGCTTCCGATTTGCTGTTTGGAATTTTGCCAGGTACTTGTGACCTAGATCAGCCACTATTGGAAAAAGCATGCTAGGCTTGATGGACGCTCTGTCTAACCCAGTATGGCAAGTTGAAGCTTGTCTGGAAAGATTAATGGACAATGAGAAATACCAGAATACTATATTATCTTGCCTGTGGACTATAATTGCAAATTTTGGGTGCTGGTTTGATCAGTTAGAAACACTATTCAACAATGTAGCATTAGAGCGTATGGTGGTACAAAATTGGAGCAAGAAGAGTTTTCCATGGCTTACCCCCCAGCTCTTTATGCTATGCATAAGCATGCTCGCCAATTGGAGAAAAGATGGAGAAAAATAGATTGAAAGCTATTTGCTATTCAGGGTGGCTGAAAGGCAGGTGCAAATTCGAGCATGGCGGTGAAGGTATTTCCCTCTTCCCCCTCCCCCCCGGCAGCTGGAGACCGTCCGTCCAGCACGCGACCGGTAAGTGCCGAGACCAAGTAAGGTAGAAACCTTTACTTCTAAGTCTCCGGTCTCCAAGGCTCAAACAGCCATACTGTCCTTCCTCTGAGGTTTAAATCTGGTTGAGCAGCCCTCTTTTGGGGCAGGCCCCGATTTGGTGTGAGGGTCCACACACGTGGAGACCTTCCGGGGGGGGGGGTTGCCATCTTGCCTTCGGGGTCGTCAGCGCCATTTTCCCCCTCCAACTGACGGTACGCGTGAGGCAGGCCAGAGGCCTGAAGTGCCTAACTTAAGCACTTAACTACGGTTTGAGCGCACAGTGGCACGCACATCTGGGTTGTGCGCACAGTGACACACACAACTGCATGCATAACTGTGCTGTGCGCACAAACTCAATTGCACATCCACGCACATACCTCCATGCCTAAACCCTACACACGCACAAATAATGGCACCGCCATCCAAAAAAGCCAAAGGACCCTTCCTTTGCCCAGCCTGCCACTTAAGAGCCACACAGCCTGGATTGTAATTCTTCCTGTGCCAACAGTGCAAACAGAACCAGGGAGAACCAAATCAAGACACTCTACAGCCAGGAGAGGGATCCGGTACCAAGGATGATGGCATCCCAGACCTAAGTATCTCCAACTTGGCATCCCACAGGAAAATCCCTCCGGGGTTACCACTACAACCCTTCCTGGGATCAACTTGGATCCAGGAACCTTCTCCTGGGTGGAATTTTTCAAAGGGCTGCAAACCTTTGTCCAGGCACCACCAGCCCCCGCTGTCCACCAGACTCAAACCCAGCCGAAAGCACAAGGCCTTCCTGGCACCTCCCGAGCTTCTCGAGACATGCCTCTCCTAACCAAGAGCCTCTCTGATGGGGATCTAGATACCTCAGAGGATGAAACAGACTCCCTGGAAGAAGGAGAAATTCCCCCAAGGATGGAGCCATACTGGCCCATGCTCCGATTCTTCCACAAGGATGAATTACCAACCTTAGTGTCCCAGACTATGATGACACTGGGTCTCCCAGGCACGGAAACTACAGTGGAACCAAAGAAGAATCCCATGCTGGTGTACCTCCGTAAGGCCTAGTGCTATTTCCCTATGTTGGAGCCCATTAAGGAACTGATTGACCTGGAATGGAATGCTCCAGAGGCCACTTTCAAAGGGGGGGGAGGGCTCTAGAAGCCCTATACCCGCTGGATCCCACGACTAAGGAACTTCTACGTTTCCCAAAGTGGATGCTATGATCTGTGCTGTCTCAAAACGCACTACGATCCCAGTGGAGGGAGGAGCGGCACTGAAGGATGCCCAGGATAGAAGGCTGGAAGCCATCCTTAAGCGGTCCTTTGTATTAGCAATGACGCTACAAATTGCTTCCTGCTGCACATTAGTGGCACGTTCCTGTTTGATCCTCGCCAGAGACACAACCACGCCTGGAGAAGCGATGGAGCCTGCAGTTTCCTTCCTCATCGATGCTACCGCAGACCTCATGCACACCTCATCCAGGGGTGTCGCCACCGCAGTGGCAGCAAGAAGACAATTATGGCTCCAGATTTGGTCGGCTGTCGCAACTTCCAAAGCGAACCTCACAAAAATGCTTTTAAAAAGATCCCTCCTGTTCGGGAGCGAACTGGAGAAATTAGCCAACAAATGGGGTGAATCTCCAGTTACCCCGATTACCTGAGGACAGGAACAAAAGAACATATCAGCGCTCTTCCCCATAAGAACCAAGGGTAGAGGATTGCAGCGCTTTAAACCTTACAAGAATGCATAGTCCCAAGCACCTCGTTCTTCAGGAAGGTCTCAGTCCTTTCGGAACAGGCACATTAAGAGAGGAGCAAGCAGGCCCCGGCCGTACCCCACAATGAGAAGACGCAGACCCATCCACAGCAAGAAGACATGGGGGCAGACTTACCCTCTTCTACCAAAGATGGGTTGAGAGAACTTAGGACAAGTGGGTTCTAACCATCATTCGAGAGGGGTACTTGCTGGAATTCCAAAGCATTCCTCCAGACAAATTTATGAAATCGCCATGCCACTCCCACTCCAAGAGACTGGCAGTGGAAACCACGCTAGCAAGACAACTCAGCCTGAAGGCAATAGCCCCAGTGTCCACACTTCAACAAAATACTGGCCACTATTCCATCTATTTTATCGTTCCCAAGAAAGAAGGAACATTCTGGCCTATCCTGGACCTCAAGGCCGTCAACCATTACCTGAAGGTTCCACACGTCCGCATGGAAACCCTTCAATCTGTTATAATGGCAGTACAACTGGGAGAACTCTTAACCTCCCTGGACCTATCCGAGGCCTACCTTCACATCCCAGTCCATCAGAACCACCAGCGCTTCCTGCGATTTGCGATTCTGGGCCGCCATCAATTCCGAGCGCTACCCTTCGGACTAGCTACTGCCCCCAGAACCCTCACCAAAAATCATGGTGGTAGTGGCGGCAGAACTGAGGAAAGGAGGAGTCCTGGTACATCCTTACTTGGATGATTGGCTGATCAGGGCAAAGTCTCCAGAGGAGAGTCGCCATGCGACCACCAGAGTTAAGAATCTACTACAAGAACTCAGGTGGGTCGTGAACACAACCAAGTGTTGTCTACAGCCTTCCCAGTCACTAGAATACCTGGGAGTCCGGTTCGATACCAAACAGAACAAGGTCTACCTTCCCCCTCCACAAAGAAGGAAGCTAATGGATCATTTACAAAAGCTGTTGACCTCGGTCCGCCCCAAGGTATGGGACTACCTTCAAGTCCTCAGCCTCATGACATCAATGCTACTGATGCAATTAATAGTAGTGGCTATTCCCTAAGTAAACTTTATTAATAGCAGTTAATGGACTTCTCCTCCAAGAACTTATCCAAACCTTTTTTGAACCCAGCTATACTAACTGCACTAACAGTGGGCAAGGGCACATATGCGGCTGCTACAACGTTCCCTACTATCACGATGGAATCCAGTGTCCCAGAACTACTCAATTTGCCTCCAGTTACCGACAGAGGTTCGGGAGCAGCTTCAATGGTGGCTACAGGAAGGATCACCTAAGCAGAATGTAAACCTATCCGCTCCGAAGTGGATCTTGCTCACCACGGATGCAAGCCTGCGAGGGTGGGGAGCTCACTGTCAGGAACTGATGGCCCAGGGACAATGGAACAAGGAAGAGGTGGGATGGAACATAAACCGCCTGGAAGCGCGAGCGGTCAGACTAGCCTGCCTACGATTCAGCCATAGACTCCGAGGTGAGTCCATCAGTCATGTCGGACAACGCAACGACCATTGCTTACATCAACTGACAGGGAGGAACCAAGAGCCAGCAGGTGTCTCTAGAAATAGACCCCCTCATGGAGTGGGCAGAAATAAATCTACAAGAGATTTCGGCCTCCCACATCACGGGAAAAGACATCTCTGCGGACTATCTCAGCAGAGAAAACCTAGACCCGGGGGAATGGTCGCTGGCGGACATAGCCTTCCAGCTGATAGTAAATCAATGGGGTCTCCCAGCCATGGACCTACTAGCAACCTGTCGCAATATGCTGCTTGAATTACATAAATATTATTTTATGCTGATCAAACTTGAAATACCAGCAACCTTTGATTCTGTGGATCATTATATTTTGCTAAATCAACTTTTCTATTGATCTCTCATTTGTACTGGCTTGGTTTAACTTTTTTTTTTTTTTAATCTGATCACTATTATCAGATTACTTTTAATCAACTCTTTTTTCCTGGTGGCCTGTGTCATCTTGAGTTCTACAGGGTTCTGCTCTTTCCTAGGTACCCTTTAATGTTTATTTACATTCTAGAGGAACTTGGGGGTTTTCTATTACATTTATGCAGATGATTTCCAATTTATTCTATCTTTTCCATCTGATCGTCCTTTACCTGAACAAAAGTTCAATGATTGTATGAAAATGATTCAGTGTTAGTTGTTTCAATATAAATTAATGCTGAATGTTAAAAGAATACAGTTTTTCAAATCGGTCGTAAACTGATGGAGTCTCAGATTAAATTTGGAGACACAATAATTCCTATTGTTAGAGACAAAAAATTTGGGAATTCAGTTAGATTCCAATATGATACTGAATCCTCATATTAGATCTTTGGCAAGGTCTGTGTTTAAGTTAAAAACTATTTGTCCATTAAAGTTTTTATTGTCCCCTCTGGACTTTTATTTAGTAGTCCAGTCTTTGGTGCTGTTAGAAATTACTGACATGCTCTTTATTGGGTTACTTAAAAATCTTCATGTTCTACAATTAGTTCAGAATGGTGCAGCCAGGGTTGTAAGAGGGGCTAAATATTCTGATCATATTTCAACACTGCTACTTGCTCTTCGTTGGCTTCCCATTGAAGAACGAATACAATTGAAGTTGCTAACTTTAGTGATTAAATCTTTGCCCCATGATAATTTTCCTCTTGCGGATCATATTGATCTTTGTTCCATCTAGGTCCCTGCATTCTGAAGGTCAATTTTTTATTAGTGCACCATCTGTTTCAAGTTTCAAATTGCAGCAAGCCAGGTTGAGAGCCTTCTCTCAAATAGGTCCAGTTCTTTCGAACAATCTGCCTTCCTTTTTAAGAATGTGTGAAGAGTATATAATTTTTAGAAAGCTTCTTAAATCTAAGTTTAAGCAGGTTTATGTAAACTGAATTATATCTTGTTTTATTTTGTAATTTTTATGTATTTATGTTCTGATGTGTTTATGAAGGTTCTGTAATCCATAGTGATCAATCTGGAACTGGATTTAATGGAATATAAGTACAATAAATAAATGTTAAAAGCTAACATTTAAAAAAAAGTGTTAATTTTAACAAAAAATGAAAATCCCCAGATAGGTCCTTTAAAGGTGCAGCATCACTGCACCATAAAATAAAAAGCAAGATGGCTAGGGCCTCCAGCATTGATATTTATTTATTTATTTTTAACTTTTATATACTGAAGTTCCTGTATGGGATACAGATCACCCCGGTTTACAAGAAACTACAACTTCGCTCAAAGGCAGTACATAAAACAAGTGAATACAAGAACTGTTACAGCTGGAACATAAAACAATTGAATACAAGAGCTATTACAAGGAACTTAAACTGAACAATCTATGATATGAAACGGTCCGGAGGGCTGGAGAAGGGAATTAGATTGGAGAGTTTATACAATCAAAAAAAAAAGAGGGTGTCGTATAAGAGTATAAAGGTTACGTACATTGGATTATAGTATGCGCAACTACATTGGGTGAGTGTGCGTGGGGAGCTGAATAGGACTGTTATTAAACCAAGGCCAAAGTTAAGTGAGAGTACATTGTGGACAGGACCAGACTGATGTTAAGCCAAGGTTAAGTGTCAGGGAAAGCTTGGATGAAAAGCCAAGTTTTTAGTTTGGTTTTTTTTGAAAGCCGAGGGGCATGGTTCAAGTCGTAGGTCTGGGGGGAGCGTGTTCCATTGATGGGGACCTGCTGTAGATAGGGCCTGCTTCCTTAGTGCTGTTTTCGCCGGAGGGGCATATAGTGTGCTTTTGTATGCACTTCTGTTGGGTCTGGAAGAAGTGTGCAGTTTCAGTTGAGTGCTTAATATGAAAGGAGAGAGGTTGTGCGTCGCTTTGTGTATAATTGTGAGAACTTTAAAGAGGATCCTGTATTTGATGGGCAGCCAATGTAGGGTACGGAGAATGGGGGTGATGTGTTCTCTTTTATTGGAGTTGGTGAGAATTCTGGCAGCGGTGGCGTTCTGTACCATCTGTAGAGGTTTGATGGTGTTGGCGGGGAGTCCGAGTAGGAGGGAGTTACAATAATCGATCTTAGATAGAATGATGGATTGTAGCACCAGTCAACTATTTGACTAGATATAAAAATCTAGTCTAATAGTTGACAAACACCACCAGAGAATCTTCTCATAGAAAATAAATTTACCCTTAAGAACATAAGAACATGCCATACTGGGTCAGACCAAGGGTCCAAGCCCAGCATCATGTTTCCAACAGTGGCCAATCCAGGCCATAAGAACCTGGCAAGTACCCAAAAACTAAGCCTATTCCATGTTACTGAGGCTAGTAATAGCAGTGGCTATTTTCTAAGTCAGCTTAATAGCAGGTAATGGACTTCTCCTCCAAGAACTTTCTCCGATTCGTTTTAAATGTGCCACATGCTAACTTCATGGAGTGCCCCCTAGTCTTTCTATTATCTGAAAGAGTAAATAACCGATTCACATTCACCCGTTCTAGAACTCTCATGATTTTATACACCTCTATCATATCCCCCTCAGCTGTCTCTTCTCCAAGCTGAAAAGTCCTAACCTCTTTAGTCTTTCCTCATAGGGGAGCTGTTTCCTTCCCTTTGACATTTTCTGTTTTATTCACCATTCCCTTTCTAATAATTCCCAACATTGCTTTTTTGACTGCCGCAGCACACTGAATCGATGATTTCAATGTGTTATCCACTATGATGCCTAGATCTTTCTTGGGTGGTAGCTCCTAATATGGAATCTAACATTGTGTAACTATAGCATACGTTATTTTTCTCTATATGTATCACCTTGCACTTACCACATTAAATTTCATTTGCCATTTCGATGCCCAATTTTCCAGTCTCACAAGGTCTTCCTGCAATTTATCACAATCACAATTTTGTATCATCTGCAAATTTGATTACCTCACTTGTATTTCTTTCCAGATCATTTATAAATATATTGAAAAGTACGGGTCCCAATACAGATCCCTGAGGCACTCCACTGCCCACTCCCTTCCATTGAGAAAATTGTCCATTTAATCCTACTCTGTTTCCTGTCTTTTAGCCAGTTTGTAATCCATGAAAGAACATCGACACCTATCCCATGACTTTTTACTTTTCCTAGAAGCCTCTCATGAGGAACTTTGTCAAACGCCTTCTGAAAATCCAAATACACCACATCTACCAGTTCACCTTTATCTACATGTTTCTCACAGGTCAAGTAGGATGGTAGTCCTCACATTTGGGTGACATCACAAGATGGAGCCCAATCACGAAACACTTTTGTCAAAGTTTCTAGAACTTTGACTGGCACCTACTGGGCATGCCCAGGATGGCATTAACCCTGCAATCAGCAGGGGTCTCCCTTCTTTTTTCCGCGTAGCAGTAGCCACACGGCTTAAGGAGCTCCACAGAGATTCCTGACAGGAATTTTCCTCACGGAATTATCATTCAACTTTCTACCCCACAAGGATCCCCCGCTTTCATTTTTACGTCCACAGTGGTCCGGTAAGTTTTTTTTTACCCGATTCCGGTCTATTCCCGTCGAGTTTGGCCTTCAAGGCCTACTGGCCGTGGACCGCACCGCGGCTAAATTTTTTCACAGGCCATGGCGTCGGGGTTCCGTCGATGCCCAGACTGCACCCGCACAATGTCAATTATTGACCCTCACCAGGTATGTGTAATGTGTCTGGGTAGCGAGCATGATGTCCTTACTTGCACCAAATGTGCCCTTATGACACCTAAAGGTTGCAAGGCTAGAATGGAGAAAATGGAACTTCTCTTTCGGTCAAAAACCCCGATGCCGTCCATAGCATCGACGTCGTCTGAACAGACACCGTCTACGTCACACCATCATCGGGCACCGGCCGGTGTCCGACCAGCATTGACTCCTCCACGGCCATCGACACCCTCTGTCCCCCTCATGAAAAAGACAAAGGTGACCGTTGAGAAAAGCATCGACATCACAGGTCTCAGACTGTCGACGCAGGCAAGGCCTCGACGTTGTCATTATCTGAACCGCCATCGAAGAAAGCCCATCCAGAAAAGGCACCGTCCCTATCTGGTTCAGGGTCACCGAGGCAACCTTCACCAGGACCGGTGATAGGATCCGCGATTCCACCTCCAACGGTGGTCCCTCCGGCTACTCCTCTGCCTCCTCCTCCTCTGGCATCGGGTCTCCAGGTTTCCGGGAGGAACTGGATCAGATGATTCAGGAGGCCATCGGCAGAGCGATGCAAGGCTTCAAGGTTCCATAGACACCGGTACCGATGCCTGAACCAGTAGCTGATCCCATTCCAGCAGAGCTAGCACTGTTACTCACGAGAATGGAAGTGCTGATTGCTGCTTTTCCTCCGAGGGATCTGATGACTCCAATGGACCCTGGTGCCTTCCTCTCCGATTCCTCTTTCATCGGCAGATGAAGGAGAAACACCGTTCCTTCTGCCATTGGGAGTCCTTCCGATGCCTAGATCATTGGTTTCACCGATTACATCTTTGTTTCCACAGGTGCCACCATCAATGCCTTCGGTGCCTCGCCCGGGACCTTCAGGTATACCAATTTTTCGTCCCTCCAAGGATACTGGGGGTGCTGGAGACTATCCCTACGATACCTGGACTGACTATTTATCCCAGGATACCGATGACTTGCCATCGCCACCCTCTCCTGCTGAAAGCAGGAAGCGTTCTCCGCCAGAGGACTTGTCCTTCATTAATTTTGTGAAGGAAATAGCTGAAGTGGTTCCTTTTCAACTTCAGACAGAACAAGGTGATAGACATCAGCTGATGGAGCTTCTTCAATTTTTAGATGCTCCTAAAGAACTAACATCTATTCCCATCCATGATGTCCTCCTGGATCTTCTCAAAAGAAATTGGGAACATACTGGTTCTGTGGCACCAGTCAATCGGAAAGCTGACACTACATACCTAGTCTAGTCAACTCCTGGTTTCCAGAAGTCCCAATTGGACCACCATTCAGTGGTGGTTGAGTTAGCCCAAAAGAAAGCCTGAAGATCCAAGCCTCATTCTTCCTATCCTCCAGGAAAGGAACAAAAATTCCTGGATGCTATAGGTTGTCGTATCTTTCAAGGGGATATGTTTATCTCGCATCACCTCTTATCAATTTTATATGAACCAGTACAACAGGGTCATCTTTAAACAAATACAGGACTTTGCTGAGTCCCTACCTCAACAGTCTCAAAACCAATTACATGCCCTCAAAAGGGTTTAGAAGCGGGCAAGCATGAGATAAGATCTGCCTATGACGTTTTTGACACCGCTTCCAGGGTTTCAGCAACAGCCATTTCTGCAAGGCGATGGGCCTAGCTAAAGTCGTCCGACCTACGGCCTGATTTGCCTTGCACTGGAGATAATCTTTTTGGTGAGCAAATACAAAAGACAGTGGCACAACTCAAGGATTACCATGAGACTCTTCGCCAACTCTCCTTGCTACCTTCCGAATATCCTGCTAAGCAAACATTCAGAAAGGAGCCCAAGAAATCCTTTTACCGCCAAAGGAAATCTTATCCTCCTCCGTCCAAAGGTCACTCCACTAAGCCTTATCAGAAAGGCCAGGCAACCTCGCAGGCAAAAGCCACAAACAACTCCTCAACCAGGTCCAGCATCTGGTTTTTGACTTTTTTCTAGAGAGTAGCATTCAGACTCCACTAAAGCATGTACCAGTGGGCGGCCGATTGTGCCACTTCAGCCACATCTGGCACTCAGTTACCACAGACCAGTGGGTGCTCACCATAATAACTCAAGGTTATCATCTCAACTTTCTTGCCATTCCACCGGACTCCCCACCTCAGCTGATGTGGGGAACATCAGACCTTTCACCGCTCCTGGAACAGGAGATTTCCCTCCTCCAGTCCAGAGCAATAGAACCAGTGCCCTACTCCCAACAAGGCCTCTGATTCTACTCTCGGTATTTTCTAATCCCAAAAAAGTCAGGTGGCATTCGCCCGATACTAGATCTTTGGGCCTTAAACAAGTTCCTCCAAAGAGAAAAATTCAAGATGCTGACCTTGGGTTCCCTCCTCCCCCTTCTGCAAAGGGGAGACTGGCTCTGCTCTCTAGACCTCCAGGATGTTTACACACATATTGCAAGAACTCTCTCATCGCAGATTTCTGCGATTCCTCGTAGGCCCAAAGCACTACCAATATAGAGTGCTACCATTCGGCCTAGCCTCTGCTCCACGAGTCTTCACCAAGTGCCTCGTAGCGTTCCTGAGAACTCAAGGTGTCCACGTCTACCCCTATCTCAACAATTGGTTGATCAGGGCGCCCACACAGCAAGCTGTTTTGACATCCCTACGTCTCACCTTGCACACCCTGATCTCTCTGGGGTTTCTCATCAATTATCCAAAGTCCAGCTTGGTCCCATCGCAAACCCTGTCGTTCATAAGAGCAGACTTGGGCACCCTCAAGGCAAAGGCATTTCTTCCTCGAGAACAAGCTCTCATCTCCTCTCTCACCCATCAGCTGCAGTCTAGACAGCGCTCCACCGCACATCACTTTCTAGTCTTGCTAGGACACATGGTGCCCTCAGTACACATCACTCCCATGGCTCGTCTCGCCATGAGGATCCTACAATGGTCTCTAAGGTCACAGTGGATTCAGTCATCTCAACCACTATCAGCTGTTGTCCACATAACCAACCCACTTCGTCTATCTCTAGCTTGGTGGAAGAATCAGGCCAATCTCCTTCAAGGCCTGCCTTTTTCAAGCTCCAGACCCTCAAATAACCCTTACAACAGATGCCTCCAACATCGGTTGGGGAGCACACGTTGCCAGTTTACAAACTCAAGGGTCTTGGTCTCCAGAGGAAGCCAAACACCAGATCAATTTCCTCGAGCTACGAGCAATCAGACATGCTCTGAGTATTTCAGGATCGCCCCTCCAACCAGGTCATCCTGATTCAAACAGACAACCAAGTGGCCATGTGGTACATCAAGAAACAAGGAGGAACAGGCTCCCGCATCCTGTGTCAGGAGGCTGCGCAGATATGGGCGGAGGCCCTCTCCACTCGATGTACCTCAGGGCCACCTACTTGCTGGGAGTGGACAATGTGTTGGCAGACACGCTGAGTTGCACCTTTCGACCACACAAGTGGTCTCTCAACCCCCTCAGTTGCGGACTCGATATTCCAACGTTGGGGGTTACCCTCACATAGACCTCTTTGCGTCACCTCAGAACCGCAAAGTAGAAAACTATTGCTCTCTCACTCGCAGCCAACACTCACAGCCAAGAGATGCGTTCTCCCTCTCATGGGACGCCAGTCTCCTATATGCATTCCCTCCACTTCCACTTCTCTCGAAGACTCTCGTGAAACTACATCAGGACAAGGGAAGCATGATCCTGATAGCACCTCAAGTGTGGTTTCCGATTCTTCAGGACCTCTCCATTCGCAGCACATTCCCCTGGGGAAGGACCCTCTTCTGATCATGCAGAACAATGGGTGCCTACGCCACCCCTTGTCCCTGATGGCCTGGATGTTGAAAGGTTAATCCTGCAGCCTCTCAACCTTTCGGAGCCAGTTTCCCGTGTCCTGATTGCTTCACGGAAGCCTTCCACGAGAAAATCTTATCTTTACAAATGGAACAGGTTTAAATCATGGTGTTCTTCTCAGTCCCTTGATCCCTTTACCTGTTCCACCACGAAGTTTCTAGACTATCTCTGGCACTTGTCAGAATCAGTTCTAAAAACTTCCTCCATCAGAATGCATGTCAGTGCAGTGGCCGCCTTCCATAAAGGTGTCAGGGACATTCCTACTTCGGTACAACCCCTCGTAACACGTTTTCTGAAAGGCTTGCTTCACCTCAAGCCTCCACTGCGTCCTCCGGCCCCTTCTTGAGACCTCAATCTGGTTTTGGGTCGGCTCATGAAACTACCTTTCGAGCCTCTACAATCCTGTCATCTTCGCTTTCTCACATGGAAAGTGATATTCCTTTTGGCAATAACATCTGCTCGCCCTAAGTTCTTGCCTAAGGTAGTATCGGAGTTTCACAATCAATCCATTATACCTCCCACCTTCTTTTCCAGAACCCATTCCAATCCAGGAGAGCAGGCTCTGCATACCCTCGACTGCAAACAGGCTCTAGCATTCTATCTACACCGTACAGCTGCCCACAGGCAAAGTACTCAATTGTTTGTTTCCTTTGCTTCCATCAGATTGGGTCAACCTGTGGGTAAGCAGACTGTCTCCTCCTGGCTAGCGGACTGCATTTCCTTTTGCTATCAGCAAGCAGGCATTCCACTTCACGACCATGTTAAAGCACACTCGGTCAGGGCCATGGCAAGTTCTGTAGTGCACCTTCGCTCGGTGCCGCTTCCTGATATTTGTAGGGCTGCTACTTGGAGTTCTCTCCATACCTTTATAGCCCATTATTGTCTAGACAAGGCTGGAAGACAAGATTCCATCTTTGGCCAATCTGTCTTGTGCAACCTTTTTGCAACTTGATGTACCAACACCCTTCCGCCTGCCCGTTAGGGTTCAGGATGGCCCTCTACCAAATTCCACCCCAGTTGTTGTACCTGTTGCACGTCTTTGGGTACATTTGGTACATGTTCGGACATCCTCAGCTCGGTACTCGCCCATATATATGTGAGGACTATCATCCTGCTTGACCTGTGAGAAAGCAAAATGTTGCTTTCCTGTAACAGGTGTTCTCACAGGACAGCAGGATGTTAGTCCCCACGGTGTTGGGTTCGTTATGTTTTCTTATTTTTATTTTTGGCATTTTAGTTAGTACCATCCTGGGCATGCCCAGTAAGTGCCAGTCAAAGTTCTAGAAACTTTGACAAAAGTGTTCTGTGATTGGGCATGCCCATATGTGAGGACTAACATCTGCTGTCCTGTGAGAACACCTGTGAGAGGTAAGCAACATTTTGCTTTATTAACTCCTTCAAAAAAGTGAAGCAGATTTGTGAGGCAAGACTTGCCTTGGGTAAAGCCATGCTGACTTTGTTCCATTAAACCATGTCTTTATATATGTTCTGTGATTTTGATATTTAGAACACTTTTCAATATTTTTCTTTGCACTGAAGTCAGGCTAACTGGTCTGTAGTTTCCTGGATCACCCCTGGAGCCCTTTTTAAATATTGGGGTTACATTAGCCACCCTCCAGTCGTCAGGTACAATGGATGATTTTAATGATAGGTTACAAATTTTTACTAATAGGTCTGAAATTTCATTTTTGAGTTCCTTCAGAACCCTGGGGTGTATGCCATCCGGTCCACTACTCTTCAGTTTGTCAATCAGGTCTACCACATCTTCTAGGTTCACCGTGATTTGATTCAGTCCATCTGAATCATTACCCATGAAAACCTTCTCCAGTACGGGTACCTCCCCAACATGCTCTTCAGTAAACATTGAAACAAAGAAATAATTTAATCTTTCCGTGATGGCCTTGTCTTCTCTAGGTGCCCCTTTAACCCCTCAATCATCTAACGGTCCAACTGACTCTCTCACAGGCTTTCTGCTTCTGATATATTTTAAAAAGCTTTTACTATGAGTTTTTGCCTCTACGGCCAACTTCTTTTCAAATTCTCTCTTAGCCTGTCTTATCAATGTCTTACATTTAATGCCAACGCTTATGCATTATCCTATTTTCTTCTGTTGGATCCTTCTTCCAATTTTTGAATAAAGATCTTTTGGCTAAAATAGCTTCTTTCACCTTCCCTTTTAACCATGCTGGTAATCGTTTTGCCTTCTTTCCACCTTTCTTAATGTGTTTAATACATCTGGACTGTGCTTCTAGGATGGTATTTTTTTAACAATGACCATGCCTCTGCACACTTTTTACCTTTGCAGCTGCTCCCTTCAGTTTTTTTCTATCTATTTTTCTCATTTTATCAAAGTTTCCCTTTTGAAAGTTTAGCACGAAAGCCATGGATTTGCTTACTGTCCCCCTTCCAGTCATTAATTCAAATTTGATCATATGATCACTATTGCCAAGCAGCCCCACCACAGTTACCTCTCTCAAAGAATCCTGTGCTCCACTGAGAATTAGATCTAAAATGTCTCCCTCTTGTTGGTTCCTGAAACAATTGCTCAATAAAACTGTCATTTATTCCATCCAGGAACTTTATCTCTCTAGCATGTTCCGATGATACGTTTACCCATTCAATATTGGGGTAATTGAAATCTCCCATTATTACCACACTACCAATTTGGTTAGCTTCCCTAATTTCTCTTAGCATTTCACTGTCCGTCTCACCATTTTGACCAGGTGGACAGTAGTATACTTCTATCACTATAGTCTTCCCCAACACACAGGGATTTCTACCCATAAAGATTCGATTATGCATTTAGTCTCATGCAGGATTTATCCTGTTGGACTCTGCCATCCCGGACATAAAGCGCTACACCGCCTCCCGGATGCTCCTCTGTCATTGCGATATAATTTGTACCCCAGTATAGCACTGTCCCATTGGTTGTCCTCCTTCCACCAAGTCTCTGTGATGCCAATTATGTCAATCTCATCATTTGCTGCTATACACTCTAACTCTCCCATCTTACTTCTTAGACTTCTGGCATTGGCATACAGACATTTCAAAGTGTGTGTTTTGTTTGTATTAACAACCTGCTTTTCAGTTGTTAGGGATGATTCGGAAATCATTAGCTGCGGTGATTTTTTTACATATAGGCACATGGACTACATTTGCTTTTATTGGAACCTCTGTTGGGATGCCCTAACTCTCATGTTTCATTAGTATCCTTCAAGGATACATTTCTCCAAACCATGCACTGCTGAGCGACTGTCGGCTTCCCCTTTTTTTCAAGTTTAAAAGCTGCTCTATCTCCTTTCAGGTTAAAGCACTGTTTTAAGCTTTTAATTCATACGCTCTATGGTAACACCACTTATTTATTACCGGCCTTTCTTCCTTCCAGCTTGTTGTAAGCTTCCAAGTTCTCTTTCCCTGTTGATTGTAACTTTGACTTATTCCTGCCTATCGTTATCTCTCGTTTACTTGAATTGTTACTCCAGTTATTCCCCTTGTTAAATTGTAAACCGATCCGATATAGTTATTTACTATGAAGGTCGGTATAAAAAACCTGTTAAATAAATAAATAAAATAAAGGTTAGTACCAGCAGTCTGGTTCCACCCTGGTTAAGGTGGAGCCCATCCCTTTGGAAGAGACTCCTTCCCCAAAAGGTTCCCCAGTTCCTTACAAAACTGAATCCCTATTCCTTGCACCATTGTCTCATCCATGCATTGAGACTCCGGAGCTCTGCCTGCCTCTTTGGACCTGTGCGTGGAACAGGGAGCATTTCAGAGAATGCTACCCTGGAGGTTCTGGATTTAAGCTTTCTACCTAAGAGCCTAAATTTGGCTTCCAGAACCTCCCTCCCACATTTTCCTATGTCGTTGGTGCCCACATGTACCACGACAGCCGGCTCCTCCCCAGTAATGTCTAAAATCCTATCTAGGTGATGCGTGAGGTCCACCACCTTCGCACCAGGTAGGCATGTTACCAGGCTATCCTCACGCCCACCAGCTACCCGGCTGTCTACATTCCTAGTAATCGAATCACCAACTATGATTGCTGATCTAACCCTACCCTCCTGGGCAGTAGGCCCTGGGGAGATATCCTTGGTGCGAAAGGACAATGCACCACCTGGAGAGCAGGTCCTTGCTACAGGATCCTTTCCTGCTGCACCGGGTTAATACTTTCCAATTATGAGACCTTCTTCCTCAAGGCAGCACCAGGGCTGCCAGTCTGAAGCTGGGACTTGGCTACTATGTCCCTGAAGGTCTCATCTATATACCTCTCTTTTGAGTAAATACTCCAGGTTTATTCTGTCTGGCTTTTAATAAACTGCATATCAGTTTTAGGGTGAATTTGGCTGAATTCTTTGTACTGTGAACCATATATCTCCCCAATAAAGGTTCAATATAGTGAGATGCACTGACCTAAGCATTGGTTTGTACTCCAGATTTTTTTTTAGTGCACATTTTTCCACAGTAACTTAAATTCTGTATTTAACGGTCTTTTTTGTGGAAAAAATTCAACTAAGATTAACGCAGGTGCATTCACATCCCTGTGTTAATGAATGTATTAGCTCAGGGATGGCCAACTCTAGCCCTCCACAGAAAGGTCTGGTTTTCAGGATATCTACAATGAATATTCATGAGATACTTTTGCATACACTGCCTCCATTGTATGCAAATCTGTTTATTTTAATATATTACTTGCCTATCCTCCATTCTGAGTGGGGTATCTCATGAATATTCATTGTGGATAACCTGAAAACCCAACCTATTTGTGGCTCTTGAGTACTGGAGTTGGTCACCTCTCTGTTAGGTATTCCTATTCATACCCCAGATTAGTGCAGACAAGTGGGCTTTGCATGCCTGCCAGCAGATGGAGGCAGAGAACAAAAACTATTCAGGCACTGCTACATAACAGAGTGCTGCCTGCAGTCCTTCAGTGTTTTATCTATCTCCAGCAGCTGGTAGAGGTGGGAACACTGAGAGGAGAGGAGAGGATCACCTTGCTGGTGGCTGAAAGGAATCAGTAAGTTTTTACTTGGGACATCGTCTTTTTTAAAAGTATTGGGGCAAAGTTAACTATTGGGAATATTATTTATTTATTTATTTATTATTTATTTATTTCTTTTATATACCGACATTCAATCGAGATATCACATCGGTTTCCAGATAACCAAGAGAATAGGGCGTAGTCCGCCCTATTTTACATTATAACATGGTAACCAAAAAAACAATTATAACATATTATAACAGTAGTACATGGAACAAAAGGTTATAGGATATAACAAAAGGTTATAGGAAATAACATATGTACATGAATGTGTTGTTGATAAAATAAATTTAGGATTAGGGACTTGTTGGTAAAGTAATTTAGGAATAAAGGAGGGAGGGGGGGTGAGGGAAGGTGGGGTGGGAGGAGGTAGTGGAGTGAGGGATTCAGGGGGGTGAGAAGACTGAGTATGGGATGAGGTGTGTATTTAGTGTGTTTGTGTGTTTGTGCCTTTAATAGTCAGGCTGTGAATAAACAAGTTAGACTGTTTGTATTTTTAGTCAGTCAATAAGGTAGCAGTAAGGGAGTGTGTTTATTTTTAAAAGTCTGCAGAACTGAGTGTTCTCCAGACTCTTAAAGAACTGAGTTTTTGTATTTAATATTAACTGAGTACTTGTATTGAGAAAAAAAAAAAAAAACCACAAAAAAAAAAACCCCAACCCAAAAAGTAGCCAGAAGCTAGAAATAAGCTAGGAGCAGTGTATACCTAAGTAAAAAAAAGTTGAATAGTTCAGCTCAGTTACTCACCTTGGAAAGGTGTTGAGGTAGTGTGATTAGGTTTGAATAGGGACTAACATTTGTTAATCAAGGGAGCAGTGAGTCACTCAGGCTGACTAACTGAAGTTAGACTGTTTGTATTTCCCAACCCTCCCATCCCTCGCCCACCCACCCCTAGCTCATCCCTTAATTTATAGGCAGGTGCCACTTTCACAAAAAAAAAAAAACATCAACAAAAACTTTATTGAGAATTTGATCAGACCCCGGTAGGCCACTACCAGATACATAGTGAATTCACTAATACATTTAAAGGACATTAGACACATTCCTACTCCCATAGCAACCTAAAACTTAACTAGGAACTGATCAAAATTGAGATGAAGGCAGCAGTCCAGCAGCAAGAGGGGGGCTTCCCAGTCTTTTGCATCGAGTGTCACATGTATGATTTTTTACCCACCGGTGAGAAGTTATATATGTGCATGCGATGCAAAGAGCTCCTGGCTCTCAGAGAACGAGTCCGATCTCTGGAGGCTAGAGTGGCAGTCCTGGAGGAGCTGAGGCATACAGAGAGGTATATAGATGAGACCTTCAGGGACATAGTAGTCAAGTCCCAACTTCAGACTGGCAGCCCTGGTGCTGCCTTGGAGGAAGAAGGTCTCATGATGGGAGAGCACCAACCAGGTGCAGCAGGAAAGGATCCTGTAGCAAGGACCTGCTCTCCAGGTGATGCATTGTCCTTTCGCACTGAGGATATCTCCCCAAGGCCTACTGCCCAGGAGGGAAGGGTTAGGTCGGCCGTCATAGTTGGTGATTCGATTATTAGGAATGTAGATAGCTGGGTGGCTGGTGGGCGTGAGGATCGCCTGGTAACATGCCTACCTGGTGCGAAGGTGGCGGACCTCACGCGTCACCTAGATAGGATTTTAGACAGTGCTGGGGAGGAGCCGGCTGTCGTGGTACATGTGGGCACCAACGACACAGGAAAATGTGGGAGGGAGGTTCTGGAAGCCAAATTTAGGCTCTTAGGTAGAAAGCTTAAATCCAGAACCTCTAGGGTAGCATTCTCTGAAATGCTCCCTGTTCCACACGCAGGTCACCAGAGGCAGGCAGAGCTCCAGAGTCTCAATGTGTGGATGAGATGATGGTGCAAAGAGGGATTCAGTTTTGTAAAGAACTGGGGAACCTTTTGGGGAAGGGGGAGTCTCTTCCGAAGGGATGGGCTCCACCTTAACCAGGGTGGAACCAGACTGCTGGCGCTAACCTTTAAAAAGGAGATAGAGCAGCTTTTAAACTAGAACAAAGGGGAAAGCCGACAGTCGCTCAGCAGCGCATGGTTCGGAGAGAGGTATCTTTAAAGGATACTAATGATGCATTAGAATTAGGGCATCCCGACAGTGAGGTTCCAATAATTAGAAAAGCAGTCCAAGTGCCTGTAACTAAAACCTCACCTGAGCTAAAAAATTCAAACTTATCCCTATCAATTAAAAAGCAGAATGATAATACAAACAAAAAACAAACTTTGAAATGTTTGTATGCTAATGCCAGAAGTCTAAGAAGTAAGATGGGAGAATTAGAATGTATAGCAGTAAATGATGACATAGACTTAATTGGCATCTCAGAGACATGGAGGAAAGAGGATAACCAATGGGACAGTGCTATACCGGGGTACAAATTATATCGCAGTTACAGAGAGGAGCACCCGGGAGGAGGTGTGGCGCTTTATGTCCGGGATGGCATAGAGTCCAACAGGATAAACATCCTGCATGAGACTAAATACAAAATTGAATCTTTATGGGTAGAAATCCCTTGTGTGTCGGGGAAGACTATAGTGATAGGGGTATACTACCGCCCACCTGGTCAAGATGGTGAGACGGACAGTGAAATGGTAAGAGAAATTAGGGAAGCTAACCAAATTGGTAGTGCAGTAATAATGGGAGACTTCAATTACCCCAATATTGACTGGGTAAATGTATCATCGGGTCACGCTAGAGAGATAACGTTCCTGGATGGAATAAATGATAGCTTTATGGAGCAATTGGTTCAGGAACCGACGAGAGAGGGAGCAATTTTAGATCTAATTCTCAGTGGAGCACAGTACTTGGTGATAGAGGTAACGGTGGTGGGGCCGCTTGGCAATAGTGATCATAATATGATCAAATTTGATTTAATGACTGGAAGAGGAACAGTGTGCAAATCCACAGCTCTCGTGCTAAACTTTCAAAAGGGAAACTTTGATAAAATGAGAAAAATTGTTAGAAAAAAACTGAAAGGAGCAGCTACAAAAGTAAAAAATGTCCAAGAGGCATGGTCATTGTTAAAAAATACCATCCTAGAAGCACAGTCCAGATGTATTCCACACATTAAGAAAGGTGGAAAGAAGGCAAAACGATTACCGGCATGGTTAAAAGGGGAGGTGAAAGAAGCTATTTTAGCCAAAAGATCTTCATTCAAAAATTGGAAGAAGGATCCAACAGAAGAAAATAGGATAAAGCATAAACATTGGCAAGTTAAATGTAAGACATTGATAAGACAGGCTAAGAGAGAATTTGAAAAGAAGTTGGCTGTAGAGGCAAAAGCTCACAGTAAAAACTTTTTAAAATATATCCGAAGCAGAAAGCCTGTGAGGGAGTCAGTTGGACCGTTAGATGATCGAGGGGTTAAAGGGGCACTTAGAGAAGATAAGGCCATTGCAGAAAGATTAAATGATTTCTTTGCTTCGGTGTTTACTGAAGAGGATGTCGGGAAGGTACCCGTAATGGAGAGGGTTTTCATGGGTAATGATTCAGATGGACTGAATCAAATCAAGGTGAACCTAGAAGATGTGGTAGGCCTGATTGACAAACTGAAGAGTAGTAAATCAACTGGACCGGATGATATACACCCCAGAGTTATGAAGGAACTAAAAAATGAAATTTCAGACCTATTAGTAAAAATTTGTAACCTATCATTAAAATCATCCATTGTACCTGAAGACTGGAGGATAGCAAATGTAACCCCAATAGTTAAAAAGGGCTCCAGGGGCAATCCGGGAAACTACAGACCGGTTAGCTTGACTTCAGTGCCAGGAAAAATAGTGGAAAGTGTTCTAAACATCAAAATCACAGAACATATAGAAAGACATGGTTTAATGGAACAAAGTCAGCATGGCTTTACCCAGGGCAAGTCTTGCCTCACAAATCTGCTTCTCTTTTTTGAAGGAGTTAATAAACATGTGGATAAAGGTGAATCTGTAGATGTAGTATACTTGGCTTTTCAGAAGGCGTTTGACAAAGTTCCTCATGAGAGGCTTCTAGGAAAAGTAAAAAGTCATGGGATAGGTGGCGATGTCCTTTCGTGGATTGCAAACTGGGTAAAAGACAGGAAACAGATAGTAGGATTAAATGGACAATTTTCTCAGTGGAAGGGAGTGGACAGTGGAGTGCCTCAGGGATCTGTATTGGGACCCTTACTTTTCAATATATTTATAAATGATCTGGAAGGAAATACGACGAGTGAGATAATCAAATTTGCAGATGACACAAAATTATTTGGAGTAGTTAAATCACCAGCAGATTGTGATAAATTGCAGGAAGACCTTGTGAGACTGGAAAATTGGGCATCCAAATGGCAGATGAAATTTAATGTGGATAAGTGCAAGGTGATGCATATAGGGAAAAATAACCCATGCTATAATTACAAAATGTTGGGTTCCATATTAGGTGCTACAACCCAAGAAAGAGATCTAGGTATCATAGTGGATAACACATTGAAATCGTCGGTTCAGTGTGCTGCGGCAGTCAAAAAAGCAAACAATGTTGGGAATTATTAGAAAGGGAATGGTGAATAAAACGGAAAATGTCATAATGCCTCTGTATTGCTCCATGGTGAGACTGCACCTTGAATACTGTGTACAATTCTGGTCGCCGCATCTCAAAAAAGATATAATTGCGATGGAGAAGGTACAGAGAAGGGCTACCAAAATAAGGGGAATGGAACAGCTCCCCTATGAGGAAAGACTAAAGAGGTTAGGACTTTCAGCTTGGAGAAGAGACGGCTGAGGGGGGGGATATGATAGAGATGTTTAAAATCATGAGAGATCTAGAACAGGTAGATGTGCATCGGTTATTTACTCTTTCGGATAGTAGAAAGACTAGGGGGCACTCCATGAAGTTAGCATGTGGCACATTTAAAACTAATCGGAGAAAGTTCTTTTTTACTCAACGCACAATTAAACTCTGGAATTTGTTGCCAGAGGATGTGGTTAGTGCAGTTAGTATAGCTGTGTTTAAAAAAGGATTGGATAAGTTCTTGGAGGAGAAGTCCATTACCTGCTATTAAGTTCACTTAGAGAATAGCCACTGCCATTAGCAATGGTTACATGGAATAGACTTAGTTTTTGGGTACTTGCCAGGTTCTTATGGCCTGGATTGGCTACTGTTGGAAACAGGATGCTGGGCTTGATGGACCCTTGGTCTGACCCAGTATGGCATTTTCTTATATTCTTATGCCCCTGTCCAGTTTCCTGTAGTCTATAGCCAGTCTCCATGTGCCATTCTTTTTCAAGATGGGCCATATGGGACTGTTAAAGATACTGTTACACCATCTGATAATTCCTCTTTCTTCTAGGGTGTTTAAGCAATATTTTGTATTGGCATATGAAAACCAGCTTGCTTTGCGGCTCTGTCAGCACCTGAGTGACATGTAAG
Source organism: Rhinatrema bivittatum (assembly GCF_901001135.1). NCBI lineage: Eukaryota > Metazoa > Chordata > Amphibia > Gymnophiona > Rhinatrematidae > Rhinatrema > Rhinatrema bivittatum. Next base: position 31,467,941 of record NC_042622.1, on the reverse strand, counting down.
TCAGTCAGGCTGCAGTCATAGGCATCGATGGCAAAGATATCTTTATATAACAGTTCCTTTAACTGATGTCTCTCTGCTAGGTTCCTGCAGGCATCGGCTTCCATGTGCTGATGGTTTACTCTCTCCTTGAACACAGAGCTATCTCCACTCGCTCTTCTATTTCCTCCGAGATGCTGCGAGTTTGAACTGAACTAACTGTTTGGACTCCTTCAGCCTGGATTTTGCCTGTCTTGCTTCCATCAAGATCCCTTGACAGTAGGAGGCAGTTTTCCAGTTGAAGCTTAGAAGCTTGATTATCATATGGCCAAATAAACTGTAGGTTAAGTAGTGTTTTGCACCACTCAGGGATCTTCTCCAGAGTATATCTTGGTGTTCCTAGGTAACTTACCTATGACCAGAAGGTTTAGCTCTAGATCAGGGAATGATTCACAGATTAGGTAATCTAGGGGTTCTTTGTATCAGTGTAATTCAGCCTGGGCCGGTATTAGTTACTAACAGGTACCTCCATGCAAGGTGTGGCTCCCATAGAGAACCCAGATTTTAAAAATCTGGTATTTCTTAGCATCCAGTCAGATGAATCCAGAACAAATGGGCTATGCACCTCTACTAGCAGATGGAGACAGAGCAAACTGACATCACAGTACATATACCCCTGCAGTGATGGCCTTCCAGTACTCTCTGTCTCCAGCAGATGGTGGATGTGCATCTCCCTACTTGGGGATTGCTTCATTTTGAAAAAGAATTAGAGATTACATTCACCCCACTCTCCTGCAGTGATACTAAAAGGTCCCTCCCACAGTTGAGAATTCCTGAGGTGATTTCTGTGGTCCCTCTGATGAATGCCTTGGTCCAGTAGCAGGTTTTTCAGTTGGCATAGACTTATCTGCTTCAGTGGCTCAGTGGGTGCAGGAAGCCAAGCATGACTGTGATAGCATATGCCCTCTCCGCCCGCAGCTGGAGACCGACTCTGTATTCAACAGGTAAGGATGAGCTCAGGTAAGTTTTTAAAAAAAATGTATATATATATTTACAGATACATAAAAGGAGGCTTTTGTAGCATAGGGCTTCCTCCTTTTTTTTTTTTTTTGTTGGACTCCATGCTTGGCGCGCCGTTACGTTTGTCCTGCTCCGTGGGACGTTGAGGGATGCGGGCAGCCTGGTGGGTTGAACAGCCTCTATAGGCTAGGTCCCGCTCTGAGGCTTTTTCGTTGTGCAACGGCATTTTGCACCCTTTCTAAGGCTGCCTTCTACAGGATTGTCTGTTTGGTCTGTGCATCTATCTATTCATCCAGTTTTTGGACACTTAGTCGGGCTTTGCAATATGTGCGTCTAAGCGGCACCTTAAGTGTTTGCATGCTTACCTGTGTGCACAAGTTTTATTGTGCGTTTAAATTTTTATGGCACTTATTTTTGGGACACTTAAGTTTTGGACACCTAGGCATTGGGACACCTAGGTGTAAGACTCCTAATTTTTGGATGCCTAGTTTTGTTTTTTTTGTACATCCAAAAATAAAAAACTAAAGTTATGCCTCTGGCTGCCACTCAAGTGCACTATCAGACATAATGGCACCTATGCCTAAGAAACCTAAGTGCCTTTCTCTTTGCACTGCCTGTCATATTCGGACATCTCAGCCAGGAGTGCTTGCTAACTTATGTCAGCACTGTTTGGAGCCTCAGGGAGAATTGCCTTCCTCTGATTTCACTAAGCCTGGCTCTTCCCAGCCAGATATAGGCCTGGGTGCAGATGGCTCAAGTGGAGTGCCTGATTTTGAAAGTCACCTAACTGGTTCCTCAGTAGGAGGCAATAGCTCAGTGAGTACACCTCAAGTGCTTCCTGGATTGGATGCTTCTACCTTTCATGGGTAGAGTTTTTCCAGGGATTGCAATCTTCTGCCTTCTCTAATGCTCCCAGAGCCGAGTCTCAGGTAGGAACCTTGCCAGGACCTACTGTTAAAGCACCGGGGTACTGCTCGAGTGGAAGTTGGACTTCCCAATGGAGGTCTGGATGGCACAGATGATGATGTCAATCCTGACTCCCTTGAGGATGGTGAAATTTCTCCAGAATTAAAACAATATAGAAACTATCCTACACTTCTTTCATAAAGATGAACTGCCAACTCTGATTTCCCACACCTTGAAAATGTTCGGAGTTCTTAGGGCAGACACTGTAACTAAGCCAAAGAAAAATCCCATTTTGTTTTCCTTGTGTAAGGCCTCTTGTTTTTTTTCCCCGTGATGGAAGCCATTCAACAATTAATTGATCTTGAGTAAGATGCCCCAGAGGCTAATTTCAAAGGGGGTCTGGTTTTGGAAGGCGTGTACCCTCTGGACCTGTGGAGAGAGAGCGTTTACGTTTTCCGAAGGTGGATGCATTTATTTGTGCAGTCTCCAAGTGGACCACTATTCCCATGGAAGGAGAAGCGGCCTTGAAGGATGCTCATGATAGGATTGAGACTATCCTTAAGCAAGCATTTGATGCAGTGGCAATGACATTGCAGATCACGTCTTGTTGTTACCTGGTGGCTCGATCTTTTTTGCTTTTCTTCTAGGAGGTCGATGACTTTGGGGTGAACTCCAGTGCAGTTAAGGAGACAGCTCTGTTTTTTTTGGCAAATGTGAGCTGTGATTTGGCCTGCTCTTCAGCCAGAGGAGTGGCTTCTATTTTAGTGGCCAGGCATCAGTTATGGCTGAGAAATTGGTCGGCCAATGCAACCTCCAAGGCTAACCTTACAAAATTGCCCTTAAAGGCTTGCTATTATTTGGGAGCGAATTGGAAAAGCTAACCAGTAAGTGGCGCGAATCTCCAGTTCCTTGTTTGCCACAGGATAAGAAGTAGACACCATGCTCTTTTAACATGAGAGGTCGTACTAGAGGATTCAGGTGTTTTCATCCCTATAGAGGAATGATCCTTCAGAGAACTCGACCTTTTGGTAGGTTTCAGTCCTTTTGTCCCCGACAGCCAAGAAGATGCATGGGTTCGGGAAGTAGAACCTCCTGACCCTCCCAACAAAGGTTTGCCGACCCACCCCTGGGAACAGGAGATGGGGGGGACGTTTCTCTCCTATCAGAGGTGAGTTGAGATCACCTCAAATCAATGGGTCCTGGAGGTGATACGAGAAAGATATGTGCGGGAATTTTGCAATGTTCCTCAGGGCCGGCCTGTTCATGGTGTGTCTCTGCCATTCATCACAGAAGAAGCAGGCAGTAGAAACTATATTAGCAAGGCTCCTCTGTCTGAGGGCTGTGATTCCAGTGCCTACGTTACAAGAAAATATGGGTCATTTATTTCATTGTGCCCAAGAAGGAAGGCTCCTTTCGTCCCATCCTGGCTCTCAAAGGTGTCAACCATTGTCTGCGGGTAACGCATTTTTGCATGGAAACATTGCGCTTGGTAATAATGGTCATACAGTTGGAATTTCTGACTACTATTGATCTGTCCAAGGTGTACCTTCATAATTCCATCAGACTAGAACATCAATGCTTTCTGCGGTTTGCAGTTCTGGGACGCCATTTGGTCTGGCCACTGCCCTCAAGGATCTTTGCCAAAGTAATGGTGGTAGTGGTGGGAGAAT